>NC_064031.1:11359490-12009490 GCF_917208135.1 Athalia rosae | reverse complement strand
GGGGAGGAAAATAGATCGAACCGCGGTGCGGCGAAATTTTATTCTGGAACCGGAAATTCATCCCCAATATTTGCTACGCGCCAGTTATTTTTTCACATCCATTTTTGATTCGACCGAATTGCACGAACGCACGGGCTGTGCGGCTGTTAAAACCGACTCCTGTTTTCGGACCCTTTTTCCTCAGGCCCCTGCGCGCGTACTTCTGGAAGAGAGGGAGAGAGGGAGAGAGAGAGAGAAGCGACGACACGAAAAGAGCGGAAAAGGGAGAAGACGGGGGGGGGGGGGGGGCGAGGGAATATCCAGGGGTCGACGAATCCCCGAAGTAAGATACAGGTAGATTACCAAAAACCTTGAGTTTCGGAGGCCCCAACGTCTCGCCGTTTACTCCTTTATTTAACTCGTTTCAGCAGTTTTTTTCCCCTGATTTATCTCGCTGTTGTTTCTCGTTTCGTGTACCTCTCGCTACTTCTTTCGCCTCGCGGGACAGTTACTGTCGCAGAATAAATATCGCGTTTACCGAGCAAGCGATGCTGCAGCTATACTCTTTTATAACCCCGTATAATATATCCCGACGTTCTGCAAAGTTGGCCAACTGCAGCGGGGTCGTTGTTAATTAAAAAAAATAAAAAAATAAAAAAAAATAAAAAATAAAATAAAAACTAAACCAGTTATTATTATCATCATCGCGAAACGCCGGAATTAATGAGTCTTAGAAACAGTGTAGGTGTGTAAATTCCGTTCGACGGAACTAGAGCGAGGTAGAGAAAAGAGAGAGAGGACGCTAAAGTAAAGAATGTGCTTAACTTATCATAATCGTGGTAATAGCCGTCTAGTTTCTGGTAGCCACCCCCTGATATTCGAGGTCCTGAAAGGTGGTGGTCCATTTTACCTTTGATGTAATTCTTCTCGTTAGTCGAGAACCCGACCAACTTCCATTACGCCATAGATTAGCAATAATAGCTTTGACGGTCGCGCTGACGAAGGGTGGCCAAGAAAGGTTGCGATCCCCCGGCTCGTGACACTGTACGGTAAAGCTACGCGTCACGTAAATCGATAATGGCCCCAGGTACGGTTTAACTTCCTCGCTCTAGCCGCCGCGCCGTGACCCTTCTTTTCTCATTAGTATCCAATTCTGCTCTATTCTTACCGTATTCTTTGACCACCTTGTTTCAAAATCGTCGCCGCCCCTCCGACCCGAACGCCTCTGCAACCTAACGACGCATCGAGATTCCATCCTTCTTTTTTTACCAGAGCTGTAAAAAATCGTCGTAACGATCGGTGAAGCACGTCATCTCGAGGTTTCGATACGCGTCACAAGTGCTGAAAATTTGCAATCAGATATGACGTCGGTTGAAGCGAAGGTGGTCGTTGAGCGATCATTCGAAGTTTCTCTGAATTCGTCGTGCGTGGGGTGCGGATGAAAAGTTGTCGATTTCCAGTCCCAGTTAAACTCGTTACAGATCGGATTTCGTGCGAATCCGTTTAACGTTCGGCCGGTCGCTCGTCACGATCGTCACTCGCCGTATTATCCATCGACTGTCTACCCGTTTAAAGGGGAAACCGGTAAACTCCCAACTATACCAATTTCGCCCAACGCTACTACCCACTCCCACGTCATAGTTACGTGGGTGTATTCGAGAGGGCCAAGAGCGACCGCCGCACCGCGACTACTACCCTGCTCTACGCTATTTTCAGACCCTGAAACGCGGGGAAACCGACCGCCGTACGTGTACGGCTACCAACTGTCAACGTTAAGTGGATTTTGACACGCATGTAGCTAACAACTACCCCTAGGGACGCACCGCTAGTCCTTTTATCTTCTGATTCACCGAACCTCTTTATCGGTGAATATTTTTCAAATGAAACTCGTTAAACAATTGCTTCTTACCGAGGCGACTGCCCCGTGGAACTTTACGTTTTTCGTTTTCCGTTTTCCGTTTTCCTGGGCGGCGGCGGCTGTTGCGTGACGTTGTCACCAGGTTTTTAATCTATCTTTCATCGAACCGCGCAAACAACCACGAATTGTTCTACGATGACACATCGACGACCGAGGCCGACGGAACACCAGAAAAAAAAAAAAAAAGAACGCAATAAGGAACCGCCTTGGGTCTCACGTTGAACCGAACGCTTGTCGATTTTATTCCGCCGAACCTTCGACCCCCGTTCTTCGTCGGTTCTCTGTAAAAAAGCCTCCTCTATAAAATGTTAACCCCAGCTCTACGGCCCCATGCGTCAAAACTTAAGGGTTGAAACGTGTGTTCGGACGTTTCGCGGTCCTAGCGGAACGTTCGCGCCCCATATAAGATAGACGAACGAATGTTCTTTCTTCTTTTTTCATTTTTTTTCTTGTCTCCAACTTATTTTTTTTTTTACCACCGAGGCGACAGGCTGCGGTTTTTTCCTTGGGAATACGCGTGTCGCGTGCGTGCGGGCATCGCGGCGAAGTGCCTTACGAAGCCACAGGGCAAATCCACGAGGGGAGGCTGAGTTTCGCATTTTACGATCCATTGTCACGTTGAAAAACGGAGTATTCCGCGTATTCTCGAATTTTTTTTTTTTTTTGGTCTCTGGCTTTTTTTATTACATTTTTTTTTTTTCCATTTTATCACCCTAAAGACCATACGTAACCATCAGCCCACTTTTTACTTTATACCCAAAGCGCCACGCTCCGACATATTATATACACGGGCATAGGTGGGGGTGGGGGCAGGCGCACCGCGTACGTTTGCTCACCGTTGTACGAGTATACAATATAATGTATGTATATCCATATGTTCGTATAACGTACGCGTATGTAACAACCCACCCTGTTATACGTGTAGGAGAGGAAAAATCTCGTGCGCTCTTGTCAACGCCCCGCAAGTGAAATAAATAAGGAGGGTATCCGTACCTATATCCGGAGGGTGGAGCGCGGGGTGAATACGGCGAGGTGTAATTGATTACTCACGTGTAATTACTGCGAGCTCCTATACCGAAAATACGCGTTTATGGCGCGCGGAGAATTCTCCCGTCGAAATTCGGATATCGCGAATGACGGAGTCGCATGCTCGTGTAATTCATTCGGCGCGTATCTGCCTTCGGTCGAGGGTAAATATTTCGCATTTCCGCAGATACACGAAAAATAATTGTATGGAAATATTTCTCGCCTACGCGCGTCGCTCGATAGTTTTAGTTTTTGGTAGAAAAAAAAGTCGAGCGATTGCTCGAACGGTTATTCAAATTTTTCCCAAATTCCTACGTCCTGTTGAAAGTATAATCGTGTGTGTGTTTTTTTTTTTTTTTCCACCGTGTCGTACGGACTCTGCGGAGAAAATTCTTCCGAACTTATAAAATCCGACGAATGTCGTCAGCGTGTTCCCGGCCCTCCCCGGAGGGCAACACGATCCCGATAACAGTCTTCGAATTCAATTACAATTAATGGTCAGCTGCCCGGTTGGTCGATGGCTGCAGCTTGCAGCTTGCAGCTTGAGTTTTCGATCCTCGGAGAGAATGATACTTCGAATCGGTTCAATTTTCACGGATCTTTAGGCTCTGAGGGTGCCCCGATATATTTCAACGAAAGACGAATCCTCGCAGCTGTATTTTTCCAGCTGTTATTCCACGGGTAAATTTAATCACATGTCCCGCTTAGTTATGAAAATATTCAACCGAGACTATTTCGTAAACCCCTGAAATACGCGACTTTTCCGAAGCTTTCCTTCCCGTTCGAGTTCTTTTTTTTCCGTTGTACAACTTTCCACGTTTTACCGTCACCTCGGAGCTTACGGTTTATGGAGGTTCTTTGCATTTTCCGTATAATATTCAAAATTTTCCGACCATCGGGTAGTCCTATAAAAGGAGGACGACGGTGTCGGTAACGGTAACGCTGCGAATAACCGCGAACCGCAAGAAAAGAGGAAAAACCAAAAAAGGCATAGAGAAAAAGATTAGAGAAACGGGAGAAGAAGATCGAAAGAGAAAAAACGAACGGTCGAATGGGTCTTTAAAAAGTTTATGCGTTTTAGCTGTGGGTGGAAAAAAAGTGCGCGCTTTCATTGTAAGTTGTATGTCGTGTGTATAGGCGTTGATTGTCAAGGTGTCCGCACGGTCGGCGTATAAGGTCAAAGTGTGCACCGTGCGTAAGTTATAGATCGTAAAGGCCGTTTGTTGTCTAAAATAGCATGAGGATAAAAGTAAAAATGAACAAAATAAAAAAGAAAAGAAAATGGAAAAAGGAACGAAGATACACGGGGAATAAAGTACGAGGCGGGGAGGGAAGAAAGGAAAAATGAAAAAAAGTGAAAAAAAAAAGAAAGGAGAATAAAAAATAGAAAGATAGTCTGAATAGTGAGCCGAAAGAATCTGTATATAAACATCTGTTTTATTCTTTACCGTGGCTTCCATCCACACCGACGATTCGGGCGTGCTGCTGCGCTACCGCCGAAGCATGAAGAGATTTCTCGGCACATATTTGAAGTAGAGACGGAGGATTTGCCTCCGCAGGATACCGCGACACAAATACTACCGATGCTTTTGAGATCCTGCTGTGACGGTGCATAACTACAGCGTATGCCCAGGCAACCGGGGGATACGCTGCAACCGGCGAGATTTACCACTAAATTCATTCCCGCAGGTATAGTCAGTCGTACCGTAACATCGAGAGGATCACCCCGAAACGGCGAGAATCACCGGTATACGAGAATCCTGGTTTTATCATACGCCGACCGATATTGTACCGCAAATGAGGCAAAAATAGAAAAATTTCAACGAAACTATCGCACGTTTCGTACAGCGTAAGAGTGACAAAAAAATCTGATATTATCCTTCTTTCTTACTCCTCGAAGGAATAACGAAGGAATAATTTTACCACGGTGTGAATTATTTATCGAACGTTTCATCGTAGATTCCTCGACGTCTCGAAATTCACTCGCATCCTCGTCTTACATATCCCTCAATTATACACCCACTTACAATCGGCCGCTCCTTTTTCTCGTCTGATAATTATTTCGCGCGAGCAGAAAATCACCTCCTAAATGCGAAAATGATTTTCAATGCGGAAAGAGACGGCGACAAAAAAAAAAACGAACTTCCCGGTAATATCGATGTGAGATGAGGACTAGAATTATTTATTCTCGCTCTGGCACAGAATTGTTTTTCAGAAAATTGTGGTGATCGACGGACTCGTAATTTCATATATTCCGATAGCGTTTGGGCTGCTATTGCTGGATATAATGATGGCTAATTTTTGTGCGCCGATATGAAAAATAAAAATCATTGGAATGTTCCGATTTTATGGGGAAGAGTGGAAAAAAAACAAGTAAGCTGGATTCCTTCATTTTCAATAAATATTCCCTAATGGAATCCTCCATGTTGAAAGGAGGGACTTTAATTGAGATAAAATAGGCACGACGAAACGGACGATTAGAACTACAGAATCGATCAGAAAAATTCCTGAATAAAGGTATTCGATGATATATTCAACACGCCAGTTTACTCCGTACCTGCATATAGATCTCGGAATTATCGGATCGATCGTTATTCCTTAACGCTCGGTTAAAGTTCTGGACGCTTCCGTATATACATATCGCGTAAATGTACGGAAAACTTCTCGCGAATACTGATTTACATTTGTAAGTTTCTATAACAGTGGAGTAGAATGTTTGTTTGTACGCCTTTCGAACGATGCCGCGTAATAATGTATAGTCCGTGTAAGTGCTTTATCTGGTTTTCACAAAGTGTTCGATATTTCTTTCCAGACGACGTGGATACCGCAGCGTCGTGTAATCCCGATTTTCATTCTCCGCTTTTACGGTTTCGGAATATTTGCGAAACTTGTCAAGGGCTCGCTTTTTTTACGGATCCCCGCGGATGCGCGGACTTTTCTCTTTTTTCACGTATATACATGTAATCGAATCTCACGCGATGTCACCGGACAAGAACTTGAGCGACGAAAGGTTTTGGCAAAAAAAGACGAGGGGGACTCGGCCTAACGAGGACCACAGGGGACCCAAAAGCCGGCGACCTTTAACCTGCCCATTCGGTCAACGGTCGAGTCGAACACGCCTCTCCGTAACCGAACCGCTCGATAAAATATCTCGACGTCTCGCCCGAGTCTTGCCGTCGAGAAAAAAAAAAATAGAAAATAAAAAAAAACTCCGACCCCTGAGTAACGAGGCCTCGCGAACGCCGGTATAATTATCCTCTCTTCGTCGATTTTTACGCGACGATCGGCGAGGGGTGAAAAATTTTCTCACAACCAAAATCGCGGAAACAAATTTGAGGATAATACGATAGTCGCGGAGGACGGAAGAAAAATGGGACGAATGACGAGGGAACTCGAAGCAAAAGGTACAAGGACGGAGAGAGGAGGAGATGAGGAAGAGGATCGGGGGAAGGGCTCCATTGTGCCTCGCCATGTGAGGTCTCGTGGGTCGCGACCCCCTGCCGCTCCAGCCGCCGCGACCGGGTTTTCTTCCATAAAGGACGGGAATTCGCCTCCTCGTTGCTTCGACTTTGACCCGGTGAATTTGTCGGGGCGAAGCAGTTGCTTGTTTCGGTTAGCGACGCGACTACGCGACTCGCGGGCCCATCCGAACGTAACTGAAAATTAATCGTCGCCCGTAATCACATTAATCATTCAAGCCGTTCGGAAGGTTGTCTATCGGCCACCATCTGGATTTCAATCGCCCCTCCGTAGCCACTAAATTATAACTACGGGGCTCCGATCAAATTATTGTTTCCATTCTCTGGAACGTGACGAATTACCGATAGCTTGGTTTGTTTGTTCTTTTTTTTTTTTTTTCTATTTTATTTCAAATAAGAAGCTCGTCGAAATTTACCTATTTTTTTTTAGTTCGAGAGTATCTCTTCATGGGGCGCGAGTTATCGCGGATGAGATATTTTTCGGCCGGTTGTTAATTGGTCTCTTGTTGTTTGACCTAATTACACCGCAAAAGAGAGCTCGGTTTTTAATTACCGATTAGTTAGAACTCCGGGCAACTCCGACAATTCTCAAGAATTTATACAAACCGCAGAAATTCTTTGGGAAAGATTTATCGCCTCGGAAAACCGGCGTAATAAAATAAGGTAAAACTTGAAATTCCATTATCATTATCTTACTTCGGATTGAATCGCTCGTGTAAGCATTACTACTGTACATATCTAGCCATAGTCCTCGGACGTTAATCCAGATGAAAGCCGAAGAAAAAAAAAGAAAAAAAAAAAAAGAGAAATACATGTGTGTATTCTGTGAAACTTTATTCCTACTCGCATATTTCCAATTAATGTCTACGCCGCGTAACGTTGATGCGAAACGCACGTATATATATCTCTTTCAGTCGTTATAGTCGGAGTCCGGGGAATTCGGTTTGTCGGAGGATAAGCATTTCGGTAAATAATATTACGTGAAAGCTTGAGGGAGGTCGAACGAATGGCGTTACTCAAATGTCACGGAGAATTCGCCTCAAGTTTATTATATACCCTCAGAACACTGTATCTCGTCTATCTTACAACCGTTTATTCGTCGCAACGATTGAACTAAAAATTCGAGTCGAAATTACGCCCGTTACGAATTTCCACCCTCGTCCCGACACTTCGTTCCCCGCACAAGGTAGTAATAATATCGTAGAATTTTCGCGCCAGGCTCACAAATATCCGGGTTGCGTGTCTCTGATTTATACTCGGGTATCGTATACCGTGCCAAAGTAATTGAAAGAAAAATTAGAAAAACGAACGACACGCCAGGGATCAGAGTTATCCTCCCGCTGACCACGAACGGCGAATCGATTAGAGTATAAAATTGGCTCGCACGCGAGTCAAGTATCTGCACAGAACAATCCGCCGAGAATTATCTTCTTTCGTTCTTTATCTTTCCTTTTTTTTCGAACTTCAGGTCGGCCAATTAAACGATCTGTCCGTTGATTTTGAGTTTGCTTGTCTGAAAAAAAATTTGACGGGAATCAAAGTAAGTAGCGAGAATCGAGATAAATCATACTCGTCTCATCAGCCCGCTTTCCGATTTAATCATCTCAGTTAACGAATGATTAAGTGAATCCGCGTGAAAAGCAGCGTGGTATATCTTACGCCAGGATATCTAACGCGCGCGGTGTCGGATGATATTTAATTTATTCCCGTTGGTTCGGTTATCAGGAGCAGCCTACACCTTGATTTATGATCTGACAAATTGAAGGTGTTAGGTATTGGCAAGTTAATGCCACTTAATAATCCCTCGCTTCACACCTTCTCGCCATGTCCAACGAACGTGGATATCTGCGTTGTACTACCGGCGAATCGGAAAGATCGGATCTGACGTGTTCTTGCCACATACCGTGTTCGAAATAAAGATGTTAATCTCGCGGAATGCAACCAGTTCACAAACTGAATTCACGAGACCCGATTGCCTACGCCCGATAATGTATGCGACGCTAGAAGGGTTCCATCCGGAGCCTTTCGAGTCCTGCTCGATCCTGCTCGATCATCGGGAGGCGAATAACGAGTTTTAACTTTCTACCGTCACACGTGCCCAACTTTCTAGAAACCGCGCACGATATCCCAGCCATTTTCCACGTATCGCGGCGTGCGGATGGTCGTCCCGAGGGGGTCTCTTTTTTCGAAAATTTGTATCCGAACCTCCTCGTCCAACGGCCCAACCTCCGTCTTCTTCCATCCGATATTCCGTTCTTCTTGTTTTCTCCGTGTCGGGAGCACCACGGCTACCCTTTCACTTGCTCCAGTAGACGCTAGATCCTGGTAATAACAATAACAAAGATGGAAGACCCGGTGCAGTGTCTCTTTTGTCGAATGGTATTAGCTCGTAGAACGCTCGATACAGTTTCCATCCCCGTGGGACATACGGGGACAAAAGGGGCTCAGACTTTCGACGTCTTACTCTGACGCTGAGCAATCAGCCTGTAGAGACTGTGCCGTGATCAATTATTCCGAATCCTCCGTCGGCGGGGAGGTCTCGAATTTTTACCACCTCGAAACTATCCCCTCGTTACGTTCGTCGCGTAACGCGTGTGTCGCGCCCGCATTCCGACGAACTGACGTTCCGTTTGGAAAAAATCTTAGAGACGTTTCCTTAATTACCCCCTTCAACCCTTGCGGCGATAGAAGACCGGTCCGATAGTAACCATCGGCGGTGGACATTGGTCAACTGTCCGGGTTACTGCTGCTTTGGTCGGGTGAGAAAGTGAGATAGTTCTGGAAAAAGGGTGGAGCCTGCACAACCGCGAGACCAATAAACCCGAGATCACGACCCGAGAGTCGCGCGTTCCGGGGACCTCGGAACATGAAATAACCGACGCTTTTCCGTGTTCTACGACAATGTCACGTATGTGACGTACAGGGTGTTGAACTTCGATTCATTTCCGCAGAATTTATTTCCGCCCCCCCTCCCCCATTATTTCATTTCGCCAGGATATACGTGGAAATATATTTTTACCGACCTCGACATCGGTGGTTCGGAAATTTCAGCGGTCGCCGGTGTGTCTCGTTCAGTTTCTGCGTCCGTTCGACTTTTTTCATAAAAATATTGAAAAAAATAAACAACAATCCAATCACGGCGAGTAAATTTTAAGAAATTTTTTTACCCCTCTCCTTATCCGTATATTTCTCGAGCGATTATTTCGGACCGAAAGATGTACAGGTGATTCTATCGGTTCACCCCGTAGAGCGGGAGAGCTCGGTCCGACCGAATTTTTTCATTTCCTTTGCTGCCACCGACGCGAAATATATTTGTCCTCGTTCAAAGGAGATTCGTTGAAAAATCCGAGAGCATGATGGGTTTCCTCGGGAATATTTTATCGTTTTTTTCTTTTTTTCCATGTCTTAAAGACCGTGTACATTATACAACATCGATCGGATAGCTTGAGTTCTACATGGGATCGCGTGTTTCGAGTCGAGGCGTAAAGTTAATAAAGCATATAAAATTAGAGTAAGGATAAGATCGCTCGGGAAAGTTTTGCCGTAAGTAAATTTAAACCGTTTTCTGGGTATTTGGTGACAGACTTTTTCCCCCCGCGCAGATAACGTCCAGAGTCGACTGTACAAGCTGTGGCAATTTATGAAAGTGGATTTGGAAATAGGTTGTCTTAAGTGCACTCCGAGGCTCGAGTCTTTATCTCCGAAGTGATAGAAGCCAAATGTAGAGGAATTCAATTACGACAGACCACACCGCGAGCCCCCGCAGCTCCCAGATTATCGAATCTCGCTACGAGGATTTTATCATCCCTTATAACGTGAGAAAAAATGTTTACGACGTATCTATGTCTTACTACCCGTGGGCGCGTATCGCGTATCACGTATGTGCGGCTTCACACGAGAGTACCACGTCCTGAATCGCCTTTGACAATAAACGGAAAATAGCGAGATGAAAATTCGTTGGAAACTGATAACTGAACGCTAGCCTCGCAGCGCAATTATCCTTCGTTGTCACGCCCGACTCATTCAAACTTTGATTCTACTACCTTCTCTGAAATTTCGTTGATACCCTCGCGTTGGTGGATCAGCCGTTATTTGACCGGGCGATTCACGAAAATCGGTACAGCGGTACCGAATTGATATTTCTGTATAATCCTATTCCGCTACAGAAATAGGTATGGACCGACCCGGAGATATATCGTAAAAATGATAGACTTGCCATAGAATTCTCTTGTTGCACGAAGATTGGAAAACAATGTGATCGGAGAGCGGAAATTAATTTCAAACTCGTTGAGGCTGATACAAATCTTTCCATATCTGGTTTACGTTCATTTTTTTTTTTTTCTCAATTTCCCATCATTATATTTCACTCGCACGTTGAGAGTATTTTTTTTTTTGAAAACGTATAAATTTTCCTCATCGAGATGTTTCAATTTTTCTGCTCCAAAAAGCGAGAAAATTTCGATAACTCGATCAATTTCATAGATAAATCAATTTGGCTTCCAGATTCGGATCACTAAAATGAGAATATTAAGAAATACCATAAGCAACCCTAAAAAACAAGTGTACTCCGGCCTCAATTTAGAGAAATATCTGAAGCTATAAACAGCCAGCTTACGCTGCTAGCAGGGTAGCCAGCAACGTAGCGCTTTGTTGTGAGACGTCACCTTCAGGGCTGAGCAGAGGTGACGCCCCACAACAAACCGCGCATTCGTGGCTACCTGACTCTAGCTAAACTCGGGCCCCCTCGGAGACCGAGAAATTCGAATATTTTGACCCATGCATGGATTGCGACGAATCATAGTGGGTCTACGACTAAAACCACTCGATGTGTCTTATAATTTTTCTGCTCCCATTAGCGAATAATTGATGATTACTCGATCGATTGCATGAGTAGATGATTTTGGCTTTCAGATTTGGATTTCGGAGCTGATTATACGTGAGATTACTCTTGAAGAAGCAGAAAAAATTCGATTTTTGAGCAAAAAATGAATCATTGTTTTAATTGGGTTTAATATACTTTTCTTACGTATTTTGATATCAGGAATCCGAATCTGAAAGAAAAATTGACCTATCTCTAAAATTGACCGAGTTATCGCCAATTTTCAGCTTTTTGGGGTCAAAAATAAAAAATTGATTTTTTAGTCTATCTTAATGTAATTTGAGCTCAGGAATCCGAATCTGGAAGAAAAATTGATCAATCTTCGAAAATGACCGAGTTATCCCCATTTTTTCGCATTTTTCACCATAAAAATGGAGATATCTCGAACGGAACAAATCGTAGCTCAATTTGGACAACGGATTCGTGTTCCTGAGGTCAAAATACATAAGAAAAGTGCCATACGATCGATTTTTAAAAATAAAAATTTTTGGTCAAAATTTGAGATTTTTCCAAGGGGTACCCCTTACGATTTTTTCAAATTTCGGCTAAAATTTTTTATTTTTTAAAATCGATCGTATGGCACTTTTCTTATGTATTTTGACCTCAGGAACACGAATCCGTTGTCCAAATTGAGCTACGATTTTTTCCCTTCGAGATATCTCCATTTTTATGGTGAAAAATGCGAAAAAATGGGGATAACTCGGTCATTTTTGAAGATTGATCAATTTTTTTTCCAGATTCGGATTCCTGAGCTGAAATTACATTAAGATAGATCATAAAATCAATTTTTTATTTTTGACCCCAAAAAGCTGAAAATTGGCGATAACTCGGTCAATTTTAGAGATAGGTCAATTTTTCTTTCAGATTCGGATTCCTGAGATTAAAATACATAAGAAAAGCATATCAAACCCAATTAAAACAATGATTTATTTTTTATTTTATAAAATTGAACTTTGACGTCGTCTCGGCGACGCGTGGATATACAGGTATCGAAATATTCCATCGTCGGTTGGTTTTCGCGGCGATTCGTATTCCCAAGGAAATAAATCGACGTTAAAAAGAGAAGACTGGCCGGTTATTGCGAACTGATAAAAAAAATCATGAATTATACAGCGACTGATTGTGAGGGGTGTCCCCCCCGGCGCGAAGATAGGACTATTTTTGTTTCCTTATGAATATACTAGGGAAAAAAGGGAAACTTAATTTCGGGACAGAATGAGAAAATATATTTGGAATTCGATCCCCTTCGCACATCGAAGAATACGCAATCGCTCCGAGGTGTGCGTAGCGTATACGTAGCGTAGGGTAACGAGAAACTCGAATCGTACGAAATCAATAAAGTAGGATATAAATCAAACGTCAATAACGCCCAGTCACAATACCTGTAACAAATGTACATTGAGCTCGTGCAGCGCATAAATCATAGCGAGGCAAGCTGTGTATCAATGATTCGAAGTTACATCGAGGAGGAGAGCTTCCACTTCGAAACTTGTTTGCACTTTCTTATTTATCGTATGCTATTTACATTTACGAACGTTACAAGCTGTCGATTACTCCCATGTTCGTGCAGGTGGATTATATTTATAACTCGCATCTATCAGATGTATAATTAGCGTGGTATTTATTTTCCATCAAAATACCGACTAGCGATTTACAAGTCGCATATTATTTCAACCGCGCTTGACCCACCGGCTCGCGAGATTAATCGACGCTCGAATACTTCCGGAACAAGTTCACTCGCTCGCTCGCTCCGTCCGGATGAAGTAATTAACTCCATGCACCGACCAGAGGTCGGGACTGGGTTATTACGTGCGCGGTAGAAGGCTCGTTGTAAGTACGAGTTCGTCGTACCCCGTAGATGTCATTGAGGAGAATTTTACGAACTCCGAATACCCCGGAACCCGACGTGTGGGCGTGGGCTTCTGAAAATAAAATCGCACGTGCCGAGCATCCGAAAAAGTTGCGCTTCCCGATGAAACCGCTACGTACGAACTGGACCGTATGTCAAATTTTATTTCTCTTTTGTTTTCTCGTTTTTCAACGTCCGAAAACTGAAAATAATATCACAAATTACGACGGAAATATTCCAATCGGACGAAATAAATCCCACTCGATTTTTTTTTCATTTATGGTCCTCGGACCGACCACGTTGAAGAGTCGTCGAAGGCATGATGCGATTGGCACAGGTACTCCATACCCACTGTCGTTTTCATCGGTTATTTTGACGGAGGATATACCGAGTGCGTATAGAAAACAGAAGTGAAAAGTCGGGTATACGACTACGCGAAAATACGGTCGTACGCTTCGCTGAACAGGCCCCTGATTTTTTCCCCCTCTTTTTCACATTTTTTTTATGCGAGGGTGCTGTTGAGCCACGATTGCACTCGAACGGATCAAAACCGTCATCCCTCAAATGGAAACGCAGATATGTCGCGACGCTGTAAACTAGCGATAAACGAAGAGTTCGATGGAACGAAAAAAAATAAAATAAAAAAAAAAAAACGAGCAAAAACAAACAAATCCGGAAAAATCGAATTCGACACTCGGTTTTGGTTTTGGTTTTGAATGAAAATGGCAGATGTGACGAAGACACGCGCGCCGCTTTGTTACGGCGTGCCACCCCCATCACTGACAATGAAATACCGCAACTTATTCCATCCGGTGCGCGGGGTTGTCGTTCCAGAATGAATGGTCGTTGGATAAGAACAGAAAGATCATTTTGTCGTATTAATGACAAGCTTGAGGCGCGTTGTATTTTCACATTCTTATTGTAGCGCGGAACGAGACGAACCTAAACGATGACAGGGAATGTCCTTTATTTTCACTCCGGCTAGGAGATCATTAATTACGAAGAAAGAAAGGTAGGTGGCTGCGGGAAAATCTGTTCGGAGTTATTTTCGGCACGCGGGGGTAAAATATATTATGCCAAGTCTGGGGAAAAAGTAGAATATATCCGCAGCGCCGCCCGGCTTGGTATAACAACCCTGCTGCACCTTCCGCGCCAGTTACTTTTCTCAAATTCTGTCTCAAAAGATTTTCTCTCCGTGGCACTCCTCGCGTAATCCATTTTTTTTATATTTTTTTTTTTCTGCTCTCCCCCCGCCTTTCTTTTCTCTCGGCTCTCTTTCAATCGCCTCCGCTATAAGGTGGTACACCTCGAACTCATAATACCCTTCTCACAGCCAAGCACTTCATCCGCAAGCTCATCCGCAAAAACGTACCGGGCCACGTAATTTTTTTAAACATTATCACCCTCGTCCAATATTTTCTCTATTATCAAAGTAAATCCGACGGATCTCGAACCTTACGACAGGTTTTTTCAATTCGCGTGATCGTTTCAGGTAAGTGAATTCGGTATTGAGAAAAGAAAAAAAAAAAAAATTTACGAAGCAGACGTTAACTCGTCGGCGCGAAATACGTACGCCCTTAATTTTTTTCATTCCGTGCCGAGTTGTAAATTTATTTTCGCGCAACTTCGAAGTATCGAAGTTCACGCCGTAATTCTCTGAGCAAATAATTTCAACCGATTGCACCGAGTAAAAATCCCACTTGTTGGCCACTCCTGGGTACGGAGATCCCATTAGAATCTCTCGACTTTCCATTATACCGCGTGCTTTGCTGATTTTTTTTCTTAACGGCGCCGTTTGCCCACCTCGCGTTTCTGTCGAAAATATCGTTTTAATAAGTGGCGCTAAATGACGGGCCAGCTGACCCAGCCAATATCGAAGCTGCTCAGGTGATAAAATCTCGTCGAAAGTTCGGAGTGCGATTCCGTTGCAAAGGTCCGCGATAGCTTGGTTGTACACGACTTATATAGCGGGCAACGTACAATGTAACCCAAAACGGTAGATCCCGGGCGTACGGCGAACACCGACAAAATTTTCACCTCCGCTACGCCAGCGGGAACAGCTGCTGCTGGCTGCTGCACCGTTCGCAACTTCGGTATAGGGCGTTAGCCAGAGTTATATTGTCGCGAGCGCAAGTTTTGGTATAATTGGTGGAATTGTTGCGTGATACCGAAAACAGGCCACCGATCGCGTTTAAACTGGACCAAAATTATTGTCCCTCTCCAAGAAGCTATAGAGTATCCATAACGGATAGCGTATTTAGTCGGAAAGCGTTGCCATCGATTCCGTTAATTTAACTCGGTGAAATGTCGCGAATTTCAGTTGGTTAAGGCCAGCAGCTTAAACTTCGTACGACTGCGGGACACTCGGGGTCGACTCGAGTTGGTTTAGCTCTGGTTAGATTGCGGAGAGCCTACGGTGTGCATGCAGCTCCCCCAAAGTGGTACGCGAGATGTGTACTGTGTACCTTACGCAAATAAAGAGGTGGATATAGTCGAGTAGGCCGCAGGCAATTACCGGAAGGACCTCGGGCCCGGCTCACCTCTTGAAACCCTTTGCTGCGAGACCTCCTCTCTTCGACTCACTACTCAGACATCCGGAAAAGAGTATGGTAGAGTAGAGTGGAGAAGAGAAGAGATGAGATGAGAAGAGAGAAAAGAGAAAAGGAAAGAAGAAATTAGAAATAAAAGAGTAAGATTTTTTTTCGGGAAAAGAAAGAATAAAAAGAAACGAGCGCCAAGTGCGTGTCGGTTGTCACCTAGCGGGAACGAGTGGCTCATTGTCACTCCGGTTGGTACCTACCGCCCATCCTCCTACATGTCAGAGGAAACTAGAAAACTCGAACGTGCTGCGCCGCGCTGGTGCACCTCACGCTTCGTCGCCTCTTGCAGCAGCTATTCCAATTCAAATTCTACTTCGATACAGTTCGTGACAACGGGATACCGGTATTTGCTTGGCAAAGGATGTCAACCCAGTCACTGTTTATTGCCTTATCCAGACTCTTTCCCCCATCAACTTTCGAATAAGGCTCGAGGAATCCCGCCGAAAGCTCCGCGCTGAAATTAACGTGCAGGATCGTTTCGCGAGAAAAGTTAAGTTTTTTTTTTTTGAAAAGAAAAAAAAGCGTGTACTCTTATATATCGGTAATGAATTTTTGAACCTGGCCGGCGTACATATAATTTATTACCGGAGCGGGTATCGCGACGTCTAAAAGCTATTGAGAAACTTTCCGCCATTAGGAACGACGCGAAGGGTTTCGCGGTACAGGAACAGACTGAGTTTTCGAGGTAGTTTCCTCGTATCCCTGACCCGAGAGACAAATGACTGCGTAATTAATATTGTCACCCTAATTAACCCGGTTCGAGTTATAATCCACCGAAAGATAATGCTCCGAACACCTATCGCGGAGGACCTTATGATACGCGGTGCCATTCCACGTCCCGAATAGTCCCCGCCCTTCATTTTCCCCTCACGAAAGTATTTTACTTTTATTTTAGTTTGGTTTTTTTTTTTTTCTTTTCTTTCATTCGTTCTCTTTTTGTTTTATTATAACCCGCCTCACTTCACGGCGTCGAACTTATAAGCGAGGTAAAATTCATCTCTCGAACATTTCGCGTTATACCGTTCTCGGGTAAGCTCCTCGGCAATGGTCCAGTACCTCGCACATGGATGCTGTGCGGTGCCGCGGCATCTCTCCCCATCGCATCTGCATATCCAATACATTAGTTCCAGCAAATTACGTTTCGTATTACATTTTAAATGTATGTCTGGCATCTTTCTACGCTTTTTGGCATCACCGCCTTTCCCCTTAATTTGCATAGAGAGGCACCTCGTATTCTTATTCCTCGAGCTCTTACTTTTCTCGCTATAGAAACTCGATATATTTATTTTTACTGCCAACCAAGAGAACCTGCGGTAACGTAAAAAATACTCCAATTTTTTTAGCCGCTCAAGAAACTCTACCGGCCTATCTACCTGATTTACCTGAAAAATATACCGTGTTTCTACTTATTGTTAGATGAGAAACGTTACCGATGAATATGGTGCTGCTATTGAAGAAAAAACGAACGCCTTGTGTTGGAAATTCGTAAGCGTTGCCCGATATATCCTTCGGCAAAAAATCGAAGCGGAAGAAATGGCGGACGAAAATTTTCGCCCCACATATAGGTTTTCATTTGAAAAATAATCAAGAGATGGAAAAACCGAAGAAAGCGTTATTGCCCTCTTTCGGTCGAAGGGTCTCTCTCGACTAATTCGTTCTTTTGAACGGTGTCCCGATGGAAATAAATTTTTCCGGAGCAATCATTCGATCTACGGAAAATTAAATATATATATATATATATATATATATATATATATATATATATATATATATCGGGGTATCGATTTCTATAGACGAAGTACTCGTTGCAACGGCAACGGTCGCATTGCAAAGGCAAAGAAAAGGGAATGACGTTTCCCAGTTTGCTCGAATTAAAGTATACTTGCTTCCAATTTCATCCAATTCGTTCCAATTCCCTCGAATTGGCTCGAATTGGTTTTCCGTCATTCTCCGCGTGATCTCGTGACATTCAAAGAATTTGCAGATAGCAGCCACTCCTCTTCCGTTATCCACCGGCCGTGTAAGGCTTACGCTCCGCTGTATTTATTGGTTAATTTGTCGGTTGCTCGCCTTTTTCCCTCCACTTTTCTCTCTACCTTTTTTCCTACACGGTATTCGACTAATTACCGAAGCCCTCGCTCGTACGTCCGTCGTTCTCCGCTCCCGCCGGACATTCCAGACAATTCCGATACGTCTTCGGTTATCCGGCGATGCTGCGCCATGACAAACTTCGTCTGTCGCCGATCGTTCCTTCGACCAATTTTCGCTGTAATTCATCCCGAAGGAAACTCGATCTTTCGAATAAGAAGTCATACGATTAATCCGCCGAACGTCCCTACGTAAAATCAGTCGCGGAACGAGCGCTGAAATCAGGGCGGCTCGTAACGTATATTCCGCGCAAACTTGTCCTCGAGTATGGATATATAATAAACGGCGCACCGATTCGCGATGCTTTATAATCAATATTGAATATTGATAAGGCGCGCAGTGTCTTAACAACTTAATTCTCAACGATTTATTACGTTGACATCCGCTGGTCGATCCGCCTCGCGTCTCTGCGGGGCAGGTAAGGGAGTGTGTGCTCCGTGGACGCGGTAATACCTACACGGTACCAACCCGCGCGCGTTATCGATAAGATTTTTTTTCATCCGCTGTACGCGAGATGAGAAATATATCTATAGAGATATAATAAATGAAACTTTCAAATTGATTCCATATCTACGTATCACGTGGCACATAAACCCTGTGAATATAACATCGCCGTACCAAATTACCCGAGATGCAATCGTGCCAAAGCAAAGACCACTCGACCGCGGTGGCTACCGGCTACCGATCCTCGGCCGCAACGTATCATTATATCCGAGGTGGTTCGCTCACCATTACCATCATGGCAGTTTACTTGTTATTTCTACAGTGTACACGACGGTAACTGTGATTTAGGTGGGCATACCTTACGGCATGTGATGTGCTCTCCCTCTCTCTCTCTCTATCTCTCTCTCTCTTTCTCTCCGTTTCGTACGTACGTACGTACGTGTACGTCTGCTGCTTTTATACTCCGCCGGAGAGTAGTTACGATCGGTGGAGTGCGGTACTGATTACATATCTCAATCACTGGAAACTACCGGGGCGAAAGTCCCGGAGTATCAGCCCGAGGCTGCGACATGTGAGGTCTTTGGGTAACCACCTCGGTATAGCGAAGGTGGGTAACGTATTTTACAGACACCGCGACGCGCCGGTTTTGAAAGACATTTTTATACCATTGACGAAAGTACAGAAACTGGGCTCGGACCAACGGGCATCCCCGAGACAAAATTGTTCGTAGATTTTACAACGGAATATTTTGGGGAAAATTGAACTCGGCGACGAAGTTGTTGAGTTTTTCATTTCATCGCGCGCAGTACGCGAGACGACAGATAAGACCCGACACCTCGGAGTGTTGATAGTTTTCATTGTGTCTCCTTATCTTATTTAGTGTCCATTATTTCGCTCACAATCGGTATGGCTATTAATGAGCTTGGATAGAAAGCTCGGAGTCGCCTCGTCGTATATATAAGAGCGGACGGAATTCTTCCCCGGAGAGTAATTTTCAGAGAGAGAGAGTATAACTGTTAAAGTAGCCAAGTTTCCCTACGACATCACCCCTACCCCCCCCCCCCCCCCCAAGTGTTTTGGATAGGCAGAGATATTTTGTAGAGTAAACTGCTCAGATAGGCGCAAACGACGACGCGACGTGACCCTGCAGACGTAGCGAACCGTTCGCACCTTGAATTATAAATGTATAATAATTTCTAAGAGAACATTTGCCGGATAGTTTTCGGAGATAATTAGCGTACGCGGTACGGAGTCGTGTTACAGTCGTTGAAATCACAATGTTCGCACGTACGTGTCTACAGACGGGAATTCGCAAAATTAATTTCATCCCGTGTTACGGCGTGAAACTTTAAAATAACTACCGGCAAATTTCTGTACACTAATTGTAAGATGTCTGATCCATTTGTACCGTCGTTCTCGATGATGCGAATTCAAAGGTTAAACTCGATTGTTCTCGTTCGACGAAATTCGTCGACTCCAGACCGAAAGATATAAGTGAGATGATACTCGGATCCGAGGAACGGTTGGAAAAAGAGAAGAAAGTTTGCGAGGCAAAAGATTGGATAATTTCACAGATGGAATCGAAAAAACCGAGCGCGAAAAAAGCTTCGATCCGTACGTTCAATTTTCCAATAGCTCACACGCCCGATGTAAAACACACGGCATCGAAGATATTCGGAAAAAAAGTACTCCGCGTCGGTAGAAAAATGACGAAAACCGATTGATCTATGCGATGGAACCCGTTGACTCTTCGTCCATTTTTCAGGCTCGGGGCTGTCCGGGGGGAAAAAGTGTAGCGCGAACGGTATGAAATAAATATGAAATCGGTAGAGACGCGTGAACGTGTAAACGCGCGTGGCGGCGACCACTGTAAATGGTTCGCGCGTGTGGGTCTAGGAAGGAAACAGCTCAAAGTTGGTACGTCGTAAATATGCCAGCTGCTCGTAAATTCATTCGCGAATCAATTTCCCCCGTGAGCCTCCTCCACCCCCCGAACTTCCTCCCAACAGCGGTGCGGCACGAGTTCCCGAGCCTCGCTCCGTGCCATTTCCGTCACCCTTATTCGTCCTTCCGCACATCCGTCATTCCTGCCAATAATGGACATATTGACGTTCGGTAAATGCAAAAATTCACACCTCTCTCTCTCTCTCTCTCTCCAGTTTTTTTCCCCCCTTATATACACGTCGTACCACGCCCAACATCCTTTCACCTCTGGAAGGACCACATTTTTCTTCATATCAACCATCTCTGCACCTAAGCGCGTGCGAGCCAAGCGATTCAATCCCCCCCGACACGACGACTTTTCTTCGTTTTGCGAGGGTGAAAAAAAAAAAAACTAAAATAAAATAAAATAAAAGAAAAGTCCTTTTCAAATTGAAAGTTCGTTTAAAATAAACTGAAACGTTTCAAAATTGCCCTTCGATCTCTCTCTTTCAATTTCACGACCTTAAGCCGAATGGATTCTTTTTGTTTTGCGCTTTTTCTTGTTTTTGTCAGAATACGGGATGCAATATGCGTTTCGTTGTTCTCCCGACCAGCGTTGCTAGTTTCTGATTGCGTGGGTCAAAATTGAAATGCAGAACATAACGCCGGTCGGAGTGCAACCGGTACGCGCGGGTTTCGTATATATTGCAAAAGGGCGACTAGTTTCACCGGTATTGGGTAGAGTAGAAAGCATCGGTGAGGAGTTTATAGGGTTGCAGCATACCGACGCCCTATACTAATCAATATTTACTCACCGTGCCATTCCGTTCTCCGCACACCCAGCAATTCCAAGTCCGCACCCCTGTCCTGCAGCGATTCACGAACCAATCAACAAAAAAACAACAACAACAACCGACCGACCGACCAACTCCATCTGTTTCTCCCGTCCAGACGCCCATGAAAGTGACCAATGCAGCAGCGCGCACTCTACCTACGGGATATGATCAATGGACTCTTGCGCGCCGGCTGGATATTTATAATACACGAATTTTCGATCTTATCCTATTCCTTCATTTCATTTCTTTTCGTTTCTCTCATTTCATTTCTTTGCTTTTTTATTTTTTCTTTCTTTACTTTATCCTTTTTAGCCCCCCGCACGCGCGCAGTTGCGACGGCGGGATTCGAGGGCGTGTATAAAATCCGCCGTTGCTTTTCGGTACAAAGAAAAAACAAAGTTTTACCTTTTAGGAAACGGCCGCGTTCGAGAGGGTTAGGGTATAGTTGGGTATGTACGTATACCCACGCGATTCGGATCGGTAAGAGTAAGTGAGAAAATACGGTGGGGCTCACCTTTTCCGTTTATTCGTTTACTTAGGAAAGTCGATTGGGTACGAGGGGAATCACTTATTTATTTACTCAGTCCTCCATTTCTCTCTGACTTGTACTAATTGCGTGAAATTGAAAAACTACCCCTACCGTTCGCGAAAATCCATTCCGCTTACATACACGTATATACGTACATGGACAAATATCACCGTCGAACACAGTCGATTATCGGTTCATCCGTACAAACAAAAAAATCGATGACCGGATACTTCAATTTCCAATGGCGAATCGATTTATTAATGGAAACAATTAACGGTTACATTTATTCGTACTTCTAACTACGTGTATTTTCCCGACAATGAACAGGGCGGTTTATTTTATTAGCGTGGTTAATTTATCTGTACACACATGAACGACTATCCGCGTACGTGTATATTTCAATAACACTACTATAAATTATCGTTAAATGAAAATCCAATTTCCACTTAAAATCTATATCCATTTTAACTAACCCCCTCCATATTTAGTCGTATGATATTCAATTCGACGTCAACGTGACTAAAAACTCCCAACGGATACGCGGGATGTTGGATATTTTAATATCGGAAAATATTATTATCGATAACAAACGGCAACGAATCACCTCATTTTAACCCCCGTATGATATCTTTGATAATTTTACTCTACCACCGATGCGCAGTTGTGACGATTCGTCTATACGAGCAAAATTTGGTAAATTGTTTTTATTTATTTATTTTTTTTTTATCTCGTCATCAGAATCTACAAAATTCTGTTCACATTGCAACGAATTCTCGCAGATAATGAGGCATGCTCGATGTTTCAACGTTTACTGTAACGTATAGTTTTTTTTTTTCGTCAATTCTTTTTTTTTATTTTTTTTTTTTCAACTTTTTACTAACGTCCGACCAACGTAAGTAATAATTGTTAATTGCCCGACATTCTTTAGCCCGACCTGCGCGGACATTATCGAGGAGGGAATAAGCAATTAGGGATAATCAGCTGTAATCTAAGAAACTACTTGCGGACGTTGATGAGTGGGCAGTATTAAGTGCATAAATGCTGTAAACGTTGCAGGAGTAATAATGCGCTAGTATAATTTATACAAAACCAGTTTGAGAAAAGTTGTATCTTCAATATCCTAAGCCATATTATTACACCTACAATCGAGACGCGCGTTATTTTACGCGGAAAATAATTTACACCATTGAAATTCCGCTTCCCTTTTTTCCTTTTTTTTTTCTTTTTTTCTCCGGTGTAAAACATGATGCAGCTACGAAAATTGCATCGATCCGACACAGTCCGGAGTACGTGGTAATCATATCGTAAAGTGGTCATAAGGTTCTGAGCTGAGGTTTCTTTTTTCTACCACCCTTTTCATCCCCGTCCAGTTACGGGACGGAGAAGCTACCGCTGTATATCAGAACCTTTTGGAATCCGATTTATCGATGCACAGGATACGTCGATTATACGAAATGGAAATGCAGGATACTTCGGCACGTTGGACAACAAAAGTCCCAGTTTTTTCGAAAAAAATGCAAAAGAAAGATCCGCTAAATTATTTACCTGAACAATTTCCTTCTTGATAAATTCTAACGAGATTGTTATCTTTTTTGTATTACAGGTGAGGAAAATATGCCTCTGAATAAATTTATCCCATGAACCTGTATCACGGGGACTCTCGGAGGGTGAGTTTAAAAATGTGAAGGAATTCGATTGAAAAATTTCAAAGAAATGCTCGAAGATCGTCCGAATGGTGAGGAAGGTTCAGGGAAGGCAAGTCAGGCGTGTCGTGTACGCAAAGGAGAGACGACCACTCGAACAAACCTACTTAATATAGTTAGCGTTCGTTTGGGGTTTGCGAAACGGAAGTTGGTGAAGAGCGACGCGTCAGGTCGACGGGGGTGCAGGGTACGTCGCGACGCTATGACACGTGACACGTGTGGCGGCGAATAACGAAATAGAGGCAGAAGTTGGCGGGCAACCACTGCGTTCCCAACCGATGCCTTAGGAGGGCCCGTCGAGGTCTGCCACCTAAACGATCTCCCATTATGTAATTAGTCTTTGTTACAATCTACGAGCCGACCGGTCGGGGCCCGTCCCTTGCCTACCGCTAACGCGCCCCGACAAATTGAGTAGTTTGATAATATGTTACGGTCTTCAAACTCCGACCGGATGTTGAGAGGTCCGCTTTTTGCCTCCCCCTTGCCCTTGTAACGCACGTTATATTGTACAGAGCCGCGAGATGTTATCGTCGGGATGTGTTCGTCGCCGGTGCTTTCGAACATTACCGAAGAATTATTTTCAAACATCATCGGAACACGAACAGGTATTTCTGTACCCCTGTGAGGTGCTTCGGTTACCTGTACGGCGGTGAGTTTCGCGTAGACCGAAAAGCGGAATCTGTGACGTTCGTGAAACGAGATCAAACTGCGAACGTGAACGAATGTCGGGTGAAATAATTAATGCTTCGCGATCAGCCTAGCGTAGGATTTGTTTTTCGTCTGATTAAAGTGGCTCTACTCGGGTTTTGTGTCAGTTCAGCGAGTGGCATTACGAAGATATTGTCCACCGTTGATGCTCCGCGGTCCTGTATAAGCTTCTTTGTGAGGAACCAAGGGAAAATGATACCACCGCGCTAACCATGAAAACCCATTGTTGCGGTGACACAATGCGCTTCCCGGTAGAATGATCGTGTTCGTGATCGCGTCTGTGATCGCGCCGGAAATTGAGCTTTATTAAACTCATTTTACCTTCCCTTCAACTTCTCTTCGCCCATTCGTCCCCCCTCTGCTACCTAGCCGAGCGCCACAGGGCGCGCTATCGTACACCTGCATATGTTTCCGACGAGGTTACCAAAAATTACTATAGGTACGTACAGTGTACGTATGTACACGCCCGTGTGTGTACAAACTGCACTGCACCCCTTACACTTCCTTCCTTCCTTCCTTCCTTCCTTCCTTTCTTCACCGCAAATTACACGTAGCTTACAGTTATGGAAACTCGTCTGCAGAAATCGCGTCACAAATTGCCATCGCCGCAACGTACGAAGTTATTTTTCATCTCCATGTTCCTGCTGAAGCCCTGCTTTAACGGAAATGCGATGTGGGAAGGCGAGGTTTTTTCGAACAGAAATCGACAAGATGTGGTGAATTTTTTTTGTATTTCTTTTTTTTTGGTGAAATATCGCGTGAGCTAGCTAATTTCAATTACGTGCAGCTACAGGGGTCGTTAATTTCCACCCCGTTTTTCGCTGCAGTTACCGTAACGTTAAATGAGGCGAAGTTTCATTTTCCCGGTAATTTTTCTACGCGAATTCCGTGGGGGGGGGGGGGAGGGGTATCGTACGCTTTACGGGATTTCGGCCATTTTTTTTAAAAGCATTGAATGCACGTCAGGTACTCGGCCACATCCTAAGAGTCCAATGTCACTCACAGCTTTGTTTCAGAATCTTACGGAGTCCCGGCACACGCATATGTTCCCGCTATTTGTCATGTAGGGCGCGGTAGCTGATGGCGAGAAAAAAGGGTGAGGGTTAAAAAAAAGAAAGGGAAATACTTCGAAAAGGGAGACGTGCAGAAGAGAGCTTTTCCTCCTTTACTTTCGGGCCGTCGTCGCACCCCCTGTATCTCTCGAGGGGTCAAAAGTCACGCTGCTTCGGAGGTATGCGAGGCATTTACGGATCGCGTCTAACAAGCCTCGTTCACACGTCCGAGGCACGAACTTGTCGATGCATGTAGAAGGTTTTTCTACCGAATGAGAAGGAAAAAAAAAAAAAAAAAAAACCACTGAAAAATCGTTCGACTGGAGGTGAAAAAAATTAATATACGAAGTCGCGGCGGGACGTCGTATATTAACGATTGCGACCGATGGAAACGAGAAATATTTGATCCGCACCGTCTCGCTATTTCTCTTTTTCGAATACGAGACGCCGCGTGTTTTATACTCAATCTCAGTTACGACGACGTTGAACATGAGAGGGTTGTTTCTCAGGTCATGAACATAGCTACTGTTTCATAAAGCATTGTACGTACCTCAAGTGGTACTAGCTTTACTTCCCTCCAGTGGCAGCTTATACTTATACGTTCCAGTTGTACCTACTTACGCGTGGGCGTCGGTTTACAGGAAATACAACAATTATATGTATACAGGTACGTGAAATTCTCCAACCCCTTTGTAACGTGACGTCAAGTGATGATGTTATCGCGATTAATTCTCCCCGTAAGAACACGAAAAGACGGCGAGACCGCATCGATTCACGTTATATTTTCGAAGGGGTCGAACAACGTTCCCCGAAGCGCCTCGAATTCCCCGAGTAATTAGCCGAATTTTTCTCTATCGAACAAAAATCGTCTCATCCGATCTCTTGACGGGAGTATAAATTGAACGAGTATGCGAGGAACGGGGTGCAGCTGCTGTTGCTGCCGTCTCGGCTTTTTCCTCCTCTTGTTCGAAGCGATTTTGGAAAATAAAGTGTGCGATGCGATTGAAAAAAAAAAAAAACAACAAACTTAAGGCGAATCTAGCGCGACATGGGACATTTTGGCAAATTGAAGAAAATTGTCGTCCGGACGAAAAGTGGACGAATGAAAAGCTCGCGATTGAGCTCGCTAAAACGCGGAAGCTCATTGTACCGATTTTTTTATTCTCTTTTCCTTTTCGTTTTAGAGAAATAAAAGAAAAAAAAAAGTAGGGAAAAAAAAAAAATAAATATGTGAGGAAGTAAATGAGGCGAGAAATGAAATGAAAAAACGTGACAATTAAAAAATAGTTCGACATTTGCAAGCCACTCGAAACTCATTGCCTGCACACTCGCTCTCACGCGTCAGTCTTTAAGCGTCGCGACGCGACGCGACGCGACGTCTGGCGTCGTCTGGTCTAGTATTTCTACCTTTCACGCGTCGACTATACTACACCCTCCGCCCTACCCCCTTTAACTCGAAGCGTCGACCACCCCAGGCACTTTACGCCTACTTAACCCTTTGCCCACCTGCTACTCGTTATACTTATATACTACTTAACACTTGTTACTTCTTATGACTATACACCCCGCGGAGAAAGTTCTTGACGTACGTGTGCCTGTTTACCAGACTAACCGCATTGGTCTGGACAAGGCCGACTTGTCGCCTCGCGAATTCATCCGAATTATTGTCATCGTCGTCGATTCGCGAGGCTAAGGAAAAAGGCAGGATTGATACAAAAGTGTCCCCACCTTTTCGGATGTTAATAACGCGTGGAAGTGGGTAAATTTGGGCAACATATGCGTATCTCTGTATTTCCCGGAGTAATAACGGGTGCTCGCCCGGTGTTTCTGGGTGCGGCGGCAGGGTGCCTGCAGGACTTTGGAGTGAAAAAGGGGACGTCGTTGTTACAAACTGCGCGGCGGCAGCGGCGGCAGCAGCAGCAGCGGCAGCGGCAATCCACCCACGTATTATAACGTACAGTATACTTCTACCGAAGGAACCGAGTATGAGTTACCGTTCTGAATATAGTTGCCATATCCCATACCGTTGAACAAGGATACGAATATTTACGTACAGATGTACCGTATACGTACGTATACATGTATGTATATGCACGTACATGACTTAGAGATAAACACATATGCAGCCATGTATTCGCGAGCGTACCTTATATGTGCTCTCTGCTCGTATACATTTGTTCGTACAACCCGCGAGGATATGCGCACACAGCTTATATTTATACGCCAGAGATATGCCGTGGCTGAGGGAAGATTTAGTGGCCCCCTCTTCCCTCGCTATATAATTAAGTATAGCCCATCGAATTTATGCATGAACTCATCGGGGGTAAGAAATAAAAGAGAGAATCGCTCCTCTTATTTGTGCGTCGTTCTTCGTCGACTGGACAGAGATTAGGATGGGTAAAAATCACGGGAATATGAAAGTTTCGAATCGATCGAATAACCGTCGAACTATTTCCGCGCGGTCGGAATTCCTCGGGCGACATGCGAGCCGATTACTCGGTGGATTTTGTACCGCAAATCCGGACTCAGAAGTTTACGGAGTCTGGTTGGCAGGAAGCTATGCGATAAGATTTCATGGTATCCTTATGTAATACGGTAATTCGGGGTAATCTCGAAGCGAGTTGATAAGGGAGGGGGAGGGGAAGGAGAAGTTGCCGGGAACAAATGCGGGTTCAAAAGCGTCGACAGCGCGTGCGGTATCCACCTTCGTCACCTTGCCCAACATGGAAATTCGTCTTCCCGCCTCGTTCTAAAGTACCGTTCCTTTCCCTTCGAGAACACCCCGTTCCCGGAGTTTACTACCGAACCCACAATTTCTGTTGAAATTCTCACGGGGCCCAATTATCAGAGAGCGTCCGCGGCTCGAAGGGAAGGCGTTACGTCCCTCAGTTATTCCTTCTTTCCTCCACTTTCTCCACTTCCTTCCTTTCTTTCGATCGTTTTTTTTCCCCCGGGGCCATACAATTTTCCCGTTACAACAGACGCAGGATCGGTCAAATTCCCTTTCAGACCGCAGTGCTGAAAGAATTTTGAAAAAAAAAAAAAAATAATTTTACGTACAGGAAGCTCACGATTTTGCGAACCAATCTATTAACAATATTGCGATCCCTGAATTTTTTGTATCGCCGTTTTATTCTACAACGAAATTTTTGAATTTCTGCATCCGACGGGGTTCGAAAAAATTTGAATATCTCTACCATCGACGATTTACCGAGTCAGTCGCAATCGCCTGAAAACATATTTTTAAAAGGTTGTTTTTTTCGGCTTTTTTTTTTTTTCTCCTCCCTCGTCCAACGATCGTTTCTTCTTTTTCCTTCAAGCTTGGCTTACCGGACAGACGTGTTTATCTGAGCGTTAAATTCCCGTTGAGGAAACTTTGAGAAATTCATCGGTATTTGTCCAGCTTAAGGAAACAGAGAATTTCTTTGGGGGTGATTCTCGTTGAGCCGAGAAATTTAAAGCGATTAATATCGCGGCCCCCTTCGCTATGCATCCACTATATGGAAAGGGAAGATAAACTAGTGGCGGTAGAAGGCGAAACAAAAACGATCATTCGTAAGCTTGTTCTCCTCTCTTCTTTCATCATTGCCCTTCTCTTCTCGCATCCCTGCAGTTCCTCTCCTTTTTACTCGCGACTTTGTTTCTCTCGTTTTTTCTCTCCTCTCCGTCCTTTCACCTCCGCGGACAACTCCATCCCATCGGTGTATAAAACAAAAAAATATCCGGAGGTAAAAAAAGCTCGAAAGAGCCGACGGCCAGCCGGTCCTTTGCCTGTGGGATGTGGCTAATATAGCAGGTAATGAGATTTGACTGAAATATTGGTTCGCTTCTGCTGCTTTTAGTGTATTAAAACGTGTCTCCTGTATCCTATAGAGAGAAGATCTCGTGCCTGTAGCGCCAGAGCTTTGGCTATGTACGTTCAGAAGGGACAATTTTACTTTCTATTTACCAAAGACCAACGACTGGAAACGGCGCACCCAGACTTCCCTTCCAACTTTATTCTTCTTCAAAAGAAGGTACACACTCTTGTAATTAGGCGCAAGATCAACCCATCCTCGAGATTTGTAACCCTAGTTATGCCGAATTCAAACTAATTGCGCTCAATTAGCTATTATCTAAAAATTTTTTTGTTTTCTTTATTCAACCCCGTCTGTGCGCTCCGTAGTAACTCCGTTTTTTGAAAGGGGTGAGATTTTGTCATTTTTTTTTTTTTTTCGAATAATTTTTTCACACGGTAATATCAGTCGCGGTTGATAAAAGAATATTATTTAAATAAATTTGATAACAATCGCGAGTCTCGTTTTTTAATCGCTATAGAAATTTGGTTTCACCTACACACATGCATGCGACAACCCACCAGCGGCGTACAATTAGTCGATCATTCGGAGCGTGAAAATGAATGAATTTAATTCCATTGCATCCAACTTTTGAATTATTACATATAATATACCATGAAAATGACGCGGTGCACGGACCAGCGTACCACCGAAAAATTCCCTACGGTATTACAGGTACGCCTATTTATTAGTACAAATAAAAATTAGTATCAATTAAATTATGCTTCGGGGCCAAGATTAATGCCGGTAATAATGGACTACATTAAACGGTGGCTAAACACGGGTGTTCTACAAGCAGCAATTTGGCCTAATGGATCAAAGTTATCAATATTCATGCGCTCCAATCTTCCTTGGTTTAAAACGCTCCGGATCGATTGTCCATTCCGGTTTTGCCTCGACTACTCTCTCGTGGGATGCGTACGACTGCATCCGGAAAATTCCTCATCTTCGTTTCCTTTTTTCATTTCTTTCATTTCTTTCATTTCTTTCGTTACGATATTCGTTAGGTAAATGACGGTTGGAAATTTTTCGGAAGGCTGTGACGATCCACTTGGCATGTATCGTGTTACGAAAAATGGAATGATCGAAAAATGAAAAAGAAAGTATTGAACGTTCTCCTGACGCGTTTACAACGGTAAATATTATTATAGCGATATTAGGTTACCCGGGACTAAAAGTTTCTGCACATTAATAAATTTTAGGTGTGTCACATTACACCCCTTTATAACTACCGAATGAAACGCTTTCCTAAATTTTAACGTTTCACCTCCCCCAAATTCGATGTGTACGATAAATAAAATTTTCATTTACGCCGTAAAGAGCTTTATCCGAACGTAGGCCGGAGCTTTTGGAATATTAATGAAATCGTTACGTTTATAGAGGAGATGAATTATTCTCTCTGTTCTCGACGGAGCTGCTGATATCAACGTCGGAGTCGAAGTGGAAGTGGAAGTGGAAGTGAAAGCGAAATTGGTTTATACCTAACCGAAAAATCGGTGGAGAACTCGAAAAGCATCCTCTTCGCATGTTCGGGGAAAATAATCATATATTTCGCTAAATTTATTCCCAGCTAGCTAGAACCAACCACTTTACCGAAGTAACGATACGCCACCTGTATACATACAACACGGTACGGTATGTGTACGGAATTAATACCGCCGCTGATAAATATTTTAAGCAAGTTAAGCCCCGCGGAGCGCGCAAGTTTCGCTATCACAATGAATATTTATAAAGTCTAACGCAGGTATAATGCGGACGGTTTTACTCGTGATCTATCGTTGCGACGGGTATTAGAAATCGAGGATTTAAAGCCCCGGGATGCGTCCCGTCGATCAGTTCCGAGCCGACCAATTTTTATCAGCGCTCGATTCGAAGCGGTGCGATTTACAATGGGAGGGATATATATATATATATATAAACCGCGGATTTTTATTCCCGGCTCTGCGAAGAAGCGACCTTTTGCTCCAAAAAAAAAAGGGAGAAGTAGCGGTTTTCTCTGATTTTCGAAACACAGATATACCAACAAATATATCTTTGTCTCGCGCACCATGGAGTTCGTATCTCTGCCCATACATCAGCGCGGAGTTTCTTCCTCCCCTGATCGTCGGGCACCCCATGCAGCCCAGGGGGCCTAGGGCATGGATCGAGTGGCATAATGGGGATGCTGCCTATGGAGAACAAACCCAACCCACGGGCTACACCAGCCCCCGTAGTTCTCGTACACACACACACCAACGACACACCTATGAAACACACGAACTCACGCGAGTTGTTTTATCCTGTGTAACCCCAAGCTGAACCGCGCGGCGTCCTTTGATGAGTATTTAAGGTAATTACAAACCAAAGTCCCGTTGACCCTGCAGCTTGACAGCTCTATTTCTTCTTCAGTATTCGGACAATTTTATCCCATTTTAAAACGAGCCACCGTACCACCGTAACGTTTCTATGAGATCAACTAGCGGGAATATCGGTCTATATATCATTCCCATAGATGTACCTACCTATATCGGATGTCTGCGTCGATAATATTTTGTGATTCTCCGTTTGCTGTGTATAATTTATGTTGCGGAGATTCTTTTCTGTTTTCCAAAATTACGGATGTTTATCATAACTTTTTTTTTTTGTTCAATAATTTTTTATACATTGTTTATTTCATTCTCCTCCCAACGTAATCGCGAAATTTATCCCGAGGCAAATTGTAACGAGAACCCATTTTTTTAAAGAGAAGGTAATATCGCTTTTCCATCGTAACGTGCGTTTACCCTCCGGAGCAAGAAGCCGAGTTTTAATTTTCCGCCATAAAGAGAAAATAAAAAAAAAAAAAAAAAAAAAAGGCAGAGGAAACAAAATTGAAAAGAGAGGCGTAGAATAAAGAGAAAATAATGAATAAACAAAAAAAAAAAAAAAACAAACAAAAACCAGGGAATAAAAAAATGCGAAAGAAAAAAATAAATAAATAAACAAGGGTTGGTAAAGTTACGATGCCTCGCGTGCGCCGAAACCCGAGCTCGGTATTTCGGTCGTAAATCACGGCAAAGTATCGTAACTTTTACCACCAGTTTATGGATATTCTATGTAGATCCTGAACGAAAGTGTGATGATGATGCGGAATCGAGCCGCTAAATCTTAAAAGCGAGGAAAAAACGATGAAGGTAAATTAAATGTATCCAGTTTATCGGATGAAATATATTATTGTTTTCAACTCAGGTGGGCCGAATTTCACCATTTTCCACACACACCATATCTGTAGCGAGTATATTGAACCGACTGACAAAAATCTCCATGCATGTACTACGTACCGTGTGTATTTATACACGCCGGCATTTCCTCCCCCGCCTCTTCATCCCCAAGATCAAAGTAAACTTGTACGAGTTTAGACGTAATCTCGTAATCTAATCAACTCCATCGTCCCCACCTTCGAATCCACCTACACAACGTGGGATACGACTCGTGAAAAAATTTTCACCGTTCCAAAGACTAGCTAGAATAAAATCATTGCCAAGAAGGTATAATGCGCGATAATCTGTGACGACCAATTGCATAATTAATCAAAAATCTGTTTCATTAATCACCGCGTAACTTGCAACGATCGGTTCCGCCTGTGAAAACTTTGGTTAAAAAATAAATTGCAAATCCAAAGAAAAAAAAAAGGCTGAAAAAAAATTTACCGCGTTATCGACTCCCGCTGTTTGAGAAATTGATAAAGCGGGGATTGAACGTGCATAAATATGAGGCCAAAGACTGCGGATGAAAAAAATCAGGGATGGTGTAGGGGGGGTGGGAAATTTATGAGGATAAGCCGGCGAGGGAGGGTTGAAATTTCAGTGTTCAGGTGTAAAAGATCCCGGAAAATACTTACATGGAATGGTACGAGGGGCACTTCGCAACGCCACGGTAGTTGCGCGCGCTCGAGCGGTGGCGATACATCGAAGATAAACCCTTTCAACGTGCGTGGAATACCTGCAGCAGCACAAAGTCACCGCTCTCAATCCTCCTCCCCGTTCACTCCGATATCCGTGGAGCAAGGGAGACGGGAATATAGGATTTACATCAGATATACAATAACGATGTCAAATCCGGTGACGAAGTTGACGGTTATAGATAGTAAAGAATTATTGTTATACCCACGCACAGCTATTCACATATATTATACCAGATTCTCCAAATCGATTCACTCACCAAGTTAGATTCAACGATTCGATGCAGATATACCGAGAGTTTTTGGTATTTTTATCATCGTCGCCATTAGCGATTTCAACCATTTTAACGTCTAGCTAAATGTCGTGAATTATACGTGTAATCCATCTCATTGATTTCGAATGGCTTTCTAAAGGGAATCATTGTACCGATATCGTTACATTTTAGGGGCGAAAAAGAAATTTCCCCGTAGCGACGGTGTTACGTGTAATAAAAAGAAAAAACCAAAAAAAATAAAAAATAAAAATGAAGGAAACTGATATTTATGTGGATGAAGGGATCAGCGAGGACCCGGAATATCGACACGAGGTATTTTCTATGATATAGATGTAACAAAAATATCAAATATTTACGGGAAAGCGCAGAATTTTCACCCCCGAACGTGTAAATAAAGTTGGTTGATATACCTACACTCGGGCGTACGTATGTACCGACATGGTATCCGGTGAAAAATCAACTACTTTCGGTGCAAATATTCCCTCACCGTTTTTCCGCGACCCCGATATTTTATAGTTTCTTTTCTGGATGCGTACAGCATAGAATCGCGCTGGTAAAGAAGAAGAAGGAGATGATAAAATGTATGATCTGGAGGCGTGAATTGTTTCCTGGACGAGGTGCGATGGGTGGTGGATACGTACGCGCCCCGTTTCATATAGTTTTACCTTTTACTGTTAGTATATTTTCCTGTTGCGGATTACGGCTAAACTTTCGTTTTACAATTTACGATTCAACGCGAGTTTCGCAGCCGAGAGCGCGAGGTGTTGAAGGAGCGAGAGTCTCGTCTGACATTTCACGATCTTTTCCATCCGGAGGAGAGGATGATGAAAAAAAAAAAAAAAAAAATTGAAATACAGAGAGAAAAAACTACACCCCTCATCCGCAAAGCGTGTCTGATATTGTAACAGAGGTATAATACATGATGGATTGTGAGAACAAAAATCCATCTGAAGAGGGAAAAATAGCCTCTAGGCATTTTTTATTTATCTCTTTTCTTCTGCCTTTTTTACTTGACATTTGCATTCGCGGGATCAAATATCAACCGTATCTCATGCGCGGTATGAGAAATAAAATTTTAGAACGCGCTACGCTCATCGCCATTTGTTGAACTTTAAACACAACCGCGCTAGAAATGTTCCGTGTGAAAACTAACGGACGTTAAATCCTCCATAGGTATAGGTATATACATATATATATATAGATATTTCTGTGGTAATATCAGTTCGCGTTCTACCTGCACCCGATATCTACAATGCGCCTCGTATCTGACACCATTGAGATATCTGCGGCGATCGTTTAATCGTGGATTTAACTTATTCAGATCCCTTGCGCGCGATTCGACGCGTCCCCGTACAGCCGTTAAACGATATCGCGACGGTTAATCCAACTTCTGTCTGCGAATGTTGGTGAAATATTGAAATCTTAAAATGTTCTAAACGATAACGGCCACTTCGAGGAACAACTATTCCATAAAAGATCTCGTTCGTCGAGAGCAGTTCGAAATAACGATCGTAAGATCGGATGGATTTATTCGACGATGAGAGAGAGAGAGAGAAGGAGAGAGCTCAATCTGTGGTTGTAACAGATCGAACCGATGCCCGATGTGTTCGCCCATTCGGGGCGAAAGTCGTGTTTGATTTTTCTCTCCGTTTGGTTACTTTTTATTTACGCTTTTTGGTTTTTTTGATCATTAATCACGGCACCTAAGACTATAACTCAATCAGAGGTTGTCGTAAAGAAACTTCTGGTACCGAAACAGAAATGGTCTGAGAAAAATAGTGGTAGATGCGACTCGGCCACTGGACCACTTTGAGTCGGTATCTAGAAACCGATGAGTAATGATCTCTCGTAGTACCGAGCCACTAGGAAAGGGGCCCCGACTTTTCCTCTTTCTCATTTTTATTCCCCCCGCATACTTGGTCAGTTTTTTATCCACCCTCTCCGTCCACAACTTTTTCCACTTATGCGCGAACAGTATAAGCAAATTATTTCTCAACCCCAATACGGATTTTATACGTGTATAATGTTGTGCGTATAATCATCGCGTTGAAATGTCAAGCCACAAATATGCGAAAGCCTCGGTGAATCATGAAAATACTTTTCAAAGGGTCTTAGCAATAGTAGTTGAATGAGAGAATCGATATCCGAAAGGAATTTGTGGAATGTTCCCGAGGTGTGAGTATATTACGTGTAGATGGAGAATTTGTACGGGAGAGCATATTGGATTTTTTCTTCTCTTCTTTCTTTTTATGTTCTAAAAATGAATTAGGGAGTGGATTTTCAAGGGGTGAATTTTTTTCGCGGTTCGTTTATTATTATTAATATAATTTTTGTTCTTTTTTCTTAATCTCACTTATTATACATAAAACGAAATTTAATGTTTAATTAGATCGCTTATTTGAATGTATATTAATTGCAAAGTAAAAGTAACGGGAAAAGTATTTAAAAAAAAGACCGAAAGAAAATACACCGATTAGAAACCTTCGCGTCTAATTACACTTAATGTTATTCACTCATTTTTACTAATTACTATTACCTACGTAATCGTGATGAAAAAACGCGTGAATCATTTCCGTTCGGATATCCCTGAATCGTGTTTTCTAATTGTCGAGGAGCTTTAATTCGAATCTAATCAAATTTTTCAAACCGTAAAGTGGATTTCTAAACCTCAAAGTAAGATTGCTTCGAAAGTATCAATCGATAACGAAGCCAAACCATTTCGCAAATCGCATGATTCAATTAGGCGAAATTAATGAACAAACTTTGTCGTTCTATGGAAAGTCTCCACATAAATGTACGGTAAGAATGATCTTGTTCGCAACTTTAGATATGAATCCTATGAACCAACTTCCGCTACAACCACTACTCGTAGAAAATTCTTTCTTTTTCTTTTTCTTTTTTTTTTCTTTCTATTTGGCAGCCATGTATGGATATACATCTGGAAGATAATATGAAGTGTGAACACCGTGCCAGCAATTTTATCCGAGCAATTTAATTTGGCACTTTTGCAGTAGCAAGTGACCATTTATTTCCTTCTTCTTTGATGTACGGTTAATCCGGTTTCATTACGCGGTAAAACCCTTCCTAAAATCCCCTGCCTCTTTTGCCTCCGCACCAACGCGCCGGCAATTTTCCTCAACTCGATTAATTAATTGATGTAAGCGTAGCGGCGATGTTTCGAAAAATATTTTATCCTACCCGATGTCTCACGCTACTGGATCGGGAAAACGTGAAACGAGCGTAAAGATATCCTTTGCGATGTGCGTGTCTCTTTTTTCGTCGGAAAAAACAAATTAAAAACGAATCAACACCCGATAATGACGATCCGCATCGGGGACCGTCGCGACGGATGCTGCGTTACGTTTTACTTCTGATCCGATAAGTTCCGGTCATGTCGGACAGTCTGCAGGACTAGGGCTTTGCATAATTTCCCCTCGTGCTGTACGAAGGAGATTAACCATATTGAATGATAATTCATTCTGGGATATGATCCATGTGATCCGGCGCACGAACTGACTGCCAATTATATGCATATACGCAGCAGTTGCGCGGCATTCAGACGATTCGCATTTGCCAGTATAATCTGCGTAACCATGATGCAAATATCGTCCGCGAATCCGATGCTAATTATTACAAAATCGACGGTTATATTGTCCAGCAACATCCTGCGGTAATTTTTTTTGTATTTCTTCTTTCACTTTCAGATAGAAAAGGGAAAAAAATTAAACAAAACATAACGAACGTGAATTGAAAGCACTGCGATCGAACGTCTATTTCTTTTATTATATTTTTCATTCGTTCGCTAGTTCGGTTGAACAGAAGCCGGGAAAAAAAAAATATCTACTCATTGTCAGTTTTATGTGGGGAGAAGAAAGTTGAAAAAAGTGGCGACGTAAGTGGCAACGAAGGGGCGTTTTCGTCCCTGCAGAACGACGACTATACTGCAGCAGAAAGTGAGATTTACGACACGAGAGTTTAATCAGCACACGGTTTCCCCTGCCCATTCGTAATAATTAAGAAGGTAGGATAGAGGAGCAACGTAAAGGTTGCGTAACGGAGTTAGTTACACCTATACCTAGATTCTGCACTCTTTCCCGCGTACAGTGAACCTACTTAAAAGACGCCCGGGGCTTATGCACTTTCGAGTTTGTTACTTTACTTTCGTTTATAACGTCCCTTTTCTCGGCGAATATACCTTGTAGTACCACCTGCGAGGAGATGAATTAAAATTCAAGTGAAACCCGACAAAGTCTTAAAACTAAGACCCCCATTTTTATAATAAACCGCGAATTGAGAAAAACAAAAATTAATATGTCTCCGCAGGTGTCTTGAAATTTTTCTCTCACCCCGCGGACCTCCGTGGGCTTCTCTCTGAAAAGAGATAAAAAAAATACAAGGCGTCGGAACGAAAATTAACTACAAAGAATAAACAGCTGCAGGGCACTTAATGAAATTGAAAGTTTTCCCTTATTATGCTTACACTCGAGGAATTTGAAAAATATTAACAATCCGTTTAACGACCATATAAATTTCATCGTTATTATACGTATAATATAAAAATTAATGATCCGCACAAACTTGAAGTGTATAAGACGAACGATAATTCCGGCGTTTTCATTCGCCTCGGATTTTATACGCGCGGATGATGAAGTAACCGGCTGGAGGGTATAAAATGCGAGGTTATTCGAGAATCCTGCTGAAAAATCGAAGGTTCGCCCCGGTTCTCGTTTTACATCTCATTGACATGTTGATTGCCTTCTTAGCTCTCGCACTCTGCTACGTGTTATCGGAATTGCCAAATTTTATTATTATTTTTTTCTTCCTTCCAACTTATTTTCCCTCTTCACTCCCATTTCCTTTTTGCTTTCATTTTTATTTTGACCGTCACTCTCGCGAACGTACGGAGCTCTATTCTCCCCGAGGGTACACGTTTTCGACATATTTTTTCAGCAGAGAATAACGACCAAAATGAAGACCGAGAGAAAAAATTAAACCTATCTCGGTACCACGGTGTACGTATACAACGAACTACGGTAAATAGTAAAAATAGAGAAAATCAAAAAGCAGAAAAAACAAAGTACAAAGAAACCACTCCTCGGGGCATTTGTCTTGCACGTTGATACCGCCGGGCAAGTCGCAGTCAGCATCTCTTGCCCCACCGCGTATACATTCATCCCAAACGAAATCTCCGAGATAAAAGACAGTAAGAAAAAGTAAAGAGAGAAACGAAAGAATGGTAAAAATAAAAAGAAAAACAGATAGTTCAAGTGAGTCGGCTTCTCTTGAGATGTATACCGCGATCACATTTACATTCATGGTTGCACGCTTATACTGATACGTGGTTTTGAGAAAAATGACCGAACCACGTCACAGGTAAATGAATCGGTGCGAAATTGTCGATTAACAGCTGTCTTGGGAAGTGACGAAAGAAAAACCCTCGCCACGGCTTTTCATATTTACCAACGATTTGCAGTTGAAACGAATGCGGTGAAAATAATTCTTGTGTAAGTTTTGCGTGAAAATTTTATGCGACGTACCCATAGGAAATGTGGTGGAGTTCGGAAGTAGCTAAGCGTGGGATGCGTCGCCGCCGGAGGTTAAATAAGGGGAGCGTAACGTTCTGCAGTGGTGAATGATGAAAAAGAAAAAAAAAAATAATATTAAACGGAGATGAAAAAAAGCGGAAAAGGGAAAAAGAAAGACAAAAAAAGAGCTGTTTTCCGTTTTCCCTGGACCGCGATTATTACGATACATTTAACATTCATTACGCACGAGGTATAAATGCAGTGGGTGAATTTTTTATAATTCGAGAAATAGAGAACACCGCTCTTTGGGTTTCTCTTTTAATCCCTACTTCCGTCTGGTAATATGTACGGATGTATGTGGCACTTCAAAGCTGATGCCGACAACTTCGCAACGCAGTCACTTCCTCCTACTCCTGCTACCGATGCCGATGCTGATGCCGATGCCGATGCCGATGCATTCGCCTAAAGAGAACAACGTGGTCGGGAAAAAAGAAGAACATTTCCCCAGGCTATGCTCGAACGTATAAAGCCGGCATCTCCTGTTCCGATGATCTGTTCTTTTGTCTATAAGCTCTTATAGGTACTGTACGCAGTTATCCATGAACGAAAACCTCCAGCAGTCTGAAGATAATTTCTCTCACTCGTTTTCTCGGAGAACTAGACGTTGCGAGCTGCTTTCTGTTTCTGAAATTAAGACGTACTTACCTGTTAAATTGGAAGAGATCTTCGGGAAAAAAGAAAATTAGGCAATTCGCTAGTTCGTTCCCTTTTTTCATGCAACAATATCAAAAAATTTATGGGCGTCGTGATGTAGAGCCAATTTTGCACGGGCGCGGCGGCGACCATATCAGGTGTAACAAAAAGCATTCTCATTTTAGACTCCTTGGTTACATATATACTTTCGTTTATTTTAATTTTATTTTCTTTCTTTCTCGTCTCTTCTCCACTCTTCGTTTTTCTATTGGATATCGAAGGCTAGACTTCACCAGCAATATAAAAGTTTTTTTTCTCAACCCCCAACGCGGTTACGTTAGTGGAAAAGTTTTAGAAGAAATTAAGATGCCCAGTAACACGTTCTTGCTGTTTTTTTTTTTTTTTTTCTCATTTTTTCAACCTTTCTCTCTTCACTAGCTGTATATACCTTTTTTATACTTTCTCCCTTGTTCTTGGTCACAGCTACTGTGCACCGACCAGAGCATGAGAGGGAAAACTTTGATCGTAGACGTGTCCTTTTTAGAGTCACGCGTATAACTATAGTTTTAACTGTGAGAAAAACGATCTCTATGTACAGAACATGAACTAAAAATACCCTACTTCCGTCAGCGTAAATTTTTCGCAAGGTTGAATTTCGCAATTACAAAATTACTCGAATCTATACCAAATATGCATACGTCTTATGACGACCGCTATCCAGACTAAATCCCACCACGACATTTAGTTGAACTTTTTTTCATCTCCGACAGAAGATGCGCCTCGCAGATATGCGTCGGGTGGTTTTATAACGACAGGGAATCTTGAACATTTACGATTTCAAGCAGAGGGTCCTTTTCTAACGAGCCTCGCATAACTTTAGCCTGGATTATGCACGTCAAGGGCCGTTGGTCACGGGATCCTTAACACCGAAATTCTCCCTTGCAGTTCTCATTGTCAGTGCTTTGAAACCCTCCAGTTTGACACTCTACAAGTGCCCGCAGTGGTCCAGACGAAGAGCAAACAACATTCCAGATGGCTGCAGTTTCTGGAAGGTGTTATTCGAGGATCGACGATCTTCCAAGTTCTGAATACTATCGGATTACCCAATCGACACTCTCATCTTCCGTTGCACCTTCGCAGTCACCGTTTTTGCGAAATAAAAATTCCGAGGACTCGGATTTAGTTTACGCAACGTATAACACGCCACTTGCACTTTACCGGGAATGTCGTTACGCGGTTGTGTCACTGTTCCGATCTAATCCAACGGAGCGGAGTCGTAAAAATTTTTACTCCTCCATCGTCCAAACGACATTTCTTCCCTCATTTTTTTTTCCTCAATTTTTTTTTTTTTTTTTCTAACGACTGTCTGCAAACGAGACCGAAGAGGGGCTAACGGGCCACGTGTCTTCCTTAAACGTGTCCCGAATCAAGGCAATTAAGAGACTCGGTGAACATCAAAGAGATGATCTTGGTACACTGGAATGGTCCAAGTATCCTGACTTCAAATTTTGTGTGTATGCACGCTCTTCTAAGCAGCGCACACGCTCGTCTGACGTTTTAATCAGAAGATTTAATATCGCTCAGATGCCCAAAAGAATGTAGCGAGGCGTATGTAAGCATCTGCTGCTAGCACGGAATATTATTATACGTACACACGTTCGTAAGATGTACACGCACACAAAACTTTTATGAATCAAACGCCCACGCCACACTTTATACTACAAAATTTTTATTTATTCAGTATTGTTTTTTTTTTTTTGTTTTTTTATTTTTTTTATCTCTTCGTTTGTCATTTCAACCAGCAAGAGCTCTGCTCCGTTAACGTTTGACACTTGTTGCACCATATTTCTGCTCTCTGCATGGCAATTATCGCGACACGTACGTTCCTGGGTTGGTAATATTATCGTCGAATCGCGCCGTCGATATTTCTAAATATACTGTTTGAAGTTTTCTACAACGCGCAGGTTACGTGGAGTATCATTTTATATTTTTGCGAATTTTTTGATAACGATGTAGTTGAAAATTGTACCGTGCGCGACACGTAACGAGGACTACCAGTGGGTAACCATGTTCCCACTACGTGCACGTCGAACGGACAAAGTCGGGAATATTAAGGGTGTTGAATGAGCACTACAGAATCGACTTGAATGGGACTTTAGTGTCCGCTCGAAATTGAGGCAGTTCCTCTATTTGAAAGTCTCTTTATCTTTAATAGTTTCCGCGATACTGATGGCGTTGTAGTACCCATTTAAAATGATTACCTACTCCCTCGAACTGCAGAAGTGTGCAATGAGGAACATAATACCCCACGTCATTCTTCATATACTACACCTATGTACATACATATACACGGGTTGGATGTGGTATATCTCGTGTACCCTCATCGTACAATATGCGTAGGAGAACAACGCTTAATGTTATTCAATTACTAGATATACATCTCACCACTCCAGAAAGTTACAAAGATACTTATTCCCTACGTCAGCATCTTAATAATCACGTAACAATTTACACAAATGGATATTACTGTACCTATACACAACCCAGGTATACGCGAATGAGATAAATCTATCCGTTCGTTTTACAGAATGAAATGAGAGTCGATTTGTAGATATTTTATCCCAGATTCCGTACCTGGTCATGAAGGTGAAGCGTATTTCTCATTGAAAAGCGATATCAATCTACAACATCCCCGTTATTATTTTTTACTTAAACCCATTCGGTAACCCGCAGTCGTCGTTGACAGCTCTTTGTAAAATATCCTTTCATCCAACTAAAATATACTTATTGTGAGCCGAAGAGGAGGCCGTTAGACCGGGTTTGATGCTCTTTGGGGCGTGAGTGATTATAATAAAGTCCGTTTCATTACTTGTCAATTGAAAAGGGTGTGAATGAGTCCTTCGTGAATTGGAAAATTCAAAAGCGATTATCGAGAACTTTTAATCTCTCGACAAATGAACTGCCATGCGAAGAAACTGAACGAAAGAAAAAAGAAAAAAAAATAGGGAAAAATTTCCTCGATCCTTCGTCTGCCTGTTTCCTGATACATTCGCGATAAATTTGAACCACCTGCGCGATATATTCACGAAGCGACGCCCTTATACCTGCGAAGGACAACTGTGTGGTTAGGTTGCTCGCTGCTTCGCCGTGCATTTATTCAATTAAATTTCTTTTCTCGTCCTTTCGATGATAAAAAAATATCTCACTCGTAAAATAAGTCATGAACCAAGGAAACGGATCGCTATGCGGCGGCGGGAGAATACACGTGAATTTTCCACGATGCTGAAAACGAGAGGAAAATTAATTCACTGTACGATGCGTACAGGAGGTTTCATTCATTGCGTGAGATGACGAGTATGAGGACGTGGGGTTGCTGGGTTTCTTTTATTCTTCTCACTCTCATTTTCTTCCTCTTTTTCTCACTCCAGTCCTTCGGTCTCTCTCCTCAGATCCCACACGACTTTTGCTCTCCCGCTAATTGGTTTCAACTCAAATTGGATTTTACAGTTTGAAAATCGATCAAATTACAATGATCCGATTTCAAGCCTGAACGGACACTTTTGCGTCGAATTCGATTATACGTCGGGGTACATTCAATTCTATATTCTAATTAGTCTTACTCAGCTGTTGTTGATCTCTCTATTTTGTTTCGTCACTTTTCATTCCATCACCCCATCGACAATCAGCACCACTGCTACCACTCACCACCTGAGTCCGAATATTTTTAAAAGCACATCCATCCTCTTTTTAAGGCACGGGAGGGCTTTTTCCAAAATGCCGATAAATTACCAAAGCTATTGCGGCCCTTTCTTCCCTTTCCACTTCGGTTCTCTCACCCTAAACGGCATTAACAAGGATCCCAGGGTCACGGGTGGGTAAAAAGTCTTACTAAAAACTAGTCGATCCGACCTATTTTACTCTAGGGCCCGAGCGGAGAACGGGAAGTTATCATAGTCCGAAGTAAAAAACGTTAATATGCGAATAACAGCGTGAAATATATTGGCCCCTGGAATGAGAAAAAAAAGACGAGTAAAATAAGCAAAGAAAAAAATCGGCTTCCTTCCGTTTCGATGGGGTAGAACCGGAAGTGGAGTGTGACTGGCGTAGGGAACTGCGGTGTAAGCAATAAATTCTAACTACCGCCGTACGCTGCAGGGTTTATCCTGTGCCATGTTTTTTCGCATTTTAACGAGGAGACAAATTCGGTTTTTACGGTGATTAACGAACTTCCATTTAGATGAAAGAAAAAGTAAAAATATTCATCGCTTCGCGTATCGTACATCTTGATCCAGAACAAACATTTTCCAATCGCAATGTACACAGAAGTCGTATAATTGCCGAAACGAGAATAAAAGATAATTTTCCATCTGCCCGCTCCCTTGTATGATCTCTTCTTCTTTCTTTCAACTTCTAGAAAATTCTTGTTTCCAAGCCTCTTGCATCCGCTGTGATTATGTGTATTTGTGATGAAATTTTCTAATAATATTTTCTAGAGCCTATTTTTTTATTTTATTTTATATCTTAGACAGCTGAACGTTTCCATCGACACACGCGATATTGAAACAGCTTACTATTTACTCATACATACCATGTATATTATATATTACGGGAAATTTAGTGGAATTACAATTTTATAGCTCAACGAGCCGAAAACTTTGAGAGCTTTTTGGGTTATTGCTGTGGGCTAAATTATTCCGTTATTATACATAATTTATACATAGACTGTTGAGTATACATATATGTATAAATACATCCCCTTTGATGAAAAAATCTATATCGCAAAGAGTTCAACTTTTGAGGTACGATTCACTCTCGAACTTGCACCTATGATCATTTACGGACGAAAAGTTCTCCACACACGTCAATCTAAAACCTGTGACGATTTCTCCCGAAATTTGGAAATACATTAAGAGGAAACGAATGAGTGAATGAGTAAAAATAACGAGGAATCTTTTTACAATTATTTTTATCCGTTGATCCCCCAGGATTATGCACATGGTTTGTTAAAATTTTTAGCCTCTAATCGATCTTGAAAGCTTTTTTTGAATTTAAAATGTGATGAGAAAATTCGTCATCCAGGCAATATTGTATGTATACCAGTACCATCCGTCGTTATTGGTAATCAGGCGGAATCCTTGCGCAGATATTTCTGGAATGAGAGAAAGACGGAAAAGGGAAATGAAAAGAAAAAAAAACAGAAAAAAGTCGCGGAGGTTTATCATTACGGTTTAACGAGCCCTTTCCATTATTTTTATTCACTCTTACATCTGACTCTGATGTTGACAAACAGTGAAGTAAAGACAGAAATGATATATAATTTTATTTGATTATTCCAGGTCCAGCAGGTCCTCCGGGACCGACCGGGAAACGAGGCAAAAAAGGGAAAAAAGGTGACCCAGGGGAACCAGGTGCGCCGGTGAGTAATAAGTTTTCCTTCTTGCTACTTTCGTTTTTTTTTTTTTTTGCATTAATTCTTTTTTTTGGTGAATTCACTTGCGTGGAATGTTATAAAATGTTAGGAATGAAAAAACTTACACTTAGAATGATGTTTAATTTTACTTTACAATGATTTTTGAATTTATTTTTAATCAATCATGCACCTTCTTACAGGGAGTGACCGGGCCGCCGGGCAAGAATGGTTTTCCGGTATATTATTTTTTCTTCACTTTTTTTACCACTATTTATTCATATTTTTATATTCATTATTTTAATTTTCATCATTTTACCCAGCATTTCGGTTTCATTTGTCAATTTTATCACGTCCTATGATCATTGTCCAAATGTTTAATGCTATGGGCGTCAAAAAATAATATCAAACGGAAATTTGCTTCCAAATATACAAAATCCATATACACAATATTGGCAGTGCAAGGGCGGGATTTTAAGAGGATCGAAAAATTCGAATCTGTTGTTAATTTTCCTGGAATTTCAGGGCATCAAAGGCGACAGGGGTGACCGTGGGATTATGGTAAGAATACAGAAAAAAAAAACAAAACGAAAATAATGACAACTTGATCCTGGAAATTTAATTTACCGATTGGAAAAAAAAACCAAGAAAAAAAAAAAACTAATACGCAGTCGCACTAGTCGTTTTGACAAATTAATTTTGCAGCAGCTATACAGTAATTCATTAACGACATGGTTTGAAATCGCATGCTAATAAATATTCTAATTTGGTGACGGTTCGAAATATCTGATTGAACTTATATATCGGGGCAACAAAAATTTGTATTCATTTATACATCTGTTGAACGAACGTCTGTGCTCGTAAGAAAATGATTGCATTTCTATGTGAGACTACTCCGATAACCCTGATGTAAAAAGTGCAAACGGGTATCTGAAAGAACTTGCGGGTATAATATTTTTCAAAGATATATCTTATCACCGATATCCGTAAATCTTGTCGGTTTGACGGTTGAATTAAAATCTCTAATCGTTCGACACGAGGTAAGTTGGTTGCGTAAAATGAAAATGATGATGGCAACGTTTTATTTCTCGTGTGAAGTGACGTGCCTGCCTATTGGTTTGTTCCAGGGTCTGAGCGGACGCGCCGGTTATCCCGGTTTTCCGGTTCGTTTATTGGTTAATTCCTTTTATGTATTCCTTTGTATTCGTTTATTCGTTTTATCATCATCGCACTCCCTTCTTCGGCCACACCGTACTCTACTTCCCCCCTTCTCATACTTTTTGTACAGCGTACCCCTTTCTCTTATTACTTCAATTACTTCAATAATTTCAACGCATTGTCAGCTCGTTCTCTTGTACTGTCCTGTACATCCTTGTATTCGAACCCCATAGACTTTTTTTTTAAGTACATCTAATTATCGGCTGTTGACGGTTACTCTGTTCACACGATTAGAACTAACGAACGAGCACCGCGTCGCAGTCATTTTTCGAAAGAGAAATGTGCGACGTCTTTTGGAAATCGATGTTCGATTTTACAGCGAACGGTAAAAATAATTCGCTAACAAATTTCACCTCGGTATTAACCACGTCGGTAATTATCTCTCGATGAAATTGAAATTTTACGAGATACGTATGTGTACGTATACTTATATACCTGTGAGTAAGCGAGGAGCCGGGCTGACGAAGATGTTTTTATTTGCTTCAATTTCCTCGGGGCAACCTTAAAATTAAGTTCGACGGTAAGACGACGACGCGACGTGGTTGTCTCAAACTTTCGTTATCGTCGCTTTCGCAAGCCCCCGGCGCAACAACCACGCAGCTTTTCTCCCGATCTCGTTTTAATTCGGAGCGACTTTTGTTGATTCTCAAACGCAGTCTTCGTCAAATATCTCCATCAAGAAGTAACCCCTCTCGTATTCCCATAGAATTATCAGGGCGAGGTTTTCTTTTTAGAACCGCCAAAAATGTGCGTATGCTTGTTTAAGATTTATTCATTCATTCGGTAATCCGCATAGATATATGTTCTCGCTCTGAATTGGATGAAAACCGATCAGGCCATCAATATTACGGAGAAAACCTTTTGAATGAAATTTTTTTATTCAACTTTTTCTATCCGCCTCTACACTCTTTGATGCGGGATAATTATTTCGATCAATTTGATATCAAAGAATTCAACCAAACTGGAAATAATTTTTCCCAGTATAAAATTATTCATCGTATCGATCTGAACTTTGGTACGTTTTAAACCCAGAAAAATTTTTTCTTTTCAAGACCCCGAGAATCTTAAATCACAAGCCAACTAAACTGCAGGTTTTTGTCGCCTGGGTAAAAGATCTTGGTAAAGCTCCTTCTGTTCTACTAACGAATCTTGCATTGCCAATACTAACAGTAAGAAAAATGGAAAAAAAAAGAACATTTAATACCATGCCTTTAAAAGTAGATAAATCATTAACACGAATATTAACCGATGGATAACAAATTAACGTGTGGTGGTTGATTTTTCCATATGCACAACCCGTATTTGGAAGCATCTTGGTCTTTTAATGGGGATTATTTTTCATTTACTGCAAATATCATTTGAGGTGTATACTTTGGTTTTTTTTATTGTGTTTCCTGTTCGTGTGCATCATTCATCATATTCAATAATAAATATTCATGTAATATTACGAGGTCGTTCTCTAATATCACATCGTTCTTCTAGCTGTCACTTTTCTTCGCTTGTTGTGACCTCATTCTGCGTCGGCTAAGTAACTCTGCTCTAATCTGATACGCTGAATCTTTTTTTACAGGGTCCCATAGGCTTGGATGGGCCGAAAGGAGATCCGGTAAGATAATCCTAAACTTTTAAGTAAAGAGAATGATAAATTCATCCCTTTACTAGCGAATGTTTGTCGAAGATTTTCGAAGATAAGCATTCTTCTTCTGAAAAGAATTCATTAAGAACGTTTCGATATGCTTTTAGGGTAGACCTGGTGACAAAGGACAAAAAGGAGATTTGGGAAATCCCGGATTCGACGTATTCTCCGCTGTAAAGGTATCTATCAACTCCGTGGCGACGCTTACACAGCGCCTCCTTGTCCTTATTTAAAAAAAAAAAAAAGTAAAAGAGCAAAGGGAAAAAAGAAACCTCGTCTTTCGTTTAGCATTAGCGTTTCACAATCACTCCCTCGAATCGTAAACCTCAAAGATTACTCGGCAAAATCTGGAAAAAAGCGTCTCCATCTTATCATGCAACGAATATAAAATTGTATTTCACCAACGTACGATTTTCCACCCTTAAGTTTCCACTTTTATAACCAAAAATAGAAGTTATAAGCAATAAGAATATCGATTAAACGATCCTATTCGAGGCCGTTATTTTTATCAGATGGCTATGAGGTTACATAGAGCCACAAACAGGACCTTTTCACCACCTACTTGTTATTCAAAGACTCCGTTGCATATACTCAACATTTCATACACGACAAACCAACTCTTCATTTTCACGAGAAAAAAAATAAAAATAAAATAGAATAAAATTTTTTATTTCACATCGCGCACGATTTTGATCTGGGTGGCTATATTTCAACGTGGTACAAAAATAAGAATATTCAAAGCGCATTCCATAGTTGTATCAATAATGCAATTTTTCTTCGATTATTGTTCACGCGAAATATGAAGAAAAGATAACTTACCTTAGGTCAGGAATAATCGCAATTCAAAAAAAAAAAAAAGAAGTAACAACCCCTGATAGAATCGATGAAATTATAAGTTCGTTCGGTGCATAACCGAATAATGTGAATCTTTGTAAAGACAAATAAAAAAATAAAGACTGTTCCTGCCTACGGGTGAATGCACAGGGATTGGGGTTAAAGAGGTCGGTGACGACGCTACGCGGAGGGACCCTTGGCTATGCAGAAATCGTCGCCCTGAAGGTAACCCCCCGGGCCTCCAAAACCCTCCAAAAATATATTTGGACAAATTTGTTTTGGTTGTTTAGTATTTTTCAAATACTCTCTTATTTTTTTTTGGTTGTCTCTGTTCTGGAATTTGTTCATTCATCTCATCTAAATTAGCTACATACCATTTACATTCTTCTGGTTCTTGTTGATCATAATATTCCTCATACATATATACATGTACGTTATATTGTTAGACGTTGCGTTGTTCGGTGCTTTCGGTGTAGTTGTTCTGCCATTCTATTCGTGTAAATGTATAAAACCCTATATATATATATTACATATATTTATATGCTCCCTGATTTATTTACTCTGTGTAATGTTAATTAGATTAATGTTAATGCGGATGGGGTTTCATAGGTTATTCTAACAACGATAATAATTGTCTGTCATTGATTGCTGCACGTTTTAAAAAAGAAAGAAACGAAACAAAAATCACTCCAAAATGAAACTACATTCGCAATATCATCGTACAATTATCTCGATTGCATTTCAGTTGGTAATGGTTTTTATTTGAAAATTACAGTCTCTGTATATAGGTATATCTGGGCATGTCGGAGTTGGATCTACCAATGAATTTTTTACCTAATTTTATTTCATTTAAATACCCCCGGTTAAAAATTCCCATTATTTCTGCTCATTTGAAACCCATCGCGTTTTTGTTATTTGGTTATTACTTGTAGTTCACCTACTTCTAGGGACTTCAAGAAAGAGGGCATAATATCTCCACGCAGACCATCATACAGCTCAAAGTAAGTCCCGTACCACTTCCCTTGAGTCACAGTAAAATCTCATTACTTCTTTTTTTTCCTTCTTTTTTTCACCGTACTTATTGTTAGTCAAGTCAAATATCAAACCCGAAAAAAAAAATTAAAACAGAACAATTGTTGGAAGTATTTTTCAACTAATCCGTCGATCGGTCGTCGACGTTCAAAATTGATTCTCCGAAAGAGAAACTTCTATAGTCACGAGCAAAGATAATTTTTACGCATCTTTTCGACCCGCTGTGATTTTCTATTCTTTCTCTCGTTACTTTTAGTCGTGAATTTACTATTTTTTACTCCCAATTCCGTTTCCTGCACGATAATATACGTCTGGATTGATATGTATGTACGTACGTAGCTTTCACGATTTCATTTTCATTCTATTCAATTTTCTTTTCTTTTCTTCGCATTTTCTATACGTATTCTAAAATATATTTGGAAATTATACACGTAATATATCATACATATATGTACATTTAGATACGGCATGTTTGCGCCACTTTGAATTATGACTCTGATGCATGACCGTTGCTTTAGATTTTTTTAATTTCAATCGACGGAACAATCGAGGGTCATCTCATACATGTTGGGAGGGTTCTTTGGTCCGGTATAATAACGGGGTATATTTATGGTGAATGTAAATTGTTATTAAGTCTGCATGCATGGATAAAATAGAGAGGAAAAAAAAGGAAATAGTTCCTGGTTTCTGGTTTATACGATGATGAACAGGTGTCTTTTATAGTTTCCTCAAACATTTTTTACCCTCTTCGAAGCGTCCTTTACTCTTTCACGTCTATGTGTTCTTGCATCAAACTTGTAGAATTTAAACATGCTTACTATCGTTACTACTGTTACATACGTATACAGGCTATAGCCTCATATTACGCGTTTATACGACGCTATACTCCATAGCGTTTTAAAATAATAGCTTTAATAAACGTAAGCGAACCTTCTTTATTCTGTGATATTTCACCCTCCGTCTTAAAATTCTATTCTTTATTCGTAATGTATACGAATATCACGTACATAAATTTTTCCATGCATATACGTGATAATACCGTTATATATAGTCAATATTTTCTCAATGAAATATCGTAGCAAAGTCACTTTAAAAATGCCGGAAAAAATGAAAGAAATTACCTTTTCTCTGACGATACCTTAAGGCCTGTTCGTTTTTTTGGTTTCAAAATTTTCAAAAATATTCAATCCGATCACAACCTGACTAACGATTATTTTCTATGAGTTTTTTGAAATCTTCTGACATTTTTTATAAACATAAACAGGGTGAGCCGGGTGAACCGGGTCCACCGGGACCACCGGGTCCTACAGGATCAGAAGGACTCCCGGGTCACAATGGAAGACAAGGAATTCCGGGCGAAGTTGGTCCACCGGGTGAAAAAGGTATTCAGGGACCGATTGGACCGATCGGTCCTACAGGACCTCCAGGAGCTTCCGGACCCAAGGTTGGTTCGAGGATAGAAAAAAAGAACTCGTTTCTAGCTGCAATTTTTATATCGAAGTTTTCACCCTGATTGAAAAATTTACCGAAATTTTTTACCTGGAAAAATATTGAACGGAGTCCAAGTAACGATGTAGTTGAGATGAAAGTCTGCGAGTAAATTCTTCTGAAAATTCGCAGAAAAAATTTGGTTTCATCTCTCTATGACAAATTTTGAGAATAATATTATAATAATATCTTTTTGATATCCTCCTAATTTATCGCAAACTCAAAAGCTGCTGTTCATCTCTTCGCAAACTATAATGAATAATTAAAAATTTTTAAATTCCGACTTATCCAGGAAAAGTTCTGTTAGTCTGTCACAAAGTCGTAGTTTCGTGTTCATTAAAAACTTGAAATAGAATAAGATAAAAAGTGTTTCTTTTTCGGTTCCGAGCAACTTTTCGAGACCCCTGATGTGACCAGGATTTAATCACCTTTTCCTCGTCTTCCTCAGGGTGACAGGGGTGACAAGGGAGATCGGGGATTAACGACAAAGTTAAATGGCGATCAGTTCCCAACTGGAATCATCGAAGGTCCACCAGGTCCAGCAGGACCTCCCGGTGAGTCGATTATTTCGAAACGATTTCGAATCATTCTCAACAACGTGACTAAATACCTCCTGCACCATTTTTTCTCATCACGTTATTCATTCTTTCTTTCTCACGAATTGTTTTTTGTGCACCATAAATTTCTTATATTTTTCAAAATTCTTTTAATCAACTGGTGAAACATCATAAAGAAAAAACCAAAAAAAAAACCAAAAACGCTGCGCTTGAGCGTGGCGTTAATAATTCTATGATTAATCTTATCGCGGTCTAGTAATATTAAAGGGAACTTGACTCGCTTCACATGTTTTGATAAATATATGCAGAAGCCGTAGCGTACCGGATATACGAATAGTATAGTGAAATGTAGAGACGGATGATAAATCATAAGACGTAAATAACCCAGATTCAAGTCTATGGATATTACACAGAGTCTAGAATAGAATACCGAAACGGAGTGAAGCAAAGCCTCGTTTAGCGTACCGCGTACGAAATAAACAAATTTCTATCTTAACGAGTCACTCTCGGATTTAAGAGATCCGACCGCAGCAGTCGCAACGACCCCAGTTTCCTGTATTCCGATTGCATCCCCTACACCACTCACGTATTCTTGCCAATTAGAACTTTACCCGATGGAATATAAGTTCCAGATTGCATTTGTTCAAGTCTAACGACTACTCGAATAGCAATACGACTACTTATAGTAACTCTTATTCGTTTCATTTACCTATTTATTGATTTGTTCTTTATCCTTCCTACTTCTCCCACTCGATTTTTCTTCTCGCTTATCTCGAATCTTCCAAAAATCTCCAGGGTAAGCTCAACTCTACCACGTTAACGAAATTTTCCGTCACTCCGACTACACACACACACACACACACACGCGTTTTTATTAACAAATTCTCACCACATAAGTACGAACCGCCACGTCGTTACTTTCCACCGTTGCGCTTTGACTGCAGAATTTTCCCATATACAGAAATATGACGTACGTACACGGATGTAACTATACTCATGTATACCGCACGTTGTATCAGAACAATTATTACCGTAACTGTTAACGTTGTTATGGCAGTTGTTGTTTCTGTTATTCCTATAATAATTATTATTGTTGTCGTTACTGTACTGCAGTTTCCCCCAAGGAAGAGGCGGGCAGGGGGGGAGGACGTGGTGGGTTGTTGTACGGATACATATAGAGTGGAACGCGCGAGATAATAGTCGTTGGAAAAGTTTTCGATGGTAGAGAAAATCCCAGGGGTTTAAACCCTCGGAAACGCGGCTAGTTTAACCATTTCGTATATACACTTACACGTATATGCATATAATACATTAATTATATGGGTATGTAGGTATGTCGTGAACGGGTATACGTACACGTGAAAGTACATCTACCGCACATTCATATCTCCCGGTATCGTATTGTACGTGCGATCTTTTTTACTTATGGAGAAAAGTAGTTGGGAGTGCGCTGCCATTATCAGCTCAGCGCATGATAGTTATTATAACTTGGAGAAGGCAGAGTAGAGATTACGGAAATTTTTTTCGATTACACGGACCGCACAGGAGTAATACTGAAACGGGGAAAATAAAAAAATAAAATAAAATAAAATTGGAACGAAAAAAAAAAAGTAACAGAACCGAGTAAATGTCTGCCTAATGAATTATTAATGAAAATTGTTCACCCTTAACGGTAGTTAACATGATTAATGGGAGGTGATGAACTGAGAAATGATGGAATAGTGATGTTTTTGATGTCCGTGGTACGCAGGGGCCCAAGGCGAGAAGGGAGAATTGGGCCCGACCGGGCCCCCAGGCATACCCGGCGAGAAAGGCCCCCGTGGGAAACGCGGCAAGCGGGTAAGCTCATCCAGGTCCTCTAGGTCCTTCAGGCCCTACCCGAAAAAAAGCCCCGCACCCTCCTTTCAACCTGTACACCTTCACCCCGCCTCTTCCCTTTCCTCATTTTTTTTTTTTTTTTTTTTTTTTTGTTATTATTCTTTGGGTAGTTGGACTCCCTCTTTTAGTCCCTCATCCGCAGCTTTTTCCACCACCTCGGGAAAACCCTCGGCTGAGAATATCGCCGGTTCCTTAGACCCGAAAAATATAACAAACTACTCAAGCAAAAGCATGAAAAAATAAGAAAAAAAAAAAACAGGCACGATACGCCGCTAGAATTTCGCTGAAAAATGCATGATAGATCCCGCAATACGCTAGTAATGTGTTGAAGCAACCGCTAGTTTTTTAGGCCGCATGAATACCTGGGCAAGGAATGAAACTCAATCTGCTGTAATATTAATATACCCATCTATGTAGGTGTACAACGTTGTCAGAATTAACGAGTAATTTTCGAAAAACGAGAGATTTGTACGGAGCTTTTTTGGAAAATTTATATCTCAACCGGTTCGAGCGTCGGAAATACACCAAAGTCTGAGTTTATTCCATAACGAAATTGCAGCCCGTTGAAGCGCTTCCAAAATTTGGCATTCGACGGAGCAACGTCCTTTTGATTACTCGATCGCTCGATGATTCTCATTTTCCTTGAATACTCGTTACGCTTATTAGTCAAGTGAATATGCATCGTGCTCGACAAGTTATGCCGAAATCCTATTTCATCAAAAGACCTATGTATGTCATTGATATAATCGGAGTTGTAAATTATTTTTTTTTTTCTTCAAATCTCACTCCTGATTATGGTTCTCAAAAGTCATTACTGAGTGAAAATCAAATTTATCGATTGAAAAAAGAACAGTAATACATGTATTTGATTTTTTTTTTCTGTTATTACACATATTCAAAATGTTGGTGGCAGCAAATAGCACGTTTCAAATATTCAATACGTATATCTATAGTGTACAGTCTTATCGTGGGTATATCCAATTTATTAAAAACAAAATCGTTTATGATCAACGTGCTGAGATCGATATACCGATATAACAATTCCATCTGACGATTGACCGTTCCTACATAACAATTGTATTAATAAAATACTGTGTACTGATATCTTGTAATTGTAACCACGATAAAAAAAGCAACGTAAGTATAATGGTGTTGGTATCGATTGGATATATGTAGGATCGAGTATATATCTGTAAATAAAATTTTTGACGAGTCACACCGCAGAAAGTTCACGAAAACTAAACTAAACTTATAAATAAATAAAAGGAATGGATAAAGACAAAACGAAATATTACGCTATACATCGATAAAAGTTTTAATAGATATGATAAAACTTTTTGGCGGATGTAACACGTCGTGTAAGCTTAATATTAGTAACATTGGTTCAAATATTTTTAATTAACACAATTATAGCTTTTGCGTACTTACCTTATTGTTTATACCTACTGTATAATATTAATATTATTAGTAACAATTAGCCCTATAGCGTTAGCTTGTAACTAATTTGTGTTTACGTAGCCAGTAACACCCACTACCTCCCCTGCGTGTTCACTGTTGGTTCAATCTACTAATCAGTAATCACTAATACCTACTACGGCTTGAGGCTCAAAATCATGGCGACGATAGCATCTCTGCAACCCTGTAAGTATTAAATTCTATGTATGATGTAGCTTTTCGTATAATCTGTCTGGTTTTTTATTTATTTATTTATTTTTTTTGTTCATTCTCTTTATTTTATTCACTTTGATCTGAAAAATATATAAATGAATAAATGATAATCTCACTTTTTCATGTTTTCTTCACACCATAAGCCATATTTTCACCCTGTACCTGAGGATTCGTGGGCCCTGGAGTGGACAGTATCCCCGAATCCTCACCGTATGTAAATTCCAGGCATCGGCTTCCCGCGTTCCAACTTTAATAAAACCGTCCGATCGATATTTTCTCATATAAAATTCAAATAAAAATATCTTTATTCATCGGGATCAATTGAATTTCAGTTTAAAACCCACACCCCCGTGGTTGTCTCCTTTCTATTTATGAAAAAAAGAAGAAGAAAAAAAAATAATAATTAATTTTTACTCCTCTGATTATTTTGTTATATTATTTTTCACTCTGCTCGATATGATAATTGTGAAATGTATAGATTTGATGTTGTATCGTAGTTGATTAGTCATGTCGTAGTATTTTGTAAATCTCACCCTTAACAACTCTGAATTCGAAAACCATCCTAAAATCCTGTCGCCCTTTTCTCTCTGCTCCGTCATCTAACCGATTGGAGGGGAAAAAGTCGAAAAAAAAAAAGAAAAAACGCACAAATCTGAAATTCTTTAACGCTCTCGCACTACTTTTCTTCTACTCCTAATTAAACGGGGGGCCTGGATGGATCTGACCTTGCAGTGTCATTGTAGGGTTTCAAAGGCGAGAACTCGGAGGTGATCGCAAGGGGTTTTCCCGGTGAACCGGGACGCCCGGGACCAAAAGGCGAGATGGGAGAACGCGGGTACCGCGGCGAGAAGGGTTTCAAGGGCGATAATGCCCCACCAGGTAGATTAAAGATATGGCCGGTTAAAAGAGGGAGAAAACTCTCGAAATTATTGTCGTCTACATACCTAATGTGCGATGATATAATGTCAGTTTTATTATCAATCAATCATCGTCGCAGTTGCTTTTATTATTTCATTATTATACATGATATGTTCGTATTGTATTCTCTCCCCTTTAAGTTTCATCTGAAAGCAGGTTTCCTTTTACCGCAGGCCCGAGGACGCTGTGATCCTATATTTCGTGAAAAATATAACGTATTATATCGTAACTGTTGGAAATAAAAATAAAAAGAAAAGAAATATGTATATTGAAAATATTGACGGGTCGATCAGGCTGAATTACATCCATAAAACCGAGTCGGTGCAGCGACAAATCTTGAGAAAACGTATACCACTATTTTCCAGGTTCGAGGGGTGACCCTGGCCCTCAAGGTCCTCCTGGTATGGACGGCGTTAATGGCGAGCCTGGAATTCAAGGACCCCCCGGAATGCCGGTGAGTATTTATGCTCCCACATTACTCAAAATATCACAACCATCTGCGATAATTAATATCCCGACCATCGCGCTCGCTCTGCTCTATATATTTGTTGCCCCCGAATATTTTCACATGAAATTTCACAACAGTTTCATTCTGGACTATATGGGAAGGAGGAAGAGTTTCATGATCTTTTGTTAGCGGATTGCTAGATTATTGTTTTATTTTTCAGGGGCTTTCTGGACCAAAAGGTGAGAAAGGCGAGTACGGTGACATCGGACCACCCGGTCTCATGGGGCCACCTGGTTTGCCTGGCCCTCCGGTGAGAAAAACTAATTCTAAAACGAAAGTTTCTTCCAATTTCTTTCATTTCATTTCCACGTAATACTCAAACCATCGCTATTTCCTACCACAGGGTTACCCCGGTCAGAAGGGTGAGAAAGGAGAAAAGGGTGAATCGGTAAGTCCGATCTTCCGAAACGACTAGTTACGATATAGTTTCGAAATGGTGAAAAAATCTTTACTAAATTAATCTCTTCTATGTTTTTTTTTTTTTTTTGTTTCCATCTTTCTATGTTTCCATTGTGCTCGGACTAACAGAAGTACAAAAAATTGAGGAGAAGACAGGTGTGTAAAGATTTCTACTCTACGTTTCATTGTCAGTTTGCTGTGTCGCTAAATAATACCGTGCAATTTAATGATTAATTTTACATCCCTAATATTCAGTTTTCGCCACAGGGTGATGGCACCTTTGAAGTAAACGCCGGTGAAGTGGTGAGTCGATAAAATTTTGAGTTCGACATTCTTTACCTGCACAATCGTTGTCTGCTTATTACCGACTAATTAAAATCGCAATTACTTATCATACTCGTCTGCACTTACGCAATACAGAATTTCATAATTTTGCTAGTCTTCCGAGCTGATTCTATGCACTCCTTTAAAACAGATTCACGATATCCTTCCAGATAATGGGTCCACCTGGACCTCCTGGGCCAGCTGGAAATCCGGGACTGCAGGGGCCACCCGGAATCAAAGGAGATCGAGGACACGACGGAGCCAAGGGCGACCCTGTCAGTATTCATTGCCTATTCTAAATTACGACCTTCAAAGTAGTCGACGTGAAAGACCCCGGAAAAATTCCCAGGACTGTGCATCCTAACCGTCTGGAATGAAATTTTTGGTGTTTCGTCAACGAATGTCTAATAAATTTTCGGATCATCGAAATATCTGAAACCCTTCTTCGGTGATAGAATTAAAATGAATAAAATCTTATGAAATTCTCTTTAAATTTCAGGGCGAAAAAGGAACGAAAGGAGATCCAGGCCCAATGGGACTTCCCGTAAGTGTTCAATAGAATATTCCTCGTCGTTTAACAAGTCCCAAATCTTTCGACTTTCGATTATTTGAAATCGTCACATATTTTCCAATATTTTATATCCCGTATTTTATTCACAGGGTCCCATGGGATTGAGAGGAGAATCTGGAAGACCCGGAGACACCGGTAAACCCGGGAGCATGGTAAGAACGTGGGCTTCCCGCTCCTAAAATCGCCATTACATGCCTTCGTCTGATAATTAAAATAAAAAAAAAAAAAACAATTTCAATAATTAGACTCATACCATCGACACATTCCCGCCACCTAGTTGAAATTATAGCTCAGGAGTCTATACGAAAATACTTTGATCGGATTGAACGTTTTATTGTCAACGATAATCAAATTCCCAAGATATTCGGATGAATGAATTCTGCGCAGTCTACAAATATGTATATATTTTTTTTATATGTGTTTCAAAGTTCAAACTGGGAAAAAGGAATTAGAGAAAACTAGAACAACTGAAATATTGCTAACAAATACTAAATTTTATTGCTAACAAGGCAATCGGTATTTATCACCTACATTTCAGGGATGGATAAAAATCAAATAAATACATACAAGCACAGCACTATACATCAGGCTTTTTGTCACTAACAATAATTCTCATGATATTTGTACTATAATTTCGCGTATCACGCTTAATAATTAAAAACATTGGCACCTAACTCGCTATTGGCAGCACCTGCATTGACAATAGCGAGTACTAACAAAATTATATTTAATTAGTGGCCTTAAAATAAAAACAGGTTGGCGCGTGGGGATCGATCTAGTTGACTAACGACTAACACAAATCTATGAACAAAAGGTCAACACTAAAATGACCCCTACGACCTACTGCACACCATGCGCGGGACTCCCAGACACGCACACAACCTCGTCTATAGCTTCTTCTTCATGCGATTTTAATATTATTATTATTATTATACCTAATTGCATATTTATATGTTCTTTTCCTCATTCGTTCATTTTTGGATAAATCGTTCTTCGTTCAAAATGCTCGCATATAATTTTATCCTGCAGCTATAAACTATTATTAAATTATTACCTGTACAACACAGATTTACTGTGCAAAATCGAGTTATTGTACGTATCTACAATTAACGATGAATTTTGTCGCGGATAACTAGTTTTGATGTACCATAAAATTATTCAAATTTATTTTCGTCGATAAGGATTATATAAAGAGATTATTTATATTATACGATATATTCTTTTTTTTTTCTTAATCTTTAAGACCTGTACGATGCGAAATACATCCGACAATTAGTGAGCCTTGCCCTCGAGTACTTAATTACATCGCCGAAATTATTATAGTTTTTAACTATTTTTAACGTATTTAGATAGTTAAAGGCTACTCTGAATATCGTTGGTCGAATTCGTAAAGCAACAAATTTTTATTAACATCACCAAAACTGATGTTTCAGAATAAAAAAAAAATCTTACATCCATCTCATTGGTTCACGAACAGTAATCATTTCGTAGTTACAAAAAGTCACAGAATTTTCTTCCTTTTAGGAAATGGTGATGATTTTTTTTTTCTAAAATCTATTCCTTTATTGTGCTGCAGTTTAAAATAAAAAGAAACTAGAAAGTTAGGAATTAACTTGTGGTTATTAAAATACACATATACATATATATTATTATTACATTTAGATATTGCGCAAGTGTATAATTTTTGCACATTTGTATCATTCTTTTGGTATATGTACGATAATCTGCTAGGCTAAATTAGATAGCTAAATCGATTGAGACTGTTCGTTTTTAATAGAAGAAAGTCGGGTTCTATTAAAAAACAAAAATTCAATGCCAGTTGAATAGAAAAGCAAATGTGGACCGAGTTTCGTAGCCTTCGACGATTTGAATACTCGAAGGTTTATACAGTATGCAAAAGAAGAAAGAAAAAAAAAATGCTTCAATTTTTCTATATTGGAACGATTGAGCTCCCGAATACATGAATTTCTCATTCTCCTCGGTTATTATTAAAATTCTCGTCGCGAAATGAGTAAACTCGGTTAAAATTAAACAGAATTTTATCTGGACAGAAGGTAACAAAAATTTTTTAATGTTCGGAAAACCTGAATAAATTTGATCTCACAAAAGCGCGACATTGTATTAATTAAAAATTGTGATCCATATTGATCAAGGTTTTTGGTACAGAGTTCCCATCGTTATTATTTTACACTTCAACTATTATACCCACGTATCGTGCAATTTGAAACGTACTTAAACACGTATTTCGTGAAATTTATTCCATCTAGTTAACGGATTATCGATCAATAAATTTTGAACGGAATAAATTCATCCGGTAATCATTGTTAATTTTGAATAGGAATAAACGACCAACGTCAGTTACACTTGGATAAATACACTTGTACATATACGTACAGAATTACGATGCCTGTTTCTCTTCATTCTTTTCTTTTCCAATGCTAAAAATTTTTGAGAATTCGTATATACGCATCAATAATAATAGGTAAAAATTGAAATTTATTTTCCTGATCCACTTTCAATGATCATGTAAATATAAATGTCTCTATAACAGAAAAAATAAAATACCTAATATTAATACTAACGATGATGATAATAATGTTAACAATTATTATGAAATAATTAACGGCATGATAACTAATTACTCGTTAACGTACGACGAATTTTATAAGTGTCCTGCATCGTCCGAAATTATTTAATACGCATATATCGGATATAAATTGCCAATCAGCTGTATTGTATATAGTTTGAAAAAAAAAAAAATGTCCATTTTTTTGTCTTTAATTTTCCGCGTACGCTTGGGATACATAGTAATAATCCAGTAGTCCGTCCGATATTCGTTCATAATTCAGAAACGAATGAAATGTTGATTCGCGGCTGCTGATCATGTAGATTGACGGCGGTAATAATATTGTAAAGTCACAGGAATAATATTCCAGGTATACCATTTAAAATTTGCTCGTTTTGAAATTTCACGTATCGATGATAACATCATATCATTCAACATCACGTCATATCACATTTTATCACACTACCATATCATTCTAGTGACTCGTGAGTATCATTACGAACAATAATGATCACCGCGTCATTCATTTCTACCTCCGACTCATTTCATATCGATATAGTTCTTCGATTTCACGACGATGCAAATTACATGATAAAAACTCGGACAGTTTCGAACTACACATAATCAGCTGTTAGCTATAAGCATTCGGTTTATGTAAATTCAGCTTTGGATCGATCGATCAATGATAAATATTTATTACGCGAGTCACAGCTGATTCCGATACACGTATACAAAATTCTGAACGGAAAAAATTTTATAACGTACCGAACAGTTGAATTCTGAATTTAAATTTCTCGTATGAAATATTGATATGAAAAAGAAAAATTACCGCATCACGAAATCTTTCATCCCTGCTACGGTTGAAGAGTTTGACAACTTTCATAATGGAAATCCAATTACATACAACGACACACGTAAATTTTTCCATCTGAATTAGTTAATTTGGATCTAAACTGATTGTTGTAAAAAAAAAAAAAAAAAAATTTTCAATGAAACTAAAAAAAAAAGGTTTATAACGATATCAAAATGGAATTGTAAAGGAAGGATCATACCGAAGCGATGATTTTTCCATCGTGAAATCCATACGTATTGTATGTAGAATCAAACTTCAGAGATTGTCTTGTAAGTATTGCCAACGTCATTGGGCCTATCATATACCGATCAAATTATCATACAATTGTTCTCGTAATTAATCATTCCAAACGCCTATGACAATGAAAATACAAAGATCATCCTAGGCGAGCAAAAAAAAGTGTGGCGTGTCATTCTACAAGAAAATCTCTGCAATACGATATCAGCATAACGTGAATAACCAGTCAAATGCTGATTGTGTTCTGATATATGCATAATTATTAAAATACCTATATAAATAAATATATATAGTGATAATGGAGTAATGTAATTATGTTAGCTACTTTTATATTATAATAATAACGTTTTATCGTTACTTAAGTACTTAAACATAGTTTAAGACAACGGTCATTACCATAGTAAAAACAACAACAACAGCAACAACATCAGCGACAACAAAATTGATAATAATAATAATAATAACATTAATAATAATAACGTTAATAATAATAATAATGATAATAATAATGAATAATAACATTAATTATAATAACACGATCATGATTAAACCGCCAATAATTATTATTATTGCAGTTCTATGACACTGCATTTATAAATATTATTATTATAAACTGATATACATATAGGTATTTACATATACGTCATACGAACGATATAATAATCGTACGAATTTGTAATATAAACACGACTTAATTAATTGAGTAATAATTAATTAATGTACTATGTAACGTAACCATATTTACTATATATATCGCACTAAGGTATAATTAATTTACAAGATGTATAAGTTATGATATATCTATTATCAAGCAACTACCTAGTCTGTTTGACTAAACGAAAAAAGAAAAGAAAAGAAAACGGAAAAAGGAAAAAAAAATTGAATAATTATATAGATAATATATATTTGTTAATAATTAAGGCACCGTTCCGTAACCAGAAATGTCCTTGAACTTCTAAAAATTACTAACAATTTTGTTTTATGATATCCTGATTAATAAACAGAATGTGCATGTGCCTGTGTCCTTTGCTTTCATTATACATGCCCTACAAAATGCTTCATCATCCTGGCCAGGAAAAATTTTTTATTACGTATCAATTATACTGTATACGTAAAATATTATAATACGCTTTGCATTTTGTTACAATATCCGTTATATTAACTATAAAAATTCATTGAAAAGAATAAAAAATACGCTCTACAATTTGTCATCCTATATAAATTGACTAGTTTTATACCATATTGAGACAAAATATATAAAAAAAGATATTCATCTAATTTAATCAACACGTGTTAATTTGCTGCGACCACGATTACACTAAATTTTTTGAACATAGCTGTTTTTCTCTGTACCACTCATCGTCGGTTTCGTAAAGATGTATATACATATTTATATTTCTCTCTGCCATATTTAGCGATCATGTCATTTTGAAAGCATGCCTACAGCTTCGTGATTGATGACGATATACATATAATACTTATTACTTCCCCCTTGAAAACAAATTGTTGAAACAAATCAAATTATTTGACGAAAACCACATCGTCCAATCGACGAGTAAATCGTATCTTGAAAATTTATTATTTTATCCGTTTTTTACTATGATAACATTTTTTTATTCTGGCTTGACTGAATTCCACGCATAGGAAAAAAGAGAAATCTCGCTTATAAATATGGATGTAAACATTTTCCGGTAGAATGCAAAAATGAGATTTTCGATTTAAATGAAAATTTTCATTTTGCATTTATTTTTTTCTCCGTTCTTCTCTCACTTTCTATTATTTTTTTTTTCCTTCAATTTTCATTAAATTTGATTTCATTTCATCTCCCTACTTTCAGGGGCCGCCAGGATTAGATGGCATGAAGGTGAGCGGGAAAATTTTAACATTTATTTATTTTATAATATATTATTATCGTCCAAATCAAGTTCAATGTTGACACCCGTCAAAATTTCTTCATTTTACATTAATTTTAGTGTTGATAAGTTTTGGTAGTCGAAAAGGTTCAACGAAAAAAAGAACTTTTAGGCATAATCGACTATTTTCAATTTCATCTACATTCACTGGTTATTGAAATTTACTCAGAGATTTTCAATGATAGATACTTTTGATGTTCATTTAAAAATGGATTTATGGATGTAATTTCAGGGCGCACAAGGTGAACCAGGAACAAAAGGAGAACGTGGAGATCCCGGACTACCTGTGAGTAAAACATTTTTTGGCTTTACTTGTATTCAATAAATTGTTGGTCATGATTTCAAAGTTTATTTATCACGTGGGTGACAACTTCGTACTTATTTCTGCCTAGGGAACTGATGGGATTCCAGGTGCCGAGGTATAGTGGCGACTAACATTATGCAATATTCAATTTTGCAAACTTTATAATTCCTTAACTTCTTCGCCCCCTGCGCTCTTCTATTGCGCGTTTTATTTTTAACTTTCATTGCAAAAACTGTAAGCGACGAGCTTTAATTAAGCTAATTAGATCAGCAAAACCTAATGACTCTTTTTCTCTACCTTTGTCATGCATGTGCCAAAGGACACAGGCCGAACTTGTAATCTTACGCTAACCCCTTGTTATGCTATCTAACAAAGAAAAAAAAAATAGTATTTTAGAATCTTTCTCTAAATATCACCCACATTGTGGCATACGTTCACTACTAAAAAATTATGTTTTCTTTCTGTCATTGTGCTGCGTGCCAATTATAGGGACCAAGCGGTGAAAAGGGTGGCAAGGGTGAGGTTGTGAGTATTGAATGAACTTATTTTTTTAATTAAATAAGCAATATATCACTCAGTGTAGCTTCAATATGTGATATTATCACAGTTGTAATCGTGCAGCAGTTGAACCGAGAATCGATTACGTGTATCTTTAAATTAATATATAAATGGTGAAAAATATCACTGCATAAGAATTATTCGAATTCGCTGCTATTGTCCGAGTTTAACCGCCAGTAGCAGATTGAAATTTCAAAACGCAGTTAAAAACTTGACAGCTGCATTATATTATAGAGACCTCTATTTAATGTAAACCATGAGGAAAAGATCATTCAACGGCCATTTAATCCATTATCTGAAGTAATAATAGAGAGTTGAACGATTGTTAGAATATTATTTACGCTGCTCTCTAATAATTACGCTAATTTTCCGGAAGCCAATGAAATCTTGAATGTAAAATATGCTGTCACCAACAGTTTGGAAAAATATCCAATGCCAAGCTGAATTCTACCATTGAAGTCACCATTGTAATAGCCAAGAATCGATGAAAACATTTGACATTGGAAAACGAAATTTAGAAAAAGAGAAATCCAGATTTTTCAAACCATTCTTAGGGTTTTTATGAGCCGATGAAAAAAAAAATGAAAAATACTTTCTTTATTAACGATCTGACAATGAGCTTCAGCACATCAACTCCCATGTATGCCCGTGTTACAAATTATTAGTACATGAATACTCTTCACGTATATCTTTATTAGTTCTAGTTACATAAAATGCACAAAGTTTTTGTAATGCCTGGCCTAATTGCACGCCGCATAATTGCGCATTGTTTTTTAATAACACGAATTGAAAGTGTGCTCTTCGCGTTATTTGTTCAGGGTCAGCTAGGTAAACGAGGGCGAAAAGGTGACAAAGGTGCTAAAGGAGATCAGGGTGTTCCTGGACTAGATGCCCCCTGCCCCTTGGGAGCCGATGGTCTTCCGCTTCCCGGATGTGGATGGAGACCGCCCAAGGTAAAAATTCACGTACATCAATCTCTGCTTTTCAAGAAGGATACTCATGGACATTTTCACAAAAACAATGAACTTTCAACGAGTCGTCGTTTTCAATGGAGGGATGCGAGTTTTTAATTTTTGGCATCCCTTAATGCGCCGTCACATTAATATTGTTGTGTTGTTACTACTATTTCTGTTTTTATAAGGTATCCAGATTCTCATCAATGATATATGTTACTAAAACTACTAAATAGATGCATGACAGAAAAAGTACATTTATCCGATCCGATTTGGACTAACAATTGATAACGCTATCCTCTTATCTCTATCTATCAGTTTAGTACTGATTCTTGTGTTTTGGAATTGTTACCTCCTATGATTAGGAAATGATGAGTACACCGGGTCCTGCACCGGATGGCCCTGAACCAGCAGAAACGGATTACGATCAGGAACCGGACGAAGAATACGAGGAAGAAGATCCGGACCAAAATGGAAATCTAACTGAGAAATAATGCTCTTCACGTGATTCACATAATTCCTTTCAAACTAACGTGATCTGGTAAAGTAACACTCCCCCACCCCCACACCCTATGTTTACCCTGGTGTTGGTTTTTCACTTAATCTTTTTGTCAATTCTGGGTTTTCATTGTCTCACAATTGTTTTCACAAATGACTAACTAATTGGGTGCATGTGATTCTCCTGTAGTTGGTATTTTTACATTTTATATGTGAATACTGTATTTTCTGTCTAAAACTAAATATACCCTAACATACCCTAATATAGGCACCTCTTACGGCATACCTATAAAGACTTGTGTTTTCTTATTTCAGTCGAAACACAGCGGTTTGCGGAAATGGCTGGGATAAAAAGTGTATAGTGATATATTATGAAGGAAATCTAATGCACTGTGGGGATTTGCCGATAATCCTGATATAGTTCGACATAAAGAAAAAAATATAACAGGTACTACGTATAGTATTCTCATGATTTCAACAAATGCATCATTCAACCCTATTATCAACATATAAACTAATCAAGTCAATGTTTAAACGGACGAACAAATAAGATAATATTACAAATAAAAACCCATCTTATTCATAAGTGTTGTAAATAAATGTACTTACAGTGTTTAGCAGCGTCCGCCATGTGTGTACATACATAATAATAAAAAAAAAATCAACAATGATAATGATAATAATAATAATGATAATAATAATATATAATCAATGATACCTTTCACCATAAAACTTGATATATACCTGATATCATAATTACATTGTAATAAAATTGGAAAGGCCATGCAGAAAATCATACAGGGTGCAGGTAATTGATGAAAATTATCAATAATAATTAAGCATAATTAATGTACTCTTAGATTCTTCAAGAAACATTGTTTCATATTTAATTACGTGATAAGTAAATACAGTGGAATAGAAAAAAAATTAAAACACCATAAGCTTATCTACCACCTAATTGTAAGCCAATTTCAACCACAGGTGTACAAATATACACATCAAAATTATAATTGTAATCAATGGAATAATATTATCATTTCATACAATGCATGCCAAGTATCATAAACTTCATTATAGGTATTATTTTATTATGAATTCACTTGCAATTGAATATTATACTGCCCCGTATAGAAATGATAGTAAAGTTGGATCAAAATATCGCGTAATACCGCGTCGATACCCAAAGATGAATGCGATGATCTAATGTCATTCGGAGATTACCTATGTGCGTCTTACGATCAACTCCGATTTTTCAAAGATTAAAACTGATTATTTACGGTTATTTCATCGCATCGACCATTAAACGTCAGTCGCAAGATCTAATGGTATAAAGCGGATGAAATTATTAGTGTATTTCTTCTAGCGATTATATACCATGTGGATTATTGAATTACTTCCATGCCGATGTTGAACGTATAAGTTTACATGTAATTTGAATAAAATTATAACAACAATTTTATATCTAGTAATGTTGATAATGATGATATGACAAGAGGACTTTGTACACACGTGAATATTTATATGATAGATGTCTATATATTATACCATATTATCGTCGCATACATAGTACATAGTAATGAAGTTTCCATGTATAATGTAATCTGTGACGCTTGAAACATTTTTATACATTTCACCACGTTATTGTTATTATTGTTATTATTATTTTGGTTATTAACATCATTATCGTTGTTTTTGTTGTTGTTGATGTTATTATTTCTCTTATCATTATTATCATTATTCTTCTTCTTCTTATTATGATTATTCAACTAATCGCGCTGTATTAATAAAATATTTATCTGATACTCAGTACAAATATATTCCGTATACTCAGATGCAGTATTTCGATTTGTGACACGTACGGTATAATGGACAACAGAGATATTTTTCATTATACGTAAAATCGGAAAAAAAAAACATTTCCATGTACGTCATTTCACGTATCCAATTTTTTCTTGGGATATCGAGATCACGTGTTGCCCTGTAATACAGAAATATTTTATTCATTGGCATATGATTATCATATGTGCAAGGTATGGTATAATATTTGCAGTCGGTTTCATGCTCCGAATATCTTGTATATGTTTACACTCGTGTGATACGAATTGCGTGATTCAAGAAGGGAAAATGCAGCAACAAGAGACCTGGATCTAAAATATTCTGCTTAAATCCCAATTTCAGATTACAAGAAGTCACATCATTGATCTTTGCTACAGTAGTTCGAATCGGGTCACAAAATTATCGTAAAAAAATTTATCACGGTACAGAGGCCCTTGACCAACCAATTTCGGTCTTTATCATACGTTTTTTACTCTTCAAAAATACTACGATTGAAATTTAAGAAGAAATTGGTAGAAATAATTCTGTTCTCGTATATATAATGTTTCGTACGGAATATTTTTATTTCCAGCGAATCATACAGTGTTATTCATTACAATAATTATTCAACTTTTATGTTTTAACGAGCCATACGACTGTATAAAAGAAATTTTTATCATTTTTCTGCAGACCATGTCACTAGGGGCACAAATACGCAATTAAAGAGCACCTGAATGATAAAACGGTGATTGTTTTCCACTATATACACATTATCACTTGAATAATTTGAACTTTTTGAAGAACATTTGAATCTCTTGTTTGGGGTATGGTTTTACAACGACGCAAGTTGGTATGTTTTCTGGCTGTTCTATCCAGAGCTTGTACTTGATTTCATTTTGATCCAAAGTCGCTTTCAAGTCTGTTAAACTTGCCTCATCTGGGGCCTGAGAAAAATAAATTGCGTCATAAAATTGTGTGGTAAAAATCAAGCAAAGTTCGAACCTAAGATACTCATTAACGAAATCATATATATATACACGAAATTGAATGAGCTGAGATAGGGGATGTTGTTTTTTTGAAGTGATTCGTTTTCAGAATCTTGTTTGTTTTCATTTGCAGTCTTAGAATTTATTCTCTCAAAATAATGAATAAACGGCCAGGTTGGATAATGTATGTGGTAATTCTGCATTAAACCAAGCATGGCTATTTCCGCGATAGACAAATGAAAATTACATACGCAATTACATAAAGTATTATACAACGTGACCGCGTAATTGCATTATGAGTATATTTACGGGCAGCACCGGTGTACCAAAAGAATTAATCCCACGGTTAGAAAGAAAGATTGGCATCTGTGATTCTTTCTAATTTATACCTCCAAAACCACCTTATGCATATTATCCAAGTCAGCGAGATAAGTTTTCATGTGAATATCGTCTTGGAATAAATGAGTTACAGCGGCACACGCGTGGCATGCTTGAGCAATAACTGCACCGACTGGCCAGCCCATGATTTTCATCAGATCTTGACGAACTACGATGTATTGGACGATTTGTGACATTGTTCATTTAGTTGTGAATCTGTAAGAGAAATTATTAATAGGTATTTGGACTATCTATTCTCAATGCTTGGAGTAGTTATTCCGCGGAGCAAATTGTCTATGTTTTAAATTTGAAATACGCGGTCCAATCGATAGGGAAGGCGAGATATCACGTGACACGTGTCCCACTTGTCCGATTTGTTCTCGAATTTTGCCCCCATATCTACTGCAAGGTATAAATCAAGCAATTCCGCATTTCGTCGGGATATAAGAAACAAAGCGAATTCATTGTTTCGGAAAATTAGCAACCGTTTTATATGCCACAGTATACAAAGGGACACATCTGCAAATTAGCGTCTGCTCATTTTTTTGACAGTACGGTTGCTGTCAGATATTTCTTCCTTTTCTTAGAAGCGGATATGACGGATAGTGCCGGTCTGTCTTCAAAGGTGCAAATGGAATAAATATTTCATGTGGCCACCCAAATGAACTAGTAGGTATTAGATTATTATAATTCATTTATAATTACATGCCAGACTTAGGTTAGGAATAAGTACCCCACCGGTGACCTCGCGTAGGAATAAAAGACTGCACCGGCAAGGCTGCAACCCGATTCAGGGGCTGAACGCTAGATGGGATTGAAGCCGCAACCAATTCTGAAATTCTGATATCTTGGAGTATATCACAAGAATTATCCCACCTCAAACATAGCAATTATCCAAGATTTAGAAGGATAAATCTTTCCGTTACGTAATCCCGCTGGACATATCTTATTGATGAAACCACTATAAAATTTCCGTGCAACATCGGTAGTGCAGATATCCGGAAGCTAGTTTTTTTTGTGAGTAACCAACCTCGCTGCGCAGCCGCATAGCGCTCTTTCTCTCCATAATTCTACCTTGGTTCTGCCTACCGGTTCGACTTGCACTGGCCTCACGCAGACGTTTCATTTGTGCTCAACAGCTCGAAGGACCACCAGTGGAATAAGTTCATCACGATCTTAGGTAAGCCAAGTTTTACGTGATCTCGTGTAACAATTTTTTTACCGTTAATAACCTCTTAGCCTACACAAAATATAACCAGACTTTCTTGACACACATATGCACTCGAATCCACCGCCAGCATTCATCTGTTTCTACTCATGTTAAAATATTCGATTTACTATCGCTGTCTCGTAATCCACGTTCTAATAGTAGCCGATGTGAAAGGATCAGAGTTATCCAGCTCAAAAGGCTAAGCTGAATCTTTCGTGGTACCGTTATGAAGATCTTCACATGTGTAGACATATATTACACGAAAGTCGTGGAATCTGGGACCTGATCCGTAATAATGTCTCAGATACAACCTTTGCAATAGAACTGCAGTAGATGATACCAGAGTGCAGCTCTGCATCATTATTACGCAAATTATTTGCGCACAATTCAATATAATCTAGGTGCAAAATTGATGCAGGGGATTTTCCTGCTGTTGTCTTTGTCCAGCGTAGCTAATCTCTTTCTTAATCGTTTGATTGTTTCACGGCTCCGCGGTGACCGTTACAGTTGTTCATTTCTTCGAAATTTTTTTTCCTGTATCATTTCTTGGTAAAAAGTTTCATCCGATTATTTCCTTCTCAGGGTCGCCGAATCGAAGGCTACCACCACAAGTATTACCACATGTAAGCTTTATGAAACGGACAATTCATTGTTGTTATTAATTAGACCGCATCGACTAGTATATCTAACAAGAAATTCTTTTACGATTTGAGTCACCTCTTGTTATTACTTCTTTGTATACGTCCTAACTCATTATTTTTCTCTATTATTGCATAGATCTTCAATTCTTAGCTTGAATTACCTAATTTTCAACTAACCAGTGGATTTAGAATTTACACACCTGCAGCTGGCAGAGCTAATATAATTAAAGTGAGGAATATGACTCATCACGTTGCATAGTATTACATTATCTGAGTACAACATTCAATTTCTTGTGCCACGTTTTCACATCATTATTATCAATCATGTCATGGTGATGATTCAACATTAAACTCTGATAGAGTTTTCCAATGGAACCTGCTAGAAATGTTACATCAGCCTATGAAGTAGTAGTAACCATTAATAAGTTTTCGTATGTATGTGTGTTGAATCACAAAACTTTGAACCCTTATTATATTGCATCACATTGAGAACGTGTTAATGTATTTCTGTTTCACTGCAGATTCTTTAATGAGACACTTTTATTGTTTTTGATTCGGAAATGTAGTACTATCACACATGTATGTACATTCATTCATCCACTGCTGCCCATTCAATGTTAAAGTTGACATGATTATGTAATCTTTTGATAATGGCTACTAATTCGGGTAATTGATTAAACTTCGAATCTAATCCTCATATGTCTAGACAAGATTCACCATCAAATTTATCTTTGCTCTCAGTACTCCTGCGTGCGTGAGTGCACATAGGTTTTTCAGCACTTTCATTCTTGGATCACTCCATGCTACCTCATCTCAGAGATCTCTTATCCGTTTTGAATAAAGATAATGATCCTAGGCTGCAAAATGTTTACATGGAGTATGATCATATCATACTTGTTGTATGCTGATTCATGACCTGTACATCTCAATCTTTATCAGCACCCATATCCATATGTGTCACGTTTATGGAAATTACAGGTACTTATTCGTCTTTTGTTATCATTTATAGACATACCTCATCATGCCGATCCCTGATCTCCAAAAACCAGCTCCTGCTTTCCAAGGAACTGCTGTTGTAAATGGCCAGTTCAAGGAAATTTCGCTCTCTGACTACAAGGGAAAATATTTGATCTTGTTTTTCTATCCATTAGACTTGTAAGTATTGATCGTCAATTACTCCAAATATTTTACTCTGATGAAAACTTTTCGTTCTTATAAGCAACTGTCACATTGTAGACACAAGCACAATTCATTTTCTTTGATCTTCCTTGCATTATATCAACAAAGCACGTGTTGGAAATATCCGATATTATTGAGCCTTGATTATGATTTTTTTCTCCCCTCCTGTTTTCAATAGCACTTTTGTCTGTCCGACGGAGATCGTTGCATTCTCAGATCGTGTGGCTGAATTCCGTGCAATTGGTTGTGAAGTAGTAGCAGCCTCAACTGATTCACACTTCAGTCACTTGGCTTGGATCAACACTCCACGTAAGCAGGGAGGTCTTGGCGATATGAACATTCCTTTGCTCGCCGATAAAAGCTTCAAGATCTCTCGTGACTATGGTGTACTTGATGAAGAATCTGGAATCCCCTTCCGTGGTCTATTTATCATCGACGATAAACAAAATCTGCGACAAATCACAGTCAATGATCTTCCTGTCGGAAGGTGAAAATAATTTTCTATACCTTTTCACATATTACCACGACATTACTTGTTAACAAACAAATGAGCGGTGAGTAACACAGTCATATGCTTTCTTTATAGATCTGTTGATGAGACCCTTCGTCTTGTACAAGCATTCCAGTACACTGATAAGTATGGAGAAGTGTGCCCTGCCGGATGGAAACCAGGCCAAAAAACTATGAAACCAGATGTCAAGGAATCTCAGCAATACTTCAAAGACACATAAGTTCTTGAAGCATCAGGCATCCCAATCATTGAACGATCAACGTGAAATTATATATCTCTAAATTGTTCCCTATATTTGGATTTCTCAATAATGGTAACTCTCGCCGCGGCAGCAGCAGCAACTTTTCTTGCTGCTCTTCTTACATTGAACAAAAATTTCTCGATTGTATCCTGTGGATGAAACCGCACAAGATATCAGATTGGTAAATCTAAATATCTGAGCATTCTTCATTCCTTTTTGTGATTGTCCCATTCATATTACCATTAGTGTAAAGCTATCAGAGGCATGTTCCTTTAGTCCAGTATTTATGTAAGGCGATATGCCAGGATTTTGGTGCCACTGGCACAGACGTCGGATGCGCCAACTCTTCTTTTTAATAAACGAAATTGTTTTGTAAATTACTCTATGGTACCAATCGTCCTTCCAGCATTAATCATATCTTTAGAACATATACCTATATTATATGATAATGGTAAACGAAAAATGAGGAAAAACTGCAGGAATAAAGTTGTGAACTCATGCAATTATATCTGGCGTTCAAATTTAGTTAAGGATCTTCAGTCAACGTATTCGGTATTTGATTCATCTGCATTCGGGTTAAAAGAATATAATGTTCACTAAAAAAATATGTTTCTATTAATTTAAATAAACATTAAAATTATATGAATTATACCGCGAAGACGAATCCCTAATTCCAACAAAAAGCACAGGCAAAATCCTGTGACACTTCAGTAGTTCAGTGGGGTTGAGAATTGGTGGCCTGGCAGCACTGACAAAGTCGAAGATCGTTGGTCGCACGTCACACAATAAAGTCATCAACTATCTTCGTGTCAGTCGATGAACATGTCCGACTGGAAAGTTAAATCTTCACTTAATACAAAATTAATTGATTATTGCTTCATAAAATTCACTAAACTCACACCAGCACGAAATGTTTTGACCCACGAATCCATCAACGGCATTTAAGAATCTTCCAAACTTCATACCTTCATAGCTACAGGTAAGCCCTTTTTTCTCGACGTTTTTTAATGTTTGTTGCAGACCTGTGTCTTCGGTATGCAACAAAGTTTTCCCGAACAAGAGGACATCCTTTTGAATGACATGCTGTCAATCTTACCATTCCTTTTACTAACAAAAATAGCTTTACCAACAATGCCATTCATTTGATACGTACACAGTATAATAGTTGTTGCCGCATCATACATTTGATACCTATGTATACAATATACACTGTAGCTGCCAACATGATTGTAGCTCATGAACAGCAATTACAGCTGGTCGACGAATTGCATGCCCTCAATAATTTGGTCTAGTTAGCCTTTTTATAACTCTTGTGTTAAGACTGATAAGGTCTGTGCAATAATCGGTGCCACCACATGCTAGTGAAATACTCACTCAAGCATTCCTTTCTTCAATGGGCCTCCAAAGATTATGAATCTTCTCTACCAAAACTTCTATTAGTCTCATCATATCAACAGAAAAAAACTGACTGGGTAGGCTCTTGCTACAGCTTAAAATATTCCCACATACTTATTACATGATGCAATAGGTTATGAGACGATGGAGGAGGAAGAATCCCCTAGCTCTCGAGTAATCGAGGACTCTAGTAGTCAAAGTACCACACCGGAGGAAATAGTACCGATTCATAAGCCGTTTGAGCATACATGGGATGTTGCTGTACCTGGAGAAGAAGATTTGCCATTTTTGCCAAAGCCAGGCGAAAGACCAAAAGCTCTAACAGATATAGACTCTGAAAAGAGTAATTCATCGACAGAACAGCAAGAAGATGAGCCAGAAATCCTCATTCAGTTTGAAAATGAGGAAGAGAATTTCATCAGCCAGTATGAAAATGATGATTCATTTGACTACGATGACTCCTATGGCTACGACGATGCGTATGACTATGGAGATCCTAATGAATACGATGACACTTATAATTATGGGGGTGCCTACGACTATGATGATCCATATGGACTTAACCAGTTGATGATGAGCAGAAATAGTGGGATTCCGATCAATCTGAACAATAATGGAACACACAACAATCCGAGTCTTGACTCAGCAAATTTACATCAATTACCCACAAATTTTTGGGCTAATACCCCACCCCCCAGCATGATGGGATCAATGCAGTTGACTAGGTGAGAAAACAATTTTAATCGAGTGCATTAGGACTTCAATAGAAGTTTTTGACCACCAGGTCTATGTACCTAATGGCACTAAGGCCAAATCACAAAATTTGGCCAATTACAACTATAACCTTGTGTGATCTTGAAGATTTTGCCTAATCCTATCGTTTTTACTCTCAATTTCAGCGTAACTTCAAGTCCAACAGTTACTACACAGAGCCCACAAATCCAGAACATGTTAAACCAAGCATCACTAATCATGCAAATTCAGAATCCAAATCTTCAGCAAAGCTCTGCAATGAAATCCCATCCAAGTTTACACCCTACTTACCCCCCAGGCACTGACCAGGTGCTCGAATATGGGACAAATTATCAGGATCCATCTCATCCTGATTACCAAGTTCACCCGACATATAATCCCACTTTTAATTCATCAGAAAATTACCAAACTGCGATATCAGACTCGACATCAGCCCCATCAGTGCCAGGCACAGAAGGTTCGAATTACTTTTCTAACCGGTCTTTTGATGAAAATCCAGTAACAGATAATTTAAGACTCCAACACATATTCAAATTAAACTTTCGAGGTATTTACATCCACAGAACCAGAAGTAGAAATCGAACCAGAGCGTGGACCAGAACTATCAGGGCATGTTGAGGGGACCTACTCTCCAGATGATCCAACACCAGATGAAGCAGTTGCTCCAGAACCTGAAAATAGTCAAGTGTTTCAAGCCACGCCAGCACTTAATATATCAGACATACCGACGCCGCACACGCCTGAACGTCCCGAAAAAATTGTACAGAGTAGCACACCAGAGATTAGTGAACCCACATTTGATATTTCAGATAGCCCAAAAACGCCCAAGCCTGTATTGGGTAAAGCACAAGCAAAGAAACGGCTCATGGCATTTGCAAATAAATTTGGTGTTGTACCAAAAATCCAACCCCCCAAATCAAAAGCCAAAATAGATCCTGGACCGGCAAAAGCTGACACCACTTCAAAACAACATACACAAGATACATCTCGAATAAAATCAGATAGAGGCAAAGGAAAGCCTAAAGACAAGGTAAAATCATTACTGGAAGAGTTGAATGATGCAAAAATGAAAATTGAATCTGCACTGGAGGCACAGCAAAAAGACAGTAGCAGCGGCAGATCTAAGAAACATCACGGTAAATTTTCAAGATCATAAAATCTATTTTCTATCTACTATTGATGTTCTTCTGCATCACTATCTTCATTTAATATTCTAGAGGACAGAGTGCCAGCTATTGAGGAAATTGTCAGAGAAGAATCGATGACCAAAGGAATACAAGATTACAATAATTCTTCATGTAAGTAAAAATTCTCTTCAATCAATTTGAATGTTACAAACATTGGATTTTCCAAATGAACAAGTCGAAATTGATTTGATCTGATCTGAATTTTCTCTATTGATTGCAGTAGCTGCTGAAAAGGAGGCAAACAGACAAAGTAGCAGCAGTAGTAAAAGCAGGTGGAAAAAGACGCATCAAAATCATTCAGAAGAAGAAAATGATCACAAGGCCACATACAGCAGGAAATTTTTCGACAGGTAATTCAAAGTTTTAATTCGATTATTCACTAAACTTTGGAACCCAATTACGGATTACAAAGTAACATAAATATTTCAAAGCTTATTCGATATGAACATTTTGAATATTTTGTTAAGGAGAAGACGTTATAGCAGAGATCGTGATAGAGATTACAAATCTAAGGACAATAAATTCTCAAAGGATCAACCACCTCGTAGGGTTTCGCAGGATAGAGATCAGCGCAAGAGAGATAAGGAAAGGACCAGTAGAGAGATTAAAAAGAAAAAAGGGGGTTCAAAAGAGAGAGATAAAAAGGATGTTCAGACTCCATCGTTATCCAAAGAAAGAGAAAAGGAAAAAGACAGACAAAGAGAAAGAGAAAAAGAAAAAGAGCGTGTGAAAGAAAAAGAACGAGAGAAGGAAAAGGAGAAAGAACTGGAACGAGAGAAGGAAAGAGAGAAAGAAATAGAACGAGAGAAGGAAAAGGAGAAAGAATTAGAGCGAGAGAGGGACAGGGAAAATGAAAAAGAACGAGAACGAGAACGAGAAATGGAAAGAGAACAGGAAAAAGAACGCGAACGAGAGAAGGCAAGAGAGAAAGAACGAGAAAAGGAGAGGGAGAAAGAACGAGAACGAGAAATGGAAAGAGAAAAGGAAAAAGAACGCGAACGAGAGAAGGCAAGAGAAAAAGAACGAGAACAAGAACGAGAAATGGAGAGAGAAAAGGAAAAAGAACGCGAACGAGAGAAGGCAAGAGAGAAAGAACGAGAAAAGGAGAGGGAGAAAGAACGAGAGAAAGAAAAAGAAAGAGAAAAAGAGAGAGCAAAAGAAAGAGAGAAGGAGAAGGAACGAGAGAAAGAGAAAGAGTTTGTAAGGTGTAAAAGTTGGTTGGAGCTGAAGAGGTCCGGACTTTCCACAGAAGAAATGGTTAACCGCAGAAGAGAGGATAAATTGAATCTGAACAGGTATCTCCTGCAAATATTGAATCTGTCATAGCTACTCTGGAAGATATTTCATTCAGTTTTATTCAACTAAATATTGATTTTCAGAACAGCACAAGATTTCGCTCAGCATTTTGATCAGATGTTGATGATGGGGGGTTACAATTTGAAGCGATTGCCTCTAATAGCTGAGGGACAAGAAGGAGAACCTATAGAATTTCCGCCAGAATCTATAAGATCAACAAAGCGTGGTAGAGGACCTCCAGTTTTATTTGCGGAAAATCCTCGGGTATCGCTTCTTCTTACTCGACAACAGCTGTATCAAGCAATTCCATCGGACCGTCGTGATAAGATGCGACAAATATGCGAGGCGTATCAGATTCAGTAAGTTAATTTTTATAGTCAGAAAGATTGGAAAGGTTTTCCAGGCTACGTTAATTCTATCAATCCCGGAAGTTTTCGCTCCGCACTTTATCCCAATCAACTTTTAGCACTTTTTGTGAGTTCACAGTACTATACACTGTTTGCAATTTCCGGAGGTTCCCAGTATTCCTATTCATGAAAAACTAGGGAAATCGCATTCAGTGCACAATGTTGCTGCGCACGGACAAACGCTATTATCCTGAGTAATTGATTATTAGTTTGCTGAGTACCACTTAAGTAAGTCGTATTTCAGAATAAATTCTGCTGACGACGTCGATCAACGTGACGGTTGGTATGACAGAATGGAAAATTTTAAAGTATCCAAAAAAGGGGTCATTGCAGATGACACTACTTTAAAATCCAGATGGGAAACCGATAGTCCAATCGTTCCTCCAAAAGAGAAAAGTCGAGAGTCTAAAATAGTCGTGGAAAAGTTTGAAACAAAAGATGAAATACCCCAACCCAAAGTCAAAGAAGCTGCCAGAGTTGAAACTGCGAATCAAGAGAGCAGTTCGATGCCTGAAGTTTCTAGGGAGTCTCACATATTGTCCTACAACCGCTCACAAAGTGTATCAACTGACACACAGATATTTTCGTCTCGTAAGTACTAATGAAAACGATATATGCGTTCTAATTATAACTGATTCCACAGACTGTGATTGCCTATTACCTTTGATTTAGGTAATAATGACGTGAATCTGAAATCAAGTAGATTAGTAACTGTTGCTAACAGAGAAGATTGCGTTTCTTCACCTTTATCTGCAGCTACAGGGGACCCAAAACTGGTCTCTGAGTACGAACAGTTCATGAAAATGGTCAACAGTGATGACTCTGTGCCTACCTCCTCTAATGTAATAGCTTCAAATGGTAAGCTATTTCATCATTGAACTCAAGGCTATATGGGTTTTCAAGAGATTTACTAAAAGCATGCACCATATTTATAAAAAAACGCATAAATTGTAGGGAATGAAATTTTTGATGGTTTTGATTTCAGAATCAATGCCCCCTTTGGCCATTCAGACTACCTCCAGTTTAGAAAAATCTCTCATGATTAACAAGGCAGGATCATCAGATTCTAAAAAGGTTCCTGACAAAATCGTTCCAAAAGACAAGTTAGATTACCTGGAAGATAGCGAGATTGAATGCGCCAGTGTTTTTACTAAGAGCAAAGAATCCAATTTGACAGGCGAAATTGAATCTGAGAAAAATGAGAGCTTCCGAGCTACAACAGCAAAGGTGGCAAGTGAAGCAGATGCAAGTAGTAGCAGAGATGACGAATCCGATGAGTCCAATTCTGTGCCCAGTGACTGGGAGAACGTCAAAATCAAGGAGGAGAAGCTCAGTGATGAAAGTTTGATTAAAAAAAATCTGAAGAAAAAAAAGAAATACCGTCAATCAAGTAGTGACTCTACTTCATCCTCATCATCCACTTCGTCATCATCAACGTTTTCATCTTCATCAGATTCTTCAGACTCGGAAGAAGATGCAGAAAAAAATAGAGAAAAGAGAGCAAAAAGAATTAAGAAAAAAAGCAAACGCAGAGTGTTACGAAAGAAATTCAAAAAGAGAGTCAAATCAAGTTCCGAATCCGACAGTAGTGACGATCAAACAAGTGAATCGTCCAGTGAAGATGAAAAAAGGAAACGACGTAGACGAAAGAAGAAGTCAAAGAAAAAGCCAAAGAAAGTGATCGTCAAGAAAAGACGCAAACGGAAAATGCAATCAGACTCTAGTAGCTCCGATTCAGACACTAAAGCAAAAAAGAGAAAAAGAAAAAGTGAAAAACAGTCGTGTCGAAAACAAAGCGATAAAAAAATCTCCGACAACGATGATGGAATGTCAAAGAAGAAATCAACAGATTTCAAGAAAGCCGATAAAAAAAAAGATAGCAGAGAGAAACAAGAATCACTGAACGAAACAATGGAAGTTAAGGAGGAAAAAATTGAGCTAAACAAAGGTGATATACCATTCAAAGAATCATGCAGCAAAGAAATTCCAACCAGTAGTAGAAAGAAGCGTACTCGGGAATGGAGCTTCGACGATAATTCGGTAGCAACAGAAGAGGAAAGGGAGCTGGTTATCAAACAGAATATTGTCACGCTAAAACCAGATTTGAAAAAAAAAATTCCGGATAAAGAAAAGAGAAACGATGCAATTGGAAATAAGTTTCTTGAGGAATGGGAAAAGGAGAATACAGAACTGCCAGAACAAATATTACATGAGAAGGAAATTTCCAGTTCTGATAACAAGAAAAAAGTAAAAAGTATTAAAGACAAACGTATGAGAGACATAATGAAAAACCAATCGGATGAAAAGTTGAAGGAAAAATCAAGAGAAGTCAAACTGTTGGATGAATGGGAAAAAGAGAGTCTTCGAATGACGCACCAAATAATCCAGAGGGAAGAACGATCTGAAGAAACGATAAATAGAAAAAGCAAAATTAAAGTGAGTGGCAGCGAATGGGAAGAAGATGATTTCAGTCTAAATGATAATTCAAACATATCGACCATATCTTCTCTAGAGAAGTTAAATAAGAGAAAAGAGCATTTGAATGACGAGTGGGAAGTAGATAGCTTAGAAGAGAGTGGTGAATCTAACGAGCGAAAGAAATTTAAAAAAGAGAAAAAAATTGAGAAGGGTGTGAAGTACGATAAAAAAACAGATACCTACATAACTGTGGATAGAGAAACTAACAAAGAGCACAAAAGAAGGCAAAATAGACTATCGGCTATTAGAATATGGGAAGAGGAAGAGGAAGAAGGAGAAAAAGAAGCAATGATGCTCATGAACCAAAAAGCCAAACATGCGCCATCAGATGGATCAAAAAATAAATGGGATATTGAAGAACAAAAGATAAAAATGATAACAGAAAAGAAATGGAAAGGCACTGAAGTAGGAAATTGCAAAAGTGAACCATGGTTACAAAAAAATCGAAATCCAGAAAATATCGAGAAGACAAAACACAGAAGCGAGAAACAGGACGATCAACGATTCGAAAAATATTATCAGGAAAACCATGATACTACGGTTGAAAATAAAGATAAAGTTGATGAGAATGTTCCAGCAAAAAACTGGAACATAGTGCAGCCTGGAGAACTGTCAAACAGTACGAGCTGTGACAATCAAACTGACAAACGAATTTATAAACCGAATTTGATAGAGGATCTGAATGAACATGACAGGTGTAAGAGTTTGAAACTATCGGAAAACAATACTAGCAGAGATTGGGAAGACGAAGATCAAGAAAAAACAAGTGACTGGGAATTGGAAGATGATCTGAACATTAAAGTGACAAGATTTGGAGCAACTAGAGATGTCTTAAGTGATTGGGAGAAACCTGCAGTTGTGAATAAAGTGAATCACTGTGAAAATTCAAATCCAGTCGAGACAAGTTGGCCCAAGTCAAATACTGGTCCTTTACCAAAGAAGGACAAGAAAAGTCGTTGGGATGTTGAAAGCAGTTCAAACAAGTATAGCGAGCCAACACAAATACAAGAATCAGTGAAAAGTGAATCAGATAATCTTCTTCTGATAGAATGGGAAGAAGAACATAATGAATGGGTCAAAAGCACAGTTTCAACTTTGGATGATATTCCAGTGAAATCGGTTGCCTATGAAGTTCATCCTACCGTGACTTTGCATGAAACTTCTATGAAATCTTCAACACTTGACACAACAACAAACAAATCCAAAAAATCAGATGAACTATTCAGTTCTCCTGATGTGGCAAGTCTGAAGAAAAAAGATCAATTGAAGCGTTCATCAAATATCCTTACACTGTCTCAAAAACCATGGAATACTGAAGAAGTTTCAACAAGTAGTCACCAGTCTTTGAGTTCATTAATAGAATTGAATTTCAACAACATTCGGCACGCTGCATTAGATAAAAATTCTCAACATTCAGATAGGAATCCTGCAAAAGATAGTAAAGACGACTTAGAATTGTACAGTCCAAGTTCTCTGGCATTTTCACAGAAGTCTGAAGTAAGTGCAATATGTATTGTAGTATTTTTTTATGCTGTGCAATTTTTTTTATACCTGACGACAATTTGGAAGATTATTATTTTTTGTTGTTACATTTTTTTTGTTTTATACAAAGTATCTCGCCGTTTTTACAGGACATGGACATTTCTAGTGGCAGCGAAAAAGCTCATCCTAAGACCGAAGTGATATCTAATATCCCACTGCCGACAGAAGAATTTCCAATTATGTTTGAGGCTTCTAATATCTCAGTACCTGTTGTTTCGCCAGATCAAGATTTCAATTTCATTGCGAATAACAGTTTTGAACCTAATATCAATGCTCGTGATGCCATAGTAGGCAAACCTGTACTCAATGTGCAAGACAAATTCAAAGATAATGATAAAATCATGTCCCTGAAAGTCAAATGTGAAAAGATGAGTTCAGGTGCAATACAATTGCCTAAATTTGGACCTGAGTGTATCAATTTGAAAAAAATAAGTTCCGAGCATTCCGGTAGATCGTCTACATCAAGTTTTAGCATGGAAGCAACAATGGTACTCCCTATAGAAGAAAATAAAAGCAAGAATTCTATGGACATATTTGCAGACTATGAGTCGAGTAGCGATTCTCATGACAAAACCGAATCTGAGGATGATTCGGCCCCCGATCCAATCCAGCTCGAGCAGAAAGAAGAAAAAACACTTTCACCTTTGAAATTAATCCCCAAACAAATTTTGTTTCAACATAATAATGAGATTAAGTCCAAGTCGACTCCAGAGATACAAAAAGGAGAAATGGTTCAGGGTACCATTTCCTTTAAAATCCAAAAGAAATTACTACCAGCTAATGTATTACCAAGTGCAGAAGCTGAAGAGACCATGAACGACTTGGAGAAACAACATATGTCCGAAAATTCAGTCTCTGGTAGCAAAATGATTGTAACTAAAAAGTCTGTGAATGATGGCGTCGCGAGCTTAGGAACTATGAATTTAACTTCGCAGAAGCCTCAATTAGAAAAAATCCCAGCAGCTGTTACTTTGAAAAAAGAAGTTGAAGATGTTAATCAATTTTTGAAACTGCCGAGTAATACCATCAGAAATAACTTACCAAATATGCAAGACTTTGAAGTACAAGATAATGATAAATACGATGAATTTGCCATCATTCCCAAGCAAGAAGTTGACGAAGCTATGCAACGATCTCAATCACGATCCCGATCTCCCTCAAGATCCAGATCTAGAACAAGATCCCGATCAACATCACGAGATCGTCGCAAAAAAAGTCCTGAGAGAAGGGAAAGAGATAGATGGATTAGAGAGGATCGAAGAAAAAGTAGAGATATAGAGGCTAGAGATAGAGATAAATCTGGAAAACGCGAGCAGTTAGGAATTCTAGTTCAAGAGAATCGAAATCGCGGCAACACTAAATATGTTGACCGAGGAGATAGCCGAAGACGTATCAGCCCGAGCAAAGGAAAATTTGTAGCTCGACGAAACAGATCGAGAAGTCCTGTCACAAGTAAACGGAGCAGAAGTCGTAGTCCTATGAACAGAAAAGATCGTGATAGAAGCCCTAAGCGGAGGGGAGGAGAATCAGACAAAAAATTAATCAAACTCAGCGATAGACTTGATGAAACAGATGATAAAGACTTCTTCAAAGACGACGACTTCATTATTAGTAAATACAAAGCTTTTGACGATCGGAAAGAGAGAAGCGTCAAAAGTCCAATCAGATTTCCAATGTCGACAACTGCTGAAGATCTTAACAACAGGAAGTTCGGAAGCGTCGAACGTAAGTTAGATAAAGACAGAGATCGAGGAAGGTATAAAGACAGCATAGAACGAGATAAAGAAAGCAAAAGCTATGACCCAATGGAAATACTCAGAGAGAAAAGTTTGGATGGAGACCGTCATCGTAAAAGATTGCATGTGGACAATGAAAGCAGACATCACCAGTGGAAATATGAAAGCGGGGAACACAGAGACGATTTCTTTCCCAATGAGTTTGATCTTGATTTTGAAGAGGGACGTTTCAACAGAAGTGATAGCCTCGACAGAGAGATCGAGGAAGGACCTATCCATTTACAGCCCAAATCTAGATCCAGACGTAGAGACCGGAGTATAGAATCTCGATCAAAACATGGCAGGGGCCGGTTCAGAGAAAGAGATTCTCCCAGTTCTGAAACACGTGAGGGTAGATCTTCTTATTCAAGGTCAAGATCACCTCCTACTCGATCGACACGAGCTAGAGGGTCAATTGACCGATATCGAACATCTCGGAAAAGTAGGTCAAGATCGCGTACTCCAGTAAGAAGCTCAAGACCAGCTAAAAGAATACACAGATCAAGATCGACATCTCTTGTGAGAGAGGGAACTGATCTATCTATGCATGAAAAGTGCACCACCGGTAGAAGAATAGAAACAATTGTACAGTCAGTTTCTACAGTAACAAGAAATGCCGGTGTAATTGCTGATTCTACGATATCTGATTCAGAACTCTTGGCTGGCAATGAATGCATAAATCATGACGGCTCATTACGATATGCAAGCAATGCTAATAGCAGTACTAGTGAGTACTACTATTATTCTGAAGGAAATTTAACTTATCCTCCACGTATTGAAGAGACTCACCAATCAGCAACAATAGGAACAGGTTCTCCAAAACGCCTTTCTCTTGATGACAGATTGGAATTAGAATTAGGAATCAAGAAAAAGCAACAACAGCAAATTCCACTGACCATTCAAGACAGTCAGCACGCTGGATACCATCCTGCAGCGTTCTCTACAAACATCGCTACCTATCCAGGTATACCTCCCAGTGCTATGCCACCGTTGCAACAACCGTACCAGCAGCCGCCTCCAAAAGTGCTTCAGGTTGGGAATGTTCTACAAGTTATACCTTCAGAATTTGCCGGAATTACTCCTCCTCAACGAGAATTGCCTGCAGTAGGGGTCAGCAATTCCAGTCACGTAGTACGTGTTGGAAATGTTCTCCAAGTGGTTCCGACTACCCTCAATTGGGCTACTGCAGCACCGTCCTCTGATGCTATCAACTCAGCATATCATCGTCCTTGCGCAGCAGCTACTCCTATTGGGATTTCACTACCCCCTTCAACATTGAGCCTCATTTCTCCCAGCACAACTTCGCCGATTGTTATTCCTAGGCCAGAGATAATACCAGCTGTTGCGCTACCTGTTTACAACTACGACGCAATATTGGAAGAGCGTAAAAAAGGGCGAGATGAGCGGAAAAAGATTAGAGAAGAGCGAAGAAAAGAGAGAGAGCTTAAAAGAATGGAGAGGCGAAAACGACGTGCAGACCGTCTAATTAAAAAGAATCTTACGCTTCGCCAACAAGAGGGAGCAACTTTTCAACAACATTCACCACCTCCACCTATTTCTGTCACCTCGGGGATTGAAGATGAAGAAGATGAGGAAAGCATTATCAAGGATCCATCTCTACCCCTGCCTTTGAGTGACATTGAACACCAGTTGCAAGAAAAACTGGAACAACCAGATGGATCTGGGGAAGGATTCAACGATGAAGTTGCAGAGGAAGTAAAGGATGTTAAAATCGAGTGGTTACCTCTTCTTCCACCACCAGCTAAAGGCATCTTGATATCTCCTGGCTTTGGGTGAGTACCTTTGAATTTTTTAGAAATATTTCTATCAAAATTTATTGTTAAAACCATCATTTTTTCAGAAGAGAGTCATTGCCTAATGGAGATCCACTCAACGATGATGAAGTGGATGACTACGAAGATCGAAATGAGGATAGAGAACGAGTAGAAATGACTGTTGACTCTGAATTTGCGTTGACAGAAGAGCAAGTGGAGAGTCAACTTCAGGCAATAATTGAAGAATCAAAAACCAAAGATTCAGCATCTATAGCCAGTATGTCGCGAGATGAGGAAAAGGAGCGCGAGGTTCGGAAAAAAAGAATAGTCAGAAGAAGGAGTCGAAAATCTGTACAGTTTGCCGATGGGGTACGCCCAGGAGAAGGCACTAGTCCGAGTGGCGGCGAAGGGGACATGCCATCTCCACCTCCTACGATTTCTAACGCCGTTTTACCCCTTCGAAATAGTAACATTATGAACTACAATACTCTGCATGGAACTGAGAAGCGGCTTAAGATTAAGAAATCAAAGAAAAAACACCAAAAAAGCAAGCCCCCCAAGACGAAAAAGAAAGTCAAGGTAATACAAGCTCAATAAAACATTAAAAAATCATGCCAGAGTTCACATGGTAGGGTTTCACGAATAATGTGACTTGACTGTTTTTATTAACATTCAGGAGTTTGTATTGATGTGAATAATTACAGGTGAAGATCATCAAATTGAAGAAATCTCAAATACCAGTTTCTTCTCCACTGGCAATCGAAGACTTGGATGAGCTAGATGATCGATCGCCGCCTCCTCCACCCCCAGGGTCTCCACCGCCGCCTCATTTGTGGCCGTCATACCTAGCAGCGTATAACGCAGCTTTGCATACCCCTATAAATAGTGAACCTCCCTCTCCGCCACAGACTGTGGCATCGCCACCGCCAACGCCACTTCCACTCTTAGTTCCTCCACCTCCTTTGACTTATACCATTCAGCCCTGCAACAAGGCTTAAGCATAACTACTATTCTGATTACTGACAAAGCAATTATTCCGCTTATGTCCGATCTATACGTAAATTCATTTTTCAACCTTATTCCAGCTGATGAAACTTAATCGATGTTTATCCCAGCTGACAAACTTCTACAAAGCAGTTCAGTGAAAAGTGATAACATATTGATTATTATATTGATAAGATAACATACGATTAGTTAAGTTTTAACTTACAGTTATTAGGGTCGTATTTTTCGTGTATAACGAATAATATAATGATTGATAGTAAATTCGTATTGAAAACAAAATGCGAGTTGTCGAACCACATTCAAACGGTCGAGTCCAAGCTCATTTTGATTTCCAAGTTTGGGGTCCCGTGGGACATTTTCCTAAATTCAGAAACTTCTGATTTTTTAATTTAGGCTCACTCGGATTCCGAAGCCGGTTCTCTATCATAGCGTATTTGTAACGAAAGTTCTTGCACTCTACATACTACAAGTAGCTGGCATCTACGAATTTCGGTTTCATGGACCATTGGGAGGAAAGGCCTTGGTTTGTCGGGTGGAGAAACTCGAATTCGTCTGCATAATTTGAGTCTAATGGATTCAGGCCGCATATTTGGATTGGACTTCAAAATTTACATAGGAGGTGAGAGCAAGATTCAAGTTCATAGATATTTTTGTTAATGCATATGTTCCACGGAGAACGTTGAAGAATCGAAATAAATTACTCCACGTATTGCCACAGTTCTTCATTCTATTTGCAATGATTGGGCAGGATGTAGGTATTTTTCGTATAGAACAACTAATACTGTAGCTTAAAGGTGTATTTTCACCAGATGATCAACTTCGCGAAATTTCTAGGCTTATTTGCTTCGGTTGTAGGCTGTGTTGATTAATTTTAGCAGACATTAAGTTCAGAATTTTTCATGGGGTTTGATTCAGCTGCAGTCTTGTTTTTAGAGGCAATTTGATGTAAGATATCAACTAATTTCCATTTAGAAGAATTTTTTATTCTCAAAGTTCAGTATGAATGTGAATTACATTTTTCTTCATGTGTTTAGTATAGTTAGATTTATGATCCCTATCAAACTAATAGTAGTTAATAATGAATTTAATTGAACAAAGACATTTATCAGGTAATTTATAATTATTCTTTACTTCCTGATGACAAGCATCACTCAAATTCAAGAAGACGACCACGGGATGCTCGGCAATCATACAGATGATCAGGAAATGTACTGGTGATATTTCTGAGGCATTGGGAATCCATACCCCGGAAAATTTCTTCTACTCTCAGCTGTAGTGCAGAAGCGTCTGCAAATTGTTTACCATCATGAAGCATGTTCTTCAGATTGGGCCATAATGCGTAGTCCAACGGTGAAAGGTCAGGTGATCGCATAGGCCACTTGATTGGTCCATATTTGCCCATCCAGCGATCAGGGAATTCCTTGTCCAGGTAATGTCGAACGGGAACAGTGGACAGAGCCAACCTTGTGTCTTGTTGGTACCAGATAGCTGGACCCTGATTGTTAAAAGTACAACATTCAATTGAGCAAATATGATAAACAAAAAAAGTTAAGTAGTGTCATCTACTAACGTTTCTTTCAATAGCTCGTAAGGCTGGAACTATCTGAGTCTTCAGCAGTTGTAAATAGTGGTTGTCATCCAGATCATTATCATAAAAGATTGGTCCTATTAATCGGTCATCTAAAACCCCAAGCCAGAAGTTGAGCTGACATTTACACTGGGGTTCAGGATTATTTTCGGTCAATACTTCAATGTATTGCCGATTCATTATCAATTTGCATTCGCCCGTGAAACATATTCTGTGAATCAAGTTCCTATCTACCTTAATTCGATCCAACATTGCATTGCAAAAGGTGAGTCTCTTCTTATGGTCCATAGGCTGAAGTTGCCCGGGCAACGGTTCCTTGACCCTTGGGGTTTTATTCTTAGCTTGTTTCATAATCTTAGATACCGAAGACTTAGATATATTCAACTCTTCGGCAATTTGAGACAACGGCTTCTGGCTATCCTCTTGTGCTTTGAGACAAACAGCAAGTTTTATATCCTCGGACAAATGCCTCTTCGGTTGAGTCATTCCCTTCATTGTTGGATTTATATCTCCGGTTTGATTGAATCTCTGTATTATACCAGTCACGGACCCAGGAGCAGCCCCGAAATGACGTGCAATTTGCCGATAACTCATTCCACCATAATATTGGCGGACCATCTCCTTTCTTTGCTCGCTAGTGAATTTTATGTTTGGCATTTTCACAAAATTCCAATGATCAGCTAATCAGGTTTTTCAAGAATCATCTAATTCCAAATTCTCAGTTCCTCGACTTGAAATCCATGCTCCATGAAATACAGCAGTTATTTGTATGTGCGCTTTCAGGAATTCTTTTTTGTGAGCTGAAAGTATCATGGTCTTAATTGACCATGTTCCAAACTAACTTACAGATACAAATTTGGGAACTGGCCACTCCACACTAGTCAGACGTTCAAAATGGCCAGTTTCCACGAATTATCCCGGTATATGCTTCATCTGTACTGATCTATTGTATTGTATATGTTACCGTTGTCTTTCGTTACTGGATCCGCTGTATTCTGTTACATTACTTTATTTTGGTTTAATTCTTTCATCTTATCTCCATTTGACTATAGACTTTATAATTAGTAATTAGTCCACTATGTGTAGCAATTGATTACTTTGTTACGCCTAAGCTTGGTTCAACTTGAAATTACCGGATAGTCAAGAAACTTCACCAGAGTCGTTGACTGAAAATTCCTCAGTCAACACATACGTCAACGTTGACGTCTTGATGCGAATCGAGGCTATGACCTGAGGAACCTTCGTGCTACGGCTTGAAGTATTGACTGAAGATGGGTAAAGCCAGTCAGTTGGCCCTGGGTAGAAATCTGTTTCCTCAAAGCGGGTTTGGCGTCATATCAGACCCCTGACTTATCGACGAATGATAATGAGATGATTGAAAGTGTATGTGTACAGCAAAAAATGGAAATGATTTTGGAATAATCTGAATAATTGCTGATGCGATGGACCGCAGAAATAATCAAGTATCGATTGGGCTAGGACCAAAATTTTCCAGATATCTCGAAATTGTCATCTTTCAAAGCTACAAATCCGTGACAACTCTGACAATTCGATGGATAGTTCAGTTTGGCTCAGATCAAAATATAGAAGAATATCACAGAAAGCTGTTCATCGAAAATAGTTGAATTTCGTCCTGAATCTTGATGAAAATCTAATGCTACAGACTTGCGATTTTTTTGGGTTTTGCAAAATTAATTTCTATGCGCTGTTCTTCTGTAATTTTGCATGTGTACACGTGTACGTCGATTGAATTGAGCTAGCGATAACTCTCATCAGTATGTCCTTGAATTTTCTCTTTTTAAATCGATTGATCAATTCTGAAGACAGAATTATTTAGCTTGCGGATTTGGATTCCTGAGATTAAATGACATGAGGATATCATAGAACACCGTACAAAAACAACCGTTGAATTTCGGCCTAAATATTGAGAAGAATTGAATGTGTATTATATTTTCGATTTTTGGGGTCGATGAGAGAAGAACTTTCGAATCAATTGTAGGACGCTTTTTTGAAGCATTCCGGACTGAGAGAGATATATTCTGCGACGAAATCGATATAGGGGCAGTATTCTACTGTGCTCAGTCCTTCTGTGGCTGCAATTTATTTACTTTACATTTTTAAACGTCTCTTCTTTTGTTATTTTTCAGAAAGCGGATGGTGCACCAATGAAGCAGCTTGCATCCACATCAGAAATGAGCTTGTTCATGGCACATATACGCAACTAATCGTCGTGTGACAGTGTAAATGTTTGATTGAGTCTAAATAAGTTTGGATACACAAGTAATCATATTATATGCGTATATCCTATAGTCTTCTGAATATTCGGATTAATATTTCAATAAGATAGCCGAAGCATGTATTGTCCATGAGATTATAATTCATTGATCATAAGTATGAGCGTATCTGTCAAAGTAAATCGATAACGAGCTTCACAGTGTACTCATATGTATTTTAAACGATTGATTGATTAAACATCAACTACTGCTGCCATAATATTTGTCTGATTATTTTAAAGTACCTCTCTACATACATATTTCAATGATCATCATTACTACACTATGTTGGGTGACATGTGCATGCCCTCAATCCTGTGTATTTGATCCTACTCTTTTGCTGTACGATCAAGATATCAACTGGATACTTGCGGGCCTCAGCATATGCCTGCCTGTGACCGTATTCAACCATGCTTTGATACAAGCCAAAACTGATAATGCAGAGCTCTAGATTGCCGGCCCTGGAAATTGAAAGTTTGCCGAAAAGTGGAGATTTGTATCAGGAGAACAGGAAACCCGAGGAGGTGGTCCAAAACTTGGTGCCTCATCATGTGCATGCATTCAATCCTTCATGATTATTCCTAGTCTAATAGAGAAAGCGACCAATTCGTTGCAGGACTAACTATATGCCTGCCCGCGTATTCATTTATTCAATAAATCATAGATGAAAGAGAACAAGAATGATTTCTAGCTCTAGAACAGTCTTTCCAAAGTTTAGAATTTAGGCCAAAAAATTTTCTGGGTATCAGGAGAACAGAAAACCGAGGAGGTATTCCAAAATCTGGTGCCTGATCGGGTGCATGCGTTCCACCCTGTTTATTTATTCCTATTATGAAAGAGAGAGAAACTGATGCATTGCAGGACTGACTGCATGCATGCCTGTGTCTTCGATCGTTCAATCATGCTTTGAATCAGAATCGATAATGCAGATCTCTAGAATGCCGGCCCTGAAAATTGAAAGTTTGCCGAAAAGTGGAGATTTGTATCAGGAGAACAGGAAACCCGAGGAGGTGGTCCGAAACTTGGTGCCTCATCATGTGCATGCATTCAATCCTTCATGATTATTCCTAGTCTAATAGAGAAAGCGACCAATTCGTTGCAGGACTAACTATATGCCTGCCCGCGTATTCATTTATTCAATAAATCATAGATGAAAGAGAACAAGAATGATTTCTAGCTCTAGAACAGTCTTTCCAAAGTTTAGAATTTAGGCCAAAAAATTTTCTGGGTATCAGGAGAACAGAAAACCGAGGAGGTATTCCAAAATCTGGTGCCTGATCGGTCGCATGCGTTCCACCCTGTTTATTTATTCCTATTATGAAAGAGAGAGAAACTGATGCATTGCAGGACTGACTGCATGCATGCCTGTGTCTTCAATCGTTCAATCATGCTTTGAATCAGAATCGATAATGCAGATCTCTAGAATGCCGGCCCTGAAAATTGAAAGTTTGCCGAAAAGTGGAGATTTGTATCAGGAGAACAGGAAACCCGAGGAGGTGGTCCGAAACTTGGTGCCTCATCATGTGCATGCATTCAATCCTTCATGATTATTGCTAGTCTGATAGAAAGAGCGACTGATTCTTTGCAGAACTAACTACATGCCTGCCCGCGTATTCATTTATTCAATAAATCATAGATGAAAGAGAACAAGAATGATTTCTAGCTCTAGAACAGTCTTTCCAAAGTTTAGAATGTAGGCCAAAAAATTTTCTGGGTATCAGGAGAACAGAAAACCGAGGAGGTATTCCAAAATCTGGTGCCTGATCGGGTGCATGCGTTCCACCCTGTTTATTTATTCCTATTATGAAAGAGAGAGAAACTGATGCATTGCAGGACTGACTGCATGCATGCCTGTGTCTTCAATCGTTCAATCATGCTTTGAATCAGAATCGATAATGCAGATCTCTAGAATGCCGGCCCTGAAAATTGAAAGTTTGCCGAAAAGTGGAGATTTGTATCAGGAGAACAGGAAACCCGAGGAGGTGGTCCGGAACTTGGTGCCTCATCATGTGCATGCATTCAATCCTTCATGATTATTCCTAGTCTGATAGAAAGAGCGACTGATTCTTTGTAGAACTAACTATATGCCTGCCCGCGTATTCATTTATTCAATAAATCATAGATGAAAGAGAACAAGAATGATTTCTAGCTCTAGAACAGTCTTTCCAAAGTTTAGAATTCAGGCCAAAAAATTTTCTGGGTATCAGGAGAACAGAAAACCGAGGAGGTATTCCAAAATCTGGTGCCTGATCGGGTGCATGCGTTCCACCCTGTTTATTTATTCCTATTATGAAAGAGAGAGAAACTGATGCATTGCAGGACTGACTGCATGCATGCCTGTGTCTTCAATCGTTCAATCATGCTTTGAATCAGAATCGATAATGCAGATCTCTAGAATGCCGGCCCTGAAAATTGAAAGTTTGCCGAAAAGTGGAGATTTGTATCAGGAGAACAGGAAACCCGAGGAGGTGGTCCGAAACTTGGTGCCTCATCATGTGCATGCATTCAATCCTTCATGATTATTCCTAGTCTGATAGAAAGAGCGACTGATTCTTTGCAGAACTAACTATATGCCTGCCCGCGTATTCATTTATTCAATAAATCATAGATGAAAGAGAACAAGAATGATTTCTAGCTCTAGAACAGTCTTTCCAAAGTTTAGAATGTAGGCCAAAAAATTTTCTGGGTATCAGGAGAACAGAAAACCGAGGAGGTATTCCAAAATCTGGTGCCTGATCGGGTGCATGCGTTCCACCCTGTTTATTTATTCCTATTATGAAAGAGAGAGAAACTGATGCATTGCAGGACTGACTGCATGCATGCCTGTGTCTTCGATCGTTCAATCATGCTTTGAATCAGAATCGATAATGCAGATCTCTAGAATGCCGGCCCTGAAAATTGAAAGTTTGCCGAAAAGTGGAGATTTGTATCAGGAGAACAGGAAACCCGAGGAGGTGGTCCGAAACTTGGTGCCTCATCATGTGCATGCATTCAATCCTTCATGATTATTCCTAGTCTGATAGAAAGAGCGACTGATTCTTTGCAGAACTAACTATATGCCTGCCCGCGTATTCATTTATTCAATAAATCATAGATGAAAGAGAACAAGAATGATTTCTAGCTCTAGAACAGTCTTTCCAAAGTTTAGAATGTAGGCCAAAAAATTTTCTGGGTATCAGGAGAACAGAAAACCGAGGAGGTATTCCAAAATCTGGTGCCTGATCGGGTGCATGCGTTCCACCCTGTTTATTTATTCCTATTATGAAAGAGAGAGAAACTGATGCATTGCAGGACTGACTGCATGCATGCCTGTGTCTTCGATCGTTCAATCATGCTTTGAATCAGAATCGATAATGCAGATCTCTAGAATGCCGGCCCTGAAAATTGAAAGTTTGCCGAAAAGTGGAGATTTGTATCAGGAGAACAGGAAACCCGAGGAGGTGGTCCGAAACTTGGTGCCTCATCATGTGCATGCATTCAATCCTTCATGATTATTCCTAGTCTGATAGAAAGAGCGACTGATTCTTTGTAGAACTAACTATATGCCTGCCCGCGTATTCATTTATTCAATAAATCATAGATGAAAGAGAACAAGAATGATTTCTAGCTCTAGAACAGTCTTTCCAAAGTTTAGAATTTAGGCCAAAAAATTTTCTGGGTATCAGGAGAACAGAAAACCGAGGAGGTATTCCAAAATCTGGTGCCTGATCGGGTGCATGCGTTCCACCCTGTTTATTTATTCCTATTATGAAAGAGAGAGAAACTGATGCATTGCAGGACTGACTGCATGCATGCCTGTGTCTTCAATCGTTCAATCATGCTTCGAATCAGAATCGATAATGCAGAGCTCTAGATTGCCGGCCCTGGAAATTGAAAGTTTGCCGAAAAGTGGAGATTTGTATCAGGAGAACAGGAAACCCGAGGAGGTGGTCCGAAACTTGGTGCCTCATCATGTGCATGCAATTCTCATTGCGTGTATGCAAATTTCCGATTTTTCGCCCGAAATCAGTCATGCAGGTCTTCGAAGTGTGTCATGATGTTTAGCTCTTAAAGGACATTCATGAGTGATCGGTACAGTGGTGTAATCAATTCTAATCAGACAATAAATTTCGAGGGCGAATTCTGTTTATTGATAATTCATTGATATCCAATACAACTAATTCCTGGAGTTTTCAACACAGAATATTTCAGAAATCATATTATACAAAGCAATATGATAGATGATGTATTTGATTCCATCGAGTCGACAAATTCAATCCACAATTTTTCAGATGCACCGACGAGTCTTTTATTGTTGATGCGAGGCGGAGTCACTGCTTAGGCTGCTGGTATTTTTGCTGCAACAGAGAAAGGAAGATGAAATATCATGAATCAATTGATTCGAAGTTTTCTTGGATGACCAAGAGATCGTCAACGTTACACGTTTCGGAGCAAAAACATCAGCATATCTCGAAGAAATTCTCCACTCACTCAGTTTATTTGATGGTTTTGTGTTTTTGAGATCCAACTACGTAAGTTCAGTCGAAACGTAAGTGGACAAACTCAAGTAGAGGGAAAACTATAGTGCAATAGTAACTGTACGACATAATGTTCGCTTTTAGGCATCCCTCCCTTTCTTCTCTGAGGACGTTGTGTGGCTGTTGATATCGCCGCTTCTGCTGCTGCGGTTATACTGCTGTCGCTTCAAAAACCGAGATCGTCATGAAAGATCTTCAAGATGATCTGTCGACCGTATACCGAGTCACACCCCCGATCCATCAAATATTTCTCAGCTCAACGTCTCAAGCCCGAATAATGTTTTCCAATTAATTATCGTCAACCAAACAATTAAAGCTCGAACTCATTGTATAAAATTTTATTCTCAATACATCATTACATGCAATTAATCCAGTTTTCGTTTTCGAATAAAGCGAGACATCGAAATGGGTTTAAAGCATAGCTTGATTGAGTCGAATTGACTTTGGAGTATTGTAATAGGACTGTTTTTATTGCCTGAAAATGTTTTACAACTCAACAGGTGGTTCTCTCTTTAGTCTGTTTTATCAGCTTGAGGATAACAAATAATCACATCAAGCACCGCAGCAGCTACCAGATACGGTTAATCAATTCAATGTTAATGAAAATGATGAATCAAATCAACAAATATGGTGATAATAATATATTGACCGATAAATCAGAGTTTGAACGGAGCACGAACAGCGCACGTTATCCGAAATTATTCTATGTATACGGAATGGAAAGCAGGGACTGAGGTGAAAATTTTATTTGTTCACGTGGATTGCTTTTTGATTAGTAATAATAAGTTTTTTAGATTTTTATCCCAAAAAAGGATAGGTACTCAATCATTATAATGAGTTGTTCGTTAGAACTGTCGAAAAATTTATACGTATTACATTTCTCACCGACGATAAGAATCGTTCGCTGATCGCAAAACTAACAAACTTGATAGACATCGAGGAGAAAGAAATTCAACGTGGCTATAAAAGAAAGAAAAAAAATCGAAGAGTAGTTCAGAGGCGCCAGTGGGCGATATTGCTTTTTTTAATATTTGACTGTATCGAAACGTCGATCAAATTATTACCAAGGAAAAAATGTGTAGCTACAATATTCGTTTGTTTCCACCATTCGTCCTGAAACCAAACAGATAAATTCCGATTTATCGAATCCGCTATTTGCCGAAGTCCTCCAGATGGTTTCAACATTATGTCTAAGGGCATCGGTGTCAGTTCAGCCATTACTGCCCACAAAGGATTCTGATTAGTTCTCGGTCTTTTACTGCCGACTATAGTTCGCTCCAAATAATTTCTAAGACCCTCAGGTCTTTGCTGATCACCCCTCGCCTGGATCATCGGTGGCCAAAGCCAATCGTACTCTGAAATTGAGTAAGAATCATTTCGCCTTTTACCGAAACCGCACTAACTTCAAGTTCACTTATACAGATTCACAAATGCTAACCATTGACGGTTTGCTTATCACCATAGCATATAATTAGTCTGCGTCCAACGGTCCAAATATCGTTCAAGGTCGGTCCAAGGCCGTCAACCCCTCTATCTGGTCTGAGAATTAAGCCACCAAATTCCCTGTGCAGGATCGAAGCAAGTCGACGATGTCGGCTAGGACGTCCTTCAAATCCGACGGTAAATCTATGGGAAGAAGGATAACGAATTACGATAGGTTGCCATCTTTTTCCCCCGTTCTTCTCTCATACTACTCACTTATGAAAATCAAGAATTACCACCTCTCCTCTGGCGACATCCAAAAAATTTCTTACATCTTTTATAATCGTCATGAGCAGTGTGATCCTAACTATATCGTGATTAACCCAAAATCTATTAACCGAATTAGATTCCTCAATGAATGGATAATATCCAACTGTTATGTCAAGATATCTTATGCCATGAACCAGCTGAGTCCAAACATCACGATCTTGAGTTAAAAGATAACGTTGAAAAGCATCTCTTCGAGTTAAATCTCCGTGTTTATAACATCCTGAATTATGAGTTCCAGGAATCATTAATGTTCCTATAGGAAGTCTTCCCAGTTGTCTTCTGCATAAGTAGAAATCCGTATAAATTGATGAACACATAGATTTTTCGGCCAAACGCCCGTATATCTATCCTTTTTACCTCAAATCGTACATCCAAGTTGGCCAAATTTGAAGACATGAACTCGTTAGGAATTCGCCATTTTTATAAAGCGCCGCGTGATGCTTCAAGCAATGTGGTCCTGGAAGAGCTGCACCTCCAGCTCCTTCGTCCCATCCCCCAGGCAACGGAGGTCTTCCGACAGTTATATTTGTCCTGTAATAACCCCGAGGATGTTCGGCGAGCAGTAAAGTCAACTGCGGTTTAATCGTTTTATCTGAAATAGATCGAAAGACTTTTTGAAAAATCTTTCAACTACAATCTTTTCACTTCAATGCCCGTTCTCCCTGTTTTCAGTATTCGCTTTCTCTTTCACTTGGTAACGCCTAACGAAGAAATAACGAAAAATTAAAAATTTTTACTGTGGGCAGGATCAGCAGTGAAAACCTTAATGCTGTCCGGATATCCCAAATTCGATGGACAATCTAGGTCCCAATTGACCTCTAATTCAGCATCGACGACCTTATCATTCGTAGCTATTGGTCTCCAGAGCGACGAGACCGTCAGCCACACCTTTCCGCATTGATTGGATGAGACTATATCAGAAGAAAAAAATTAACAACCAAGTGTTTTTTTTTTTCAAATCAGAAATTATTGGATGATAATTATTGAACTAATTGAAACGCTCACCATTCTGCGTGCAAATGATGATCAGTAGAAGGTAGAGGAGAACTTGGCCACCTCCCATTCTAAGTCCTCGCGATTTTTACCTGGGGTGAGGAATTTTTTTATGATCTTCGTTCTGTTTCCGTTTACAGAATGGTAATGACAGCGGGTAGTGATAATAAAAACGGGTTGGAATTAAAAAAAAAAAAAAGAAACGAATAAAGAACAATAACCGTCTGCAGACCGGCGGCGGCGATTGCTACCGACCAGTAAGCTTCAGGACACGACTCGAACTAAATAGATGCTGTTGAGCTGAAATAACGAGACGGGCCTTAACATATTGAACGACATTGTACCATCCTCTGTCACTTCCTCGGTCGCCTCAATTACTTGCCCTGCGTTAGTTCTGGTATATAGCTTATAGTTTTAACCTAGGGGGCTAGCAGAGTTACTAAATACATCATCGATGATTGCCGGGTTGCGCGTTGCTGCTCTTCGTCGAGTGCACTAAATACCGTTTCCTGTATGTCAGGATATTATTTTGAGAGGACGCTCTAGCTAAACATCGGCTCCCCTGCAGTCATCTGTACACATATACGTATACATTTTTATACATCAAATTATCAAATGTATATATACGTACACGAATCCAAATTGTACCGCAATGTTCGATATTTCTTCTTATATTCTTAGCGATCTGTAAAATGTTTTTTCACATTACCAGAAAAAACTCATCGATTATTAGTTTTAGCAATTGTATAACTTTCGTTTTTTTCTTTATTATATTATATTACAAATATTCGTATTGTAACCGAAAGATCAAATTTTATTTTACTTCAACTTATAATTATAATTTTAATAAATATATAACGTGGATATGCATATATAATTAGGTATATAATATAAGTTCAGGTGGAATATGTGCGTCGTATTTGTATACACATATATATATATATTCTTTTTCCTTCGTTTACTTCTCAATATTAATACTATTATTTCCTTTCGTATTTTTATTGATGAATTTGATCATTTTCTTCTTCTCTTCTTCCACGATATTTATAGTTAATGATGATAATATAGCAATTATATTTAAAGAAAAACAATAAATTAGCGATCGAGTACTTTGCGCCATATAGTACAGGGTGTATATTAAATTAAATTACATAAAAAAATTAAATAAAGACAAAAATAAAATACATTGGGCTCTATATTTTGTCCGTCAATTAAGTACAGGTACGTGTACTTAAAAATAAATAAAGTTTTTTGTTCTTCGTTTTCGTTCTTTTTCTTTCGTTTTTTTGTTCTCTCTTTAGGATTTAATATATCATAAACGCGGTGAATACATTATATTATTACTAATTATTAATATTACTTTTACAATTTTTTTTTTCTTCAATCGTGTTATCAATGTTGATTAAACTGTATTGTTATTTTTTTTCTCCTCTGTTCTTCCTTTTTTTTCTGTTTCATTTTCTATTTTTCACCTAAAATTGTAATTTATATTATTTATATTCAATATTTACTTTATTCAATAACATATGATATATTTAATTCAACTAATCGGTACGCGATAATACATTATACACGATGGACAATGATACAATTTGATTTATTTACTGAGGTAGATAATTTAATCAGTCTATTATAGAGAGGTTCGGGATTAATTCATTGACTGTCATAATTCAATTATTCATCCTCGATACAAAAAAGGAGGGGAGAGGGTGATTTTTTTTTCTCCGAAATAAAATAATGTCTCGAACAATCTTTCGTTTTTTTGTTTTATACAAATTAAGAGAAACTTTCATTTTTTTAATGCGATTTGTTTTACTTCTTCACTCTCCCCGAAAGTAAAAAGAATCGAGGATGGATAATAACGACGTCTCTATATGTATACCTACATATGCACATACGTATTGTAACATAATTTTTTCGTACGTATCTTACTTGATGAAAAAATAAAATGAAGACAATAAAATTAATATAAAATTAAATAAATAAAAAGCAAAAGAAAGAAGAAAAAAAAATTATTATAAAATGAAAATGAAAATTGTAGACACCAGGACGTATGTGATGAGATTCTTTGTACGATATTGACAACGTGTTATGTTAATTTTTTCTTGGTTTTTTCTGTGGTGTTTAATATTTGAAGGACTGGTGATTGAACAGTGTGCATAGGTATCGTAACTATACCTACATGTGCGTAAGATATAAATAATACGGATAGTGATAATAATGATAATGATGATAATAATAATACGTTATCATAATATGTAATGATAATCATATAGGTATACGAAATACGAAGAGGGATTCGTTAATTCAAAAGGGAGTTCTACGAGTCTAGTTAGAAAGCACGTTAAATATAAATTGGCAGTGTTTAGCTCTTGTGTCCGATAGTTTTTTAGTTTCAACTTATATTTTTTCGTCTTATTTGTCAAATATTATCTACAACAATTCCTAAAAACTAAATAGTTCAAATAACTTGTTCATCGCGCGTTCCGCTATCGCTACGTATAATCTATAGATTATAATTTTTAATAAATTAAGATACATATGTATTCGTTGACGAATCTTTTTGTTGTTTTCCTTTAGTTTTTTTTTTTAAATAAAATAATTATAATGATGATAATAATAATATTAATAATAATATTATAAATTCTTGGGGCATATTTACAATAGTTTTGGCTGAATACTGCTGTTTTTTTCCTTCAGTGGGTTTCATATCCAACTAATAATTATCTATCAGAAAAAAAAAGATCAAAATTTGTATCATTTCTCCAATATCGCTTTGGGTAATCATACAAATCGAAGGATGAAAATGAGAATGACATGAAACTCTGAATAAATATTGGATGGTAAGGTAAAGAAAAATGTTAGAGAGAGGGATAGGGAGAGTAAATTTGTGAAGAAAAAAAAAAATGAAACATTGACAATCAATTTGGAGACTGCTGAGTGAGAAGATTCAGCAGTTCGTCGTGATCCATATTGTTCAAAGTTTGTATGTCGATACCTAGGGCGTTAGCTACGCTTTTCATGTCAAGGCCAAAACTTTTGAGGAGTTCAATGAAGTCCATTTCTTCACCGGTAAAAGGATTGTGAAGCCTTGGACAGCTGTGATTACATTGAGGCCATGTACAACGCTCTATAAGCCTGAATTGACAACCTTGAATACACTTCCGTTTATTCGTTGGGATCACCGATCGTTGGGGACGAGTACCGTTCAACATAGCGGTGTGGTTGTTACCACCGTGTTTTCCACCGTGTTTTCGACCTATTAATCGAATGTAAAATAATTGAAAAGAATGCAGTTGGGGAGAATGCCAAATATCAAAAACTGGAAAAGGTAAGATGTGGCGGGGAGAATTTGAAGAGTGATTAAAAACACTCAAAACTGACCTCCTTTTTTTCTTTCGTGTTTATCCTTTTTCTGTTTCCCTTCCTTGTTTCGTTCTCGCCTACGACCCTTGTGCTTTCTTCTTCGTCTTTTTTTGTTGCCGCGGCCACCCTGGGACGGGTTATTAGAACCCTTTCTCTCGCCGTTTGTAGCAAGATGTGCTCCAGGATCATCGACGTCGGTTTTCCTGGACTCTAAGGACGACGATGTTCCGTTTCGTGTTTTCATTCCATCAACGGTCGACGCGGATACGTTCGCCTTCGCGGTACCGGACCTCAAGAGTTTCCTGGCGGATTTGGCGCAGGGTTGATTAGTCTCAATTTGCTGACGAGTCCTGCGAATTAACGTATGAAATATTGTCCCTCGCGGATAATTTGAAAACCGAAACGAAACGAAAAACAAATCTCAGGACGAACGGTCGAAATTCAGTTGAAAAAAAAAAAAAATTAAGGGGTAATAAAGTACACAAAACGACTCTCACTCGTTACGTTTATTTCCAACTGTCGTTTGCTCCCAGCAGTGTAGAGCTTGAGGAAGTGATATTTCGTCGATTTTCACCAATTGCCAATCCTTTTTTGTAAGGACACCGTGACTTATGCAACTCGGCGCGAATACCGCTGTTACATTTTCAAAAGTCTGACGCAGACTGTCTCCCATTTTGTGAATGTAATCCCATTGCTGTTTCGTAACAGGAGCTCCAACGTTGTCGGCGGTCATTTGAGCCTCGTCAAATAACCATTGAAAAACGAATAGGGGCACTGAAAAACAGAGAAAAGGGGCTAAAATCTAAAACTCTAAGGCCACAGGATTTCGCGTCGGTGTCGCAAACTGTTTCAAGTAGATAATCGAGATTCGAAGTACCTGACAAAGTGGGATACAGTCTGTAACCGAAATAACACCTCCAAGGTTCGTGAGGATATTTTGAAACGCAGTTGTGGGGCATTCTCGCTTTCCAAAGTTCCATTCCTTTTCTAACGGCGTCGGTTGCTGGAAGTCCATTCGACGAGTACGGCGCCCTATCCATGAACCATCCGGAGTCACTAACTCCTCGAATCGCGATGTGCTTCAGATCTTTAATGAGAAATTTTGTTTCGAACAAAATTATGGCAACGTCCGAATGAGGGTTTCCACGATTTTACCCGTCGAGGATTTTTGAAACTCACTCAGTTCCTGGTGAACGAGACTCTGGACGTGGTCCAGATTCAGCATAACTCCCGTAGCCCCGGCGCTACTTCCGGCGAAAAGGAGAGAACTCGCATTTTCAAGACCTAAGGGTATCAGGTCCCGAACAACTTGGGCCACGATTTCAGCACCCATGAAAGAAAACATGTCACTTGGCGTTGATCTGGTTCCCGACCAACTGTCGCTTGTACAGTACGGAACGAATCTAACGAAATAACATACATGAAACGGTAAAAACGAGGAACCTTGCATTGTCAAATTTTATTTGTGTACTATCATCGTCGTCGTACTTACACGTGATTCGCGTTCCACCAGAAAGGATTTTCTTCCGGACGAGAGGACAGGATTCCTCCAACTGTCGAAAGAAATTCACTCGTCATTAAAAATCCGGGGATGGATAATCGATGATTGTTTTCCGACAAGAAGAAAAAAGATAAAAAACTTGCCGTCCCGAGTCTCAGGCCACTGAGTCGAGGTCATAAGGTGCCTCAATCTGAGCCACCTATTCCTGCAGCTCCTGCTATCGTAGCAGTACCAACCACCTTCCAAAAATATCACCCATCTTTTCGATCCTTGAGATTTTCTCAAGTAAAATCCGGCCTGTGATCCGTCGTTACAAGTGATAGATCTGTTGCTCAGATAAACTCTTTTCAATGATCGTTGATCTTCGAGTTCATACTTTCCAAGGACTTCGATAAATTTTTGAATAGTGTTACTCTGAATTACAGGAGATCCCGGTGAAACTGATACAGTATTCGTAGCTTTATCCTCGCCATACGCGTTTTCGGTTAAAACCGTGATGCACAATATCGCTATCTGGAACAATAATAAATTTAGCGATATTAAATCGAAGTATTTCAAACCACCTTATCGGTTCTCTGGTTCCATTTTAGCCTTCGATTTACTTTTTTCACGGTCTTCTTTATTTATTTATTCATTTTTTATCAATCGTCGTCTCAATTTGGCCCATAGCTGTATAAGTAGCTGATAAGATTTAGTTCTGAGTATCAGAGATAAAAAAAAAAAATACGCACTCACACACGAGTGATTTCTGTTGCAAATATCAAATTACATTGGGGGAATGCTCCACGGATCAAAATTGACAAGTAACGACAATCTCGTGGGAATTGATGTATAGAATGCTAAAAGTTCATACATCATACGTATCGATTTCAAATCTATAGTCCTCGGTTATGAGAAGAAAAAGGAAAAATGCTCCTCCTTCTGTACCAGCCTCTGAAGCTTTTCCAATAGTATAAAAAGAAAAGGAGAAAAAACGGACGAAAAAAATAAGAAACTGGATCGGATTGGGAGGAGTTAAAAACGGGTTGTTTTGACTAATCGGGTTCCCTGAGCGGAGTTTCTTTGGACACGAAACAGCCGAAAGATCTGAAGAAGCCGGGCACAGCGGGAGGTTGATCTTTGACTACAGCATGCAGGGGGTTTCCCCTTAGAAAGTGGCTGGCTCCGCTCGCCGCTTTGGGCGAGATCAATTTTTCTTGCTTACTTTCTGCTTATTTAAAAATGAGAGTCCCGGATGAGGTAAACAAAAATCGGTAGCTCGTATCCCTATAGGTAAATTATATACGGGTGTAAAACTCAGGGCAGTTAACTCGTCAACTCCGGTTCATTAATTTACTTTTTTTTACTCCTTGAGTCTTTCTCTTTTTCTGTTTCTCCACTGTTAACACATGCCAACGGAGTTTGTTGCAGTCTACGCTCTCGTGACGAGTACACAAGACTCCCGCGTGAACATTTTGGGAGTTTTGAAGGAATAGAAAAACGAGAAAAGAAGAAAAATTAAAACACGAAAAATTAGAACCGATTTTTCGCACCGTTGCAGCTGAAGGAGGTGAACGAGTAATTTTTGTGCTTCGATATAGCAAAAAAAATCGTTGAAAAATCCCCGAGTAAGCGAATGTTGCGCGGTGTTAAATGATGCGGATATTGCGGACTGACATTAGACCGGTACGAGATCGGTTTTTTTTTTTGTTTTTTCTTTTTTTTAAAGAGGAATAAAATCTAGCTAAGTCTCCTTGATGACGACCGCTGTGCTAAGGTTTGTCGGCACCCGGGGCAAGAGAGTCAGCGAACCGCAAAGACTGGGACGAGATACGCTCGAATTGTGCAGCAGCAGCAAGAGCAGGTGCAACAGAAATAACGTCAGTTTGAATTGCAAATTTCAAAGTTCCTTCTGATAAAAAAAAAAACAAAAAAAACAAAATGACATAAAAAAGCAAATAACTTATAGTTGAATGAAAAATGTATTCGAAAATGACTCTGACGAATGTGTATATATCGACGTGATTTTTTTTTCTAGGAAGTAGCTGGAATTTTCGTTTTTTTTTTCAAACGCAGCCGGTGTTACAGTTACAGGTGTAATACTACGGGGTATACATGGCGCGATTTTGTTGGTTGGTAATATTGTGTATAGATATAGGAGAGCGGCGGGATCCTTTGTTCTGTGAAATAAATGACCGTGCAACAATCAGGTACAATCAAAATAATTGAAAACGCGCGCTCTCTAAGGCGATTAGGGTCAAGTTCCAAGTCGGTAGCCGCCGGCGGAAACAGTGAAACAGAAGCCCGAACTCCTGGTGAAGATGAAAGAAGCCGCTTCTTAGCTGTTGCTGTTGCACCGTCGTAGTCGTCGTCGTATCGTTTCGACGCTATACATGAACCAACCTACCTTCCTTCCTACTTACTTCTACATAACTCTCCACACCGGGAATATAGAGGACCAGGTATAATGGCTCGGGACAGATTGGAGCGTGTTTCCGAGGCAATAAAGTAAGCCCTACCTATAAAGGCGCGCTGACCCGAAAGCAGAATTATTTGATACAACGTTAACCGGTTGACATCCGATTTTATCATACGCAAGAAAGATGACATAAACGTTCATCGGTAAAATTGATAAAATTTATGGCTAAAATCGTAACGAGATCGGACAGTACGGATATCAACGAAGCTCGGCCGATCGCGAAAAATTTCTCAAATAATAAATCCGTACGGTCGAAGAAAAATTTTAGGGGTTGTTCGGTTGGGAACTTTATGTCCTTTACGGTTCGACGCGATTTGGGATTTAGAATGAGTCCCGAAATCCGATTTGGGAATCCGCGTCGAATCGGAACTTTCAAGAAGATCGTAAATCAATGCTATTGTGGGGGGGGGGGGGAACCAGCTCGAGGTGGACTTTGAACAGGACTGACTTACGCAACCTCTTTATTATGTCGTAAATCAAAAACTGAAGGCTTCCATCCGCAGCTCCCGCTATACATGCCGGTTCCCTATGAAGGAGACCCAACATCGGTTCAACCCCCTCGGGACTATACGTGTCCTTTTTCCGGAAACCCTCGGAACCGGCCGCTCTCAGAAAACTACTCTTTTCTACGCGTACCAAGTTAATGATATGAAGGAGACGAAGAAGAGAAAATGAAAAGGGAGTAAAAAACGGGGTAGAAGCTAAGTAAAAGACGAGAGTCCGGTGGGCGTGCGATGGTCGCGCGTCGGGCACAACTTAATCCCGTGATGTTGAATCGGGAACGCGCGGTGACACGACGAGATTTGCCCGCAAAAACGTTGGGTGGAATTCAATTGACGAAAAACGTAGACGCGGAAGGCGACACTCGGTTGGGTCCTTAGCGGTCTTTGGGAAGTTGGCCAATTTTTTTTTTTGCTTTTCCGTTACTGCAACTTTCCGTTTGATTTTCTCACATTCTCGGGTTGTTACCGTCGTTGTTTCTGTCTTTTTCTTCTCCCTGTTGTTTTTTTCTTCGTTCTCTTCGGAGGGTTATTCCCGGTAACCATCCAATTACTACTTGCGCTACGTACAGTGTGTAGAATCCGGGCTTTTAAAGCGTCTGACAAAGTGGCGAAACGTCTCCGGTAGCGAGCGAGGGGACTTCGGGCACTCAGAGCCCGCAGATTTGGGGGCCCAAGGTCATTGCCGCGTAAATGGCGGGCCTAAACTCTTCTTTGAAAAACGCCGAAACCAGCACCCGGCCCGCGCCATGCGCCACTAAATTATATTAATTAAAAGTAACCGCTCCCTTCAGTGATTCTCCGTTTTCTTTGCGCAGCTGATCACTGAACGTTTCGTATTTTTTGGTTTTTTTTTTTTTGGGGGGGAAAAAAGAGAGGATTTTGCATGTCTAGAGACAATACTATAAGAGTCGTTACTATACACCACCCGCCGCCATATACAATCTCGAGAATACGACTATCGAATCTCTTTGAAAATGCCGCCGATCCCAAAGATAGCTATGGGGACAGGTAGTATAACCGCTGTTTCTGTCCTCGATAAACAGACTATACGACGATCTTCTCGCACCTGAATATTTTCCTTTGCTTTTTGTAATTCCTTTTCTTTTTCTTATGATTTTTTTCTTCGAGCATACAAAGTTTCGTTCCAAGCGATGTGACTTCGAATCGCCACGATTCCACGATTAAATCGTCGACTCGTCATTTTATCCGATCTTCATAGGACTCGTTCTAACTATTTTGTCCGGCAAATGTTTTCCTCGCATTGATTACCCATAGAGGTATAAATTGACCGTCCGTACTGAGGAGAGTATTGAAAAAAATATCGAAGAAACTGCCCATATAGAGGGGCCAGGGAGGCGAGGGGGTTGCGGTCTTCTGGTCAGGGAGGAAGAGGCCGAGGGGTTTCCCCTTGAGAGGTTATCCCGCAACAGGCGGCATCTTTGAATCGGTCAGTTACCGATAGCCTGGCTGGTTCTTGTTCAGTTCGTTCGAACAGCAGCAGCAACGGCGAGGACGAGAAGCGAAGAAGAAAAGTTGAACTAAAAATAAGAAGAATAAGAAGAAGAAAATGATGATGATGATGATGATGATGATGATGATGATGATGATGATGATGATGAGACCATCTCGTTATCATTACGAGGGCTGCGCACGCACGCCACAAACTCTCCGAAGGGACGTACGTCATTAGCATAACTGTACTCCCTCTTTTACTCTGTACGCGCGTCTTATTTTTACTTCCATCTTTACATTTCCTCTCCAACTTTTCCCTCGTTTTCTCTCAGCTTCTGGTCTTCTTCTCCTTCCTGTTTCGTCCGTCGTTTGTCTTCTCGTCACCTGAGAGGGGTGACGGATCCAAACGAATCTCATCGTTGCCGATTCTTTTCATTTTTTGATCTCTCGTGATTGTACATAATTCAAGTGGCGATAAACCACCGACCGTACAGTTGTTCTAAATAAATTCATCCGGAATTGAGCGGAGTGCAAAATTTAATCGACTTTCCGCTCTCCGGTCGATAAAGTCAATGATAGTAGCTGACGTTGCAGTAACAGCAGCAGAAGCAACGATGAGGTTGGCGGTACGTTTGAAGATTCATCGGTGCAGAAAGAGAGAGAGAGAGAGAGAGAGGGAGAGAGCGAAAGGGATGAAAAGAAAAAGAGAAGAGAAGTATATCGGACTGGACGTCTCTGCGACACGATATACTCCACTGATTGAGTCGTTTCGAATGACAGATGTTGTCTGCACTTGATTTTAGATATGATCCTAAAAACAATACGAGTTGTTCAATAATGTATATATATGTATATATCGTTGAATTTATAAAATTCAGGAAGTAACCCTACGGTAGATCCTTCGTAGAGAAATAGAAAATATAATCGAAACCGTTCAATGATTAAAATTCATTCTACCCACATGATGATCATCTTTACGAGTTATTTGTTCGAATTTTCTCCTCTTCTCTTCAACGTACATCGACTCTATATAGAGATAAAGTTATGACCATATAATACCGATAGTAATGAGTACCCTAGGGGGAGTCCTTAGGCGCCCTTCCTTCGTTCCTCGTATACCTCAATATACGTTGAAGGCACTCCGCCCCTGCCGCCCTACGGGAGAGAAGATCTTCGAGTTGTTCTTTATAGAAGCGAAGCTAAGAGCGGAAAGCAGGTGGTAAAGATAAGTCTCTCCTCTTCAGTATCCCGCGTACAAACCGATCGCGCAGCGAAGCTGGCGGCAGGTCAAAGAGATACCCCCACCCTCTCATCGCGGCAGGGGCCCGGGGCCTAACAAGGGCTGAAATATGACTGCGCTGCGTCCCGGCTACGGCCCGAGGGCCCGCAATGGCCTCGGGACCTGCCGACCGGGTCGTTCTCCGAGCTAAAGGAATTAGACCTCGGAACATCTCCTATACTGTTGCTGCTGACGCTCTTGCGGGGGGATCGCGATCGTTTTCTAAAGATTTTCCCCAACCGAAATCCCGATACGCTGGAAACATTAACAAACAAAACGTACATGAATGCATCAACGATTTTCATCTATCGTCGGTTAGGAAGTCAATTTTCTACCGCCGCTATTGCGGAATCTCGATTTCAGCTCGTTCGGCTTGCTGTACATGGTGTATTTTTTGTTTCTTCGATCTTGTTTTTTTTCCCCTGCTTTTGGTTGGATCAAGAGAATAAAAAAAAAAAATGAAAAAAAAAGAGATGAAAAAAAAAAGAGGAAATGTGAAGAGAACCGCAACCGCATTTCATGTCTACTACGCACAAAGTATCCGGCTATGCTATCCGCACTATGGCGCGTGAATATAATACCTATACAAACGTAAAATACGTACGCATACAAGCGAATAAGATGAATTTTACACGTATCGTACACCTATGGAAATGTATGGTAAGGCAACACACAACGATGAGGAGCATCGGTGCGGTGGTCCATGGGAGTAAATATGGCGGATTGGAGTGGATCAGTGCTGGCGGCGGGTCGAAGAGCCGCGTGCCCGGTCGCTCGTTCACGCCCGAGGTGCGCCTTTGATGTGCCGCCTAAAGCAGGTTTGCGATAACTCTTCGTCGTCGTCGCTTCGCGTCTCGATATGGTCCTACTATACCTATATCCGTATATATACCTCCCTTCACTCTTTCCCTTCTTTGGCCCTTGCGATCTCACAAGTATATATCTCTTTATCTCTTTTATAGGTGTATTGTATAAGGTTATTACATCGGATCAAATTATACCAAATAACAACAATGTGTTAATTAATGTATACATACGGTCGGAAGTTACCTTTGGTTATTTCTTGTGAATTATAATTGTTGTATACTCGTAACGATCATCGATGTTTGTTTGGGTTGCGTGTGGAAACCGTATCAATTGGACACGGTACCGGAAGTACTCTCATTCCGTGGGTGAAGAAATGAAGAAACCCCTCGACAAAGTCGTTGCGAGAATTTGATAATTTTTAACGATTGAGAAAAATCATTTCCTTGCCATGAATCGTATGAGGTTCCGGAAGTCTTTCATGTCCAAAGTGTATCCGATTACAAGCAACCCGGAAAAATGGCTCAACTTTGAGTAATCCAAACCGTTCGTTACGAAGACTTCCGGATCTTCGAGTCGACGGGATTACGCGACCCACAGGTGGACGGATACGAACAAATTAATTGCTGAGAATTCTGTGTCCTTTCATCGCGAAATGGACGCGCGGTACTAGGTGTTTTTGATACTGACAAAATCCTGATTACGACGAGGACGACGAGGACGAGGACGAGGACGACGACGATGATGCCCTGAACTTTGGTTACCAGTTGTGCTCAAGCATCGGAAGGTAGTGCAGTCGAAGCAAAGTGTAGCGTAGCGGTAGACTGTAGAGTACGAGAGAGGATAGCTGAGGGAAGCTGCTGGCAACGGGAGAGGAGTTTCTCGAGGAGAGGAACTGGCGGCTCCTTTGAAGTCGGTCGGTACCGTGTGTAATTAGGCCGTCCCCCACCCCGCCCTGAACCTCTGATCTCGCCGCTGTGTCGCTAATTGTTCACCGCCCCACGGGCACCAGAACCAACGGCAGCAACGGACCAAGTCCGAACCGCCTGATACCGCCGATCTCGCTGACGACGCTGACGTTGGTTCAGGTGATTTGGAACGCATCCCATTTTTACCGGATACGTATACTGTCGTCCTCCGGTAACGGGCATCCCACCAATAACACCGAAGACACCGACGACCCCCAGCATCTCGAGATTTAGAGGTCACCGACAACGTCCGACGGGGTGTGCGTACGTAGAGTTCAAAGAGACGAGTTTCGACGGCGTTCAAACATTCCTTTCCTTCGTGACTTTTGTAAGATAAATAATTTGCGAGAGAATTGACACCGTCAAAGGTGTTGGAAGGTCTCTGAAGATTTTTTTTCATCTCTCCTCTGTATGAAAAGAGTAAAACGAACGGAACGGGGGTGAAAAGTTCTTTGATCTACCAGCAACCACCGAGCTAAGTTTCTCATGTTACGAGCGTGGATGATGTCGGGGACAACGACAGCGACGACTTTTTCCTACGAGAACTTCTGGTGTCGCGTGTTTTACCTGCAGAATTATATCGCTGCGAAAAAGAAGAAGGAGATGAAAGTGTAGGGTGGAGGCTGTGGGTCGCGGAGGACTTTGATCGAGTCAAGGGTGCCGCCGTTGGCATCAAAGCAAGAACACGGGGGCTCCACTTTTCCTCGTTTCACACGTCGTTCACTGTGATGATTTCATTGGAGAGATTTTTTAGAGATCCGGGAGAAACTTGGAAAAGGAAGAAAAAAAAATATCGAACCGTAACGAAGGTTTTTTCATCCAGGAATTCAGGTGTCTATGACAGGACTATCGGGATGAACGACATCCCGCCAATGCAAACAGAAGCTTAAATAAAGGTCTTCCACATGCGATTCTGTGAAAAAAAAATTACCAGACTATAAAACGACCGAGTTTCACACGTCTCTGCCCAGATATTTTCACGACGTTTCATGTAATAATGTTCCGGAAAAACCGTACGAGCCGCCTGTGCCCGATGAACTTTTTCAGTTCCATCGAGCGATCGTCTGTCGCAGTCCATGGTGCGCACGTGGTCATGGACTGCATGTTTCTATTAAGAGTGAAAAGTAGGAGTGGTGCTTGCGGTGAGTTCATACGCGAAGCTGGTTCACCGCATTGCTATATTTACTGAAGAAGTTCAACGCGAAACTTCAAAAGATCTTCGGATTGTTTGGCACTGAAATTAGAAGAGCGTCGTAGGAAGCCCCCAAGTTTACATTGGCCACGTTACCGCGGGAGGGTGTGTCAGGAATTCAAGTTTTCAAAGCCCCATAACTTGCCAAAAGTGTTCCACAAATATCAAATCATCATCAGCGCATCACAATTTCAAATAAATCAAATAAAAATTTTCAAATTCATAAAAAATTATGAAGTTTTATTTCTTACCTGCAAAATGGCCCTCATCTTTGGAGTGTGTCGATTAAAATATCTGCGAGCCTGCTACACGTTTCTAAATCTGACGATCCTCGTTTGCAGCTGATAACACTTATGTATTTTTCAATACAACCAAGTCACTCGAATGCCGTATCACGATCATTGAGACAGTTTTTTCGCGCCATTTCTCCCCCTTTCAAAACTCAATCAATAAAGTTTCGCCTGTTCGACAAAAACCAAAAACTAACGACGTGTTTCTCCTGCCAATGGAATCGGTAAAAACGGTATCAACTACTCCATTGTACGAATCCGCAGAAACTCAAAAAAAAATAAAAAATAAAAGGACAACCACCGGTTCGCCGGGACACGGTGATCACGCGGTTTCGTTCGCCACGTGATGGTGTGCGGTGTCAGTTTACAGAGTTTTCAAAAGTAATACTTTCAAAAAATCTTCGCGCCAACCTAATCACAAGGTGTTACACCATCGACAGCGCGCACCACACTGTCCGCCCCTACGTAGAGAATTTCTCTCTGATGCGATTTTCAACCGACCACTTCCTCTGGACCACTGGATGCTGTTCTACGTAGTTCTCCGTCCCGCGTGTTGCGAGCGAAATAAGAGATTTTTTTTTTCCGTTTCAAAAGATTTTTTCAGTATTCCTTCTCTGTTCTTTTTTCGTTTCCTTTTTTTTCTTTTTTGATTTTTGAGTCTTTTTTTTTTTTGTTTTTGTTTTTGGTTTTAACAAATGACTGAGGTAGATATGTCGGTAAAACCCTGTTGCGAATAATTCTTCCAAAAAAAAAAAAAAAAAAATTTTTCTCGTAATGTCAAAACCCTTCGATATTCGATAAAAGATCGATCGGATTTCTGACTCCTTTTCCTCCGTAAGTACCCAATCAAGTCCGACCGATCCAGCTTCCGCCAACAAAGTCAGACACCAACTGACAACCCGAAGCAGTTAACCATTATAAAGTAGTCGGAGATCGTACCAACCAACTCCCCCACTACCATCACCTTTACGAACGCGACTCAGGGAGTCAGCGTACCTCTTCTGGGACTCCAGGAGCCTTCGGGGATCATTGCAACCTCTGCAGGGCTCCCTGGCTCGGGCTTCGCCCACCGGGATCCCCGCGTTCTCCCTCTCTTTCTCTCTATACCAACTCAGGACTCGGACAGAACTCGTCTATAGGGGTTGCTTCTTAACTGAAGTTGCCCATAACCATAAATGCGGCCATAACTATTACTATAACTATAACTATGACTCGGATATGCTATAAGCTTTGGAACTGGACACTGGGCAGCAGATTCTTTCTTTTTCTTCTCTTCTCTTCTCCTCTTTCTTTCTTTTTCTTCGTTTATCCTTTTTTTTTTTTTTGTAGCACAGCGTATCCATGTCATGGGCCTTTTGACCGTTCTATGTGTGCATGTAGAAATAGGTCCCTCCCCCCCTCCCCCTTCCTCGCCATACACCTTGTGCTCTCGCTTTGAGGGAGGGTAACATTTAACAGCCTTATAATCACTCTATCCCCACCAAAGGGAACCGACAACGTGCCTCCAGCTTTCAAGCCCTATCCACTAAAAAAGTTTAACCCACTGGGACACGAGGCTAATTTTGTTTTGGTTGGCGATATGGAACGTTTTCTTATCAAGGAGAGTTCGGAGTTGCGATTAGTTGGAAATGATCTTTGCGAAAATTGACGATTTTCTCGTCGATTGCGTGAAAATTTCACGTCGTTCGAACCGATTATAATCGAATGTGTGCATTTAGCTTGGCTCACCTATACACGTGGTACGAGTCTACCTGCAAGGTAGGTGGATATCGTAGCGGAAGGAACATAAGCAACGCGGATTGCCTGCGGCATGGACACGGGCGAAGATCAAAGCTACGGAAAACGCGGCTCCGACAAAAGTGAATCGTGCAGGTGGACCTGTCACGAGTCGCTACTCTCCTCTTCGCTCCTCTCTTTTTCTTTCTTTCTTCCTTTCTTTCTTTCTTTATCTTCTTTATTTTTCCCTCTCTCTCTTTTTAGTTCTCCCTATATCAACTGTGCGTTATATCTCGTCGTCGTCTCTCGACGCCCAACTTTCGAGGACAACGGTCCGCGATACCTTTTCCGATTCGCTACGCGAGGCGTGCCCTTTCCTAACCGAACCTGAACACCCGCTAAAAGGACACTGATACCCGTATAATGACGGCCCACATTAAAACCCAGAACTCCTACCGAGCGTAGCTCTTTAAAAATTTCTGAAAACGACGCCACATGCGTTTCCAGAAAAATATTAAAAAATATATATAGAATAAAATCGCGTCTAGACGGAGTGCATTCATTGCGCATTTTCTATTCACATGTAAGATTGTGAATCGTCGTCGAATCGTGGTTCGCAAAATCGTTTCGACCTTCGATACATTGAAACGATTCAAGCACTTCGTTGAAGACTAGAAAACAATATTTCGAAGGATCTTGACTAGCTTTTTCTTTTACTGAATTGAATTTCTAGCAAAAATTTGTTCGCAAGTTTTTATGACGACCCGCTATAGATTAATTGTTCTTTCAGAGTCCAAGGCAAAATTCGTAGATCCGGTGCAATTTTCGGTATCGGTAAGATTCTGTACGTTATTTTTGATTTTCCATTTGTTGAACGTAAAGATTTGAGCGAAGCTATAGGTATAGGTGTGTATAATAAAAGATCTGCACGTTACGATCCTTGAGGTGATGCCGCAGGTTGCCTGCAAGGATGATAAACGTTGGGTAGAGATGAGAAAGGAGGACTATAAAATTCAGGATGAACGCAACGTGCGTACTGCTGAATTAATTTTATAGCTAGTTTACGAGGGGAATCATGTCTTGATTTCTTCACACTGTTCCACTCCATTCGAGCGCGCCAAACTCGCGATATCAGAATGACTCTCATTCTCCTCGTATTCCCCCTTTTCTTTTTTGTATATTTTATTTTAATGATATAATAAGAAACTTATGGTACATAATAGCGTAATTTGAGTTGGATGCCGTTCAATTTTTTCCCATCGCACAAAAACGTTATGGCGAGGGTTGAAATTCAGATCGATTCGAGAGCGTAGGGCGAAAATTTTGCCACCAACTTTCGATTTTCTTTAGGTCAAAACGACAATATAGGTGGTTACAGTTTGTGGATAAAAATTTATTACTTTATTTATTTATTATTTCGTTGTTTTCGAGCGGGTTGGCGATCTCAGAGGGAGGTAGGGTAAGAGGGGGTTGGATGGGGGGGAGGGAGGAGGGGGGGTTGGACGATCCCCGTCAAGAGTTGGAAAAAGACGAGGATAAAGGTGATTCCTTCGGATCGGAGAGGGACGGATAACCACCCCGACCGTCGGTCCCTTTGATCTCGGCTCCGGTGGGAGACATCGGGGATGCGTAAGTCGTTGAATCGGCGACGCGACGCGGCAGAGAAGGAAAGAAAATGTGAGGAGAGAGAAATAAAAAAAAAAAAAAAAAATGGATAAAAAAAACGAGGAAGAGAGAAAGAGAGGAAAATATAAGAGGAGGAGGAAGAGAGAGGGCAGAATCGCGGTAGACCACTATTATGTAAACATCAGCGATCCTTTCATCTTGCCGCCGTGAGGCCCCGCTCAGCTGACCCAGCTGGCGTATACGCTACGTAAGTCCCCTGCCCCCTGCTCCCTCCCCCCCCCACCATCCGCCTCATCCCCTCTCTGTACCTCAAACATCAGACGTATTTCTCCCTACCCTTTATTTTTCACCCCCCACTTCTCGCCGAACTAATTTGCGAAATTAGCATCGCTTAGAAATGCAGGTCACCAATTATGAATTATGTTACGTGTATACCTATGGAGCTTACTTATGATCCTACGGAATGAATTCCGCAGTCAAATTTTTTTGAATTTTTTTTTCCGTTGTATATCACGTCATTGGGGTTTTTAGAAGTAGATGGAACTGAGAAATATGTACAGAAATTAGTTGGGTTCAGGTCGAATGGGATTGGAAATTCGATTTTTTCCATTTTCTGGAAATATCTCGGAGATTTTTAAAGATACGACTCTACGGCGGCGTCGTACTACTACATCCTTTTTGTGGGTTACGCCTCTATATTTCTTAACCCCTGAAACCCAGAAATAATTTTTCTATCTACTACAGGATAATTAAAACCGTAATTAACCTCTACAGTTAAAAATGAGACAAAAAATGTCTTCGAAAATCAGATAACAATGGATTTCCTATTCTTGCAAATAAATCCAACGGATTTTCGAAATTATTGGCATACATGACTCGATTTTACTTGCGAAAAAAAATCATGCCCGATCGAGCTTTCGTTCAGTAAAAGTTCTTCAAAAACTAGGGGATGAAATGAAAAGAATGTGTAGAATAATTGTCACGATTTTTCATTTCGTTTCTTCTTCGTTCAAGCACATAGAAATACCCATAAGAGCGGCGCGTCGCCGTCTGTTTCTTCGGAACCACTTTTGGTTATGAGGTATGGACTTGTTATTCCAACTCTATAAGGTGATCACTGAAATAAACCATTTTTATACCTGAAAAAAAAACAACCATAGAAACTTGTGGAATGGTTAAAATTACGATTTTACCAGCTATATACGTCCACCAAACGACTAGCGTTCGTATAATAATTATCATCATCATATTATATTTATAATCATGAAAATAATAATATTTAATATGGTTAACGCCGTTCGGAGCTGCGCTTTGAATATGCTTTCATACACACGGAGAACAACCGATGTAAGAAATAAGGGTGGTACGGCCTAAATATAATATTAATCTTTTCCATCGTGAACAATTCTTTTTTTTTTTAAGCAGAAATCGCTTTGGCACGAATGTAAAGGGTCATTCCGCGCCCACTCGAGAATTCCTCTAGTCTAATTTTTTGTACGTTATAGATCCGAATTTCACCGATCTTTGAAATTTCGTTAAAAGATTTTCCAAACTCTTTCAAAACAGTTAACGTCACAGTTCGAACGAAAAGGAGGAAGAAAAATTCAAAAAATTTCCTCGTCGAGTTAGCACGGAATATCCCATACATACGCAGGATGTATGTGAATATATAATGATATTTTCTTTTATTTTTTTACGGATATCTATATCTATATACACAGGTCGTTATATGGGCCGGTTTTTCATGCTATTTAATATTACGATTATCGTCGAGTCTGAACGATCATTCGATAAATATCCGTTATGGTCGAGGATTTAAGTCGAGGGTTAGATGCTGGAGCAATAATATAACTCAAAGGTAAGAATAATTTTCACGTTATATGTCGTAGGCGTGGTGATGACGACGATGATCGGGATGATGATGACGACGATGGGGCTGCTATAGCGTTGCACTCGTATGCGCAGCAGTTATATAGATAATATCGTTTCATTTTCTTTAACGCTATTAATTACTTTAGGGTCAACAATTTTTTACTGTTATTGCGCGACACGCCTATACATATAGCCAGGATACCCCCTACACAATATATAAAGTCATAAGAATTATTTTCAAAACTCGCTCGCCAAGTCCCACCAAAAAAGGTACCAGTAGCTCTCACAATCAGTGGCATTGGAGTGAAGAACGAAAGTTTAGAAAAGAAAAAAAAATGTCCAATTTATTGTTTCTCAATTTTTAGAAAAGTAAGTACATGTGGATTTTCCGAAATTCGATCTAAGGAGGGCAGTCTTTTAATTATTTTTTGGAAAAACTTTATGTAAATTGTGAGGAATGTTTTCGTAGCTATCGTTGTCGTTACCGTTTTTATTAATACTTTTACTATCGTACATCCCTCGGGAATGCCACCTGTGCTATATTCACGACCTTATGTCACGTTGCGCGACCGATTGGTCCGCAGATAAGAAGATCCGAAGAACACACGTGTTCCGAACACGTGCTCCGGCTGCTTTCTTCTCTTTGATCGAAACTGAATAACGCGGAATTTCTTATACGTTATTATACGCGCCTATTCCACCCCTTCGCCTAGAGTATGTGAATTCTTTTTGCTTGAATCTTTTGAAAGAAAAGATGAAATTGTATTTTTTTGATTTGAAAATTCATTCACAAAGCTTGGTTTTCCGTTAGAAATTATAAGTTCTTGAAAAACCTTAGCTGTGAACGATGCGATTTTTTAATGAACTTTTTTATGTTTCCTCGCAACGATTTGTCAACGATTTTTGAAAATTCATTCTCTCTCAATACGTCCGTGCATGTAGTAAAAATAATTCACGTGTTAGGACGGTATTTATTCAAGATGGTGAATTTCCAAATCTCCTTTCAAAGGTTAGGGACTTTGAACCCCTACGAGGCATAAAGCGCGAAGGAAAAAAAAAAAGGATCCAGTTTGACTGACTGACTTGAAGCGAGTCTAACTGATTAGGTCCGAAATCGAGCATGAAATGTTCTGATGTGTTCAAAATTATTCGTCTATTAAATTCAGTCCAGGTATATACATATGTATATGCGAGTAAATAGATTATACATGAATGCTTTATACATACCCGTATACTTTGAGAAGAGATGCAGCGGATTTGTTGAGTTCAACTCAAACGGGCGTTTCTTACGGGGGTGAGATCGAAACCATAAGGGGGCTGCAGCAGATCCATACATACGTACATATTATGTAGTCTTGTACTTTACACAGGCATTATATATGTACTTGTAATATACATAGGAAAAAAAAAGGAAGACAGAGTCGGGCGGCAAGGTTCAAAGCGTTGGTGACATCTGACTGCCATTGTGGGCCAGTTCTTTGCGCTGTGTAGGTATATATGTATGTAAACGAATACATAGATACGTGTACCTATATACCTATATACCTATATACCTATATACCTATATACCTACCTACGCTTTTCTATTGCGATGACGAGGAAGCGGGGACCGCGTGGTGGTGCTTTGTTGCGTCTTACCGCCGTCATCGTAGTGCAACGTGTTTGCCGCCATATTGCATATTATTGCGACCCCAAAATCGGGCTACCTCTAGAGTAATCTTTTCTCATGGTGTTCCTCCTTCTTCGGCTTCTTCCTCTTCTTCTTCTCCGGCTTCTTTTCCTCGTCGTCTCACTATAGCCTCGGCTACTCGACCCTTGGCGTCTCTTAGAGTTTTTCATACTCTACCTTCTTGCGTTCCTACGTCCAAGATTACGTCGAGGGGTTTCGTGACGTGTGTAAGGACCTTCGTCTGTATGGGGCCACGAAGAAAACCCCTTCAGAAATATTTTTTTTCATCCATAACAAAAATTATCCATCCAACGTCATTAACATTCACAAACGATCTTTTTCGCGTAATACACCCTACCGCGTTTTTTTTTTTGTCTTTTTTTCAATTTATTCCAGTCACGGGATGCCTTTTGTCGTTAACAATTCAAAATTCAATATCGTTTTCTTCTATAGTTACAGGAGAAAAAAAAAAAGAAAAATCTACGCGGTTTTGTGAAAACGCGAAGAAGAGGAAAAACGGGAGAAGATATTACGAAGACAGATTAAATTAATGCGCGCGTGACGAGTCGGTTAAAAATGAAAGGAAATAACCGCTAATTGGGTAGACAGAAAATCGCGTTTGCGGGGTATATATAATACATATATATATATGTGTATACCTAGTTATATAGTATTTATATATACACAGCGTGTAGTTTGCACGCTGCGATCTCGAGCGGCGTTTTAAAGTCGTCGGTGTGCATTGAGGGGGTGAGGAGAGAAAGAGGAGGAGATTGTGTGCAGGTGATCGCGGTGCAGCGCGTTGGATCCCGAGCGGTCGCGTAGCGTCTCGTCGCGGTCGGGGTCGTTGTTGTCGGATGGTTGGCGTTTTTCTAAGCGGCGCACGGGAAATCCAAACACGGTTTGACGCGGCGTTGGTACGGCACGGTTTGTTCCTCCTTTTCGTCTTACAGTGTTTCTTGATCGCGGCGCCGAAGCCGCGGCTATCGCGTATACGTACGGCGAAACTGCAGCCGCGCGTCTCTCGCTATAGCTGCGGTTCCGCTTCGTACTCCGCGAAGAGTTCTCTGCATCGGTACAGCGAAGTCGGAGCCAACCATACCTAACTTAACGCAAAGGGTACGAAAAACGGTGAGCCGTACTTATAATATACGTCAGTCACGCGCCTTTTCCATCCTTCCACTTCGGAACAACAAAGAGCTGGTGCGACGCTCGCGCGATCCGCTGCTGCATCTCCTCCTCCAGCTTTTGCCTCTCCGCTTTCGAGTTGCGAGTAAAACGGATATAAACGGATAAGGGCTATTTCATACGGCCTTTACCACATCGATGATATCCCCGACGTTTCTTTTATCCCCGTATAACCATTCCGTTTGCGTTACTTTTATTTCTTATTTCTCGGCTACCCATATTTCTTATTTTTCTTACGCGACATTCGCAGTCCTCCTCTTCGGCTCGATCGCGCCGCAGCGCGGGGCGCCAGCCGCGCAAAGGTTCAAAGGTGCGCGAGGCCCTCCGCACAACTCCAAAGCTGTACTTTCGTTAGAACTTGCGACGGGGAAACTCACTATTTACGATCTTATAAGGAGAAATTCTCGGGAATATAAAATTCTTATGGAAAAGCTCGGGAACTAACCGCAAACTGTACGGACGTAGATCTCTTTCTTGGACCCCGATGTTGAGGAAATTTTTTTCTCCATTACTAACTCATTTACGCGAATCGCTACCCGTCTCACCTGCACCTATAACTCTATGAAAATCTACAAGTTGTTAGAAATTGATCCGCGCAGATTTTTTCATTTCATTTTCTTCCTTTATTTTACTGCAGATCGACCGCCTGCGGCGAACCATTCGGATCGTCAGCAATGGGAGACTCGAGAGGGAAGAAGCCGATTATACTCGCGCACGAGTTATGTATCTACACTTTTACCGATGATAGCAAAAAAATTTAGCCCGATGTTAATCGTCAGCTTTTCTGCTCGCCGCTCATACGTAACGTGCGGCCGAGCGGCTTCTGTTATACGATCGAAATAAGGCTTTATTGCCGAAGAAAAAGAGAATGAAGAAATTGTCAAAAAAAAAACAAAAAAACAATCTTCTATACGAACACGACGCGTTTGGAACATCGGTCGATTATAAGTATTAAATATTTACACCCTGAAGACATATTCCCAGACGATGCAATATGATGAGAACAAGAAGATCCCAACCAACCAAAAAGCGGAGATCATATTGGGGTCCTCAGTTTCGAGATAAAATTGGGGCCGGTTGTGACATTCATGGAAATCAGATTGGTAAAAATCATACGTGGTCGATTGAAATTATTGAAATGTCAAATTTTTCGCCACCCCTACGACCTAACGGTGACGTCATTCTTGCAAGCTCTTTAGATTCTCCATGCCCTTTTGTTTCTCAGTTTTTGGTACAAATTAGGAGGACAATAATTTTTTTGAAGAAGAAGAAGAAGAAAAGAAAAATTGAATGAAATAACATCGTGAGCTTGTCAGCGGGAGTTTTGTGAAGGATCACCTCTTGCGAAGGGTCGTCAATGGTAAAAGACTCTAATTGAAATTCTGTCCCTTGTCAAAGCTCATCAAAGATTCCGACCTTACTTTATTGCTACGGCATCATTTTCAGAAACCAAGGCAGCCGAGGGATAAAAACGGTGGGTGCAAATTTTTACCAGAATTTTTCAGATCGGTATCATCAAATTCTTCGGTTATTTTTGTGTCCAGTTCCTTCTGTGGCACCGATCGATATTCTTTTTCTACTTTGAAACGAAAATGAATCTGCATGTTAAATTTTTCGAGAATAGATGATCAATATTTTGTCCGTTTCTTTCCTCCGCAGCCTTTTGATTCGTCTGAAAATTATTAGCGAAACTACAGGAATATTATTTGACGTTAAAAATAAAATGTCAGTTTCGTTGATGGATCGATCGATTATTACCTGATTTTTGTGTACGTATCAATCAATCGGGATCTATCCAATAATTTCACGTCGAATGAATTGTTCGGCATCATCGGCGCAATCAGGTGCGATTCGGAGTATTGTCCTTGGGCGTGATGCATCGGTTGAGGGGTCGTCAAGGGTCTGCTTCGACGATTATCTGATCGAAATGTTGAATCGATTATGCCTTGCGTCGTCGTTCAACGTCAACGCGGTGGTCAACTTCGGGTACATAGAAGATACATGTATGAATTAGGAACACACATGCGGTCATCAGAGACCGCCGCCCACCAGATTCACAACGTGCAGTTACGACGGTGCAGGTGAAAAAAAAACAGAAAAAAAAAAAAAACAGAAAAAATGTCGGCTCCGCATCGTGACAAATTACGGTTCCAAGAATTATCTGTACATACATACACACACCGGTGATGGGGTGACAGAAATTGATGCCGGAAATATCGTGAGCACAAATTTTGAAAAACAAATCTCATCCAAATCCAACGAAACACGGGCGCGGGGCAAGCGTCGCGGTTCTCGCAAATTTTTGTCGCGCCGTGAGGATGTTTTTTTCTTCTTCTTCTTCCCACATTTTTATTTTATTTTTTTTCTCGAATGCCTTTGAGATCAGGATATATAAAAAGGATCTGCCCACCACCTGCATGACGCGGCGTATAATGCGACCTGCAGACACGCGGTTCGTTAAATCCGATGAATTTGTCTAAAAATTTTCAACCGCGGTTTATAGCTGTGAATATATTTGGAAGAAATCGCTATAGGTACGTTATAAAAACATGAGAATGAAATTTTCGACGGGAGATATGCATCGAAATGTCGCCCGTTGTGGTTCGCGAGAAGATGTGTAAAAAAAGACAAAAAGACATCGAAAAGGACAGCATACACGTTCCGAAAGAAACCGCGCGTTGGGATCTATATTTATACATTCAAATATGTATTCGCTTAGTTAGCTACGAGAAATTTGTCACCAAATCTTTTGAAATTCTTCCATTTGATTTGTCGCTTTTCAAAAATTTTTTCGATAATATCGCGGCCGATTCAACGTTGATTGATTTTCTATCGCTGATAGGGGATGAAAAAAGAATCAACGAAGATGCATTTCTTTTAATTTGTTTAACCCTGGAATGCATTTCTCGAATAAAAGTTTACGAGCCATTAACTTCTGAACTATCATTCACCGGGATGAATATGACGAAATTCCGAAAAAGAAAACAATTAAAAAGCAGAACCAAAAAAAGAAATGTCTGTTCAGTGGTTTCTCGGAATTTATATACGAAAATTGTGATTTTCTGAAATCTCGTATAATATAGTAATGTCCTGTGTCTATAATATGCAGAAGATCGACGTTATAGCTTCGGGCTAAGGTGAATAAAGAAGCCTCGAAAGGATCATATTAAGGTCGGGAAGGGCGTTCTGTGGTTGCGGAAGGCGGTTCGCTAATTGATTTCAGAGCTGCCGAAATGGGGAATATTTTGTCGAAAACCGCAGAATACGTTATTATTATTTAACCGTCCGTTCGTGCTGCCATTTTTTTCGACGTATATTCAAGCTCGATCAACTATGTTTGTTTTTAGAAACGAACGGCGATCTCTTTCACATACTCATGGTATACCAAGATCGATTCCTCGAATCGTTTAATCAGCTACCCCAACTATTAAATATAGAATTTTATTACACTAGAGTAGTCATAACTTTTTGATTCACCGCAACTTTATTTGCACTAATGATCCGACGAATTGATGAGCGTTTTTTTTACCCCCACAGCGACGCGGCGGAAAAATTCTGCAGTCCGATTAGATTTCAGATAAAAGTTTGCTCATCGAAACGTTCAATCAAATCGGTAGGTATGTTGAATAGAAATGAGAAGGAATAGAGGAAAAAATTTGGTACAGTAACGTAACAAATAAAATAAAATACATCTGTTCCAGTTCGTTTATGTTACACTATTACATTGCTTTTCTGGGTCCCACTGCACACGTGACATTAAATACGGTTCTCCAATTTCATCCAATTTAAGTTAATGGAGGTCACGCGTAATCAAAGTCGCCAACTCGTAACTTCTTCTATTCTCATTGGACGGTAAGGATTTTTAACACACATGTGTACAACGACCGATCGATGTTGCAAATTTTTCTCTCCCAATTGTGAACTTCTGGATCATCGAATACCCAATCAACCAGAATTATTCTTTACCCTTTTTTTTCGACGATATTTTTAGAACGGTGAAGTTTTTCACGATTCCTATATTTCGGACGTCGACAATTGCGTTATTTCGCATAATTTTAGAGCGAACTATTCGAATTTCGGAATGAGTTTTGATAATCTGCAACCACCCCGAAGAGTGCGACGCAGGCGCTATGATGAAATTCGCGTGTCGCGCAGTCGCTACGATGAAATAGTGGCTTGAAATTTTACAGTTAGCTCGCTCGTTCGCGGGCAGATGATAAATCATTTTATCATTGCCATTGACCTATTCTATCAGTCGCCTCTAAAGCGTCGTGATAAAAGGTCAGAAGAATAAATTTAGCCGGTGGATTGAAGAAAGTTTCATTCGGTTCCCTAACGATCTAGGGGTTCGGGTAAACGCGTCGCTTAAGAAATGGATACAAATGAGAAACGTGAAAATTGGGAACGCGTCGCTGGCGCCGAAGAGTTCGACGATAAACCAATAAAGCCATTGACATGGGGTGAAATAATGGAGAGAATGGTATGGAGAAATGTTATTCAACTAGGATTTTTCCACGCAGGATTTTTCACCGCTGTAATTATGTATTGTTTTCGGCTTTATTCGGTACCGATAAAATGGGAGACTATAGCCTGGGGTGAGTTTTAAAATCAATAACGTCACCTGACACGTGTGTATTCTTCTTACCTCTAATCTCATTAAAAAATACCTAATAAGAACAAAGCAAACAAAGCAAACAAAAAAACCTACAGAAACCCATCTCACCAATCTATCGATTCAACCCATAGAACACATGAAAAACTTTTCATTCAATTATCTCGTTAATCAATGACAAATTTATCTCCACTCTCGATAAACATTTGTCGAATATGCCATGGAAAAAAAAAGTTCTGATTAATTTAGAAATAAAATAAAAAATGTAATAATTAAGTCAGCTTATTGATTACATCGCGTGCGCTTTTGATATTGCAAGCTTGTTGTTCAGAAATCATTTCACTTACTCAGCAAAAATTTAATTTATAGTTTTCATTACACGTGTTCCGATTGATGCATAACGAATGAAGTTTTTCTTTTTCCTCTCCCGAATTAATGACGAACGATAGAGAGTTTAATCGAGCACGTGATTAGCACAAGATGATGAAGAAACAAGATGTATTTTCTCTCATTTCGTTTTATGTATGGTTATATCTGAGGCTGTGTAATTATCTCGAACGAAAACCACGTACCCGGCCACGTAGTCACAATATGTGTACGAATAATTGCGGAATGAATCGTCCGACGATATCTCTTATCGACGAATAATATTATAGTTCGGTCAATTTTCCAGCAAATCTTACGTTATAGATTTTCGCAATTTTACTCAACCAAAATATGCTCCGATCCAAATACAGCCGCTGCCGCTAGCCACGTACCAGCGTTAGGATTGACGGCCGGCGTTCACAGACTTTGGACCCATCGAGCCTACAAAGCGAAAATACCTTTGCGAATTATTCTGATGATGATGTACTCGGTCGCCGGATTGGTGAGTGAAAATTAATCGATCTCCTATCCCCTTGTTATTCTTATCGCAAAGTTTTTCCGAACAGATCACGATTCCCTATGATTTTTCTGACGGTGTTCTTTTCGTTTTTGGTTTTTTTTTTTTTTTTTTTTCCCCCCCGCACAGACGTCGATATTTCACTGGGTCAAGGAGCACAGAGTACACCACAAGTTTTCAGAGACTGATGCCGATCCTCACAATGCTAGGAGGGGATTTTTCTACTCGCACGTTGGATGGATTTTGCAGAGAAGACATCCGGAATTCTTACGCCGATCCAGGGAGATCGACATGACCGATATACTGAGCGATCCCGTCGCAGTTTTTCACAAAAAGTAGGAAAAAAAAACAAACAGAACAGTTGTCACGAGTAATAGAAAAACTGAGCACCTGCGAGCGGTGAATTTTTTATCTCAAACGATTTTCAGGTACGTGACGCAGATGAACCTTCTGTTCTGTTTCATCATACCAACCGTAATCCCCGTTGTATGTTGGGGAGAAATTTTATTGCACGCGGTATTGACCCAGTGCTTTATCCGTCACGTTTTGGCCTTCCATTTTCTCTGGAGCGTGAACAGTTTCGCGCATTTGTACGGCACGCGTCCGTACAACAGGTAAAAATCATTGTATCCAAACACACACGTAATCAAATGGTTCGTTTCGATTTTCTAATTCGTTCGTTTTTCGAATTTTCAGGCTCATAAATCCAGCGGAAAATCGTATAGTGTCGCTTTTCACGCTTGGCGAAGGATCGCACAATTATCACCACACCTTCCCGTGGGATTACAAGGCGTCGGAATTCCCCTATTTCAATTTCAACTCCACTACGCTATTTATTCAAGCTTTCGAAAAAATCGGCTGGGCCTACGACCTCCGAGAACCTTCGCCCGAGTTGGTCGACAAGGTGGTCAGACGCGTCGGTTACAAGTCATTGAGTCATTGAACTATCATTTTTCTAAATTCGTAGATGTAGATTCGTATTATCTATTGCACGTCCCCCGATCGATAACGAAGTGCCATAAATTACGTGGGAGGATTGAAAAAGAAAAAAAAATAGTTTTCAAACAGCCTATCGTATATAAATTATACATCCATATACGTAATATATAAATATATTTGTATAAAAGTTTACCACTAGAAGTCAAGATTTGAAAGAAAAAAAAGAATGAAACAATCAGACGAATTAACATATCATCGATTTAGAGCGAGAAGTGTTCGAAGTGATTTATTAAAAAACCAAAAGCAATGGACATTTCAATTTTTTCCCCCCTCAAATTTTCGTTCGACGAGATGAACCCGTAGGTGGAATCGACTCGCGTTGAAGTAAGGAGAGCTTACTCGCGTCGTAACTCGTTAGTTATTAATTATAATATTTGACAGTCTATCTTCCCAATACTTCGAGGAGTTTTAACGGTGGGATTATTAGTAGTTCCTCTCCCTTCATCATCCAGAGGATGTTGTGCAGCATTGCCGGAGGTAAAGCATTCACAATTACAGATCACTATAGATGCGGTGGGATGGCGTTGCCGTTGTTTGCTCCCGGTTATTCTCCTATGTTCTTATGCGGACACACCGCGTATACGCGCACAGGATTATGGGTATGCTAATGAAACCGAATCGTGTCGTAAATAAATTAACCGTTTCTCACCGTGGCCACCAGTTTTTATCTCAAATCTGAACGATCTTCGATACTAGAATGAAAAAGACGCGCCGAAGTTAATCGCGGCTCGGTGTATAGAATTCATACACGTCCGCGCGATCGAAACGTTCATCGTTTTTTTCATTCCTTTTTTAACATTCTGCAGGGTGAAAAACAAAAAAAGAAGTCGATTCATAAATAATATGAAGAAACTATACCTGAAAGGATTCTGCTATGCGAGAAAAACGAAAAAAAAAAGAAAAACCAGATCTTATTGATTTTTGCGATAGTAATTCAAAATCCATTTGATTTCCGCGGGGTGAAAAAAGCTCTGTAAAAAAAAGAAGTAAATTTCATTTGAGTCTGCTATCATCCGGGCGACTCAGTTGAAAAATTTCCGAAACTGATGGATAACTGTTTTGTATTTTGAAAATTTTATTTTTCCCAATGAGTTGTGAGAAGGCTTTTTTCATATACGACGTTCTGGTTACGAAGAAATCGTCCTTGAAAAAAGCGCGCGGTGTACAACATGGCCAGAGGCCTTCGGGCGTAAAACCAGTAGCTGTACTGTATACGTATACGGGGGAAGATATAGAGTTGGGGAGATGCTCGGTTGGTTGCGTTATTTTAATAAATATACATTGCGGAAATGAAAGCTAGACTCCATCGCAGTCGGAAATCAAAAAGGAAAACGAAGTGAAGAGAAAAACTGAATCGCAAATTTCGGATTATCTCAATAGGTACGTTGTACGCGTCGTGAATAATTCGCTACGGATATGAATTTCTGCCGAGTATATTTTCGAAACTGAGTGAGCGGAAATCATCGATTTATTCACGAGACGCTCAGCGATTCAGAATTCCTTCGTTTGCAACCTTACGAATCATCCGGCTTTCGCGTGAACTTTGAAATTCAGATCATACGATTCCTTGCACTGCGCAATTTGAGAAAAAATTGGATTTTCGGTGTTTCAAAAACTGGAAAACTTGGGACGGTAATAATCGTTAGAATTATTTTCGAAAGTTGGTAGTAACGAGGAGGAATAATCGCAGCTGCCGAAAATCATGGGGTGATAGTTGTCGGTACTCCCCACTGTGCTCGTGTCTTGTATAATACATATATACATATAAATACATAGCTGAATATATGTATATGTATATGTCGAAATGCGCGGTGTGGTTGGAAAAGAATTCGGAGAGGAATGCTTTTCGGAAATGTCTTTAAGACCCGAAGAACCGGCGAGGAGTCCGGTAGCCAGGAGAACCGGAGGGCCTTATCGGGCGACATCCACTAAGACCCGGCTATTTGTACAACAGTCGTGGCTTTATAATTAGCCGATAAGGCGGTTCGTTAAAAACTTAAAAGAGAGCCGTAAAGGGTCCGACTACTACTCGAAACCCAAGAGAGTCGAAAGATACACGCTATATACGAGTTACCTGAACCAGTGTTGCGACTTCTGTTACAATTTTAATGTCCCTCCAAAAGTCTCTATATCTAAAGGGTGTTCGAAAAATTCATTCAAATTAATTCTCCCCACCCCTTTGGCCCGATACTTTTCTCCTATGTAATATGCATTCTCCCTCACATGGAAATCTCTCAGAAACACACAAAAAACAACCCCTTCGAAGGATCCATTCGGAGAAAAAGAAGAAAAAGAAAAATTGCGAACGCTGGTGAAAATTGTTTTTTTTTTTTTTTTCTTTTTCTCAACATAATCTACATTACGATATGTATTGTAATATTCTTGCCAACGAATTCACTCGCTCTGATTTATTTTTCTTATTTTTCGGAAGTGGTGAAAAAAAGAAGAAAAAAAAACAAACAGGTCGAGATTGAGTTTAGCCGGATCAATCCAGTTTTTATGGTGATTTTATAAGAGGTGTGATTAACGCGTGGTTGAAAGACACCATGTATAATGTGGTTGTATATACGTATAGGTGTGTATGGTATATTACCTACAATACCGGAGGTGGGCCGAAAAGCTCCGCGCTTTCGGCATCTCTTCTCTGTTTTAATCAGCATAAATCAAATTTAGAGAGGGCCCGTTGAAAACACTGCCATCATCTCGCCGCCGAGCTGCCGTTCCTTTCGCTCCTCTTGCTGCCTTGATATTATTCTTTTTTACTTTTGTTTATTTATTTACTTTTTTCTCGTCATCTTCCTTTTCCTCTATTCTTCACAGTAATTATCTAAACGTAGTTAGGTAGACACGCGTTATACACACGTATAAATAGCCGAGAAAAGACGCTCTTGTATTCGTATACACCTAATATAGTAGCAGGTGCAGCGCAAGTACCACGTATTATACAAGAACGTTAAGATAAAACCGAGTTTAAACTCGACCTGGAAATTCAAACAAACTTACAATAACGCCGCAGCAACCGCTACTGCAACCGTAACACGTAGGTGATACCCAACGATCATCCTCTTCTCTCACCTTTACGCGCGATCGACATCGATAATTTAGCTTGAGTTCAAATCATCATCTCGAACTTTTCTTTTTCCATTTTTCCTAGTCCAACTCTCAATTATTCTGCGGGAAAAAAATGATCTCAGATCGAGCATGGAAAGGAAATTAGAAAGAAATCCGTTAGAGAGAAAGCTCTGTGATTTTCGATTTTTTAATTTCTGATCAGGATCATCGATCATTACGGTGATTCAATTTCGGAATTATTTATCCCCCTTGTACTCAAGAGTTAAACAATATTTCGGACCCCGCAGGTTTCGTATCGTGGAAAAAGAGAGAAAGAAAGGAATGATAATAAATGCGAATTTGATGATTGTTTTTTGGTTTTTTTTTGGTTTTTGTAGAATCATCCCTGGGGTGCGGTAATATTACGTATCTTATTTGAAGTTTTAACGATCTATTTCGATGGCGAGTGATTCTAGTATGGGATAGATATATATATATATAAATATATATGTATAGCTATACAGCGCACCTATGTAGGACGTATAGCCCCAGATCCTGAAGGCGGAATCTCAGGGGCGGGCGAGCGGGCGGGCTTTGCCGCCAGAGGAAGCACCCTGCTGTGGAAGTCTGGAGAGCTAACAAGCGCCGATACCATCGTATTCCTTAACCGGGTTTCGCCCCCTCACCCTCGTCTCTTTCCTCCTTCCTCTTCTCTTTCCTCTTATATTCACCGCTTCCTTAACACTCCAGGTTCGCGTCGACGGTGCTCCTCTTCCCTCGGGAACCGCGTAGACCAAGTTCGCGGTCTTATACACCTCCTCTTTGCATGCACGAAGCAGACACACGCACACACACACACAAACGTGTATAATCGCGCTACCGTATCTCCGCACGCGTTCAAGTATTATTATATTACTATACAGAAACGCGACACGACGACAACCGCTGTCGCTGTGCCAAAGCTTTCAGCCACCTTCGGGCAGGACCAACTTTCACATAGTCTGGCGCATCTGCACCCACGCTAAAATTCCATCGCCTATAAATGCGTGAACTATGAATGATGGAATAAAGAGAGAACGACCGTAACCGCGCCTCAATCTTACTTCATTTTCATCTTTTTTTCTAAATGGGGACCGATCGCGGCTTTCAAGTGATTCGACGAACAAATCCCATAACATTTAATGTGCGTGGTTGTATAGGTAACTATTTACTCGCTATATCCATGCAGGAATGCAGAAATATTTCAGAAGAATAACGCTTTCACGTCATGTTGTTTTTTTTTTTTTTTCCTCTCAACGAATCACAAGATTTGTATAAAATGCCGACTTCGCTTTAACAAGTATTTTTCATTTCGTGTTCAGATTTCGAAGCCGGCGTTAATATAGGCAGGGCGAAGCGGGCGTGTGGGGTACGAGGTGGAAATAAAGTCCTGTTGGGTCGACTCGGTCGCGATGATCAGTTATCAATAGAATCGGGTATTCGAACCGCTCCCTGGAGACGCTCCTCTTAGGGCCGTTTCCTCGCGTCTCTCGGATCCGGGGGATCAGCTGGTCGTCGTATATAGTCGGCGTATGAAAGCGAAGTAGACTGCACACGGGGATCCTTCGATCCTTACTCTCCTGCTGGTAAAACGCGCCAAGAATTTCTTTGGCGTATTATACAGGCGTACGGGTATGGGTGTACACACATTTTAAGGCGAAACCGTATAACCCGCGCGCATTTGATCTCGGACCTGCAGCAGCTCCTTCGAATTTTCAACTTTGGTCTGCCTCGGGGTTGACTATTATTGGATGCTTGCGAGCACCGCCTAAGTTCACTCTTATCCCGAAACGGATCGAGGTCCCCCGCTCTCTGACTTTTGTCGGTAAATTTTTCTTCTCGCTTTGAGTAATGGAACTCGACCGAAATCAATTTTAACTCCTACAGCATCCCGGCGCGCCTGACGCTCCAACGGATCTCCTCTCCTTCTTCTCCTCCAAGGACTATAACGAATTTATACATACATACATGTATATGATGCTGACATAGTCACCGATTTAATATTCTCAACCTTTTTTTTTTTTTCTTCTTCTTCTTCTATCCTTCTCACGATCGATGGATTCTCCGCATCTCAACACCTCCTGACACTGCGAATATTCAAAAAAAAAAGGAAAAAAAAAACAAAATGCTTTCAAAAATTCCGGCGATGCAGGTTACTTGTACGACGTTGATCGTGGATATCTGTTTCTGGTGGAGTGACGTTACGTACTTATCGGGAAGAATAATCGTCTTCTTTTTCGAAGAGGCCATTTTGAAATTCCGTTCGAGGAGCGGCTCCTTGTCGGTGAACAAGGTCATTTGGAAATCGTAGCAGTCAACGATTAGGTTTATCAAGGTGAACGGTTTTTTTCTATTTGAAAAAAAAATTCAAAGCTTTCGTCCGCATTGTCCTTGCATCCGTGAATCATATGTACCGTGAACATCGAGGTGTCCTTTTTTTTTTTGCCCTTCGAGTCCTGGACCGCTAGCAGGACCACCCGTCGACACCTAATGAGGTCTTACCCCGTGCATCGTGGCCTAGGAAATCGAATGAATTGATGTTATTACGTTAAATGGAAGTCCTCCTCCGCTGAATGGGACCTCAATTTGATCAAAACCTCCACCGAGCGGCCATTTTCTACCCCGAAGCTGCGATCGGCCAAACTTGTATCGCCGACAAATAATAATTCGGTCAAGTTACGAAAAATGAAGTACGACTCTTTCGAAGGGGGTTAGGAAAGAACCGACGAATCGCTCGACGTTCTATTTCCGCGGTTCGCTCGTCAAGTTTGCGACAATTTTTAGCGAATGAAAATTTTCCAGTTTCTCGGAAAATTTGGGAGGTCACCTCGCGAGAAGTTCGGATCGAAATTTTCTTCTATATACACACACGTCTTTATTATCTATTTCCCCGGGGCTGTGGGGGGTCCTCATTCCTCTCTTTCTTTCTCCTCCTCATTTTTCATTCTTTATCGTATACCCGGTCGTGGACGAGGTATACGTGCAGCGCTATACATGGTCGGCGAAGCTGTTTTCATGGAAGTTAAGCAAACATGGGCCGTACGGTCATTGTTACTTTGAGGGCGTCTATAAAGCGACGCCATTCGAAATAACGCGAGGAGGACTGAAAGAGAACTAGAAGCGTACGTACTTATCGAGTCAAATAAAGGTGTCAGGATTGTCGGCGTTCCCTGTCGACGGGGGGGCCCCTTCGGGATCGACTTTGGATCCGCACCGCAGTTTTACCCCGTATAAACGTGGTCGTTTCACTTCTTTCGGGACCTCCCACGCGCCCGATGTTTGCACAGGACATAACGGCGCGCCTCGACGCTTCTACTCCTGAATAATTGCCGAACCTTTTTTCGGGACTTCCCCCTCTCGCCCATGAATCATTCAAAAACCTATCCCTATAACGAAATACGAGCTTACAAATTCTTTACCTTCGTCCTATTCTTGTGTCTCTCTTAAACGTTCTTCTGTTTTCTTTATTTCTCCTTTCGATTCTTTGTTTCTTTTGCCCCTGTACCCGTAGGACGTAGGATGAGCATTTTGAATCGGGACCTTCTAACCCCTTGAAGTAAAATCGAATAATATAAAAAAGCGAAAGTAGCATATCCGCCGAATGATGCGGCTCACGACAGTCGGATATTGTCCAAATAATGCCACAAAGAAAGCCGCGTGGCAGAGTCAGGGTGGGCTTACAGGGTGAGTCCCGTGGGTCGCGACGGACGTAAAGAAAATCCCGAAAAACCCTACGGGGGCGATGGTTCGTTAACACCATTATGGGCAAGTCCAAATATTGTTGGACCGAGTGCAAGACCTACAGCGGCGATGCGATCGTAAGAAAAGAGGACTTTTCCTCACATCCCTTGTATATATCGTGTGTACCGTCAAAAAGTCCTGGAGGGGGGGGAGGGAAATCAACGAAATTTCTACCGATTCGCTCGTTTATCTGTACAAAAAAAGGTTAAACTACGAACGTGTGGCAATATTTCTTCTACTTGAAAACAATTACACACGCATAACATATTTGTACGTGTACCTATAACGTACGTATATCGTCATATCACATTACTCGCCGTGTGATAAAATTTATGGTTTTTTCTCCAGATTCCATTTCCACGATTAACCGCGTCGCCGTACAAAACTGACCTGTAATAATTCATTGAGGAATGTCAATGTAGATGTAATTCCGAACGCGGCGGTATAATTTCGGTCAAAGGGCTTATCTTTATAATTCTTTTTTTGTTTTTACTCTGGCACAGCGAGTGCGCCGAGTGATTTAACGTTTGAACTCTGACCCATTATCTCGAGAAATAAACCATTAGAAAGAAAAATATACTAGACGTCGAGTATGTGGTGATATATTAATTGATATATCGCGAGTATCTTTCACCTAAAATTTAAATTTTAATTGTTTGAGTTGATTAATCGGCATTCCGTAATGCTATTGATGAACCAGTTTGTTCTTTTCACCGTTCTTAGTTTTTCTACGGAATATCACTCGAAACTTGTGCCACCGCGACGGGTCTTCTTCGGACATGATGTGATTTTTCTTTCGTTACTTCATTTTTGTTGTTTTTTTGATTTTTTTTTTTTTTTTCGTGGACATACGATACCGGATACATGAGCTGGCGACGGACAAGTCGGCTCTTTTGTTGTTGAGTTTGGTCCATCGGGGGCCTTGCGTCGCTATACGTTCAACAGATATATTATCGGATAAGCGTGGAGAAGAATACACAATGCATTGTCTATGGTCACCATAAAATACAAGAGCATATATTCGGGAGGAAAAAATGAGGGGGGGGGGGGGGGGGGGGTTTCTTCGTTTTGTTTTTTTTTTTCTTTTTTAAAAACCGAACTATAACCGCGCGCTGTGCGCAGCGACGTATTGCATATTATATACTGCAGTGCGGGTCCGAAGTAGTCCGGAGTTTGGAGTTTGAGGATATATTTTTCGTGCCCCGCGGTCACAATGAGGTCATTTTCTTTATAACAGTAAATATTGTACGACTGAGGATAAAAGTCCCCGGCTGCCTTCCGACAATAGATTTAGCTTTTAGATAACTTTGAATAAAGTTCTCCGCTGGCGTTTTTTCTTTCGCTTCATTTTTGGTGATGCTTCATAGGTAGAGTAGAACTCCGCCCTCATCTTTTGCCGCAAAGGATACCTCGTTTTTTACACCGCATATTTGAAATTCGAGAAAATACGTTTTTTTTTTTTTTTTGTATTAAAAATTTTGATTTTTTTCGTTATTATTTTTTCAGAAATCACCATTTGCTTTCCGTTTTATTTACCATGCGACTAATTTTGGAGAATACAGGTTTTTCAGAACCGGTGAATTACAATTCACAGGATAAAATAAGAAAATTATCTGTTTGTAAAATTCTTGAAACTAGCTTCGCGGCAAATTATTCCAAAGAAGATGGAAATCGAGTTTTAAATCGAAGTAAAGACTAGAAAAAAAAAATGAACGATTGATCAGTCAATATGGATGATTAGTTACATCAGTCGTTTCTCTGATTTCCACTTTTGGAGTTCGAGGCGTTGTCCTTCTCAAAATTGTCGAGCATATCGAGACGAAGGAAAGATCCTACCAAGGATCTTGCGGCGGACGCTGCGCGCCCCATTCTTCCGGGTCCAGGAGCAGAGCTGGACTCTCTGCTGCTTTGAGCTACTTTGACTGGTTTAGTTTCGGCCCAAATATTGATGGCGAATCTGAGCTCGCCCTTGAAAGCCTCCATAGGCGTGACCTTGGAAATGACGATACGATGACGGGTAAAACGACGCGGAAATTTGTTTTGTTTCACGCGCAGTGACTTCGAGAGAAATCATCCCTGCGAATAATAATCAACTCACCTTCTCGTCGACCGCTACTTTCCGCACGTTCCAAAGAAACTCGAGTATACCTACGATGAAAGAAAATGCACATCCGACCATAAGAACCAGAAAAACACCACCGACGTTCGCTAGGCGAAGTTCAAGCTCGTCCGCATCCGATTTCGCATCTTCTTTTTCGCATACGGTTTCGATGTTCATCTTCTTCCACCATTTTGTTTTGAGCTCCTCCAGTACTCCTCGTTCCTGAAGGGTCAGAACCGCCTTACTGATCGAAGTTCTGTACGGAGAATCTGAGGGAATATAAGAACGAAATCAAAAAAAAAAAAAAAAAAACAATAAAGCTGGAAACTCTTTGCTCCATTCCATCATTATCGTCGTCGTCGTCTTACTTGGCGGCATCGCGATTCCGTATCCTTTGTTGTCCAGGAGACCACCGATTTGCATAAGTTCACAATGACGTTCGACGTTGTACTCGATTGCTGAGGATTCCATGATGAAAGCGTACCCTCGTTTACCACTTAGCACACGTTCCACCCCCTCGTCGTTTGTCTTAGTGAAAACACTTGGCCTCGCTTCGTTCATGGCTGCCCACATCCTTTGGTAAGTCGTACTGTTTGAATCCTGTTGAAAAATCGAAATAATGGAACGATATTTTCTCTGGGGGTTTACAAAGAAGTAGAAGGAAATGTCCGAGTTTACCCTGAAAAATATCGAGGTGGATCCACCCCCGAGTAGTCCGTACTTGATTTTCGTTTGAGCCGCAAGTTCCTCGACGTTCGATATCGTCTCACCCATTTTACCAGTTGTTAAAAAGGCGGCTAAATTAGCCGTGTACGACGAAACCATAATGAGAGTAAAAAACCACCAAAGACCGGCTACCATTCGTATGGAAGGGGCTCTGAAAGAAATGATATCAATTTTTTTTTTCGTTAATCGACACTGTCACCATATCTATGCTGTCGCGTAGCGGGAATACCTTCACATTACGAAGTGGGCTGTGAATAGCAGTCAGAATTTTACGACGACTAAACCCTAACCAGGTTTCTGACAGTCCTAATTAGGAGTCAGGGTAAACTTGGAACGTATCATTTCTATGTAAACAACGGTTGCCGCGTCGTACACCGCAGGTGCACGCGGGATACGCGACTCTTCGGGGCTTAGAAAATACATGTAACGACGCAGTATTTGCCCTTTTCAGTGATCGCGCGGTCAGTTGAGAAGAGCGTTAGGAAAAAAACGTAAGGAGAATAAAAAAATCAACGTCAATGTCGACGGTGGTGAGCAAACACGTGAGGTCTTGGTAACAAGAAGGTTTCCACAGGATGACACGATAATAAGTGGGGAAGCCGCCTCAAATCCGTATGGTAAACAGACTCCTATACATAGGTATATCGTTAAATTTAATTGTCCAATGGAAACGCGGTAAAGAGAAGAACAAAAAACAAAAAGGAAAACAAAAACAAAAACTCAATGAACAAATAAATTACACTGACACGGGACATTTGGTCAGCAGTTACGGAAGTACTATATTTCTCATTTCTGGTCTCGAGGGAAAAGTAAAAACAAAAGTCACCCATTCACGGTTCATTACTTCGGAAGGATATCGGAACCCTGTTGCATAAGAGAGCCGATCGTCAGCCAGAGAGAATTTCTCAAGTCGAAACTGTTCTCCAATTCTTCGGGGTCGGGGTTGCAGGGGTGAGGATTGTCCCATTCGCCAGGCGCCACCCTGAAAGGAGTTGTAAAATCCGAAGTATGAGTTCGGAAATTCGGTGAACTCGTCGGCGCAATTTTACCTGGCCAGAATGAAGAGCATGAGCGAAACCCCCAGGTAAGCGGTAGCAACGTAAATCCATACTTCGGTCGTAAAAGGTCTCATGAACGAGAAGAGATCCGGATCTTCAGCTTCCGGTTTCATGTAGAGTATACTGATACCTGTCGCGTAATCGATAATTGAAGGGGCCTATTACAAGTCCATTTAATCTGACTTACCAAGATTCATGAACGGCATCGTAAAGTCGACGGCTTGTTCCCTCTGGTGATTGATAGTGAGGTCGCAAATGGCGAGATCGGCTTCCTGAGGGGCATTAAAAACTTTAATTTATTGACCCTATAGAATGTGCCGGATATCGAACGTTCGATAAAACTAACTCGGTCCCGAAGTCGTTTCACTAGACCATCCCATGACTTGTTTACTTCGTCGTAAGAACCGTAGTTACCGTCCGGTACCAGTTCGAATTGAAAACGAAAATTTCTAACTTTTGCCACTTCCGTTATCAGGTCAACGCTGTACCCTTCGTATCTCGACTCACCGATTTGAACACCTCTGTTCGAACCGTCCGTGACCAGCATCAGGTACGGCGGACCCTGAAATTCGAATGTTTGAAGGGGAGGAAAAAGTTTTCGGATATGCGGAAACCAAAATTTCGTAATACCAATCTTGTGGTGACCCTGTAAAAGGTGGTTTCCATTTTTTTTTCTATATCTTCTTGCCGGTCCTTGGCGCTACGTGTTACCCTGAACTCTTTATCGTCGAATACTCCGATGGTGACGAACCTGTCCAAGTGAAATTCGATCACATCGAGTTCGAAGTTCCGCCTTGACCCAGACTTGTCGATTAAGATTGGGCCGGTCAGTTCGTTGATTCGCGTTTCCTGGGTTCAAAGGTCAAGATCAATATCTGACGGGGATTTCAAACAGGGCTCTGTTATTTCGACGGGGGGCATAACCCACGACCATATTCCTTCGGTCAGTAATACAACGGTTCAAATCCTACCGACAACCGGCATCGTCTTTTCAGGCGATTAATGAGCAACAATCAGCAACCATCGCTACTTAAACTTTTAACCGATGAGCGGAACGACGAATTTATCATTTATTCATGATTCGATATTTTTTTCTCTTCCCTTTTTCTCCCCATGAAGAAATTCGGCTTTTCAACCGTTGCCTGACTTTGCATTCGTAGATATTATTCCCGATTACTTACCGAGCGAATCGCATCCGTTAAATTCCTACCAGCGGAGTAAAAATTTTTAGCGTCACATTTCAGCGAAGTTGGTGCAAGTTTTAAAGGCGTATCCGTTTCCGCATTTGCCACGTTCAAACCCTCCAATGCCTTGTTGAACAACATGACAGCGTCGTAAAGCAGAGCGGCCTCAATCTGAAAAGCCAAAAAATTATCGTGGTGGAAAAAATAAATCGCTAACTTTTTCGTCGAATAGTTAGCGGTGCTTCTTTTTCTTTCGTTTTCGGTAAATTTTGTCGTTCCTCCAGTACTCGTTGAAAATTTCGCCCGACGTGCGACGCATGCAGATAATTTTCATGGTTGTAACGGTCTTCTTCCCCCTCTAATCGTGTGCAGGGCGAACGAAGTTAACATTTTTATGTAATTTTGCAATGTTAACGTGGTAGTGAGGCTAATGAAACGAAAATTAAGGCGCACCGTCAGCTGTTCGTAAGTGCCGTTGTTGCACAGCTGGTCTTTTGAGTGGTACGCTAGTGCAAGTGCTTTAAAATAGTGTCTCCGTTACACGGCGAGAGTTTATTGAAGATATTGCCACGGAGAATAATTTCTTCATGCACTTTTTTCATCCGGACAATTGACCCGAAATCAGGTCAAAAAACTTTGGTCGTCGAGCGACGAGGGAGTAAAATTTGCAACGGTCAAGTTCGGTGGTTTTCACGAAACCATACGTTACGCTTAGATCAAGACCTCCGACATAGCGAATTATTCCGCCATAATTTTAATTTCTTAATTTCAATTCTTCATCGTCATCTCATTTCCTTTTTCTTTTTTTTTTTTTCAACTCCACACAAGGCTTTTGAGTGTTAACTTGCAAAAGAGCAGAAGCAAAGCCGTCCGAAACTTTCTTTATAGGGATTTAATTTGGCATTTTAGTTAAGTGGTTTTTAATTACCTTTACTTGAAATCCAAGGGCTTCGCTAATCTCATCTCTCTTTTCAGTTAAAAATGAGAATCCTGTAATATTCGCCGTTGAGTTTACGAACGTTTTTAGTATTGGATGACCCGGCAAATCCTGTAAAATCCGAAACAAAGGGATAACGGGCATTATTTTAGAAAACGTCAATGCCAGACACACTAGACATGTCTCAATTCTCCCGTATTGAGCCATTTACCACCCTCCGGTACAAAAGTCACCCGACATGCTCTCTACTTTCGGTTATTCATTCACTACCTTTCTTAAATCCTAATGAAAATCATTTTTTTTTTTTCTTCACCCTGTATCTCCGAGGTATTTTTTAATAATATACGTCAGACGTTATTTCGGGCGCCTCTAACTTTGTTCAAGGTTCATCGACCGTCGCGGGGCGGACAGATAGAAGAAATGGTCATCAAATTTTCATGGTAATAAAATAAAATAGAGGTATAAATATATAAAGGTTGGAGTCCGGTCGTGTGGCGGGTTTTCCAGACATTGACGGGGGTCGGATCGGCGAAGATCGCGAATCGCTGAGAAATATGAAAAGACATTCTTCTTCACCGCGCAGAAAATTCTCCACGTTGGATTCAATCGAGCGATGAAATTTCAAACATAGGTACCCATGCACGCGGGAAAATAGAACAAGAATAAAAAATAAGGGTGAGGAAAAGAAAGGGAGAGGTGGAGGGGAAAAACGTCGACCGTGACGGGACTGGAATAAATCTTCCGCGTGAAAAAAAAAAAAGTGTACGTCTTTTATACCGTCGCTGCGCATTACCAAATCCGTAATGATGTAGGTGTGGTAATCCTTCATCAAGTTTACTTCTTGGGCCTGCTTCATTACTTCTATAACGTTATCCTGTTCGGCATCGAGAAGTATATTGACTTCGCGAGACGCTGCGATTTCCTTGAGTAAAGAACGATAATCCGGACCCGATCCTAGCTGCCTTACTGTAATTGGGCTATCTTTTGGACCGTGGAGTTTCAGCGCTTCCTGAAGACGGGTTAAACCATCGTCCGTTTCGTATACCGCTGTAAATTGGGTCCAAGGCATAGCCTTCGTCAGGACCGCGATTGCCTGAAAAATAAACGATCGATAAATATATCGAGAGAAAAATGTTAAAGAAAAATAAAGATGCTTCCACGTACGTTAAGGCGGTGGTTTATTTTGTATCGCGTGAATGTAAGCCAAATCAAGAAAATAGCGAAAAAGAAGAAATTAAAACCTGATCGGTTCGAACGTATTATATTCAGACTGAATTTGATCGTTGAGTTTTTAAAAAGTTCTTTTCAACCGTTTTCAAACAGTCAATTATGATCGGGATGATTTTTCGCGAATCGTTTGCAAATTGCAGCATCAAGTGCGAATTGAATTGCAGAAAGTCCTCGATGAACATATATAGCCCTATGCATTACATACATACTAACGTACATAAGTGTATATAAATATGTACATAGGTGTACATACTCTGTTATATGTGAGGTTTGCTTTTATCCGGAATCCGTGGGAGTTCTGATAAAATTGTGGGAGTAGGTGATGAGATTGAAAGGGAGTTTTCGCTCTACGGACATTGACAAGAGTTCTCGTTCTCCTTTACAATTTTGATCGAGCTAAATTTCTCGAAAAATATACCCCTCACAATTATATGTATGTATACGTATTACATAGCACTCAAAATTCATGGAAATATATTTACATCGATGGGGTGTGTACGAAAATTTAATCCTTCATTTCCACCATACCTCACAACGAGTCAAAAGTACTCCAATCCCATTTCCTAATCCCATCAATAACAATTACAGCCAACTTTTCCTCATCAGTCACTAATTAAAATTCATCGGAGTACTCGAAATATGGACCGCTCGATATATCTTTTCATCTCATGATAATATTTCACAATTTTTCCTGTTTTTTTTTTTCATCTCCTCTCATTTTTTTCTTTTCCTGAAATTTTTGAATATACGTGATAATTGAATAAAATTTGAAAGAATTTTTTCCGATGAATCGTTGATTATTATTATTATTATTTTATTAATTAACTTCTAGTTTACGACAAATTGTTCGTGACTGGGGGTGGTAAAAAGAGAGAGAGAGAAAAGAAAAAGGGAAAAATTGAGTAGTCGGAAAAATTTTATCAAGTGAATAAAATCTAAATTTTGTCGTATAGTCGAGCAGCTTATTACGCAGTTTTTTTGTTATCTTGTTTTACTTTTGCTCCTTCAGAAAATTTGGCACTAGAATTTCTGTAGGATCTGACAATAAAGATGGCGGTTTTTGTTACTAAAGATAAGAACGCGGGCGCTCGGGACATTTACTCCATGTTAATATACTAAGGAGTGCGCTTATATTTCTTATGTACCAACGAAATCTGCGGTAAGGACAGATGCTAAAAGTTATCTCGTGTAATATACATTTTATACGAGAATGTATACGTGTGTACAAATACGTAATACATAAATAATTTATTTTAATTCTTTTTCTCTGCATCCCATAGCGCATACGTATACGTGTAGGTGGGGTAGTTAAATCGAGAAGTAAAATTGTAAACAAGGTCGTACAAATCTTTATGTGGTACGTGACTTTTATTATACCTATACCTTACGTTATACATAAAACCCTCTGTGTGGAGAGAAATAGGGGTTTTATATTGAATCGCCACGGTTTCACCTACACTTCCAATCATTTTTGTATTTATAAAAGATCTCATCTATTTATCGTCTTTCATATCTGCGCATGAAATCGATATACGATCTTACGGGAAATTTTATTGAAATTCGTTTTTTTCTCCTCTCTTAACGCTTCAAGAGTTTCTAAAATCTCAACTCTCGTATCCACATGTTACCTACGCCTGATACAAATGAAAAAAAGAGGGAGAGAAAAGAATTTCATCGCCCTTCGGGAATTCGGGGGTAAATATAATATGAAGGGGCGGTAAATAAAATAGAGAAACTTGTTAACTCTGAGAGTATAAATGCGAAATATATGGAGGTAGGAGAAAAAAGAAGAGAAAAAAAATTGGGAGGCGGGGGTAGTTGAAGTGTTCAAGGCACGATGATGGGTATCGTTGCCGGTTCAGATATTTACCTTAAGCTGAGTAATGCGTCTGACACGTTAATATATATATACCTATGTACCCATACACTTATACACATAACGTATTATACCTATGTAGAGTTTCTCTTGAAATATTTCAAGGAGCGAAAAGCAACGAGAAATAGATGAAAACATGAAATTCCTTTTACCAGCCGTGATCTGCGCAACCTTTACTCCACCCGTTTTCTGCAACCGGCCCCCCCCCCCCCTCCCCTACCCCCTCTCAAACCCACCCCCTTCGTCTCCCGTTAAAAGGGGTGGAAAATTACGGAGATATTTATCAGGAGGAATATTTGTGTTCACCCCTTTGAATAATATACGGTAAATTGAAAAATAAGGAAATAATATACACTATACGCTATATCATTTTTAACGGAGATAATTAATTAATACACGCATCGATTGAGTTGGTTATCGTGTTCCGTTGAAATTTTCAGTTTTGTTTCTTCTTTCGGTTTTGCTATCTTAAAAACGCGGAGGAAATGAAAAAAAACGTTGAAACACTTGTGACAATTTCAACGAGATGGCAAAACTTTTGGATATTCGGCGATTCGTCGTTTTTCGGTAAATTTCTTTCTTTACATAACTGGGATTTCGACGTGCAACGTGGAAACTTACAGAGGCGATACTTTCGCTGTGAGGATAAACGTTGATCGTTGTTGACTGCAGCGTAGATTCATCCATGGGTCGCCATGCATATTCAATATGCGGCACCGAGTAACGAGCGGTGATACTGGATACGATTGGTCTTGTGTAAGGACTTTTCGGACCGAAAATAACCGCCACACCTTCCTCCAGTAAATCGCAAGCTGAAACCATAAATTTTCATTTTTTTTCTCTTCTTCTCCTTCTCCTCTCTCACCTCCTTCCCTTTTTTTCACCCTTCTCTTCCTATCTTCTCTGCGCTGGAAAGTCGTTAATTAATTTTTACTCATCCGTGGCCATATTTTTTTCCGTTTTCCATCTTCGTTGATTAGCTTATCAGAGAGTAGCTCATTTTTTCTACCTCTTCTTGTTTTTTTTCCTCCTCTATTCTTTGTCATCATTAAGGTGAGAGAGAGGTAGAGAGAGAGAGAGAGAAAGAGAGAGAGAGAGGAAGGGACTTGAGAAATACCACGTGCAAGTTGATCATAGAACAGTTTTCGATTTTTTTTCACTCTTTCTTTTTTCTGTTCTTTGTTTAATGGCTGCAGTCGCGAGATATATATATATATAGCATCACCTGATTTTCGATAGCAGTGCGGGCGATCAAGGGAGAATTGTTATGGGGGCAGAGGGTGGCGGATGGGGGACAGAAGGGAATGGTAGGGGAAAAAGCTTCGAGAAAATGGGAGCACCGGAGAGATCGTATAGGAAACAAATGACTTTTAAGATGGGAGTTTCAACGAAAGTTTTGTTCGAGCAATAAAGGTGTTGCTGTTACCGCTGTATTCGCGGGGAGAGGGGGGGAGGAAATTATTTTCGGTAATGAATTTTCGAAAAAGACATACGCCATAATGATTGAAATTAAATGAGAATATAGAAGTGGGTAAGAATTTATTTAATTGTATTTGTATCGAATTACTGCAAGTTGTGCAAAATGAGAAAGAAAATAAAAAGAAATAATGAGAAAACGCCAATTTCAAATCGCTAATAAAAGCAAATCTGGCTAACGTTTTTCCTTTTTCGTTTTCTGACAATCGTAGAGATGAAGAATGAAAATATATTCTTGCTAGGTTGAATAAATGGTGCAAGAAAAAATGATGATCTTAGAAATTGGACGAAAATTTCCATCCGTGTTGCCGCAATCGAACGTGCGTTGAAAAGAGACAATAAAATATAAAAATGATTATCCTCATAAAGTAACCCTGCCAAAATTTCGTTAAGAAAATTGACCCACATTTCATTTTAGATAGTTTTGCGATTGATATTGATATTTCATAAAAGTCGATTTTCAAGCTCAAATCGAATATCCTCTCCCCTCCCAATGGCGCACAGTTTGCGTGAGAAGGTTCTCGAACGTTGTTCATTTTGTACATCGTAAGTATTCATGGAATATCAAACATTGCAAAGATAAAAGTAACAAAAAAAAAAAGAAGGGATAAAAAGAAGAAGAAAATAATGAAGAGAAAATGCTCTCCCCCCGGACGTTTTACGCGGTACCCTCCTATCTCTGTATTTCCGACGCGGGAACGAATTTGAAAAATTAAATACAAAAACAGAAAACTAAATTTTCAACGTAACATTTCGCCGGAATTTTTCCCCACTCAGAACGTGGCACTGGACTACACGAGAAAATTATAATCATCACGCAAAGTACAGTACACCCAAATCTAAAGGACCGTCCATTTTTAATTTCTGTAGTCCGCAGCATGAAATATTTCACAAATCACATTGGCTTCCACGAATTATATGAATGCGACGGGGAAAAGTTTGCCATTCTTTTCTCCTTGCTGCGAATGAAGTTTTTTGAATTTTCAGAGTGACAGAAAAATGAAAACAGTAAACGATTCACCGAATCAGTTCACGCGTTCAGTACGTATAATTGTTCACGTTTGAAAAGAGCTATTTGAGTAACTTAAAATTACATTTTTTTTTCTACCCGCCCATATCAGCGATCGTTCGATAGGGACATGGGATTTGTATAAAAGCCCGACGTCGCCGTGGCAACGGATCCCGAAATATCGCGAGTATTTGGGGGCATTTAATGCGCGAGGTGTGCACGTTCTTGACGAATACATATATTTACTCATCTATATTTTCTATACCGGAACGCACCGCGGGCCCTGGCTTTGACACAGGGTGACAAATTACGCGGCTCTGGATTTTGTAATTGACTTACCTGCCGCGGCCGTACCGATGCCATCGCTGTTCCCTCTCACCCATTTTATCACCGGCTCCAATACCAATTGACCAGCCAGACGATTCATACGCAAAATATCAACAGCGTACTCGAACGTCGCCTTGTCTTCCTCGCAACCATCGTGGAATATCGCACCTGAAATTTGAACGAATAGATACGAATGGTCGTTATCGTCGTCCTCCAATTTCTATCTCTACCCACGTTCGTTCCTCTTTCCTTTCGTTTTTTTTTTTTTTTTTTTTCAACTTCAAATTCTTTTCCGTTTACATGTATCTAGCCTGAGATATATACGGTAAGAAATTCATACAAACCATGTACCTGCAGCAATATCTATACGGTTTAGTACATAAGGGGTAACTATCTGGGGAATCAATTGCGCGTTTTCAAGATCGTGTGACGAATGAAAATTGTCGCACAAAGAGAGTAAAATGGCGGCCGTACGTACACCGGCATGAAAACTGCCCCGCTATATACACCCTGCAATTCTTTGCGCCCTATTTCCACAGGGATTTTATACCCACGAGTATATATATATATATGTGTATAAACATATACATGTGTATATGTACTGTACAGGTGAACTGCAAGATATTGGCGTCTATACAAAGAGAATGAAATTTTCTCATATATTTTCGCGCCCCGACTGCATCTTCAATGTATTCCACCCATATATGGGTATATCCGTACATACATATATCTATATAATGTAATATGGAAGGCGTCATTGGTCTGTACCTTCTATAATACAAATGATGTACTACTGCAATTCTTTCGCTGAATATTCGATTTCGATCGGGCGGAAGAAAATATGCGTAAAATACCTATTGCACACCGCAATCGTACACCAATTTTCATCGTGTAACTCCCGTAGGAAATATGCTCATATCCTTTACATATATAATTTGAAATTTCAGGAACAAATCGTGCCTCAAAACGGAACGAAAAAGCTCAAGTTCTTCTCGTCGCTAAAAATTTCCTATGATTATACATAATCGACGGACATTAGAGGGCTTTTTCCTTTCTCCAGTAAGTTTTTGAAAAGTTTCGAAAGCTCAGCTTTTCACCTATACACCCATACCTGAAATCCTATCTACGGAAAATCGGTCATTTTGCTAATTTTCTTTCCATCCTGAAGTTCCTGTAGTATGTGTACATATACGTATGTATACGGTATACGTATAATGTTCAACATGCTTTATGCAAGCGGGGTCTTCTCACTGCTGTACCTATATACGGTGCTTGCAAACGGGTTATTTGCGCGAGCTTTGTTGGCATATTAATGTACGATGAAAGCCCAACCATCTATATACAGATCGCATAACAGGTAGGTACATATATATATACACACCCGTATTATGCGTCAATAAAATAATAACCTGAACGTTAATGGACGCGCAAGCACTATGAATAATCATAACAATACACGGTGACGATTTTGGAAACAAAAGCTCGATACGACATCCACCGACCGGAGGTCGACAACCAATCACATCGTGTTCAAAAATTTTGATAAAATAAAAAACATCATCCGACTGACGTAATTTCGTTACGCGGGACGAGCTTTCAAATTTTTCAATGTACGTATATTCGGAAAAAAAAAAACCCATCGATGATTTTTTACCTGTGCGATGAGTGTGAAGTTTTCGACGAAATCCGCTGTATCTGTACAACCGCAGGGGTTAGCTTTTAATTTTCGTGGTATTTAGGACGAAGCTTTAATCCGCGAGGACCTTATTATTCGTCGATCGTCCTTTTGTACCGCTGAAAACTATTCAACTGGTGTCTTATGCTCCTACCGTGCAGCAGGTTAGTGCTACTATGGTATATACGCAGTGATCTGATTAGTTTGGGTTAAGCCCGAGAATCCCCAAAGACCAATGGGGTATATAAATGTATATAGTAGTTACATGGTTACTAAATACACGCGCAGGGCTGCATACACGTATATCCTTCCTAGTAAATAGTCGATTAAGATTAGCTTTGGGATGTACAATAAGTAGGTGAATATAAGTTCGTTAATATACCGGCTAAACGCGATCACCATAAAGACTACATCGGGAGCTTTTTTTTACCCGTGATTCCAGATTCTTCTGAAAAAATAAAATATCCAGTTAAACGTTCCAATGGAATCGAAGCGCTTTCATTTTCACAATTACGTATAAATACTTCTGATAAAAGATTGTAACAAAAAAAAAATTACAAATTTTGGACTGGCATAAGATTATGTATATACGAATACACGTATGCAAATTTTAAGCTTCAAGTTTACAATAAAGTGAAGGAAGACCTGAAGCTTGAGAGGTTTTTTTTTTTCTGTTCGATTTTCACAATTTAGAATATTTGCTACAAGGAATGGAATTTTTTTTCCAAGAGTTTAATCTAAAAAAAATGAGCTTTTTTTTAAGAAGGTTTAATTTGAAGGATTCATGGTGGAATTTCTTTGTTGAACGCCAAAAAAAAAAAAAGTAAAGCATAGCTTTGAGATTTTATAAGTCTTTTTCCTTGCTTGTACAGATAACAGTCACTGTCTATACACCAAAAAATGTAGATCCGATGAAATCTCCGTTTCCAAATCCGCATCGAATTTTAATTTCGGTGAATTTCCTTGAAAAATTTTAATCTTACGTACGTGATTATAGTTTTGTATCGAATAAATTTTCAAAAAATACCAAAAGATGGAAGTAAAAGAGAGAAAACTTTTTTTTCAAAGAATGAATTTCTGAAAGGATGATTTATGAACGTTACGGGTAAAAAGCAAAGTACGTGTGAAAGATGAGAAAAAGCCAAAAAAAAAAAAAAAAAACGAACAAAGAACAATGAAACGAAAAGAATCCCTACGCGTTGTTGGCGAATAAGAGCCAACGTGAAATCCTTTAATCCTTTTATCGTTTCGCAGGCACGCAGAAAAGTAACGTGAATAATAATCTGCAAGAGTGTTTAATCTTGCGCACAGCATCACATAACCATACAGGTACACCGTCTGACTAATATCGTTGCATATTCCTATATTTTATCGTTCGTAAAATAATTGAAATTTTTCAATAATTATTATTCATCATCTAATTCCCTCCGATTTTTCATTCTACATGCATGATTATCGCTACTAATTCCTAATCGAATATAATTTGTTCTTTTGTTCCAAATGAAATATGTCACGTTTTTTTTTTCACGTCGAATTTCCAACTTTTTATTCGGTGAGGAGGTTGATATTGTTATCGGTGTTATTACTATTGTCATTATTCTTATTATTTCAATATCGGTGTTCAATCAAAGCTGCCAAAATTTTCGCTCGCGGACAAACAATAATTGTTCAAGAATTTCGAATAATAGTTAAATTAGTTTTATCGTTGTTGTCGTTTGATTTGGGTTTTTTCTCATTTTCCAATCAAGCTAAAATTTTCCTCGACAATACGTTACATGTACGCTTTCATCAATTATTCAATCAGATGTCATCGATTTCCGGAGTTTTACTGACATATTGAACAAACGGATTCATGAAATTAAACAAACAAATAAAAGAACAAACAGAGATTTTCAATTTGGAATATGCGGTCATACGAAAGAAGCTGTTGACGCGCTATGCTGGCAAACAGGGTAAAGAAAAATAATCCGACTTACGAATGAATTTCGATGAGGAAATCGTATTCATATTTGTTGTAAAATATATTAATGCTTTTATACGTGTACACACCATAAAGATCAACCGTTTGCATGATACGCACGGATAAATAATACATAGGTATATGTACGCATGTATGATATTCATGTGTATAATATTAAACATATACAAACCGTTGATGCCGCAAATCGCGACTCGTAAATCGCAAGTAACAAATCACGCGTCATGTAGAGTTTCGTTATTTATTGGCTTTTGGGACCCTTTCGCTTGTGTTGTTACATTCGGTAGTAAAGCTCTTCCCCCGCCGGTCCATCTCCCTTTTTCCTTTTCCCTTCCTCGCGGAATGTTATATACAATATATTTATACACATTACAATATACAAATTGTATATATTTACCGTACAGCTGCAACCGGTTGTGTAATCGTGTACAAATTGTAATTATTCGGCGACGAACCTACAAATTATTAGAATCGTCCACACGCATGTATACGCTACATGGTATACAACGGTCAGTACAACCCCAGCTACTACTCGCCAGTACACCACAATAAATCCATGCAACGTCCCATTTAACTCTACGTTATACATAGCAATAGGTATGCATATCAATATATGTATACCATGTACATATGTGTAATATCCTTGCTCACGTTTTTTTGTTTTTTTTTTGCTTTTTAATTTTTTGTTAACTTTACTTCCAATTAAAAAATTTCACAACTACGATGTAAATTACATTCATACGACGTGTGTGTATACATATACGCTGTAGAATTGAATGAGGTCGCGTGTCGATTGCACAAAGCGAATGAAAAGAGAGACGAATAAGAGAAAATAAAAAATTTATAAAAGAAGCTGATTCATGCAAAATATATTCTTTTGGATGGTAAATTTATTTCGCGATTCGCGCGGTCTGTGAGTTATATGGGAAGAATTTTTTTTTTCTCTTCGTAATCTGGAATTTGACGAATAGAAAACAATTTTTTTCGTCATCTCGTAGAAGTTTTCTTGTTTTTTTTGATTTTTTTTTTTTAAATCAAAAAAAAAAACTAATTTTTTTTTGTCATCTTTTTTTTCTACTATACGGAGCGCGAACTTCTTTGACGGAGTGCTTGTGCGTGACAAAGGAAAAGAGAAAGTATATAATATTTACGTATACATATGTATCTATGTATATATGTATTTGAAAAATTCTCTAAAGTCAGGGTACTAATCCTGGTATATAACCTTCTCACGGATGTGCATGAGATTTTGCGCAAAGGAAGAAAAAGGAAGGAAGAGAGAAAAAGAGAAAAGAAACAAAAAGTTAAAGACAAGAAAAGAATAATAAAAATGACAAACGTGCTTCTTGATCCCTACTACTGCTGCTACTTTCCATCCCCCCCAACCCTGCAGCAGATTTGGGAGAAAAATTGGTCCACTTGATGGGCAAAGAGAACAAGAAAAAAAAGGCGAAATTTTAGAAAAGGAAAAAAAAATGATGAGATATAAAAAAATATGGGATGTAAAAAATGATAAATCCGATGTACCATTTTTGATGTGTTCGCTGGCAAACTGCATATCCGAATGCCGCGTTGAAATTTCGTTCGCCGTCATCTGGAATTCTGGGAGACGTCGATGACGCTGCGCTACCCTCAAGTTTCCGTTCTTTCTTTCTTTCTAACTTATGCTTTTGTACTGTAGATTCCGCCGCGTATTAAACGTACGTATATCGTACCTACGTGTGTAGAAGAAATGCAAAGGGGGTCAATCCGGCTCAACGTTTTATAGATGACTTTAATGACTTTCCGCACTCGTACGTATTTATTATGTAAGGGAAAATTCTATGCCAACTTGAAAACCCTCGTCACATTCGTTTTGATGCGAACGATATCGGCCTTTAATTCTTTTTCCAGATCTCTTTAATTACTATTCATCTCTGGACAGATGAAGACAAAATCCGAGTAGATAAAGAATTTTAACTATCTATGAAAATTTTTCGAAGTCTTCCGATGCAAGGACAATTCTCGAAAGCATTGCAACATTTTTTTGAGGAAAAAATAACAGAAAAATGAATAAAATACGAATCAATCGTACACGAAACCAGCTCGAAAGAGATGAAGATTTACAGCATAGATTATAACGCCAGCATTATTTTGGGGGGTTGGTTTTACAGGGGTCTTTGTACTGCACGGGCAACATCAGGTGACCGTCAAATATAGCTTGAGATTTTCGAGCCCTCGGGGTATAAACTAGATGTAGAATTGAAACTCGGAGGTCATATACATACCTATAAAGTAGATTCGAAGGAAAATTACACACGGAGGATTTCATCTTCGCGTTGAACAAAATTGTCTCCTCTCGCTCTTCGCTCTTTGCTGCTTATACTGTAGATATAGGTCGTAGTCTTTTTGTTATAATTATACGGAAATGGTTTGGTCTTGTGTGCATAAGATCCTGTTGGCGAAAATTAATTAACTGTAGAGGAGGAAAATTAGTTCTCAGTTCTCCCAGGCATACCGTATAGTCCTCGTGTCATCTAGTTCGGTATTACCGCTAATATGATTCGATGGATTATTGAAAATTTCGAAATTCTGGTCAAGCGAATTACCTGTATCTGTAACCAGTGCTGACTATATCTTAAAATTAGTAACGTTTTCAGCCAGCGTTAGTCCACCATAATCGCGTTTAGAGTTATCAATAATTCATCGATTTCTCTAGTTTGCTATTCTCAGCCTCTCCGTTATTTCGCTATCGAATCTACGGGGAATTAATTCATCACGATTCGGTATACATACGACCCTCGGAGTTTGCCGACGAGAACATCTACGCCGTCGACTTAACATGCCTAATGCATTTCGTTATCAATTAATATCCCCGATCCGCGAAGTGCGTCCTGAATTTTCAATTTCCTGCAAAATCAAGCCTTTGAAACCGCGAGAACGTAACCCATCATTTTCCGAACGCAAATCTAAGCGAATTTTCCGATTACGCTCCAGAAAAATTAAAATTAAAAAAATCGAAACAGATTACAAAATTATGTAAAACCTTTGGTAAAAGGTAACACGCCTCATGCTCGCGTTTTCTTTTCTCCTATTCTCTCCACTTTCAAAAATTTTGCAGATATCGTGACCGAGGAATACGGCATCACTAGAAGAGAATATAATTATGCAAATTATATAGAGCGTATTATAATCCGCTCGGAATCACATATAACACGGTAATGTACGTGGGGTTAAAATTTGTTCGTCGTTTAATGACGGCAATCGTAGTTGAAATCTCTCTAGCATATACGGTTCTTTCTCTTCTCTTCCCTTCTTTGTTTTCCGTTATTCAAAATTCTTTGTTCTATCCATCTTACCCCGTATATTTCCACCAATCTACACATTCATGTTTCCTCGCGCCCAATGCCGTAAGAAAAATCAGGCTCAGTTCAGGGCCCGACCCAACCCATAATAAGGATAAAAACGTGCTTAAAGTTTTCGCGCATCGCAGAGTCCTAAGTTTTTCTTCTTTTTTGATCTTTTTCTTCATTTTTTTTTTTTCCTTCTTTCAAGGTGTACCTACGTTCAAAGCACCGGCAATAACTGGAAAGCAAAAATTTTGCATAAAAAGGTTAAAAGAGGCCAGGATAATGGGCCGAAATGAAATTATACCAGTAGGTAGAGGTACACAGGTATATAGGTATATATTTCGTACGACGTTGAGAGAAACGTTCGTTCGAAGGACGATTTTTTTCATTTTTTTTCTTTTCCCTTTTTTTCGTTGGTTTTTTTTTTTTTTCCTAATTTTTATTTTTCTCTTTCTTTTTTCTTCACCCTGCAATTCTGAACAATCAGAATTTTTTCTTTCTTCCTGAGCTATTTCTACTTTTATACGTTTTATGGCCTCTATGTGCTCTAAAGGTATGTGTATACCTATACCATGTACTTGTATGCCATATAGATGTACATTGCTGTCCGTTATAACCACGGTTTAATTAAAAGTTTAGAAGTTTTCTTATTCTTCCTTCTTATCTGCATGCCCACAAATGACCGTTTAATATCCGTATAAGTATACTCATACGTTATATCGTACACTGCGTACGTACGTACATCGAAGCTTAAATTTGTGGTTTTTATTTGTTTTTAATAGCTTTCCAAAAAGGTGGATAAATTTGAAACGCAAATATTTTCTGTATCGTATCCATGACGTTTCGCTAATTTCCAACATTATCGTTATTATTTATGGAAGGAGGGCGTGAAAAAAAAAAAAATAAATTAAACTCGATCAACAAATATTCAAAGTTGAAGAGAACAACAATAATATATACATAGCTATGCTAATTGCAAAAATATTTTCACATAGTTAATGAATTATCGGAAATACATACCCACCGTAATAGGTATTGTACCGAGTTCAAATAAAATGCATAAATTATGAAATTCACCGGCTGCGAGAGACCGTATGACATTTGCCGCGTGCGGTTATAATTTTCCCAGATTCGTACGTATACATACATATACACAGTACATACCTATTATAATTACTTAACGCGTAAATAAATTTAACTTATTATACACCCCCCTCCTCCCCGTCATCCACCCTGTGCTCGCGCGTGCTTTGCGACGATGTTCAACACCCCCGCGCTTTATTCTCTCTTTTAAAATAACGACGCGAGTTTGTTATATCTATACATATACATATGTACGTATCTATACGCGTGCACATATCTTTACATATATACCCGTGAATATGTAAGTATAAAATATATAATACCTAGCGGTAATTTGCTGATATACGAAAAGTTCCTGGAGCACAGGGGACCCACCACCGCACGGTTTCGTTCGCATACCCATTGTACACCTATATACCTATGTGTACGTTACACGAACGCGTGTATAACTATACCTTTGTAATAACCAAATGAATTTATTATCCGTGAAAATAGTTTAAAAACCACGCGGTGGAGAGGAGTTATATAGCTGATCGCGAGAGCGTCACCGCAAGTTGAAAAACAAAACGAAACAGAAAAAACAAAGGAGATGGAATGAAAAAAGTTGGAATACACGGATGTAGGAAATGATTGAAACCTGCATCCGATGATATCGATGGTGATAATGATAATCATGGGTAATGATGATGAAACCAACAAGAACGGAAACTCTCGAATATCCGATTATGGACGTATAGTGTTGTACAACTTCAGTTAATTATTAATTGGCCTTTGCAGCGGCCGCGCCAAGGAACCGTTAAGCTCAGTTTAAACCGTTAACGGTTCGATTAACGAGAGTAAAATGTCATTACCAATGTTCGCGGTACAGAGTATGAGGTGTATATACGTATAGAGTCTACGTATTTCGTATAATACGCGTGCCTCGGAAATTATAATTTAGTTAGAGGATTTTTCCTCCTTTCTCATACCTCTTTTTTCTCGTTTACACCCTGTGCACATTCTTTTTATATTTATTTACTTAGATTTTTCCTTTTTTTTTTTCTCTTCTCCTGCCTCTCTCATCTCGTAAACCTGACAACCATTCATCCGAGAATTATTATTAATAGGTGCGGGGCCACACGACGCGACGTCCGACGTCGCGACGCTGCTACAGTTATACAACTGATACCCGTCGCGGACAACGCTATTTCAATTAATTTAATTTTCTTTTTCGTTTTTTATTCTTTTTTTTCTGAAAATATTTACACCGTATCAGATTTATGCGTGCGTAGGAAATGGTGTTGGAAAATTGTTGTGTCAAAAATACTATTCCCGTACATTTTTCGTTTTCATTTGTTCTTTGATACAGTTAATTATTATGTTTGACCGATTGCGCTCTGGGGTAATTAATTACGAATAAATATGTCGTTAATCAAAATTACTGTCACTTTATTTCGTGCGATAAATGTGGTTTAAATTAAGTACATTCTTGAGTCGCCTCATCTCGTTGTTTGATCAATGCTAAATGATTTTTATTTAAAAAAAAAAACTGAAAACAAAAACCAAAAAAACCGACGGAACGGATATCTTTTTCTTCCATTTTCTATTCAATTTATCAACTTTCGACGTCGAAGTATCGCCGGATATTTTAACGTATTCAACATCAAAGTTATAAGATGTTTCTTTTGCATTTTTTACGGGAAAAAAATCGAAAACTCTTCCTTTGTTTAGCCTCAAATGAATCGATCGAGCGGATATCGGATAAAGACAAAAAAAAGTGATTCCAGTAAAATTGAGGACATCGTTTTATTCGTGAAGTAATTGTTTTACAATAATTTTGTTTTTGCTTTATTTTTCGTTGAAAATTTTTTTGTTATACCTATTTTTTTACACATCTTCGATTTTCCATAAACGCCCCCATCTCAGAGACCGATTGCGAAGGACCGAAGTGCGACGAGTCAAACTGGAATTCGAGTGACTCACGGAACTAAAGAGAAATCAGATAATTTTTAGGGTCAAATTGAAAATTGAACGATTCTATCTGCAACGAAATAGTTTTACAATTAGTACACTTACGTTTCAACTCTACTAGTTTCTGTCCTAGGAGAGAAATTTCAATTTGCAAAATAGAGCTTAAAGCAGCCGGTGCTGCAGCGGCCATAACTACGAAGGTCAAAATTGCAAGTTTGTTGTATATCCCCATTTTATCGATGAATCGATTTACCCTTTCTTTCTACTTTTCAAATTTTATTCCGATACTCTACTACTCGCGAGTACACTTTGAGAGTGCCCGAAACTCTGTGAAAAAATTCAGCGAAGAAACCCTATTTATACGTCTATGCACCAGCGGATATAAATTCCCCACTTTTCAAAATTGAAAAGAATTCTATTTTTCTTTCTTTTTTTTTTTTTTTAATTTACCTATCAGTCGATTAGTTACATGTTACGTGCAGGTGAGTTAGAATAGTGGAAATAAAAACTCAAAATTCATATTTTCTTATCACTTTTTGTCGATTATACATTTCTACCTACACATAGTGGATCCACTAGCAAAATTTATTGCACAATTATAACGATTATTATACAACATGTGACAATTTTTTTTTTTTTCATTTTCACATAGCTTCAGTTCTGACCTTGAATAAAAAAGAAAAATGAATAATGCAAAGGGGGAATTTGATTAGATAATTACCTGAACATTTCGCAGGTGCAATTGAGTGTGAGTTAGGTTTTAGTATGCACACTCGCGTATGACAGCAGAAACGACGCATACGCATTAAATATACAATTAATAGTTTAATTGACGATACCGAAATTCGCAGAAGAAATTTGGATAAAAAAAAATTGATATAAAAAGAAAAGTTTGACGGATAAAAGTAGAGAAAGAACTCGACGTAATCGAAAATGAAGTTGGTCGTTAACGACAATGTTTTAATATGAAATTGACGAGGGTAGGTATAGTTGTATGTGGTTGAAACTAACTTTTTGGATTAATTACGTACGGATGCAATTTGCATTGGGGTTTCATGAAAGAGTGATGTTTTCACAGGTGAAATGAAGAAGGAATAAAAAATGGAAGATGTGACGGGAAAATGATGAAAATTTCAACAACAAAAAAATCCTGCAACGTTCGTGTACCTTTCTTTCGATCGTCAGGAATCGAGGGTAAAGGGAATAATTTATTCTACGCTGTGAGAAACAAATGAAAAGTTTAACCTTTGTCGCGTATATGATATCCGATATGACAATGAAAGGGCGAGAACTAATATAACATTGATTGAAAAGAAATAATTCCATTTATGTGGTTATGCATAATAACGCCACGCGGTTCTCGAACAAGATGGCGTTTTCCACATACAGCACAGATTACAGATACATAAACTTAATACATATGTATATAATATTCATATATGTATACATATATTTCAGTAAAATCAGATAGTGGTTGATCGCGCGGGTGAGCTCAATAGCTCGAGGGTTGGTTTAATTAAACTTATATAACTATTATCTGCATTGAATTCAACTTCACTCAGGTCAGGTTGTGTCTTATTAAATTCGTAGAGAATTCCCGGCATTTTCGATATAACTATCAAATAAGTTACGGCTCTAATAATTATGGCTATATCTTTACCGTAAATAATTACGATTCCGCTAAACTTAGCTATTAAATAAGGGGGAAAAAAATTTCTCAAATTTCAATTTCATTATCATTTATTACGTCATTATGTGCAATATTCCCGTTTTACAATTATCGCAAACTACACTATATCGCAGCAAATTTATACAGTGGCGCTGTTCCGTGTATATTCATATCAATGTAATAATTGTAAAGAAAGAAAAAGACACGAGAAAACGAAGTAGTTGGACATCAGAATCGACGAACGCACCGATATAATTTTAGTTCCATACGTGCGATGTGAGGAATTTTTATCAACTCGCGTTTACAATTCATCGATCTCATGTACATGTACGTTATATAACATACATTCGTATCTATGTGCACAGATTCAACAGAACTCTTAAAACTTATTCGGAAAAATTGAGGGCGAAATGAGGGGAAGAGAAGAAAAAAAAACGAGAGAACCAAATTGTAAAACTCAAAATGAAAATGCTCTCTACGGATATATACACATAGATGTATGCGTATACGTACCAATACACACGTGACACATATATAGGTCAGAGATCAAAGTTGAAGACGGAAATACCTTTCGCATCTTAGCGCAGATTACATACCAATGCACATACGTGGATATTTATGCGGAGGGAAATTGAGGGTGGAACAAGAAGAGAAGTGAAAGAAAAAATAGAAAAAATATGAAAATAATGAAAAAGCACTTTGAGGATAATGTAGGTGCACGTATATCCGTACACGTGTATGTCAGGTCATGCGTGTATATACATTAATATGTGTACTTTTATATTTATAGTAAGAAAAAAAGAGATGAAAAAAAACGAATCGAGTCCCGTGATCAAAGAATGAAAAAGGAAATAACTTCCGCATCCTTAGCGCACATACCATTCCTCTTGTAAATGTTATATAAAGATGCATATACATGTGTGCTGTATCTACATATAGGTACTTATAGATTGCACAGAAAATTGGTGATGCAGAGAGATGAGATATCTTACAAGCACAGGGTGTCCAAATTCAAACAGAGTATAAGATGGCGTGTTCGATATAATTCTGGAAAACGATGAGAGAATTTTCGTATCTATTCTTTCCCACGAAATTCGATTTTTCTATTTCAATATTAGAACTAATCGGGTTAGAATTCAAATTGAGCACTAATTGAGAAACAATGTTTTCGTACTAAAAATTGAACACCCCGTATATCAAGTGTGGGGGTGGAGCAACCTTGAATAATGTGTGTTATGTGGGGGTACATACAATAAGTGTATGTAAATACGTATGTATTCATGTATTCGATATACATGTTGTACACCTTTCTAGTTCAATCGACCAATTCCATTGGCATAATGCTGACGAGAGTGGATGGAAAGGAAGCCTGAGGGATCCGACTAAAGGAAGCGAGATTCCTTCTCGCTGGGTTAAGGATCGATCCTTGTACACACTATACCGCTGGCTAACAATAAGGAACATTTATATCAATAAACGTCCGCAAAGATTTTCTCTTTCCCACAACGCTCTGCAAGGTCCCTTGCCCACTTTTAAAACTGATTAGAAAACCCGTTGCATTCACTACTTTGCTTTTCACCTGAAAACCAACCGAAAAAAAATAGAGATATTTTCATTCCCGAATTACTTTTAAATTCCCTTGTTTTTTTCATTGAAGAAAATTTATGAAACAATAATTTTCAACAATCTGAAATCAGAGCCGTGAATTGTAGGGTATCTTTTCTTTTTTGAATCAGGCTTTTGCAATTTGCTAGTTATATTTCTGGGAATGCATGAATAATTTGACTAAATTGCATAATTACATATATTTGTACATACATGAAAAAAATATGCTCAGATGTATAAATTCGAGTGAATGCACGGAATTTATTATTATTTTTTAATGCATACGCCCGATGAATACGAGCACGTATTTTGTACATGTATATGAACGTAAATAGTATGTGGTATGTAGAGAAAACTTTTCTGAAAAGTGGGCGTTTCCCATATATACTGTACATATAAATACCTATACGTCGTCTGCAGAAAAATGTATCTACAACCGCACGTATGAAACATTTTCTATACAAAAATAGTAAAAAACCGAAAAACCAAAAAAAAATAAAAAAAAAACAAGAAACAAAAAAAGAGGAGAGGCTGTACCATCGACACGTATTGAAACTATGTTCGTATAAAATTTCCAAGTCTGTATTCACGGCCACGTTTCGCGGTCTAAATCATTCCACATCTATGATTCCACCCTTTACTTTTTAATGGACGACGTGCCGAGAGTTCGAGGAAATTCAAAAGTTATAGGTACCCGTATACCAATTGGGAACGCGATATCAGGTCGCGAAGAGGAAGTTTGAAAAAAAAGAGAAAATTCGCGGGAGTATTTTTATTGTTTTTTGGTTTATCCAACAATAATTGTTCCCCCGTGGAAAAAAGCTCGTTTCGAAAATGGAAGAGTAAAAAATTTGGTCTTCTGAAGAGATCTACAATTTAAAGAGACTTTGTACTCCCTAAGAATGGATAATTAATCTTCTATCGAGGAGTGGCCGTGTAACCTATAACGAAGAATACTTGGATAAAGGGAACGAAGTTTATTGCGCAACTGCATTGACAAATGCTTATTGAAAACGGCGGGTATGTATATGTACATTTGTGTTGGTATGTGTGTGCAAGGTACACATCTATACGAGGAGAGATCAATTCGTTAAACTTCACCAATAAAGTAAAATCTATTCAACCAAAGTAATCGGGGTATGTTTTAATAGCGAATTTATTTCCACATATAGATACTATATGTATGTTAAAAATTTGAGAAATATCTTTTTCATAGATTTCGTTTAAAAATATAGAAACTCATACAGGTATCGTTCAAATTGATTCGGGTTCAGCGGTCTCTTCATATAAATCGAAAGTGTACGTATTTTATCTATCCTGGTTTTTCTTTATGAAGGAATGAAAATCAAGACAAGCTGGTAGAATACATCCCACGGTATAAAATACAGGACCTCTCTTGATCTATAAGCTTCGAAAGAAAAAAAAAAAAGGTCAGGGATCCTAAGTAATTTCCATTTGAAATATATGCGTCCCCAAAGGGAGGGAAAAAAAAATAAGAACAACAAATAAAATGAAATAAACTAAAGCAAAGTTAAATAAAATCACATGAAATGACGATGAAACGAGAAACAAAAAATAACCCTGAATATTTACTCTCATATTTCGTTACGGAATGTTTAAAGGTAAGATTTCTGCAGAATGCATGTATTTTTTTTCACTTTTCCTACCCTACGTTTAGCACATCCTTTGTAGCACCACGGATATGAACTTATAATATTATCCGTTTTTCTATATACCTAATAAATATTATCCTTGTGACGCTCGTTATAATGCAAACTCTCGTATGTTTGTATGTTTCGGGTAAACGCTCTCGGGGGCATAAAAAGCTATCATTATTACCCCGGTTTTTTTTCTTCCGCATTTCATTTTCCTACGAAAAACTGTTCTCGTGCTCTCCTTCGGGGGGAGAATCTGAGATTCTCACCCTTGGCAAACATCCCGATACACGTATGCCTAATATTATCATATTGTCGAATCGAGCTATTCGAGTGGAATTTTCATTGAAAAGCGAGAGGAAAAAAGCTCGATTATTTCAAGAGAGCTTGAATTTCAATTATTTGATCGATATAATTTCGCAATCGATCGAAATAATGTTGATTCGATGACTCTCTGTGGAATTCTAGTTCGTTATAAATAAGAATTTTTTTTTTCTCTCTAAGGATAAATCGTGACGAGATATGAAATTGTTTTTCAACACCCTGTACACGTTACGAACGGATCGCCGTATAATCCCTCGATAAGAAGTCGATAAGTTGTCTTGTCTATTTCCTGAACTGGAGTGTTGGGATATAGAATATAAATTTCAGCTGTATACTTCTTATATTCCATATATGTATGGGTATGTATAGGTACTACAAGCTACCTACATACCCACTCGAAGACTATCCGAATTGTGTTAGTAGAATGTTTATGCATACAAGAACTTTTGAAAAACTAAGTTAAAGAGAAAAGAAAAAATGGAATACGTAATATTGGATTTATTCGACTATTGGTTTGTATCATTTTTTCTTTTCCTTCGCTCTTTTTTGTTTTAGAACAAACCAAATGTAACAGAGAAAAAATATGTTTTGGATTTTATCTTCGAAAGCGAGAATAAGAAAATTAAAACGAATAAAACTTACCGATTTTGATAACGCTAGGAGCACAGGACGCGTGAAAAATCAAAGTGACGAAAATCCAAATGGTGGTTGTAGCTGCCCTCATGCTGCGATTCCGGACAGGAAAAGAGCTGTCTGTTGAAAAATCAGAAAGTAAAATAATTGTAGTATGCCAAATGATGATGAACATGGGTCAGATGATCATTTTATTAAGATAATCTATTCGCTCGATCTGCGGTAAATTAATCAGCAAAGCTTGATAAAATTGGATTGTATGTATTTGTTCTTTTCATGGAAAAATCTCGAGACCAGATGTACGAAGTTGGTTGTATGTTCGTGTGCAATGTGCAGTTGACCGCCTCATAAGTACATGTATTTATATATATATATATATACATATAGGTATGCGCCCAGTTCGCTGTTGGCTAGATCCACAACTCTGCTATTTATGCAAACACCCATTAAACCCAGCTGTATTTACGGTGGCAACTCAGAGACCAATGGCTGTAGCTGGGGTTTCTCTTTGCGGAGTTGGCTTGTAAGGCAAAAGCTGCACGGGGTGATTTCCCCCATTCGCCACCCACACCTCGACCTGATGTTTGAGAAAAGAAAGTTTATTTCGCGGTCCGCGCGAAAGTTTTACTTTCGGAAACCGTTGTGCCTATCCCTCTACCCGTGTAACTGCTACCGGAGCGGCCATTTTGTTGTCTCCTCTTTTTTATTCATCTTCTCTTCTATCTCGGGAGATAATCAAATATTTTTCGCATCAGCGCGACGCAGCCCTGGTCTACCACATTTTGGTACACGTCATATGTGTTTCAGAAAAAAATCAAGATGAATAAAATAAAATGGCCAATCAGAAATGTTTTGAGTATCAAACTAGTTTTTGAACGTCCGTAGCCATGCTTCCTGACATAATAAAATACACCCGTTTTTTGATTCAATTATTTTCAAAGATCGAAGTTTAGATTTGGATTGTCAAACCTTTTTTTCTCTTTCTGAAAGACATAAATAACGTGTTGAGATGGCCTGTCCTATGGGTGTACTTGTATACCTATAGATTCACACTGATTTTCTCAATTGATCCAATAATTCTACAAATTTAAGTGGGTATATATACGAACTTTAACCCTCCCTAACTTTTTCTCAAATCTCTCACAAATGAAGAGTAATATATACAGCATATATACGTATAACGTATATAGTAAACGTGACAAGAAGTTTGGGAATGGATTTAACCGAACTCCGAAGAGGATTGTCGAGCTTGAAGAATGGCTCTAAAGTTCACGGGGCTAAATAACCTCTGTTTATTCTTGATTAATCCAAATTTCAAATTCTTCGAGCGACAAAATATCGGAGCACCTATATACCTTCGATTTTGATTTATTCCAGCCTCCATTTACAAATTCCACCTTTGGCATTATTTTTTTTTTTTTTTCATTGATTTATTTTATTTCTCTATAAATTCGAAATTAAGCTCTCGATTCTCATGTTTTTCAATTCTATATCGAGTGACGAATGCGGTCCGAAATTTTGTTCTTCTTCCATCGTAAATTGAAAATAGGAGACCGAAGGGTAACAAATTTAAATAAAAATAGTCAATAAATAAATAACGTACGTTACTACCTACTTTCAATTTTTGATTTTTATATCGTTGGGATAACGCTGTTAGAATTATTAATGACGAATATGTTTGCACATGATTTCGCTTGGATGGTATTCAACTTTAAATCAAGCAAAGCGCGAAAGCTGACAAGGAATCGAAAGTCCCGAATCTGATTCACAAATTTCTTGAATACTATCACAAGCCTTATGTACAACATAAGACAAACTCACCGGCAAGAAACGAGCAACTTACATCCCTTTCATCCCTACATGGGTATATTTCCATCATTCTCTTTTTTTGTCGTTCTTATCCGTCTATATAAATAAAAAAGTCTTGTACCAAAAACAAATGCAAGGAAGGATATTTTTAATATTCAGATTATGATAACAATATTACAACATGAAGTTCGTCGCGATTTTATTGCTGAAAGTACCCCACTTGATTAATTATTTATTCAAAAAACGAGTGGGCTACCTCAAAATATCAAGGAAAAATTTTTTTCCACCTGATTACTTGATCGATTGCGTGAATAGATGATTCTGGCTTCCAGATTTAGATTCCTGAGCTGATTATATATGTGATTACTCTTGAAGAAGCAAAAAAAAATTCGATTTTGAGCAAAAAATAAATCATTGTTTTGATTGGGTTTAACATGCTTTTCTGACGTATTTTGACCTCAGAAATCCGAATCTAAAAGAAAAATTGATCCATCTCTAAAATTGACCGAGTTATCGCCAATTTTCAGCTTTTTGGGGTCAAAAATAAAAAATTGATCTTTTAACCTATCTCAATGTAATTTGAGCTCAGAAATCCGAATCCGAAAGAAATATTGATCTATCTGTAAAAATTACCGAGTTATCCTCATTTTTTCACATTTTTTGGTACAAATTTGAAGATATCTCGAAGGAAAAAAATCGTGGCTCGATTTGGACAACGGATTCGTGTTCCTGAGGTCAAAATACTTAAGAAAAGTGCAATACGATCAATTTTTTAAAATAAAAATTTTTGGCCAAAATTTGAGATTTTTCCAAGGGGTACCCCTTACGATTTTTTCAAATTTTGACCAAAAATTTTCATTTTTTAAAATTGATCGTATGGCACTTTTCTTATGTATTTTGACCCCAGGAACACGAATCCGTTGTCCAAATCGAGCCACGATTTTTTCCCTTCGAGATATTCTCAAATTTATGCCAAAAATCGCGAAAAAATGGGGATAACTCGTTCATTTTTGCAGGTAGATCAATTTCTTCTCCAGATTTGGATTCCTGAGCTCAAATTACACTGTGATAGACTGAAAAATCAATTTTTTCTTTTTGGCCCCAAAAAGCTGAAAATTGGCGATAACTCGGTCAATTTTAGAGATAGATCAATGTTTCTTTCAGATTCGGATCCCCGAGGTCAAAATACATAAGAAAATCGCCATACGATCAATTTATTAAAATAAAAATGTTTGGCCAAAAATTGAAAAAATCGTAAGGGGTAATATTTGAATTTCTCGGTCTACGAGGGGGCCCGAGCTTTGCTGGAGTCAGGTAGCCAGCAGTGTAGCGCTTTGTTGTGAGACGTCACCTTGGGGGCTGAGCAGAGGTGACGCCCCACAACAAACCGCATGCCCGTGGCTACCTGACTCCAGCTAAGCTCGGGCTCCCGAAAAATTCTTCATGTTGTAATATTGTCAATATAATCTGAATATTAAAAATTTCCTTCCTTTCATTTGTTTTTGGTACAAGATTTTTTCATTTATATAGAGGGATAAGAAAAAAGATTTCAAAGAATACACATGTTTATATTTTAAAGAAAAAATTAAATACGGGCATTTTTTTTTTCATACACTTAGATTGCACCCTCCCATGTTCATATCGGACTAAAAAATCGCCTCTCATTTCGCATGGAGTTTTAAAAGAATCTTAGATACACATCGCGTGTGCGACGTTTTTTAGATTTGGTAACAAAAATCGAAAAACAAGGAGAGGAAACTTTAGAAAAAATGAGGACCGTGTTTTTTACTTGACGCATATTGTAACATCTATCTGTAAATATATATACCTGTATACTCGTGCACCTATACGTTTGCTTGGAGGAATAAAATCATCGGCGAGAAAGGAAGGTGAAAATAGAAGAAAAGAGAGAAAAAGAATTTCTATTCCGTCCCTTTTTTACCCTTCCGTTTCGGCTCCTGCCGAGCTGATCGTTGATCCGCGTGTAGAAAAAGTCAGAGAATGGAAGGAACTGAGCCCTCTAACGAAAAAAAAAAAAAAAGAAAAAAAGATAGAATAAAATAAAACTGAAGAAAATAAAAGGTGTTAACAGTTATCGAAGCGCTGTTTTATGGACGTACACTTATTGCTGGAATCACCCCGATGTTGATAGCCCATTAGCCGATCACACGTGATTACAAAGAGAAGAGAGAGAAAAAAAAAAAAAAAGAAACAGGTTAAAAGAAAGTGTTTGCCTAACGGGACGAAATAAATAATCGGGCGGGATAAAACCGCCGTCGAATAACGATTGGGAGAACGGACGATACCCATAGTGGATTGAGAATGAAGATTCGTGCTTTAAAAATTGTTGTCTCTTTTTACGAAGTTTTATAAGGTTGAGAAATGAAGATCAGCAGAACGGTCGTGCGTCGCTATGGCGGGGACGGATGTAGTTTGAAAAATGAAAGAGGCCTCCGTTTATCGATTCGTTTATTTTGGGCACCCCCACATACCCACCCATGGAAATTTGGATCATGCGGTTTCGCTTTTTTTCTAAATAGGGTGCGATTCGGCGAGGGGGGGAACGAGGCGACTCGAGCTTTTACGGAATTCTCTGGCGATTACTTCGGCGATGACGACCCGTTTACGTAGACGTTATAGGTGTCCATGCGTACACGTGGATAGATTATACCCACCACGAGAAGCGATGCGAGGCGTCGCCTACGCTGCTTCGCGAGCATCTTCATCCCCTCCACCCGTATTCAATCCCCTGCATAAATGACGCCGAGCAACGGGGGGTTACCTCAATTTTCCTACGATTCCAGTTACACCTCAATTACCATCCAACGACCCCATTCGCTTCGGCAGTTCATCCCCTAGCTTCGGATGACACCAACGCCGCAAATCTCGACCACCTTTATACACTTCCGCTGATATAATGAGGAAGATTTATAATGAAATTTTCAACCTCCACCCTTACGATATCTTATAGCGACCCGCAGACGGAATATCATCTGAATAAATAAAATATTCAAAAAGAAACAGGTTACGGATCGCACACGTATAGGTATACCTTGTACATGGCGTATCGGGGCGGGGAAAGCTTCCTTTTTTTATGTATGCCGGGATATACGTATACACATAAAGCTTCATCGATTGACAGATGATGAAAGATTATACGCGCGTGTAATCTCAAGACATTCAGATTCTCTCTCTATAAGAGACACGTTATAAGATTTCTTCAAAGATATATAGCTAACCAACAGAGCGGATGATTGACTAAACTCTAATTAAGTAATTATAAGGATTATTAATTAGCCTCCAGATCCTTCAACGCGAAAAGACGTATGTATCTATATACTTTTTGAAAATTGAGTAAAAAAAATAATTAATAATTGATTCAAATTTGTTACCATGATTTTTGAATAAAAATTAATCAAGGGCTTCATGATACCAATTACATCCCGATCTAAATTGGAGAGAAATTTTTTTTCTTATCTAGAAGATAATTATTCATAACTAAAAGATCAAAATTGGAGAGAATTTTTTTTCTCTTCGAATAAGTGAATCACGTATTATACATATACATCTGGTTTTGCATAATGGTACGTCAGCCTTGAACGTAAATATAATATCGATTGACAGGTCATGAGCGGCGATTATTATACGGGGATACTAATCGGAGCGCATGATTGGCTTCTTATAAGTAAGTGTATAGACAGCAGTACGTAAAATCGGTGGCAAACGAGACCGAAAATTTTTAGAAAAAACCCCGCTTCTCTCGAAAACCGTTTGGATCGACATTATTGTGTGTTAAAAAAAAAAAAAAACAAACTGACCATTTGATTTTTCAAAGCGGAATACAGAAAAAAAACACATCTGCCGGTACCGAGACATTCTTTAGTCATAAATAGTAACGTAAATTGTGAGTGACTACTTCGAAATGAATTAATATTGCGAAAAAAAAATAACTAAATAAATAAATACATAAAAAAAAAAAATGAGAACAGTTATAACGACGACGTTTAAGAAATATAAAACGATTTTGAAAAGGTTACCGTACAAAAGATTTCAATGAATAGTTTATTAGTTTCAATCAACTGTGAACCCCTCCGCTAGTTACGCGTGAACTTTTTTTCCACGGAGAGGCCATCAAACTATAGGTTAAACTAAAGCCCTGATGGTCGAAGGGAAACGTCGACTTCTCCTCGCGACGAGCACACTGATGGATTGCATCGAGCAAGTCGGACGATTCCGACGCGATCGTTGACGTTTTTTTTTTTTTTTCTTTTTATTTTAAGTTCTTTTTTCTTTTTTCCCTCCCCCTTTTTTCGAGTCGTATTTTCGTCGCGCCCACATCCGTTATCCGTACATCTTTTTCATTCTCTTCGCCGATTCCTCCGAGGTCAAATTCCGGTTGCGGTTCGTTTCGTTGGTTACTACCCCATCACGTGACGGACTTCGATGCGATTTTTGAGTTTTTTCCGACCTTCGTTTTTTGAAAGCACGCGCTGATCTTTCAACGGTCGATCTAAACTCGAAACGAGATATCGCAGAAGGGAAACTGTGAGTGCTTAAAAACCAAAAAATAAATCACAAAAAAAAGAAGAAGAAGAAAGTCAAAGAAGAAGATAAAAAATTAGAACTCTAATAAGTGAAACAGCAGTGCGCGCGTACAAGAGGTGTCAATTGAGATCAAGTTTTCCAGTTTATGTATAAAATAAAAGAAAAGTTTCAAGTGAAAAATGTCGATGTTTTCTCGCGACGCTTCGGATATTTTAGTGATGTTGTCAAACCGTGTAATCAAAACCGCAGTGCATCGTGCTACAGCTAATTGTAAATGTCAGGTGGATTGCATGCAAGGGCTACATAATTGGAGCGTGCGACCTCGTTCGGCTTAGAAGTCGCATGAGTATGTGAAAAAATAACTTAATAGTAATAATACCTTATCGAGACGTATCAGTTACGTTCGAAACGCTTCCATATATTCTTTGCGGATACGTATAAACAATTGTCATAAATAAATGGCGGTTCAGCGCGCCACGTGATATTCATTAGACTATTTCTTTATTTTCTATTTTGTCTATTCGTAATGAATAACGCTAATTTTCCCACATCTTTTCAAAAAAAGCTCGTCGTGACCGAATAATCGAGATCAAATTTTTACTAGAGACAAAAATCAAAATCAAAATTGTTTCACGTTCGATTTCGTGTGGTTGAACGAGAACGAATGTATTTCATTTTCACCATCCCACACCGGTGCACGTATATGGGTTACCTAGATAGCAAATGCATACATACCTAACAGTAAGTAGGTATATGTACCTACTCCCGTTTGTTTTTTGGGTTACGTCTTGAATTGAAAATCGTGGGTGTAACGAGGTGCGTTAATTAGGTTTGTTACACCGCTAATTAAGCAGAATATTCGCGGTGTAGCTGGTGCTCGAAGACCTTCAAATAATTTCATACCTACCTTAGGTATACATACCGACCTATACCTAACTCATAATTACCACTGAATCTATCGAGCGGTTAGGTACGAAACTTGAACTTTGATTTAGACGAAAATAAAACGGAAAAAAAAAACAAAAAAAAAAAACAGGAAAAGCTAGTCCACTCAACGCGATTCGTTTCGTGCAAAATTTTTAAATACCCTCGGTCGAACTGGTACGATATAAAAAAATCAAATAAAATAAAACGAAAGAAAATCAAGATCACTAATTATAAATAATGTATAATGAATTGAAATCGTAATTTCGAACGGCAGAAAAAAAAAATTTATGTAGCCACATATAGATGAATCGGAAAAACTCTGAATCTGGCTAATTTTTTTCTTCTCTTTCTTTACAACATCAAACTACCGGAGCAGTTGCTTTCCTCGGGTGCATAGGTACAAGTATATATATAATACGTATACCTATATACCTGTATTTGAAACTCTGGGGAAATATTTTGCAAACCACAGCTTTAACTACATAGCTTTTCCTACTGTACACCCACTTGTAGTTATTCACCTGTATAACGATAAAACTTTGTAGCTATTTTGTTTGTGATTTTTGATTTTTTTCTCTCTCAGTTTTCGAAAAATATATAATGTGTATATGCGAGTTGATATATATTTACATGTGTCCAGACAGTGTACGTACGTATATACATACGATATGCGATATAATGTATGAAATATTTTCCAACTGTTTGAACGAGTCGCGAGCTTTACATGTACATGTATAATACCTATAACTATACATGTAGGTAGATCCTAGGAGGTTTTCCAGATATATGTACATATATATTTATATAACTAACTTTATCATTTATTTTTCATGTTGACTTTCTTTAATTTTTTACCCTTTTCCTACAGACTCTACATCTTATCTTTTTTTTTTTTTTTTGTTTGCAAAATTCTTGTAGCTGTGAAAAAAGAAGTTAAAAGAAAAAAAATCAAAAACAGACTTGGAATGTCGGTAGACCGTACAAGCCAACTGCTGAAACGCATCATACGGACATACCTCTATACACACATGAATGCGATTCGTACGAGGTATGTAACATACATATGAGAATATCTATACATATTATTGTACCTATATCGGGGAGGGGGTACGTTATTACGTAGCGATGACACGGGAAACCGTATAATAGAGCGTGAAAGATTCCCTATATACGAAGTAGGCAAAAGTTGAGTAAACCTCAATCTAGCACGAATACGACTTAAACAAGCGGGTTTGGGCTGACTGTGAGCCAGCCTTTGAACTTTCCGTTATTCGTGGTCGAAACAATATTATTCATCGTAACGATTCTTCAATTCAATTCAATGTTCAATGAGTGGACAGTGACCTGTAAAGTCTGGTGCTCAAATTATCAATCAAAATTCGAATACTTTGAGATTCGCTGCCAGGGAGGATTCCCTGTTATGAATTTCGCGGTTCTTAACTCACAATCAGTTTCTCTTTGGGCAGCTCGGTAAATCTCCAGATACTCATTTTCGTCGAAGTCCGTCGATCGTAAAATGCGTATTTCCACTTTTCGCGCATCGTATAGAAATCAAAGGTCATAGGAATCAGAAACTTGAGAGTTACGATTGAATTAGAATTTTGCGAATCTGACTTCAGATTTGTAATCAGCGACCCAAAAAATCTACCGGTGTCAATTTTTATTTTGAATCCGTCCATCCGTTCCAAAGATATCACCAATTTTATTTTGCAAGAAATGCGGACCATCTCATAGTTGATATTAAAAGCTTAAATTTTGGGAGATTTTTTTCAATTCATTTGGAAGCGTATAAGTCCATTTATTTTCTTTTTATTTTATTATCATTCATTATTTATTTCTTTTGTGTTTTTTGAAAAAGAGAAAAAAAGAAGAAAAATCGTAAGAGAATTCGCGCAGCCGGGCATAAAGCTACGGTATCGCATCCCCTATAACCTACAGGATTATTTAACGACGTCATTATACTCGTTTCAATACTATCTATTCGAGGCTGCACAATTTTTACGCGCTCGTAGTCCAACTATATGTAATTATATTTGTGCACAGGTACATATATGTATATCAACTTCATTAATCGTTTAACTAAAGGTCTAAACAATCAATTAATCAAAAAGAATCCAAAGAGTAGAAAGAACATTTTTGTTCGAAAATCAAAATTTCGTATTCAAATAATTATAATGAGATTTTTCGAAACATACGTACATCTCACTCACCGTTTCTTGATTTTTCTTTTCTTTTTTTTTTAAATTTTTATATTCCCCACTCTTCGAAACAAATATGCATAGGTATGTTAAAGATGAATTTAATCGATTACGAGTTTAGCGGACGAACCATATTTTCATTATTCTTTCAAATATTTTATTCACTCGTTATCGTTAAAATTTCCAGCAAACCGGAGAACGCGATCTAAGGCACAGAGAACGTATCGAGGAAATTATTTTAGTATACCTTCTCGGTAACGCGAAAAGAGCCGTCGCGACGCCAGTTTGAAGCTGACTGATCTAAATTTGGTACAGAGTAGCCCAAATACTCCGAAGAGAATCCAGCGAGGAGTTGAGATGGGAGAGAAAATTCGTCGCGAGAAATTACGTAAACGACTAGACGTACGTCTATAGCTGTGAGATTTTTAGATTGTAACAAATTTCGAATTTCCATCGACGGAATTCAATCGGTCAATTTTTCCCGAGAATTCTTCTTTTTTTTTCGGTGCGATAAAAGAAAAGTTTCCACGGTCCATAATTGGAAGACGGTTGAAATTCATTGAGAAGTGAAGTTTCGATACACAATATTCGTCTCCGACTTGAGTATTAGTGCTATAAAGAATTTCAAATGGTGGTTAAATTCAGCATGCATACGCCGGCCCCCGCGCCGGCCGCAGCGATTCCCGCGGAGTTTATTTTATATTATACGAAATCCAATTTAATTTTAACGTCGTAAACTCGCTCGGAATTTAAATTTATCGAAAAACTAATCCGAAAAAATTAAGCACGCGGTGTATAATAAAGACAAATTCTGATGAACGAAAAAAGGAAATGGATTAATAATTTTTTTAATTCTTTAACGATGAATCTGTTTGATCATTCATTTTTTTATCCCTCTTACAATATCTGAAATTAAGTGTAATGGTAAACGTAGTTTTGAAATTTATATAAGAATCTGGATTCACGTTGGAAAAAAAATTCAACGCGAATTATCATATCAGGTATTAGTTTTCCGATTTCACATTTTACGATTTTAATTGTTCTCAGACGTCTTTATACATCATATCCTGCGGAGCTGCTTTTCTACGTTGAATTCTAATTGCCGAATTTCATTCCCCTCCAGATTGTTAATGTACAACAACCGGAATATGTACGTTAATGATATTATGCAGAATCGAAAATATATATGAAAAAAAAAAAAAAACCACAATCACAAAATAATTGTATTACAATAACATTGAACATTGAGGTTGAATTATTTTGTTCTAATACCAATTTAGGAATTTTTTAAAAGACGGATTCTCGAGCTTACCGCAACAGGGTCGTCTTTACGTTCCACTTTTCTTTTTTTTTCTCTTTTCTCAAACATTGAAATTCATGGGAATCCATATAAGGCCTATTTCGCGGAGTATGTGCGTCATATAGGTACCTACAACGTTACCAACTGTGTAACATTATGTACGTTTCTTGTGCATCCGAAAATGGCCCAATGAATCCACATTGAGTTTGATAAACGGTTTCACGCCTCGTAGATCGAGTTTAGGGTATGTTATATGGTACGTGATATAACACAAGACCTTATCACCATCAGAACGTAAACACACACACACACACACATATATGTCTAGTTATGAATACATAAACTGTGTATATGCAACCACGTTAATCATCAACTTGCTCACACAGTGCAAATCATCGGTTCAACGAAATGACAATTATGCACCAGAGAACTTTCTTTTCTCCACGTTTTGAGACGTGTCCTTTTCATCTTGATTTTTGATCTCCGATTCTCATTTTGTGTCTAACCCACAGTTAGCACCTAGTGCTTCGATGGTGACATATACGCGTATACGTATCGCACACCTGCAACGGTGCAGAGTCCGCGTAGTACCAGCCAAAAGTACTTACTTACTTCATGCAGTTTCACAGTTGAATTCGATAGCTTTGAGATGAGGGTTGTTTACCTGACGCGACCCCCCATCCCCCGCCCCCGTTGGAACCACCGCAGCCAGGGGGTGTGCGATGGTTATCTATGCATGGATGCAGCCTCAAGTGTTAGCATGTAAACCTTGGCGTGGTGCACCAGCAATTTCATATACATTATATAGTACATAGAGGTAGCGATTGCATCGGGATATAGGTACATATAATATGTTTAAAATATATATATGTTTATATGTACACATATATTCGCGTGTGTGTACGAATATATGTAAATGTTTGTGAATCGAAAAAGTAGGAAGGCTGCCAGATTGGTATGTATATTTGTCGGGCGTTATTTGCTCCGCTGCATTTCCACCATATCGCGATTCGTCGGCGTAATACTCTGTGCGTATGTAGGCGCATATACATTGGTAGGTATACACATATGTGTGTATTTAACGCGTGTGTATATGTGGAATTATATAAATTACATATAATGCGTTCGGAACCACTTCGAATCAATCGGGTTGGATCTCGTAGCGACGGAGTTGAATTTGACGATTAATTATTATTTTTTTTTTCAATTTTTTTACCATCAGGGAGTTCTTATTATGGCCGTACAATGTGTGAACAGTGACCGAGAATCGTTAATACCGGAAATTATCTATAAATAAAAAATAATGACGACGAAGAATGTCGAAGAAAAAAGAGGAGAAAAGGAGGTCAAATAATCGAAGAGTCGCGCATTAGGTTATAATTGATTCGTTATGAAATTCCCTATCGCACATATGTCTATACATTATCTGGTATTTCCAAAATTCGATTTGCAATCGCGATATAATAGAAGAAGGATTACGAAAAGCTCCTATATTAATTTGTAGGGACTGAATCAGATCTGAATGTGCAATAGATTGATTTTATAATCGTTGTAGATGACGTGATCGTGATAACGCATAAGTTGTACACACATAACGTGTATAATGGGAGAGAGAAACAAGAATATAATCATTAATTTATTAGTAAATCAAACAACGCGTTTGTTTTTTTTTTTTTTTGCAGAGATTGAAAATGAAAATTTCAACGCTTTTTCACGTTGATATAATCAAGGTGAGCTCACAATCAGTGACTGGTTTGTAATTAATGTCAACCGCAATGTATTTAATTAATTATCCACAAATCAGGATTCGAGTACATTATTAATCAATACGAACCGAATAGGATGACGATTAGTACTATTAAAAATCATCGACGATTGTTAATAGAATTTACCCACCCAGTTATGATGATTTTTATCAACAAATATACCGCACATGGTGCAAATGTCGGTTATCGACATTTTTCGAGAATAAAAAGCTGTGATTTAAATTAAAAGAAAAAAAAAAGAAACACAAAATAAAAAAGGGAACCCTCGTCAATCTCGTTATCAGAGAGAGTTATTCGGTCGATGAGTTTATTCGGCGAAATATTTTAATCTCTGATTTCACGGGGCTTGTGATCGGAAATTATGAACTTGTCTTATAACCATCTCATTAATTCTTCGCGATCGAATCGTTGGGGGTTAAAGGGACGTGGACTGTAGCCACCGATGCCGTGGATATCTCAAGTTTTTCATCTTTATATACCTGTATAATTAGGAGATTCAACGGTGCGAATTAAAGCGTAGAAAAATTCCTAAATTTCAGCGAATTATTAAATCCTCTGGAAATTCAAGCCAAGGGGGCACGGAGAGGCATCAACTTTTCAACTTTTTATGCATTTATACCGATGTACACGGCCTCGTACATTTTACACGGTCACACCGTCCTCTTTTCCGTTTCTTCCTTTTTCGAACAGTTTAATTAGATTTTAATCGAAAAATACTAATTAACTTCTTCGTGATTCGAAACTAGATTGATTTACGTGCTTGATTATTTCAATCCAAAATTACGACGAATCAAAATTTTCTTTGATCAAAAAAATTGGGAACACGAGTCGAATGAGGAAAAATAAATTTCACACCTTCAAATTGGATAAAAATATCCTTCGCAATATATCCAATTCTCAGAAATTCTGCCACCCTGTACGTACAATATATATTAGGTACATCAAACCCCTGAGTTGTAGGGCAACCGTAGATTTTTTTTAATCACCCTAATTGCGGGTGAACATTCGTTTCTGTCTACAGCTGTAGACATCATATAATTCTCTTTAGTCTCGACAAAGAAATACAAATTTCCTTTTAATACTTCTTTCTATTTATTTGTCTTTTTGGTTTCTCTCATGGGTCAAAAAGAGAAAATCTGCATTTACCTTAAGTATGGCAAAAGTAATAAATGAATCCTATATGATTCAAAATTTTTGTATTTTTTTCTCGCCTCCGAAAAACGGAAAATTCGCTTTCGTTTCTTAAATCCAAATATTAAAATTTTCAGGAAAACTAAAACTCTCGAATACCTGTTTACATAAATTTTACTCAAATTCCCGCCCTCTCTTCGACAAAATAAATGTGGGATTTGAAAAAATGCTTAGGCTATCGAAAAATTCAAATCCGGGTTCAAAAATTCACATATAACTTCCTATAATGAAAAAGAATAAAAAGTAAATCATAGCACACGATATAGTCTCTACGGTTTTTATCAATGAAACTGTAGTGCTTTTCATATTGCATATATGCAGGTATACATATACAGATAATTCCCCGCACAGATTTACCGGGGACGGACGGTTATAGACGCGGTGATGTGTGAATAATAAAAGATCGATTAGCCTGAATTTCAGGTTGACCTCTCTTTTGCCACCCCACGTTTGTAATTAAATTATGCACCTTAAACGCATATATACTGGGTGAGTCGCGCCAAAGGTCTGATTCGGGAAGAGTCGAGTCCGTCTACGTGAACGTGGATGACCAAAAAATTTTCACAGTGCCTCAGTTCCGATGTAAAACGATTCAAAGTTATCCAAAATCGCGGTTTTCAATTTGAAATTGCGCGAAAACGAAGAAAAAAAAAAAAATCGAATAACTCTCAAGATAATTTTTGTCAGCAAATCTCCGGTTCCATTTGGAGATATCACGATCTCGACCTTTGGCGAACTCTGGGACACCTTTCCGGCCAATCCAAGTGCAAAAATAGGCTAAAATCGGGTGTTCGCCATTTTGTATTCTTTTTTTTTTTTATAGGAAATAAATATACATATACTATTCATGATAAGGGAACATTCGTAATCCCGTTCTCCCGTATGTGAGAATTTTCGAAACGATCATCTGGAGTCTCGCTCGCACATCGTTTGATTCCGTTGATTTTAGACGAGGAAAAAAAATGTATCCGATCCGGCGCTTTAGAAGAGTTTCCCTATAGAACACCGGCGGACCAGCTGTATAATACACAGACAAACGTGTTCTCGCATCCGCGGGTTCGCGTAAGGGTTGGAATTTATTGTTTTCGAGTAGTTTTCCCGGTGGTTGTACGGCAAATTGAAAGCCAATATTTGTAGCGACTGGGGGTGAAAGAAAAAGCGGCGCAGGGGTGCAGAGCGTTGGAGGAGCTGGAGATGTGTTATAAGATATCGTTGGTAATAATCTCCTATTGTCCTACATTTCCGAATTCGCACCTATATAATAATCTGTTATCAATCACACTATACGATAGGACTCTTATATTCTTTAACTCCTAAACCCCCGTCGCTGCAGTGGCAGCGAAGAAGAATGAGGATGAAAACCGTGCAGCAAAGGACTATATCTTCTCGTGTCGCCGAGGAAAATCGAGGGTATCGAGAGAAATATCTTTACCAAACAAAACGAAAAAAAAATATGTCCTGCGCGAGATATAATATACCTATTTTTACAACAACGTCTACGCGGTCCAAATGTGACCGAAAATAAACGGTAAATTTGTAGAAAAACAAAATCATTCAATTCCTGAAGTCGAGATTAATTGACAATGACGTGTTTTTTAGCTTTTGTCTTCCGATGATGGATTTGCTTTACTTATTTATTTATTTTTTCTAGGATCAGCAAATATATCGTATGAGAATATAAAAAAAAAACAAAAAAAAAAGAAGAGAGAAAACCTGCGAGATCAAAGAATAATTTGATTTTTTTTCTAGGTCCTCGAAGGAACGTGATGTGATTCCAAAAGTTGATTGATATATAAAAAGTTTGGAAATGTATTTAGCGATGAGGGGGTTGGGTTTTGGGGGGCGTGGAAGGGGGTAACCACGGGGGTGAAAGGAAAGAAATCTGAGAGGATAGTGCGTGGGATGGAGTAGGAAGAAAAGGAGAGGAATGATATCTTCTTTTCTTTTCCTTGATTTTTCTGCAAGTCCTTGCTTCCTTCCTGATGCTATTTTCTTCTTCTACCCCACACTATACTCATCTATACTCAACTGTATGTATATGTGACGCGCCTCTTTTCCACTCGCGCGTCCCGCGGTATATGACGTTATTATAAAAGAAATGGCGTTTTCGATATTGGATCTCATAAATCGCTGCCATGTTCAGCTAACGGGCTGGAACAGTCAACAACCAAACCTCCTCCTCCCTCTTCTTCTTCTTCTTCTTCTACTTATTCTTATTATTCTTATTTCCTTTCCCCGTATATCCAAGTACGATTCTCCTGTGTAGTGTATAGTTATACATATGTATATCACGGAAAAAAAAGAACCAAAAAACAGTTCTTCATTTTTATACGAACGTCACCGATTTATATACCACCTATTCGACGACATCGAACTGTCAAGATTTCACCTATTCGCACGATCTGACAGTCTGCAGAGGAGAAAAAAAACAAAGAATCACCCGCGATATTTTCAAACTCACAATTTTCTCACGCCCTTCGAGATTACGGTAAAAACGGAGAAAAATGATGCGAAAATTTTTCACCGTTGGGAAAAAAAAAAAAAAATAAATAAAAAAAATGGTCACCTTTTTCTTTCGCGGTACGGATCGTTGAGCGAGGAATGTGTTACATTGGAACGAAATTTTAAACGTCCCTCGAGCGGACGAACATTTTCGCGAATCACTTGTATGTATCCGTACTTTATGTATGCACGTATATGTACACGTGTGTGTGTGTGTGTGTGTGTGTGTGTGTGTGTGTGTGTGTGTAGGCATGTACATTTACTGCACCGCCGGAACTCCATACCTAAAACGACGAGTTGAGTTTCGTTCGCTAACGAGTCCCAGTTTTCAAACAGTTTAAAACGAACTTCCTTGCATAAATTAGCCGTGAATTGATCGAGCGATATTTTACGGGTAATTTTGTCGCGCGATTATTCATGTCCAATTCTTCTCCTCTTTTTGTTTCTCTCTCGGAAATCGACTGATTCGAACCAGATCGAAACCTGGAAGAATTGAAATTGTGGCAAAATTACTCGAGATATACCCAACGCAAATTACAATCCTGTAAATCGCTTCGGAGGAGAAAAAAAGAGATGCAGAAATTTTGTAATCTCCAAAAACGCGTGCACCAAAAATAAAATGTACTTTGAAAGACTCGCTAATGTTCTGTCGAGGGTATGTATAACAGAACGTTCATAAAGATAAATGAAAAAAAATGGGTGAAAAAAAAAAATTCGCGACAGTTTTTCTTTTCGTTTTTTCTCTTCTTTTTTGTTGCCCGTTTCGCGTGGAATCCATCATTTTATGGTGCACACCAGGGTGTAAAAAGGAGAAAAACGTTGTTAGTGTAATCCATCATTAGAGGCGTGTGCAAAATATATGTATACATAAACAGTGTTTTAATGTTATGTACGTTTTACCGGTACCGAAAGTGAATTCAGATTTAAGGAAATAAAAATTTCTACCCCGCAGATCTTCTACGGGGTGAAGTATGTAATGAAAGTCAACGACCCACGTCATTTCGGGCGGTACCGAGGAGTCTATTTCTTTGAAGAAACTACCATGGGTACACCGGGTAATTATAACACTCTGCGTTATCGAATTTTTCGAAATTCGTCTCTCAGGTTTTTTTTTTCCAAATTTTGGAATTTACGACGAAAGTTGCGTTGTTCCGGTTCGCAGATGGATCGGGAAAAGAATAATTTCTGGCGCGAATCCATCGAGCTCTTTTGACTCTTGGACCATTACGATTTGGACGAAAACGGTTGCTTTTTTCGGCGTCACCCCGTAGGTTGTGTACGTACGTACGAGGTATGCGAATACGTATAGTTATAGCTGTAGGTACCCGACATAACCATCTTGCACGTAGAGATTATCTATCAAGAAAGTTTCAACGCGGTAATTACATCACTCTGTCTTCGTCACTGTGCGGTAACGTGTAATACGAAAAGGTCTTTCGAAACAACGATCTCTGGGCGATGGCTGATACCAACTTCCCCCGGCACCGTAAACAGCGTTGAATAACCATGGTAGCTCGATTCGGTAGTCGCGCGATGTTTTAAAAATTTCGCGAAATAGGAAAGCGAACGATTAATTGGCGAGAGAAAAAAATCGAACGAAATAAATGGAAATAATTGAGGAGCGCATTTTTTGTTGATTCGTTAGCTTCGAAGTTTTCTTTATTTTCCTCTACTCCTTCCGTCCTGCTCTGTGTATTCGTCTGTATTGTAGAGCGCGACGTGCCCCGTGTGTATACGTATATATACATCTTTCTCTTCATCTCGGCGCAGCTTCCTCCCCCTTCCTACTGTAGCTCGCTTAAGATCGTTAGCGAAAGCGGTACAGGGACGTCATTAATTTAAAATCACAAAGACCCGGGTGACAAAGAGTACAACAAAACTCCCAACCATCCCTGTCCCCAGCCTTCGCAAGTTCACCCCCATACTCATAACTGTATACTATATACACATAAATACGTACGTATGTATATAATTTTTATATATCTATACATATACATATCCACACCTCATTCCCATCCGAAACTCTCGCGCAGCGACGTCCTAATGAATATTAACGGTAAAAAAAATCAGTGTTGCAGTTCCCACTGTCCCACTAAATTCGCATTAGATTTATTCACATATGTTACATACCGTGTAAGTAAACCGTGTGTAGAGAAAAAAAAAAAAAATAATTCAGATACGATATGATTTTTTTTTTCTGTTGCATTATTTCGTTTCATACGGGTGACGGTATTTATTCGTATTATACAGTGTACACCCTTCGTCGAATTTGTATAAAAAATTTGTCGAAAATCGAATTCTCTTAAATCCTGTATAGAGTTGACGCAGACGATGGACGACGTAGAACATAAAATGGAAAAAAAAAAAGAGAAAGACAAAAAATATTCACGCGGGGTTTGGATAGCGGCTTGCGTTCTTTGATCCGTGATCGTAGATAGATGGATACAGATAGAGAAATTCCTTTTCTTCTTTTTCCCACTTTAATAAGGTCCTTTCCCTTTCATTCTTTCTTACTTTTTTCTTTCTTTCGACTCGAAGAAGTTTCGAGGAGTTTTCCTTCTATCGGTGTAATGTACCTCATACACCTGAAGATGATCGTTGCTGATTGCATTTATTTCCGCACGTCTAGAAACTCTTCGAGGTGGTGGTTGGTTGGGTTTTGAGTGAAGGGTTGATGGCGCTTGACATACTTATAGATTATATCATCACTCGACTATATTATATACTCACACTTATATTCCTAACGAGTATATAACCGACTACACGATATGCACATGACGATGGAAAAAAAGAAGATATCCAACCACATAGAAATGTGTGTATATATATATTTAAAAACGAAGAATTACGTACACTGTGGGGCGTGACGTGATAAATTTCTCTTCCAGTACATCCAACGATTTCACGTTTAGTTGCGACAATTAAACGTGAGAAAAAAAAACTATGCAAATTTCAAAAAGGTAAAAAAGAAATTGAACAAGAAAAAAGAAAAAGCGTCCACTTTCAAATTTATCTTGTTCGTTCTATTGAAATTTATTTGACATTCATCCCGAGGTAGGGATCAAGAATGAGGAAGAAAAAAAAAAAAGAGAAAAAAGAAAGTGAGAAAAAATAAATTCTAAAGTGCTCGTCCTTTTTACACATAATTTTCTACGGTATAATAAAGTATTCGAGGGGAAAAAACGGAAAAAAGACAACAAAAAAAAAAGAACAAGAAAAACCTGAATTACTTCTGCAAAAAGGTCAGTGAATTTAGGTTCAGTATATGAGGTGGGTATACTTATTGTTAGGTAAACAAAATTAAAATAAAAAAGCACGATGCTCAACAACTGAAATTTACATTCCGTTGGCTGTATTATACACATAATAATAATGAAAACAATAATAAAGATAGCATTGCCAGTAATGTCTGCACGATTATTACAGCTGGATAATGTTATTTCTCTTCATCATCATACGTACATTTTCTCAGACATAATCTTAGCGACGTATTCTCTTTTTTTTTTTTTTTTACTTTTCCTTCCCTTCACTCATTGCGTATATAATATATACACGAAGCCTTGACATCAGTCTTTGCTTTCACAAGATTTATGGAGCGTGATAACTTTTCGGGGTACATTATAATTCTCATCCACACCGCGAAAAACCGACATCACATCGCGTACGCATGCACGATAACGGAGCTTAATGTATCAATATCAGAATAGTTTTTGTTTTTCTGATTTTGAAGTTGTCTAATTATCCCATTCGGGTATACAGATGTTCGGAAATCTCGTATGTAGGGAAAGGCAGGGCAATATAGGGTAGCGAGCGGAATGGGATAGCGAAAAATTTTGTAAAAATTATTACAATGATTATAGAAAAGAACTTCAAAAATCATTCTGGATTGACATGGTTTTTTCTTTCCTTCTCATGGGTTCCCCCGTTTTGCCCCGCCTTCTCCTATATAAATTATATCGAGAATAAAACAAAAAACAAAATTATGAGTTCGTATATATATGTGAAAAAGTATTTTCCAAATAATAATCTCATGATTAGAGAGGGTCTCGGTTTTTGTACGGAACAATGATTCACACGCTTGGTTAACTGCCCGCAAGATAAAGGAAATAAGGGAATTGCGTTGCGGGAAGAAAAGGAGAAAGGGGAAAACACGGGGTGTGCCGGGGGAGGAAAGCTTCTCAAAAGATGATCGAAAAAAAATAAAGAAATAAATAAAAAAACTGATAAATAAGTTAAAAAAATCAACAAAAACCCGCTCCTGACGCAGTCTTATATATTACCCATATGTATGTACGTAGATGTATATAAGTATACGTTTTATATATATGTAATGTATAAAACATATTATTTACAGATATGAGTCGATCTTTTTCCACTACATTTTAAGACACCGTCAAGAAAAATTAATGACACGGGGGAAAAAGGATGGGGGAGGAGAGACCTCCCCTCATGTTGTTCGGTTTGTCCATTGGTTGTGAACGATATCAATCAAATTTTAGTTCTCAACAAATATTTTACAACTTCCTTCCATATCACTGCATTAAATCAAAACTACGAATGCGAAAAAACAGAAAATGAAAAAAGAGAAATACGAATGAATAAAATAAACTAAATAAATGAATAAATCAATCGAAAAAGATTGCCGTAAAAATAAATATTTATGAATGTATTTGTTCACTTTGGTTCATCGTTATTATTAATATTGTTATTATTATTATTATTGTGAATTATTTTTTTTTTTTTCTGTTTTTATATAAAGCTGATGAAATGGGTGTACACGTATATATACATATATCTGTGTACGAGAATTGCATATAAATAATGCAAATGGATGCCGGCTGCGATTGGTAGGTACAGAGAGAATTTCGAATGACATGATCAATGCAGAACTCTTAAGGCGGGCGTACGTAATTCGATCAAACGGAATACGCGAAGCACTGACAGTTACAGATTCGACTTGGCAACCCCCGAAAGAGAAAATTTCCCGCAATAAGATGCTCCGCAACGATATCAGAGGACCCGGTAACCAGAGAGGCGTAACCAACGCTTTTTTAACTTCCCACCAACCAATTTTGCACCACAAAGGTGTATCCCACGAAATAAAATGAGGAAAAAATTAAAAATGAAAAAACTTGAGATAATGAAGCGATTTTTTCTCATCAGTTTGGTCTCTCCTTTTCTTTTTTTATCATTTATTTTATTTGCGGCATGCATTCGATGTGTGTTACAGCTTCAACTGTTCTAGGTATATTTTGTGAAAATAATAAGCTGAGGGTGAAAAATTATTCCGCACCTCGGGCGGTTGAAGAACAAATTAGAAAATGTAATAACGAAAGAACAAATAGATCGAATAGAAATTAGTTGGCTTAGAGTCGAAGTAATGACGTCAGTTTTTAATTGTTCTCAAGTTTTTTTCGCACAGAAGATAAATATCCCGATAAAAATAGTTTCGTAATTTGATTCCAATTAATTTATTTGTTTTCAGCCTACGAGACAAAAAAAAAAAAATTTTCGGACACAAAACAAAAAAATATGCACATCTGATCCGCCGTGAGATCAAAAGTTGCATTTCGTTAACTTTGAATCAACATATCTTTTCCTTCTCTTGCGAAAAACAAACCAAGAGAAAAAAATGTTTCAAAGTTTGTCGAAAGTCTTTTTTCTCGAATTAGAGGACCCGAATTAGGTTAATCGATTCTGAAATTAAGCTCATTTAATGGATCACCCATACCAGTGTGGAGGTAAAATTGAACCGTGAAATTTTTGACATTAATAAAGCATCATACAAGCTTTGACAATTAATCACGACCGACATACCTACGCCATAAACTTCATGTATATCTTCTCTTTACTCTTTTTCGGTAGTGATTACGTAGTGAATCCCACTTCACTACATACATACACGCAGGAATTGCGTGTAATAAAATTCGTCGATCCGTAGCGAAATAAATTACAAATTAAAATCCTAATCTGCGTTCAGACAGCTGATTTTAGTCCTGTACCTATATATGGAGTAGAACCTGTAAATTATCGGGACCGAACACTTCGAGCTGTTAAATTAAATCGCTCCCTATGTCAATATATAGGTATACGGTGTATGTGGGAGACCCTCGCGCTCTACTGGTCGCGTTCGGTAAACGTTGAGCGTTTTACGCAACCTTGATTTTTGATTTCCCCCTGCCACTGATTCTATCCGATATATATATGAGCTGACATCACCGGGCGTTGGGTTCGCCTTTCAGGATCCGGAAGTTGAGATCACGCCCCGAGAATCAATTTGTTTTTAACGAAAGGAGCCGTTTCGGAAAATTTAAACAGCCGGCGAGGCGGCTTGGAAGTCATTTTAAAAAAGAAAGAAGCGTAAATACGAAAGGAACAAAAAAACAAATGATAATAATAATCGTGGAAAAAAAGCGAGTTGCGAGACCCGCCAAAAACCCTCAATCGAACTTTGCAGCGAGACGTAATCGCTGTTTTCCTCTCTCTTCACTTCACGCGCCCCCCGGACTTTCGCCGAAGTACCGGCTCAGTTTTACTTCCCTTCTGATATGTATATATACCTATATACAGAGTACTGAATTATTTTCTTTTCTTTCCTTCTTTCCTTCTTTCCTCCTTTTTTTTTTCTCCGTTCTTTCGCCATTTTTACGATATCCTTCGGCGCAGTGGGAAGGTTTTTATTAGCGAATATAGGGAGCTCGAAACTGATAAACTTGGGATTGATCGCATATCGCGTCTTTGGATTAATTGTTCCAATAAAAATTAGTCGGAGTCCGGTATTATTTTCAGGAACCTGGTTCGTCGACGCTGATTAATTTTTTTACGGCTGAAAAAACCGAATAAATGACTAACGGCAATCCATAGATCCGTGAACCGGCGTCTCTCGGACTGCAGTAAATGATTGTCGACTGAAAATATGTTTCGACCATTTTTGCGTGGTAAAATTCAAAAATGATCGCTGCTACCGCAGTGAGGTTGTAGTTTGAGCAATGAGATGTCGGCGAAATACCGCAGAATCGCACGTGAAATTCGTGGTACACAATACATATATAATTCTGACGATCGCAATTTTGTATGTGCAACGTATGCCGTATAGACGCTGCAAAAATGTCACTAAAACTACCCTGGCAGAATTTATTTTAATGGGTAGCCATTTTTAAGACGTTAGGCGCCATTCTCCCGATCTTTCCACCGCGAGAGCTTCGATTTTTCAATTTTCAAGTTCTTCCGTTTCCTTTTTCATACGGTTCCGATGCAGTGACCATTTTTAAAAACTGAATAAACTATGTGCACAGAAAAATTACATCTTTTCGCACAACTTGCGACATTTCTAGTAACCTTCCTTCGCGAGAGCCAAAGTTTTCTTCTGTATAATATTTCACCTTTTACAAGCGAATTCTGACCGCTGGCCATCCCTTCCTGTCAGCGATCTTCTCCGAAATTAGGCTACGGTGCGGAGAAGAAAACAGATATTTCACTCCACCCCCGCATATCGTCATCTACTCGCGACCCCCGAGATTATTCGCTGAAATGCAAATGGAAAGCTTAAAAATTGTTGACAAAAAAAAATCAGAAAATTTTCGGAAGCGGTTTAAATCGTAGCCGGTAAAACGGGATACCCTGCACCCGACCCAGAGTCTAGCTAGTCGGGGGGATCGATATCGTGGAGGGGATTTTGTACGGGTTGGACGAGGCGCTGGCACCTTTGCGTCGGAGGGATGATGCGGTGGGCACAGCCTCCGAGCATCACGGCGCCGTTTTCTGGACCAGTTTGTCTTCCGTCGTACGTAAGGACGAACTGCTCGGCGCGAATCGTGATTTTCTTTTATGTGTCGTCGCGTTTTACCTAGTGGGGTTATAAAGACGAAAAAAATACACCGCGAAAATAAAACACTCCTCTGCCGAATTCATTCGGTTTCGAGTTATTTTCGGCGCTCCTGTATCGGACGTCCTCATCTTTTTCGATCCGAAGAAAAAATAATCGTAGGGAAAAAAGCTCGAATTTACACCGGCACTTCGCAGCATCTCAATATTACATTTCATCCCCCCCGTTGATCAAAGAAACTTTTTTTATTTCCGTAATATCATCCAATTTCCCGCCTAATTCTTACGCAATTCACATTTCACCAAATTCATATTATATCTACACGAGTGTGTGTGTAAAGATAATAACAAATAAAAATATGACAACAATTTTTAAATGAAAGCTGATATTTGGTAAAAAAGAAAGAGCAAAAAACTGTCTTCTTTCTTTCATCCAAAATGTCTTAAGAGTGCACGGAAATTTTGTTGGTTTCTTTTTTTTTTTTTTCTGGTAACAAAACGGACTCAGTTATATATAGTGGAGGTGGTAATTTCGTCGGAGTGCGATTGGTGATTTGATGAAGCAACTATCATATATTTTCGTTTCTTAAGTTTTTTGAAAACTTTTTTACCCCCGATGACATTTGGAGATCATTCATTTCCGGTATAAATCTCCGAGTTTAGAGGTCGCGTAGTAGCTCGACGAATGAACCCTATGTAGGAAAGACGCGTTGGAAATGACGATTGAAAAATAATTGTAAAAAATAAAATAAGGGAAGAATAAACGGGACATTGCGGTTAAATCGACAATTAGATGCGGAGAGAATTTTCCGTTCGCGTATAAGGTTTACCATGTACGTATGATTTCCTGAAGAGCAATCAGCAATTTAACTTTGTTAAACGCGTTTCAGGTGGACCGGTTGAGATTAATGTTCCGTTAACATAATTAAGAGTAATACGTGTTACTGTGACCGAAATTTCCGCATCGTCGGAGTTTATTTCGGGCATATATAGTTTTGGCGTTGGTCTGTACAGATTATAGTTTGAAGATAGTTAAAACTAGGGGCTGGTTGGGGTTTACAGTGTCCATTATACGAGCACAGGACCTTCGTATACCTATAAAGGACGAACCGGAAAACGGAAAAGTCAAAGTTGAAGGAACTCGATCTTCGCATCCTTTTGTAGTCTCTATATAAACGATTACAACTTTGCTAATTATGCGCTAAACATTTCGCGTATATAAATTTCGTACTATCCAATTTTAACATACCATCGGTACGTAAAAAAAATTAATCACAATTCATTTTTTATATAAATACAAAGACGCAAAGAAATATCGTGATAGTGCTCCGTAAAAAAAAAAAGATATATGTATAAAAAAAACCAACAGAATAATACTCATATTATCAGTGAAGTTTGATAAAAATTGGCAGCAAATTATGCAATTGGTAACCTCGAGTGGTGCAGTTGAACGATGCAGAATTCAAAATTACGATAAAATCGGTGAGTATACCCAATTTTCTCCACATCGAAATTTTATTTTTCACATCGAATTCAGCTCTCATTCTCAATTTTTTGAAAATAACTAAATTTTTTTTCTATACCACAATTTCTTAAAGAAAACTAATTTGGGTATAGTATAGTACTTGAATGCATATACCTACTGCATAAGAAGGCACATTTATAAATGTATACATACTGAAGGGAAGAAGAAGAAGAAGAAGAAGGTTTGAGAATTCCAGTTGGAAAAAAGGTTGAAATAATTTATGTGCTCCGTGAGAAACTCTGAGTGATTTTCCTTTTCTTTTCGTTTTTTTTTTTTTTTTCATGTTCTTGTTTTCCTTCCACTTTTCCCTCTGCCTCTTTTTCTTTTTCGTTTTTAGCGAAATATAGAAACGTCGTATAGCAGTGGCAGCTCAAGGGAAATCCAAAAAGCTGCTCCGGATTCGACTTGAGAAGAAAAAAAGTATAGTTCAACAAGAAAGATGAAAGAAAGAAAGAAAGAAAAAAGAGATAAATGAATGAATATCCGTCTGAAGAAATTATTAAAAATAATTACCCAGGTCATTCGATGGTTCTTCTTTTTTTCTGCCTTTCTCCCTTTTTCAAATACACCTCTCTCTCTCTCTCTTTGTCCGTGCTGTTAATTACAGAGTTCGCAAATTTATACGATCTTACTACATGTCCCAAAAAAATAACAGTCATACAAACAGCTGTCTTCTACTTTTGTTCTTTTTTTTTCTCGCTCTCCAAAAAGTTAATGGATTTTCATTTTGTTTCGGCCGCTTTCCATTTTTTTTTTTTTTTTAATTCTTTTTCCAATACGCTTAGCACTTTAATAGATTGCAGAATACGATTATTTTCCCAATTTCGCCTCGAGTTATGCTTATGTTCATTTCATTCTTTTCTTTTGGTTTTTTTTTTTTTTTTGTACCTCCGTTCCTTTTGTTTTCAGAATTATATGGAGTATTATATTCGGCGGTGCAGTCAACGGTCCCTGAATTCTTTTCTCAGCAAGATCATCTCCGCTTACCTAAAAAGCTCCACTTTCATTTTCTCCTAAAACACGAGACGCGCGGTGGCGTTTCCCGCCGCTGAAGCTGTATATGTATAGTAAGACGAGTAAAAACGTTTTTCGGTCCTCACGTATTATTTTCTCACTTTTCCCACTCCCATTATCAACCTCCTCTTCGATTCTTCATACTTATACGGGAGTAAATTACTGGTGAAAATCCTCGAAAATAATTACACCGCGGTATACGATAGAATTTCAAACAAGATAAAAATAAAAAACTCAACGGAAACCAAAACCAAAAAAAAAAAAAAAAAAAAAAACAGTTTAGGAGGTAAATCATTACTCGGAAACGATAATTGGCGGGTGGTTGATGGGAGAAAAAAAAAATCGGTTACGCGTCATGTACCCGCGCAGCACTGCATATAGGTATACGTACTATAGGTGCAATACATGTAATGTCGTCCAATGAATATGGGAATATTTTATGGTAAATTTCTGGTAAAGGTTATATTTAAATTTATGTGTTATAGAAAGTAAAGTATAAAGTCGTCGTGTGAAGCAACTGGAAATATATCGATTTACGATTTTCATTAATTCTTTTTTTTTTTATTATTCCGTGCAGACCTTTATTGGGTAGATATTGACCCCGTGGTAAATGGACCGATGAGGCCCCTGCAGTGAATCGCAAAAAAAAAAAAGGAAAAGGAAACCGAAAAACAAGTCGAATAAAAAAGTAAACTTGAAAAACATCTCCCGCGAAATCGGGCACGAGCTTTTATACTTTTTTCTTCTGATTTTCCGTCTCTCTTTTCCACTCGTTTTTCGCGTGGCGTACGAATCGAGTCGAGATTCGAGTATTTTTTCTTCTCTGACATATATATATATATATATGTACCCACGATGTTTTCCTGTATTATAGGTATACTGTACATAGGGGTTCCGCTCAATATACATATACAGGTTAGCTTTCTCGGATTGGTTTTTGGAAAGAAATAGATATAGCGTGTATCGAGAGAGGAATCAAAACAGAATGAGAAATGAAAAAAGAAAGAGAAGGAGAGAAAAAAAACGAACAGAAAGAAAGTGATTCGCTCACGCTCGCGACTCTCAACGCCATAGGAAAAGGACAGTTTATTGCCGGTTTATTGCTTCGCGAAACATTGTTATCACCTACGGTCTCGTTGTCCTCAATTTCCAAGTCACGGGTCAGCCCTTAGCATCGATTTGTTCTTCCTGCTCTTTCAAGAGTTTCTTTTCCTATTTCGCCGATTCCCATGCCACGTTTTTTACTTTCCTTCGTTCTTTTCTTTTTTCTCATTTAATTTTCCTACTCTTCCCATACAAAAAACCGTACACACCCGATGCGAAGGGTGGCGGTGAGCGAAGCGGAATGGGTATGGGGGATGAAAGGCACTGGTCTCATTCTGAAAATCTTTCCTTATACCATAGGTCCTACATCGGTTCGCCATATATTCATCTGTTTATAATCATATGATACTATTTTTGCATCCTTTCGAAAAACAGAGGAAGATAGTATGACAAACTCTGTTTCTTTTGCGGGTGAAGGATATATACCGCGGTGGAATAATTCTTTGGCGAAAGCACGTCCCGACGACGTCAGCAAAGTACTAAACCTATTCCGAGGGAAAAACCAAAAAAAAAAAAAACTCATTATCCCTTGTCGCACGATCTGCTCGTCGCGGATCTTAACGACGAATCTTCTTATTTTTTTTTTTTTTTTATTTCTTTCTTTTCATTTGAGAATGAGAGAATAGGAAAAGAAAGGATTTATAGTTGTGAAAACAAAAAGAAAAGAAGAAAAACGAATAGGAATCTCCCTCTTTGCGTCAGCAATCCCATGTGAACGTACATATGTATAAATATACTATACACCTACTTTGAAAATGTGAAGAATAAGAAAAAAGAATGGACTCTGAAAAAATATTCATTCGGCCGTTTTTCAATTGAAAACAAAAAACCCAAGTTTTACTCCTCCTCAGCTTGTAACATATATTCCAAAAAATCTGAATATATGTAATTACTCGATTGATTTTTACCTCATTTTATTTTATTTAATTTTCTGATCATTTCTTTTTCCATACTTATACACGGATATGCCACGGAACTGTAGCGTAAACTGCATAAGTAGATTTTGATGAGTAGAGTTTTGAAAAAAAAAGAAAAAAAAAACAGTGTTTTACTACGATAATAAAATTTAATAGGTATAAGTGCATTATTAATTTTGTCCAGTTATTTCGCGTCTATGGAACGAACTCAAGGGAGTAAGTAATGTAACTGCTTTGAATTAGTCATGTACTGCAGATATGGGTGAATACATACACACGTGTACTTACACACGTATGTGAAATATAGTTGCTTAGTGTAGTTTGTAGAAACTGTTTACAACTATCACCGTAGGGATCTGCAAACTATCATACGTATAACTACCACAGTATATAAAATTATATGCATGTGATATGTAGACGTATTTCCTGATATCCAGTCGTAATTACCTATATATGTATATATACATCGTTGTTACCGTTTATAATTTATTATAAAATTTCACCCGCAACATTATTCCGCTAATTACTTTCAGGTCAAATCTACGTACGTACTGCACACGTCGCTTTTAATTCGCCTGATACATAGGTGTACACGTGCATGCATATGTGCGAGTTTAAAGTTAGTTTCGCGGATTATACGTGAACGGTTGGATTATAACCATAGTTGAATTATACGTGATGCGATGAATATTCGTTAAAGCGCGTCTTATTGTATATCCGACAGACAATCAACCCGTGGGGTAACTAATTCATGTTTCAATATGAATTTTAGAACGAGCTTCAGAATCCGATCTATTATATGGGCGCTCGTTTGTTTCGATCCTTGCCATTTCCCGGACGCTCTTTTTCCTCATATCGCATCATATAAGAAGTTCTCCGATCACCCGATCCATACTATTCAGGGTGAACTACTAACGATACGCGTATCTTCGAAACACGTATCCGTCGTCCACGGTATAGATTACAGAGTGAAACCCGCTGCCGTTATAGCTCGCGAGATTTCCCCGCTTTTCCCCGCTTTTCTCCGCCATCGTGCGAAACCGATTAACTTTTTGATTAATTAACACCGACCCAAGTGGTACGCGACAAAACCCTCATAGCTCGCGCTCGCGTCAAACGAAATTCAAAGCCTACTCCGCCTCCCCTGTCCTTCGGGATAAAAAAAAAAAAAAAAAAAAACTTCTAATTAAAATCAAATTGGTGCGCACGTATCACCTACATGTATAAATACATGTAATTTCACGCATTTGTTAGACAATTATACGGTACATGTATTTATCTGTAGGGAAACCTCGTAATATATTATCGTATTATGTATCTCGAAAAAATATACGTTCCCATGATACAATAGATGAAAAAGGGTGTGTGGAAGGGGGTGGGTAGGGGAATGCTGGTGAATTTTGCCGTATTTCAGCTGGTATAATAACAATAGCGAAAATAATAACGATGATAACGATTAGACGAGTAAAATAGAGGAGGTCGGAAATTGTGCAAGGGGGTGCGATTTTCACCGCAACAAAAGAGCAACACATCACACGATCTGTATACGTGTGTACATTGTAAAATAACAATAAAAAATAATCCTAATAATGATAATCGCCTGGTGGAATTTTGCATAATAAAACGAACGAGTTTTTCCATTTATAAATTTATGTTAAGTCCATGTTATATACAGAACAGCATTATGTACGTGTTTCATATCGTAGCGTACATAAGGTAGTTCTTTTCGTTTTTTCACTTGGAGAAAAAGAATTTGCGTCAATTTTTCCTAATTAGTTCCCTTGATCCCCCTCCTCGCTGCCCCGTTATTTGTACACACATCAAATTATTATATACATATGACTGTGTCTTACATTTTTTAGACATGACGATGTTATGGCTTTTTTATTTGAGGTAGGTTATATCAAAAATGAAATCTATGTTACGCATTTCCTCTTTCTATCTCGAAGCCTATATATATCTAATTTGGCGGGCACACAACGGCGGGGGGAGGGCGACCGACCCTTTCGTCGACAGGAAATACCGGCTAAAAGGATTTTTGAGGCCACGTGGGAATTTTAGCCTCGATGGTTAACCTTCTGGGATAATTAAACATTCAATTGATGCCACGGTGTACTGTGTACATATATGTGTACATCGAATTACAGGAATTACATAATTATACTAATCGAGAATTTGGCAAAAATTAAGAAATTAAATTTCCAAAATAGTTTTCGAATGAATTGTTTCCAAACAATCTCGTTGTACTTGATTAGGGTAATTTCCGTAGAAAGTCTGATCTATTAGGGATAACGAAGGTCAAGTAGGGTTTGTTCGGGTAAACAATTAATCGAAATTAATTGTAAGTGTATCACCTTGTCCCTATCGCCTCAAAGATCACTTGTGCCTACGTAGTCACCTATACATAGGTATGAACGTGTCTAAATACTAATATATTCTCCAGTGCTAACGGTCTCAAGAGTATCAAGTCCAATCCCACTCCAATTCCGAGGAGAAATTAAATTAGACAAATATCTACACGCTTTTGTTCGTCAAATTGTAATCTCCTTTTTTTTCTCTTATTTTTTCATAAATCTAAAACAGTTTCCAAGGATTAAAGAATTCTTTTTCTTACCACTGCAATAAAAATTCGAAGGGGAATAAACCGAGACATAAAAGTTCGACGGGTATAGTCAAAAAAAGCTCTCGAATTTCGCAAATCTTGTATTTTTCTCATTTCTCAACGCATATTATTTCCTAACAGAAACGGACCATACGCTATACCCACCCGTATCTTATATATCCGTTTGGTTTTAGTTCGTTTTTTTTTCCAAATTCGTTCTATTTCTTTCTTTTATTTTCAATTTCCCGAACGGAATTGCCATTGGGGATTCCGAGCAGTCTCACGCCTCCTAAAAAATGCAGTTTCTAATTGGAATTCCATTTCTATTGCAGCCGTTCCCGCGCGTATAAGAATCGTAGAACGTCGTGTTTTATACGTTATAAAAGCTTGTTCGTAACTCCGGAATGATTAAACATTTGTTAACCACATAATACAGTAGGTACATACCTATACCTCGTACCTATCCACCCAACTTGTAACTAAAAACTCCAGACAGTCTCGCGATGTAGGTATATTGAAAAATGTAGACGATTCATCCTCCGCGGAGCAACTGCTCGCATTAAATTTCTCCGCTCTTTTTTTGTTTTTTTTTTTTAACTTTCTCTCTCCTCTTTTTACCCGCTTCAAATCAAATAATTTAAACGCCCTTTTGTTTTCCTATTCTCATTTATATTTTGCTTCTCTTCAATTATGCGTATGTTCGATGTAAAAAGAAAATATGCGTATAATGTATACATATACCTACGTGTAGAAATTTAAAGGCGAATTTACCGGGCGAAAGAAATAAAAATGTCAAACCGGAGGATAGAGAAAAAAAAAGGATACAACATAAAAAGAAAAAGGGAAAACGTAAAAAAAAGAAATATTTTTCAAATAAAAATTGCGGCTCGATGGGGTGCGTTTTATGGGTACATAAGCAGAGGGCATATTTTACATAGCCGATATGTATTAACCCTGCACGTATGTAGACAGGCGCTCGAAGCGTGTTTTTTTAATGGATATACCTCCGGCCGCAGCCTTGAATGTTTACGTTTAATTCGCGTGGTTTTGCGACCCTCTCCTCATTTTCCCAAGTTCTCTCGTTGCAGGTGATCGCGATGACTGCGATCATCGTGCACCGCCGTCGCTCTCCTTCAACCTCTTTAACACGGGGGCGCGGAAACGACGAACGCGTATGGGGGGGGGGGGGGGGGGGGGGTTGGAGGTGAAACACCGTTATGCACGCTTCCGCGTACTCCGACGTTTCGAATTACCATGGTAACGCTCCGCGGTGTTAAAACCGCCGATTGAAACCGTAAAGAGGCAAATAAGTTGAAATTCAACTAACGAGAACGAGGATTGAAATTAGACCGGTAAAAGTCGAAACGCTCGTTTCTTTTCTATTCGTCGTGAAACTCCGACGTGAAATACCAAGGGCGTAATAATCCAACAAAAAACAAAAAAATGGTACGATAATAAAAAGAAAACAAACGGGATAAAATAAAACGAGCTGTTCACCATCCTCTTACCGCTCCACGCCCCTGTCGCCACCCTCCTCATTTTTATTTATGGATACATGAAAAGTAGCCAGGGTATGGCGGATGGAAAATGACCGAAACGTGAGCGCGATAAGATGCAGGTGGAAAGGTTGTAGTTGCAGCTGATGCAGTCTAGGGGTAGTTTTGAGTTCGAACAATATTTCAAGGGTGCAGGTAGCTATGCGAATGCGTCTTTTTTCCGAATTATTTTTCCTTCAGTTTTCGAGGGTGAAAAACTACCTCGCTAGGTATTACCCTTCGCTGTGGAACGACACGACGAGGGGGGAAGGGGGGGGAGGGGGAGGTGCACACGCGGAGCTCCCGCAGGGGTGCAGGTGGCCGAAGGGGCCAGTGGTGAGGGTGGACGCTCCGCTGCCGCGGGACTCGCAAGCTCAACAATAACTTTTAAAGTTTCAAGCCGTTTCACCGGCTTGCCCTTCAACGCTCGTTCGTTCGCCCGCACGCGCTGCTGGTTCATATTTCATCCCGGTCCGCAACTCGCGCGCCGCGGGGCCGCACCGCTCAAGCGCACGGCTGGCTGATTGTACGTTGATGCAGAAGTAATAGCTTAAATTTTTACTCCAAAAGTATATTATTATACATGTATCGTGTATACGTATGTTGGTACGTACCTTTTATATTTACCCTGTATACCTGAACGTGTATATATATATACACGTTTATATCAAACTTGGATTACGACTCGAAATGCCGAGGCGAACTGCGCAGTGCCCGATAACCGAGCTGCCTCTCACGTCTCACATCAGATCCGAACCGCGAAATAACACGCATTTGTCTACGGGAAACTGGTTTCAATCGTGATGTAAAAATTGTAATTAAAAAAGGGAAATCTTTCGTTCGTTCGGGGATCTACTACTACTGTCATTAGTTTTTTATTTGTTTTTTTTTCTAACGGAATATTAACCCGATATTGAAAATATTTGTACACATATATGTATACATGGGTATATACGGAGTGTGGCGAGGCAATGATTATACATATTATGTACGTGGTGTAATACATGATGTTTGAGGTGGTTCGTTCGATAATATGAGAAAGTTAAATGTCGGCGTGCGCCGCTCCTCTGAATAATATCTCGCGCGTTTAATTACGTGATGGGATAATTAAAGCGAACGTTTTTAGTTGATTAATTCAAAGTCACTCCGTGACTTACGACTTCGGATCCTACGGGATTTAATCCATAGGGTATACCGTGTATCGTACGATATACCCATTTATCCGCGCCCACAAAGTTGTTCCATTGCGCGAACATATGTGTAACGAATTCAGGTAACTACGTACGTACGTACGTGCATATAGTTATACGTTCATCCTGTTGTGTATTACTTATATGTATTAGAAACAAGCTATTTTACAATCTAGTTACTCACCTACCCATACACCTCTACTTGAGCATACCTACGTTATCCTGTAACCTGCTTCTAACCGTATAATTATACATACAAGGAATATCCGCGAGCATAAAGCTGATTAAATTTTGGTTTATGCCAATTAATTACACGTGTAATTAACGTACGCGTATACAAGCGGCGTGCTTCATAATAGAAAAGAAAGACCATTTCTCAAAATCTGATCGAAAACTGATCGCGTACTCTTATCCTTCGCTCTTTTTCTCCAACATAACATGATTTTCATTCATAATAACAATTTCTCCTTTGAACATTTCGTTTTCTCTCCCCCTTTTTCTCGACATTTATTTTTATTTAACTTTCTTTTTTTCGCGAGAGGAAGATCATTTGTCGCGAGGCATGTATATACGTATGTACGTACCCATATGGGTAGTATCGTAATTAAACGCGAGATAGCTACGCTCGTGTGTAGGTTAAAATTTTACCCCCTGTGTGCATAAGTATCCACATGACGACGCACGAGCGTCAATTTTTAATTGACACAGTCGATTTACCGACAAAATTATGGTGATGTGAAAAAAGCAAAAAAGAAGAAACAAGATTATTTCGTTTTTTTTTTTGTTCCACAAAATCGTTACGGACCGACGGACGTGAAATTTTTCGGAGGGTGTAACGCGAGGTGCATTGAACAATTCAAACGAGTACGAAAATTTTTTTTCACACAATTTCACCGAGAGGGTATTTTCAAAAAAATTGGTAAATTGTGCATTTTATTTCGACATTTTTTTTTTTTCATTCAGAGCTGAAAAAATAAAAAAATCTCTCCGGTAGCGCGGCTAACGTAAAAAATCAGATGTGATATGTACGTACGAAATGTTAACCGGTGTATTACCGTGAGGAACAATGAAAGGTGTAGTTCGTTATTTGTAACATGCCTCGATTACTGCGCGAAGTAAATTGAACCTGACAAAGGCCCTTAAAATCAGTGAAGCGATGCTGCACGTCTCAGAAGTATATAACGTATACATATATACCGTATGTACTTGTATTGTACATACACATAGCACGCAATGTAGGTATGTGTATACCTGTATAGACACACGGGTATCCAGATACATCGTGACTGTCGTAACAAATAACTTCGAAGAATGGACCGAGCGAGTAGGTGTGTTCGCAAGAAATCTTACGGCGTTTGTGTTATTTTGTCACGAGTAAATTCGTACCTGTTTTTACCAAGAGGAGAGAAGAAAAAAAAAAAAAAAAAACAGAGAAAAAAAGGTGAGGGTGAAAGAAATTTACGTTGCGTATCGGTGGGCCGCGACAGGGTGGAAAATAATTTGACGTAGAATAAAAACAAAATCTATGAACGTACGAGCTACACTCGGGCTGACACCAATTATAATTGCAAGGTCACGAAATTCCATTTATTTTCACTCGATAAAAAGTAGCGGCTGAATTTTTTTCTATTTTCACGTGCGAAAGGTACGTAACTACACGTGAAACGGATTCGTGCGAGACTAGACTTGTGTAAAAAATCAAATGAATAACCAATACCGTTGTGGGAATATGTAAAGAAAAAGAAAAAGGGTAAAAACCATTCATTGTGATTTCAAAATTTTTTCAAAATTTTTGATTTTGAATATTGTCAGCATGTGGTTACATGTTATAAGATCGACGTCATAGTTGAGCTTGTAGAGTTCTTCGGCAAGAAATTAATGAGTTTTCTCGGTTGTATAAGGTTGGGTTATGGGGGTTGGTTTTCTACTCCGGCGGCGCTTCGCGAAATCGGTAGTTTCTCAATTTTATGGGCGAACGGCAGTTAAGTTGGAAAGACAAGCGTGAATCAAATGGAAGTTCTGGCTTCACTCAGATCTAGGAAATACCCAATCTAAACTTCGAGCCAACTCGCCACCACTATGTAACGACCGACTTACGTTTAAAACGGGCCGCCATTTACTCTATGAAATGCAGTGTTTCAATCTTTTCGCCATTTACACCCGACAACCAGATATCGACGTGTTGCGTTCGTGCGATGCACAATGTCGGCTGAAAACCAGAATGGTACCTCGGAGAGAACACAGATTCTCCATCGTAATATAAGATGGCATCTAAGAAGCAAAATGTCGGCGTGCATAAAAAATAAAACGGTGGCTCGAGGGGAGAAAATTTCTCCAAACACGAAATGGCGGGCAAAGAACAAAATGGCCACGTTTATAACTTCAAAATTTATCGCTGTTCGTATCACTTCACCCCGAATGAATAGATCGAAGTTGTTGCAATTGATTTTGATTTTGTTATTTTTGAAATCTTTTGGCGATGATTTTTTTGAAATCGTGTTTTTCATGGTATCGACACGCCTGACGACGATAGAAAAGAAAACGCATCGTAACGTGAAATGACAAAAAACGATACGAAGACGTCATGTCGTAGAGACGTACGTAGAATCTGTATAGGGCAGCTGATATTTAGGGTATATATAGTTTCGAAAGTTTAGTCTCGATTATATCGGTGAAGTTTTTCGTCGCGAAAAGTTCACGGGTAACCTACAGAGCATCCTTCCACGCCGTAAGACCCTCCCTCTATATATCCAAGCGCTGCAGCATGCGGCGAAGACGTGAAAGTTTTCAAGTAATTTTCAAATACCGCGCGATCCTTGCACGCCTTGAATAATAAATGAAGGGGACACATACATCATACATATCTATATGTACAGAATATAAACGGGGATCGCGGAAAATAACTGAGAACTATATACACGCGATATATGTATATATATTTCCAAGTTTAACAAACTCGCGATCCAAAAACGCCTCGATAAAATATTTACAATTATTGAAATTCCCGAGTGTAGAAAAAATTCATCAGCTTTATCAAGGTTTCCTTCGAGTGCAAATCTGTCCTTTCCCCGAGTGCATATCGCCTAATTGAAAATTCGTGGAAATCCTCCCGCACGCTACAGAATCCCAGGTATTTCAACGGTCGGTGTTACAGTCCCTAGATAGGTAATATTCCTACGGACCCAGGTATGTCGGATCTCTAGGTACGCTAGGAGTAATACGTGGAGCGAGAGAGTCGAGCCTAGAGAGCCCGGTTAAGTGTCCCCTACGGAGGGCTGATTCACAGCCTCCTAGTTATACCCCCATGAAATTGGCTGCCACGCACAACCACTATTACAACGTAGCTGCAATTGTAGCAAACGTTGAATCGCGACGAGCCACGTACGTAGTAAATGCACAGTTACCGGTAGGACGCTGAGACCTATAATTCCTAGTTAACTGCGAATACCGATAATCGTATGTAACGTGTGTGTGTGTGTCCATGTTCCGCGTTGTACTCGCGTCTATGTACGTATGTACCTATATTTCGTGTGCATATCGAACGCCCTTTTAATGGATGATCTATCCAAACTTGGTTTGTGGGTGCCGATAAGACACGGCGTGACATCGGCTGTACGTCTCACGGCTGGTTTATTGGTCGGGGTGAACGAGGGAGAGAAGGATGACGATTACGGTGTAACTAAAATTAGCTAGAATGTCCGACCGAAAATTCGCTTTTCGGAATACCTCCTGTAAAAACAATAGACCCGGCCCGCGTTGAATATTTTATCCTTTTGTTCCCGATGGTTCTACACATGACGCGAACGTTGGTATATTTGCCTAATGCAGAAGCGACAGCTGGTTTGATTGACCGACGCGACGTACAAGGGGTGAACGGTACGAGAGTTAACCACTACTCATCGGTTGAGTGAAAACCAAAAAAAGAAAAAAAAAAAAAGGAGAAGTAACGCCGGATGAAAACGGAGGGAAAAAATCCAAAAAAAAGGGGGAAAAACAAAGCTAGGCAGCAAATAAAAAAAAAAAAGAGAGAGAGAGAGAGAGAGAGAGGGGGGGAAGGAAGAGCGAGGGGGCAGAAGGCAAGAGGTGAAAACACAGGGGCGATTAAGTCTGATGGGGTGTGGTAATTTAATTAAAGATTATTGTCCTGTAACCTTGTACGTTCGTACAGAGTAATCGCGAAAAAGGGCGTTTTCGTTGGTGCTTCCAAAGCTTCGGCTTTTTTGTCTTTTTCTTTCGTTTTTTTTTTTTTTTCGTTTCAGTCGACGCGACGTACATTGCGTTGCGTTGGTCAAAGCGAATTCAAAGATCGATGGAGCGTTTAAAAAAAAGAAAAGGACTTCATTGATGCCGTTTGAGCAGCAGCAATTCGTGTGCTCGTGCGTTTCCCGTGACTTTCAAATTCTGATTTCATTTCGATCTAAAAATCGTTAACGTATAAATAGAATAGTTGAAGATGCGCAAAATTCGACGATCAAACTACCGGATCCGATGTCTCGGATCGAAAGCGTTTCTTTCATTTTTTTTTTCTCCGTTTTTCTAGTTTTTTTGTGATCGAAATAGAAAATTAGAAAAAAGAAACACGATTATACTTTAGGATCTCCGTGATCCTAGAGCAGCGTATATAAATTTCAGGAGTTATGTTTCCTCCGTTTTATTCGTTTCTGATACAAATGCATTTTATACGGCGTACATACACCAGCTGTGAATTTAATACGAATATATTCATGTTCACATAATATACCAGGCATGTTGGATTTTTACCGCAAACACAGTTGAAGGGATTTTTTTCTCTTTTCCCTTCTTTTCTTTTTTTTTTTTTCACCCTTTTCTATCTGCAGAGTTCGCAATCTCCACCGCGCTCGAATAGCTCGCTCGCTATTTAAGCTATATCCACAGCGTGCAATTTTTTCTCTATTTTCATCTTCTACTTTTTTCTCTTCTCATATTTTTCCAAGTGTTTAAGTTCCGTTCAAGCGGTTTTTCTCTTTTTCTTCTATTCTTTCCTCATCCGCCAAACGAAAATTTCTCTTCTCCTTTCCTTTTGTTTTTTCTGCATCCTTTTCTTGTTCCATTTTCTCTTTTTTTTTTTTTCTCTCATTTTCCATAAAAATGCGGTGGATATTAGTTCCTTATTTTTCTTTTTCTTTTTTCTTCGATGTTCGTGAAGATTAAAAAATGACGAAACAAAATAAAGCTGAGAGTTCGGCTGAAAACACGTTTAAATTGATCACGAGTAGGGAGCTTTCACTCGAATTCAATCAGCAATCAGAGCTTTTTGTTGATCGATAGTCTGAGTACTTTAATTGCGATTATCAATGGGGTGTTCCAAGGGGAATAGACGAATTGCATATTTTACAGGGATACCTGCAGACGTATCGCGATAATCAAATTAAACTTGCACGTATCGTATGTCCCGGTGAAGTCTGCGGTAAAATCGATCGGGCTTATACGACTATTCTCATTGTTTAATTTTATCGTTTGCTGGTGTCGAATTGTTGTCCGCTGTGGATGTTTGACGTATACTCCCCGCGCTTAACGTACGTGATGTATTTGAATAGGTGACTAGATTATTTGAACTTCACTGTCGCATGTGAGGAACGAATATTGATTGACGTGATTACAAATATCCGCCCTAATACAGGATGCCCCCAATTTCGAATATTCACGCGTAACGATATGCGCGTATATAAGTATGTGGCACTTCGTGCATGATCCATTTCGGTTCGTGCATTTGTTCAGATAATTTGAATGATTAATTGGTCATCATGAACGTAATTGCGTTGCTTCTGTCTTAACAGGGCGTCCACCAATTTTGTGAGAAAATCTGCAATTCACTAAAACGAAAAAAAGAGAGAAAATTCGACCGAGATAAGAACCGTTTCCTTTCTTTTTTCTTCTGCGATTTTTTTTTTCTTTCTCTCCGAAAATTTATGTATATAATATTTCGGTTCATTAGAAGAAAATTAGCTTTTTACTGTCAGTAATTTTCCAAAATGGCAGAATCTCATTTGAGCCGATTTTCGAGGTTCAAAGCCAGAATCAGCCCCGCATATTCGACGTTCGAACGCGGATGGAAAGGTTCATAAAATTTTCCCCTCCCTATAGCTTCTGGAAGACGTTATCAATTTTCCTAATTACGTTGAATTGCGGTCAAATTTGGGGCAATCGCTTTATTTCATATATATTATACACGATCGACATTTCGTATAGCCAAAGATTACCGGCGCCATTTTTCCCCATATAATTATATAAACTTTAAAAATTTTCCCCAGTTTTCCTTTTTTACCTCTTGCCCTTCGAGACGTGATTCAGAGAAGAGAAACTTCTTTTCCTTTTTTCTTCACGAGGTAAAACTACGTGAGTATATATTATATCCGTAGCTTCGATTGCCATTAAAGTGACAGAGGTGAAAAAGAAATGAGAAGAGGAACGTCGAGGATTGAGAAAAGACACGTAGTAGTTCACGGATCCTTTCGCGGATCTTTCGATGAGCTGCAATGGGGTTTCCAGAAATGGGTGGGTTCGCAGCTTCGTTCGTTGATATCGATTCCTAGATCGTATATTTCAAACGAAACAGATTCCGGTTCGGCAGAAGGTTTGTGGGTGAGTCGGAGTAAGGAAGGATTTCGTATTAAAGGGCGAATGCAAGTCAAAGTATTCGATCTGGAATATAAATAGCGTTTTAAGGACTCTTTGGGCACAGATAACGGCCCGCCAAACCGCCAACTTTTCGCACCCTAACTTACAAACCTCTCCCCGAATATTGCAGCTACTTAGGCAGTCGACGATCGTCTATATTCCAGATCTAGTTCCCGAATTCACGCAATATTTTTTATACGTCCAAACTTCATTCTTCATGAATAAATGCCACGAATGGAAAGAGAAGATATTTTTTTTTTATTTGTCTCAAAAACGCGAAATGATTATCACGGCTGTACATATCGTTTGTCTTTTCTAGTTTGCCGATGAATCGGTTTATCAAGTCATTCAGTTTTTCCTTTCTTCTTTAGCCCGGCCGCGAAACGTAGTTCAATTATTCCCTGACAATGAAGAGCTATAAACCGCGAAGAACTGGAAAAATACGAATAAAAGCTCCGGCCATTTTCAGAATTATACTTTCCACCCTTCGTAACGATCGCACCGCAATAACCCATTTCTTCTGCTTCCATTTTTTCTTTCGTCTTTCCTTCCGAAATTTCACCCTTAGTGTTATTACGCGATAGGTAGATATATAACGCGGGGTTTCAATTCGAATTTATAAAAAGAAAAATGACAAAAACTGTTCTTAGTTTTTACCTACAGTATCTTTTATATTCGCAGGTATCAGAAAAACTTCAGTTCTTCCCTATGAATTGCGAATGCGGAGTTCGTATCACTCCGTAGTGGAGGTGAGCGATATTTTGGGATTGAAAATTAAAAAAAAGAATCGAACGTATGTAATTCGCTTAAAAATATCGTAATTCCATTTCGATCATACGCGTACCTACCATTGAAATAATAATTTCTATACCATTCGCTGTTCATTTTCCGAGTACTTTGACCGCGTTTAAAATTTCCGTGGTACGGGTTCGTTCGCGATCGGTGTCGGTGGTTAGCGACAGTCAACTCTATACAGTTGCATGGCAGCAGTTTATACGGTGTACTTTATACGACTCGTAAACTCGTAAGAGTACACAGTGGGTAGGTAGGTACGTTGAAGAGGTTAATTACCGTTTTTAACTAAACTTTGTTTAATTCAACTGCAGCTTTGAAATTATTATCACTATTCTTCGTCGCTCTCCGTCGCAAGCTCGATTTCATTCGAAGTCTGACGGTTCGTTGAAAACGTCCGAAAAAATTGATGAGATTAAAAACAGAGAACACCGAAAAGCTTCCAAAATTGTAAGAGATTTTGAGTTCCAAAGAATCTTCACGGTGATGTGATTCTGAAGAAAAAAGAGCTCATGGTTTCGGAAAAAAAATTCCTTCGTTTCTCTCTATAGAATGAGCTTTTCAATTTTATTGATTAAAATAAGCTTCGATCGTTAAATCGTTAACTTTTTCGAAGTTTTTTATGTAGAGAAATTTTCTTTTCATGGATAATACAATAGATAGTGTGTACCATGTATTGTATACATCTACGAGGTGAGGAAAGTTTATGCTTTGAAGCTTTGATCGTCCATCAGTTTTGCCCATCACACGCAGAGCTTGCGCCGCGACGTTCGGCGTCACTATTTCACATTACTATGCACACTTGTGCTGCATCTATAGCGACTCGTCTTGCGTATCTCTACGTGCCAAAAGGTGTATAAAAAGAACCATCGACCGGCTTTCAATTTCTCGCGTGTCTCTATTTTTCAAAAACTAGCGGGGATAAAAAAGGATGGAAAAAATAGATCAAGAAATTAAGCCCAAAGATTAAGGGGCACCGGATTTCACGGTACGAATTCCAAAATTTTCATCCGATCCAACAGAAAAAGGAAAAAAGTGACGGGACCACTTCGGCTCGAAATTCGTAGCGGACATCGAGTGGCTTCTTTCTTCGTTTTTTCCAATTTTCATCATTTTCTCGTGCACCTGTTACATAATTGAGGGCTTGAAACCGAAAGCTTTTAATCCACGGAAAGAGACAAAGCGAAAAAAAATTGAACAGCCATGCGCACACTGTTGAATATACATACATATATATTTATGTATACGAAAAGTGAATTCACGTCGTTCCGAAGAAAGAAAAAAACGTGATCAGGAAGTTGAAAAAAAAAAAATGAAGTAGAATAAAATGAAATCAAAAAAAAAAAATATATAGATGATAAGAATAAAATTGTGGTGTATGCCTTACGAAAATTTTTTTCGAGATCATCTTCAATTCTTTGACCCACGTTTGATGGTATATTAAATCTTTTTAAACCATATACGTGTATATAAAATGAAACGCGCTTCATACCTATAGGTATACACGTGTAGTACAGTAAAAGGAAATCCGATTACAAGTGAAGCCACTTAGTTTCCTAAAATGGGAAAAGTCGTCGTCAGGTCATGGTGACTATAGGTATACATTATATGGTTGGTGGACAGAAGCAACCACCACTCGGCCTTTGATCTCCACCGTAAAGCGGTCACTCCCCTAAGTCGTTTAGCGCGTACTGCCCCTGACAGATCTGATGTACAGTCGCACAGTAAGGACGAACTACCACATTTCATATGACATATATATACATACATACGCATTTATATAGAAAAAAATGGAAGATAAAAGCATTTGAAAAAAAAAAAAACAAGTTCTAGATTTATTCGTTACGAAGAAAATTTTTATACACATATTTATAGCTGATCATATACCATATAACCACGATAGGTGAGGATGTATACGTTGGTGGTTTTTTTCGAGACGATTCTTTCATATCTCTTTCTCTTCGTTCGCGAAAAAATGATATCACGTGATTTTTCACGTCTGAGAAATTCGAGGAAGAAATTGAAGTATGTATTGAATTTTGGCGAACTTATAATACTACACGTTCGTACATGGAATGCGGGTAGGTGTAGAGGAGGTCGAAAGCTTAGACACGGTAGAGAGGATGTAAGGTAAAAGTTCGGAGGGGGTAAATTAACGCCGAAAGTCGTCGACAGAGTCGACGAGGGAGTCTTTGAGGAAAACTACCCTTCTGTCGCGGTGAAACGAGCCTCGGAGACGACATAGGAGGTGAAGTGAAGAGGAGTAGGAAGCAAGAAGAGGAAACCAAGTAAAATAAAATGAAATAAAATAAGATAGACTGAAGTAAAGTAAAGTAAAGTAAAGTAAGGGAAGGGAAGGGAAGGGAAGAGAAGGGAAGGGGAAACCAGGGTCACGTGCTATCCACCGCCGGTGTTCGCGTGTCTTTCTTACGCCCCAGAAAACAGCCGACGTGGTTTGTACACGAAATGAACCCTCGAGTCCGCAGTTAAACGGGCTATACGTACTGTACGTTACATTGAGGCTGACTTTTCAGACGACAACGCGAGTCAATGGGGACGTCGTATGATACGAGTTACCTACTTTTCTTTTTTATCTCAAAGAGTAAAAGAGAAAAAATATACATTTGCAGATCTTCCCTCAAAATACGAGTGTTTTGAAATCAGAGAAATATTGGCAATTAATTTCAAACAAAAGTAAGATCAGATGTAGCCGGACAACGGTGTGCAAAAAAAAGTATGTTGCGATGAGCACAAAAAATTTTTTTACAGAATCGAATTTCGAAAATTACTATTTTTTCTTCGTTATATTAAAATTCAAAGTTTGACAATAACTTTGAGTCATATTTCCACGGAGTTCGTCTTTCTCTTTTTCTCTTCTAATTCCTTTAATCCGAACCCAGTTCATCAGACTCTTTGAACCGGCTGTTTCTATAGTTACAGAGGTATAGCTCGCAGCTTTTACAATTAATAATGAATTATTCTCACGTCTTCAGCCCGAACCCTCCACATCCAGCTATTCGCCTGGATATCGCGGAGAATAAGTTTTCGCAAAGGTGGTGAGATGCAGCACGTATTATTATACCCCCTGTACACATACGCGCGTACGTACATAGGCATACATGTGAATAAATTTATGTAATAAGATATGTATATTTAATGCACATAAGATCGCGCGGTTACCGCTGATAATTAGCGAAAAGCTTCTATACTGGGGGGGGGGGGGTGTTGAATAATGTAAGTTTCATCAGGTTTATAATCTCATTCATCAAATTCACAGCATCGATTATAAGGGAAAAAAAAAGAAGTAGAAATCTGAAAAAAAGCACTTTTCTTAGTCGTACAAGTTGTATCATTTTCACCGTATAATTTTATATATATGCACGTAATTTAAGTTGAAAAATAATGAATGAACAATAAAAACATGATGTGAACAACGTAGCAAAATTTTTTAATCGAAATACATGCGATATCTAATCGAAAAGAAGCCGAGTGTCGTACCTACTCCGATTGTCAGAATTGTTAAACAGTGTAATTTCAAAACTGTAGCAACAAAATTCGTTTTTTTATTTTTCTGATCCGTCGTTTCTTTCCTTCTCTTCGTATATATGTATAAGAGAGATATATACCTCCTATGCGAGTTACAAATCCCAATTATAAGTTGGAATTTGAACGTTGCCCACTTTAGAACTTGTTGAAAAAACAATTTTATCTCATGCATATATCATCCGACTAAACGACACATTATTACATTACATACGTTCGTACGTAGGGAACGTACGTACGTACACGACAAAAGCAATTACGCAATTATATCATAACCGACTTTCCAGATACTAGAATTTTTTGCGTTTTTCCTTTTCATCTAATTCCATTTTCCTCCTGATAATTTTATTCATTTCCCGGACAATTTCATTTCCTTGTTTAATCGTAACCGCGCTCATTTTCATCCGTTTTATTACTCAGGCACACGCATGCCTGTACACACACACTCATTAATGAGTAGGACTGACTGACAATGAGCTGAAGTTCCTCTAATGGGACAACTTATTGCGGTCGGATCGAATGGATAATGCAATGAATTCTTACTTTATTATTACATTTCATATTTCCCTCTGTTCCGGGCTAATGCGGCGGTCGACCCAGTGCATTTTTTATAGCACGGTCACGATATTCCCATACGCATACGTGTACACGTATAAAACATACGGGAAACGCCCACTTTCATATTGAAACCGTGAACTATAGTTTTTGATCGATAAAAGACTCCGGAAAGAAAAAAAAAATAAACTCAAAAATAGAAAAAGACAACAGTATTTCGGGTCACGCGGTAGCATGGACCTTTCGTACAGAGCTAACCACACCAGGAAACAAGGGAATAATAGGGATAATACCAGGCGATGCCAGTTTCTGGATATGACAGGCTTTCACACCAACATCGCGAGACCATAAACATGTACGTATGTATATGTATATGCAAGCCGGTTATTACATGCTGCGAAGCGCAGAAACCATCGCGGAATCAGAACAATATATTGGACTGCAGCTATATGGATATTGGTATCCCGGTAGTATATTATATCTTATAAACAAAAACGGGTACTACAGTGGAATTCAATTTTTGAATCCGAAATTTCGTTCTCTCCTCGGTTTATTTCATTCTTTTTTTTTTTTTACTTATTCCTTCCTTTTTCATTAATTTTTGACGTCGCAAAACGAACCGTCTACACCTATGTACCGTATACCCATGTGCGTATAATTTTTATTGGTTATTTATTGATTTTATTTTCTCCAAGATTGGCGAGGGATAGACAAATTTTCAAAAGAATAAAATCCGTGGTTCGAATTCGTTCGCGTTTATTCAGATTTCAAAATCGGCCATTTTCTTTCACTTGGGGGCTATCACGTGCGTCTGTATTTTTGCGTATTACGAAAAAATTCGGAGAAAAAAAAGGGAAACCCATAGTTAGGGATTATGCATGTACATGGATCGATACGCGTTGGTTAGATGCGTGGTATAGTGCCGAATCTTGGCGAAGGCTTGAAGGATCTGGTCTTAATCGAGCAGTTTGTATTCCAAAGGTCAAAAGGTCAGATCATATACTCATACATGATATGTATATAGTCCATACACATAGCATTATATATATATATAATATCCATATACATATGTACGGTATGTACATACAACGTTTGCAGCAGCGAATTTTACATCAAGGTAGAACCAGAAGAAAAGAAAAACCAAAGAATCGCAATCTGTTCGTTGTCGAAATGCATGTCAGTTCAAAAATGTATCAGAAATTTATAGATGTACTTGTTAAAATTTTTAATATTCGTACAATTCATTGTTTTAATATTATCACCTGCAACATATACCAAACTTTATGTACTATACAACGTAAGTACGTACCTACGCATACGCGTGCGTGCGTTTTATGTATACCTTCTTTGTGTACGCGCGCAGTTTATACCAGGTGTAATATATGGTTCGTATATTATACATAATATTTTTATATTGCCACTCCAGAGTTCCGGTATATAGCGGCAGCTTAACTCAGAGTGATCATATTTCATGCTCATACACATTTAGTCGGTAGAAACCGAGAGAAGCCGCGAGTCGCGGGGGGGTTGGTGAAGGATTCGGGGGTTGTTTCACCTCGTGTACGTATACATAGTTCATATATATATGTATATAATAAAACGTACTATGTGCAGTTTATATTTCCCTTGTTTTATAAAAACTTTATACGGCAGCAAGATATTAGACTCGTGTAGAAATATATTTACTATATACGCATACGAGTTGACGCTGCGGTTCTTTTCCATACGCGTCTTAGTTCATTTTTTTTTCTTTTTTCTCGTTTTCTCTTTTTTTTCCGTATTTTAACGTATTTTCAAACTTCACTTCACGACCAGAAACTCAAGTTTCGAGACTTGACGCTCGCGCGATGTGTTGTACCTCAATGTACGCACACGTATGTATGAATATATATATATTTTTTATCCACCTTCTCTCGTTTTTGGCCATTGAATTTTTACTTTCCCCTTTTTTTTCTTCTACTTTTCTTAAAAATTTCATTTTTCTTTCCTCTCACTCTTCATATTTTTTCTCGCTCATCACAACTAACTTGTTCCCCCCCCTCTTTTTCTCTTTATGTATACATATTGTACATAAAACTTTGTACTTCGTACTTGCAGCTGGGTGAAATTTTATATAAATTTAATTTGTTTGGTTCTTTATTTCTTTCATATAATACTTATAGGTTTTCGGTCGCGGTTCAGACTTTTTATCCGCCCGCTTTCAACGCTCGCTCAATTATCGTTACGCATTTCGCACGCTGGAGAAGAAAAAGTTATAAAGTACATAATACGCTTCATTTTTATTACTTCTATTCCGTCCGGTTGAACTTGATTTTTTTTTTTTTCGACTGCATCGAATCTCCGTGTCACTTTTTTCCTATCATTTAATTTCGCCCACCTAGACGATGTAGTAGTAGAGAAATTGGAACGAAATGTACATGTTATGTGGAAAAAAGGGAATGCCAAAAAATTCCTTCATTAAATCGTTTACAATTTTTATGTAAATTATAGAGCAAAATGTAATCTGATTTTGTGTTTTTTGTTGGCAAATTACTTCGTAAACTTTTATCGGTTCTAATTTCTCGCGATATAAATTTTATATACATCTTTGTGAAGTGTGTATATAAATATATATTTATATGTAGCTAACCTATCCTGAGACGATATCGCACATAAACCTATTTTCTTATTTAATTTACTAGCTTAAAAAAAGCTTGTTTTTTTATTATTCTTCAGTTTCAAAACCAGATAAAAACTTTCAACCGTACATTGCTCGTAAAAAGAAGAAAGGCAAAAACAAAAATGAGAAAAAATCCCATCTGTGGAGCATTCGCGTGCAACGAGACAGCTTCCTTCCGATAAAATATCCTTCAATTACCAAAAAACTCCAGGCCACCCATATTTATATCACGTATTTTTTCATATACCGTAGAAAAAGAAAAAAACAGCGTATCATCCATCCCCGGCGAAGGGGTAGTTGCGTAAAGTTCACAAAATTTTCTTCAAACAAATACGATGACAGATTTATCGAAGAAAAATTTCATTTACGAAGACAAAAAAAAAAAAGTTTAGAAGTTTGCCACAAAATCCTATTGGAATCGAAAACTAAAATAGATCATACGAAGATATGGTGAAATTCGGGAAGCATATTTCGTGTGCTACAAATGCTGTTTTTTTTTGTTTTTTTTCTATCGTTTGTCGAGAGGTTATTGAAAATGTTGTGAAAATTTTGGCATCGGCAACAATTTTGCGAATACTCTCTACATAAGATGGAGCAGTAGAAGGCTTTTACGGGAAATAGGTCGCTGCGGCACGTATAGTTCTACTTCATTCCCGTTAGGCGTCTCGTATATATATAAGATTCTGAAGGTACACGGTACAGATATACTTTATATGTATCTACGAGGAAGCTGCGAAATCTGGGGTTATACATCCCCATCTTTCCGACCCCGTACCACCCGCGCCCGGGCTCGAAAATCTCACCTCATATTCTTCATGCGGGAAAATAAGAAAATATAAGTAGCGGAAGTTACGTAAAGTACCTACCCACCTACTGTACGTCGAAACTAAAATCAAAAGGACTACTGCAAGGCAGTGTTAAACAACGATAGAATTTTGGTAATTTATTTTTATCTTCTGTTTATGCCCCTTTGATTTTTTCCAAAAACTTTTTGAAACATGTGATTAGACAGAAGGGCTCTTTAAATTTGCAAAACTGAATTAAGCTCAAGTCAACTTTGAATCAAACTCGGATAATTAATTTCTTTTTTCCTAGTTTTGCTTTTTTCCAAAGAGAGAGGCAAAAAAAAATAGAAATCTACTGAACACCTTTCACCCATATTAATAACGTTCTAGATTTTTACATACCTACGCGAGAACAAATTATCCAGCACCTGAACGTGTAACGGTATAAATGGTCAGTTTCAATTCCATTATTTGATTGAACTCAAAGAGTTGAATGGGGTCGGTAAGCTTTTCGGAATGTCTGTATGTCCCCGTTTCCCCCGTCCCATATAAATCGTTACTCTAAACATTGTTTAGCTTACAAAAAACTTTTAATTCAATTTAATACTCACGATCAATGATATAATTATTTATCAGTTCAGTGTGGGTACAGATACATGCTATTCCATACATACGTACATACACATATCATATGGGATGAGCATGTGTGTACGTATATACGTATAAATCATCCGCATAATTTATGGGCTTAGATGTATAATCTAATTCTCGAAAACGCTTTGATCAATTATGATTGAGGGTATACGTTATTCCCCAATCAATTAATTCGCACATTACCTCTATATATATCATTATATCCACTCGTGTATTTGAAGAACAAAAAAAAAAAAACAAATATATCATACCGCGAAATTTGTTTATCGATTTTACAAATGCGATAGTCAAACGAAATATTAAATCGAAAAAATCGTTACAAACACCCGATATATGTTATAGAAATTTGAATGATGTAACTGTAGACGTATAAAATTCGTGCGTTTAAATGTAAATTGATCTCTAAAGGGGAGAGTCCGCTGAGTTTCCCTCTTTGAAAGAGCCTCGAGGGTCAAAGTGAACTGCAGTACGAGGTTTTATACGAATTACTTGAGATACATACAAGTGTGCGTCTATGTACGTACATACCACAACTGTGGAGGTATGGGAAATAAAACACCTGCTCGATTTTTATCGCATTTTGATTCAGCTGACGAGAATGAAAAAGAGAAAAACCTGCACAAATATCAAACTAAAATCAAAAACACGAATATCACATTATATCAAAATATAAAATAATGCGCATTTTGAAAAGCGTCGAGGACCAAAAAAAAAAAAAAGAAGGAATTGATAATAAAAATTGTATCCGCATGAGAATATTAATTGAACGCGTAATATTCAGATAGTGAAAACATTGTCTGATAAAAAAAAAAAAAAAAAAAATACAAGGAAAACACCACAGGCGTTTTGCTCCAGGTTCGATGCTATAGTATTTTGGTGAATATCTATACGCTACGCGAAATGCGAGAAACAAATTTTGAATTATTAAATGAATAAATGTATAAAATATGAAACATAGAACCGAAACGATTCACCACCATGCACTTTGCACCGTCATGCATAATCCGTGTTACGTCAGAACCGTTGCACAATTCTATATACTTCTTTTTTTTTCCGTTTTTCGGGTTTTTATAACCTGGATCTGTTTAATCACGAGGAATTTATTGGATCGCATTTTATTTATTTATTTAAATTTTTTTCCGTTGAAAATTAAAGACAATCATTTTTGAGACGTCTAAGAACGATCAAGCTACGTATAGTGCATTCATTCAACCATTCGTTTCGTTTTTTTTGGTTTTTTTTCGTATGAAAAATAAAACAGAATGAAAAAATTTTCAACGCTCAGCTATCACGGGCGATACAGGAGATTCGGCATGAAATGCACCCCGTATAGATAACGCAGTTTATGACAAGCGATACGAAAGAGGACGAAATATATGCACGCTCATTTCATTTCATCCCTCATCCCTTAGTAGTTTCGGTCAGCCCCGGTCGATAACAATCATTTGAAAATTTCACGCAGTGTCCAAAGTACGCGTAGATATACCTGTATGGAAAAATCTGAACGATAATATTTCGAAACGAAATCATTTCGTCGTATTGTTTTATGCGTGGAAATATTTGGAACTGTAAAACTAGAAAATGGAATAAATTGAACATCCAAATGTGCGGGACTTCGGATCGACCGGTTCTCTGAAATTCTTGATAAAAAGTTTGCTCGAAACTTTTATCCTTAAAAAAAATACGTTGAAAAAAAATTCTCCGTTAATTCACGGAGCAGTTTCCTCGTGGAAAATGGTATAGTATAACAAGTAGCAATCAGAGACCACCATCGTATAATCACGTACGTACATGTAAAGTACATAGGTACATAAGCCTGAAGGTATTACAGCACACATAGGTACATAACATGTATTGCAGTGTGTAAACATGTAGTCCGCAATTAGTAGGTCCTGTTAATTAGGTAACCTGAGATGTAATACTCCTCACTTCAGAGAAGACCCCGTCCCTATGTAATGATAATACCCATCTATGTACATGACCCGTGTACTCTACGCGATGTAAATAGATTATAATTACACAAAATTCATCCGGAAGTAAATTAGTTGTTAATCATTCGTATTTCAGTTATGACTAAATTATTCGAATTACGTATAAATTTTCGTTTTTTTTTTTCCCGGCGAATAAAATTTTTCACTTCGTTACGGGGGGCGTTTTTACATAAATTGGACGGTCGAGTGTAAAAAGTTATAGGTTCGAGAATTTTCGCTTCACGTTCAGCAAAATTTATACAGCAAGAGGTTGAGTTTCGCCTTCTTCAGTTTTATATTATTTGGTTTCGCGGTTAAGAAAATCATTGGTAAGTCACGTCTCCGTCCGTCACAGATTTTGTGTGCAGGAATCACAGTGTATTTATATACATAGGTACGGTACGTAGATGTGTCTACGTATGCATATGTACGTACATACTACACATAACATAGTAAAAGTAGATTTCAGGATTGCGGGAGGAATCGCAGATTGCTAATTTCGTATACACGACGAACGGCGCGGGCACGGGGGCCGCAGAAACGTCGCACGAGGCTTTCCCGTTTTACCTCGTATTTGCGGAATACATAAAGCTCTCTATACCTTCACGTACAGTGACAGCTACTCTAGTTTTCTATGTGTACCTACGTACCTATACCACATAGTTGAAGATTTCTCGTCAGCTGTCTTCTTTTTTTTCTGTTCTATTATTTATCGCGATTCATTACCTAATCTTCATAGATAAACCAACGAAAAAAAAACCCAAAAGAATCGATTTCGAACGTGCACTTATTTTCTACCTGTTCTCTCGGTTCGAAGAACAAATTTTCTGAATGTGAAAGACCTTATGAAAAACATAGACATCGTTTTTATGTGCTTTTAATATCTTTAAATTTTCAAACATCCTCGATGAACGTGTGAGGATAAAATTTTCTAAATTTCAAAAAAAAAAAAAAAACTACAGATTTTTTCTTGCCCACAGGTAAATATTTTCGAACAGCGTGATCCGTAATTGCGGTAAATTAGTACGGGTTTGGATTTGGTGAAATTATAGGTATGACATGTGGCATACACCAATATGTCATATACCACGTCAATTTGATACACGTCTGGCATTTCTGACATGATTCAAATAAGTTAGGTGGTTTGACTGTTTCTCAGAATTCTCAAGAACATCCGAATAATGTCATTTTCGTAAATTAAACCACCACCACTTCCCCTCCCCGCCTCCCCGCCTCTCCCACCCTTTTCGTTCAAGGATTTAGTGACGTTATATACCTGCAGGTTGTCACATACTGTATGTATATACGACGTATATACCGATCTTCCGATTATTTTACCCTCTCACCCTTTACCATTATCATTATTATTATCATTATATGGGACCTCATCCTCCGACCGTTCGGATTTTCGGTCTCTCAGAATGGAGAAGATTCCATGGGTATAGGTATACAGAAATCCGATCGATGGTTTATCTCCCTTTCGAATCCAATCAGCTTTAAGGCATTGCTTTCATTCTACTCAAAAGTTGACTGATTCTTTAACTTGAAAATTTTTTTTTTTGCCTTTTTTTTTCTCAAAAGGCACGTTCGATAAATTTCGGAAACCTCTGATCTGCTGCGAAGTTTGTCGTATCGAAGAAATTTCAGTTTCTGCCAATTTTGAAACAGACTTTGCGGCGTCACGATATATTTGCTATCAAATAAAGTCTAGTTTGTCACAGGAACAAAAATGTAGCGCATACATACAGGTAATAGTAATAGGCTTATATGGATTTAGAATTTCAGTTTGTTCAACATCGAAAACATGATCGACTACATGTTTACACAATTTGGAATAAGCGCGACGCACTGCGCTCCAGAGTTTAAAGGATATTCGATATGATGTACAACGTACACGCGTTCATATTTCCAGCTATAACTTGATTCGTGTAGTTAACCAAATAATGTTTGAGTAACAAATTGTCGCTCTGTACCAAAAGTTCACGCGATAATCGCGTAAATCCGACGAAACTTGGGAGATCCCTATTTCTATTTAACCTCACGACATCCTCCACAATTTCCTGAATATGATCCGGTCTTTCGAGGCTTCGGGAAATCGAAAATAGATAACCATCTCGAGGCGGAGAAAAAAAGACAAAAAAAAAAAAAATGAAAAATAAAAAATACGAAACCAAAAGAAAAATCCGTACGTTCACAATTTTCCATTTACGCTGTCCAAAATTTGTTACCAAATGAATCCCCGATCAGATTTTCCGTGAAAGACGGAGAACACGAAACAAAAAAATTCGAAATTTTTGTTTCTTCGAGCAAGTCACGCGCAGCGCAGAGCTTTTCGACCTTTCGCCTATCTCCGCAGAGCCGTATAATTTCTGAGACAATTTCTGTCGCGAACTATAATTATATCCAGGACATGGGGGGAGGGCAGGGGGCCCTTAAAACTTCATACAGCCGGATGACTGCCTGTGCACAGGACTTGTATAAGTGGTTCTTATGGGGTGACAGGAAACTGCGGTTAAGCTTCGCACGCCTGAGGGATTGTCCTTATCAATCACACAAAACTCATACAAGTAGATGTAAATGTATATACGTGTCACGTATGTAACGGTGTGTGTGCATGTATAAATATACGTTATAATAAATAACGTGGGGGTAGGTTGGGGTGTACTTAAAGTCGTAGGAGTCGCGCCGCGCCGCGCCGCGTCGTTTGCGTTTCGATGTTGTTAACCTATCGTATAACTCACATTTCGTGACGTGTAGACTCGCGTTTTACCAAGGATTCGCGCAACATACGTACATACGTGTATGTATGTATATATAATGTACGTACGTACCTATAGTAAACGTACATAACTTACATGGATCTACTACTGCGACTACGACTACCTACGGAGATGGAATTTCATCCCTGAATAGCTAAAATATTGTCCATTAGAACCGCACCCGCATAGATGTGTTATAGTTGCAAGAGTGAATATAGGGGAGCCAGAGAGAGAGAGAGAGAGAGAAAGTTGTAATATGGAAGAAAAGAAAACCGGATGAAAGGAAAATAAAGGGAGAGAGGTATACAGAAAAAATGGAGTTTCCGCAAAAGTCGGAAAACCCAAAGTAAAAAAAAATTAACAATAAAAAGGAGGTCCGTTTAGTAATATCGGTGTGACGTATGTATAAATGTCAGATACTTTTACTCCCGGTCCCCCGCAGATTTATATTTAAGCTCAACTTGTCGAAAAAACGTACTCCGTTCCTGACTCGCGCGGTTGTACGGATCACTACACATTACAAAAAGGTGAATAAGATAAATGAATAAAAAATTTATAGGTACAAGCGTGTATACGAAATTAACCCTGAATTTAATTGCTTTCTTTTTGATTTTCGCAAAACTTTTTTTTCTCTACCTTCAATAATTTGTTAATTGATTGATTTTTTTTGTAATTTAAATCTTTATCGAAATCAGAGAAACTCAATCAATGAGCGTCACGTGATTCAATAACTTTTATATGCGCTGAAACAAAAACGAGATAATCACATTTCATAATTCCAAACGCTTCGTAGATTTTACAAACGGATTTCAAGGAGTTGAAGATTGCACGAGGAAGAGACCAATCTAATTATCATTTCCTCCAGACGAATCTTAGTTGTCAATAAAAACCTACGCAACTCAATTTCTAACAACGTACCCAGAAAAATTTTCACTGTCCGTTTGTGCAGTTGAAATAATACAGACTTGTGTTACCTCGACAATCTCGATACTTGATAATAATTTTTCTTCTCTCGCCGCACGTTTTCTCCGCAGACGAGAAGCTGACCGTTCGATTTGGTCCTTTTAAAGGACGAGAACTGGTGAAAAAGGGGGCGAACGAGGGCATTAATTGCCGCCTGGCAGGCAGGCAATCGAGTCTGGATTGTCACAAGCCATTTGCTGCGGCCGCGACGGCGTCGCGACGCCAAGGGTATGAAAGATAGGTATACTCGAGACGCCGTTTCAAACTCCCAGCAGCAACTACTACTACTACCAGTACCTATAATACCTACGTACAATGTGTACACACACACACACCTATGTATCAGAGTTTTCCTGCAGTCTTCGCTACCGGGTCGTAGTTCATGAGTGACAAACCGCAGCTTTCAACTGCCAATAGGGTAGTAAGGGATACTACAGCAAACACACGTTTCAAATCCAACGTCGCAAAAAAATAGTCCATAAAAAGAAAAAAACAGAGAAATGAAAATGAAAAAAACAGAATCTGACGTATTTCCTGTTCTTTATCGACCAATTTTTTTTTCAATTTGTCCGAAATTGTTTCTGTTTCTTTGCTCTATACATTTATTCGTCTGGGTGTGAGCTTGGCAATTTTTATTTATCAATTATCTTGAGCGAATCAAATGAGTTCGGGAAAAATAATTAAATGAAATGAAAACACTATCGGTATGAGGTAATTGTGCTCGAGAACGGAATAAAAAAAATAAAAAAAAAAAAACAACGAATGGAAGAAACATACATAGGTACATGTATATATGTACCTATATAAAATACACATATATGTGTAGCTGATCCTTGGCGAGGCTCCTTCTCCCTCTCGTGCTCCTCATTCTTTTCCTATATATATATATCCTTTATCCGCAGACTCTAATCACAGGGCGGAAATTAACTGGCGAAAATTTCAGGAAAATCCTTGACCGACGCGACGTGACTTTTTTTTTGCTTACTTTTCTCCATATACACAGGTATATATATATATAGATATATATGTATTATATCTATGTACCGTGTCTAACGTATCGAAAGTAAGGTTTCTACCATCTCGAGAGAACGATTCATCCTGAATCAAAAATGAGAGAAAAAAAAGGAGAAAACTTCGGAAGAAATGTTTTTAGAAATTTCATTTCGATAGGAAGGATGTACGATAAATGATATTTCGATCGGAAATTTTTTTCAACCGTTTTTCATCTTTTGTTCCTCTCAATTATTTTCTTTTCTCATTTTTTTGTAGTTAGAAAAAATCGAATTTTCCGAGGATACAATTTTCGTGTACCGCGTTTACTTTATCAGGACCGTTTTTCCGCAAGTTCATTGTAATTGTTTTTTTATCTACATGAATCCTATCAAATTATTTCGCCTCCCTAATTCCCTAAACGATTAATTTAATGTAAATAATTAACATCCCCCGTATGTTATAAGAACTGCGCGTTTGAATTGTCACGTAAATATTTTATCATTAATTTCCATCCCTTGGTAGCATAGGTACATCGCGTACTTGTACTTTGAATCGCAGTGCTTTTGACGAAGCGTCGTTCCATCTAACCTACCCTCTACCACGATCTAAAATACGTGAAAATTCATAAGACGGATTTTCAATTAGACAAACAAAATTAATCAAAATAATTCGAAAACATTCACTCCTCTTTTATTCGTCGATTGTTTGGCTAGAAGAGAAAAAAATCGACAGTTTTTGACAATTTTTACATAATGCGGATAACGGAAAAACGCTCGAGTTTTTCCTTCTATGTTTTGAATTCTAAAATTTTCGATGCAAAGTTCGTGCACCTCCCATTGGTCCGATACGATCCGAGTTACGACTTCAGATTTACGTGATACGAATAGCCTTGCTAATTCTCAGATCCAATGCGCGCACGTTTCAGAAATCAGCTATTCAAATAGTCCAGCAATTTCGGATCGCCGATGCATGCTTTAAAACCCCATAATTCCGGACCGTCTTGCATCTCTCCAAATTTGAATACCATAACTCTAGAATATTCAACCAGTATTGGGGTTGATGTCATTTTTAATCTATTCACAAATTTCTGAGATTAAGAAACAAAAAAAACCTCATTCCAAAGAGGAGAAAAGAAATAAAAAGAACTAAGTCCCCTTTTCGATTAATGAGAAAAAAAATCACAATCTAACAATAAATTTACTTAAAATAATTGCAGAGAGTAACAAGAAAAGGAGAAAGAAGAGATTTGCGAATGAGTTGTGATGATCGAAATGATTCATCGTTTTCGAAATTCCGAAATCTCGTTTCAATATTCTAAGCATGTTTGTAGGTAAGAGTCATGGAACAACTGAAGAACGTTATGCTCATTCAATATTAAATCCCCGCGCATTTAGTATTAACGGGGAGTAGTAGGTTGTAAACTTCATTCAATTAGAAGTTTAGCTCGAAACGGTAATTACGAGGATATGGAATTTGAGAGCGTCGCTTTATGACCAGATACCTAAATTTCAGTCGTCCGTATCATTCACTCGTCGAATGTTATCAGACGAACACCGATGATCAAATATAATACGAACTGCTTATATACCTGTACTTATATACCTCCAAAATTCAGGATATATACAACGTATTAATGGTTAGGTACATCCCACTCTTGCAAACCTTAATTACACACCGGATCAAATCACAACGTGTCATGTAATCGATATACATATGTGTCTATAAGGTGCAGTACGCGATCCTTCCATCCCAATACAATGGCTGTCAAACATAATTGATGAAAATTTTTACCATCGAAAGAAGAGGAGAATAATAACAAAAAAAAAAAAAATATATATAATTTTGGACGGAATAATGGAAAGCTTTGTTTCGCCGATAAATGAAGACATTACGTATCGAAAAAAATCCGATTCAATTTTTGTCTTCATCTGAATTATTCTCTCTTTTTGTATAGTACCTGTACGTAGGTACACACGTCGCGACTAACGGATTTTGAGGTAGTTAAAAATTTATATTTCATTAACGGATATAAATACCGAAATTAACATATATGAGTGAATTGTTTTTTTGCTGTTGGAAATTACATTTCTGTTTTTTTTTTTCAATGTTGGGGGGGAGGGTTTACCGGGTAAATTTATCCGCAAAATGTTTGAAATCCAGGTGAAATTTTAGGTATGAACCTGCAAAAAAAATAGGTAACAAAATTCGTGTACAAAATGTATGTACGTTCGTACGTAGGTTATATAAGTGTATTTAATGTATCGAACTATACATTTACGTAGCGTAGCGAATGTAAAAAATAACGGGTACTGCACGAGGAGATTAAACGTTATAAATATAAATGCTCGTGTGATTTATGTACACATACGTAAACACAAATCGAATGACGTAAAGTTAGCTAAAATGTTATAAATTTTAGTACGTCGTTTTATATGTATATAGGTATACGGTTTACACTGACGTATTGGACTGCTGCACAGCTGCATATGTCAGTCTATATACAGTGAAACATACATATGCATATAAACATATCAATATGGATGAATAAAATCGCAAAATTATTCGCTCTGAATAATGGTCAGCGCTTTATACGCAGCATGAAATGCCTCCTGCATAGGTACTAGAATACAAAATAAAGCTAAAAGTGAAAGAAATAAAAAAGAAAGACTATTTTCCTTGATGGAATATAAGAAAAAATATTCATCCGTGTATTTATATTACACATGTACGCACTTACGCATCAGTTATGCACATTGATTTCATACGGTGTTAGAAAATTATATCGCTCTTGCGTTACTTACTTTTTCAGCGTAATTTATTTTTTGCTCGATATTATTCTCTTTTTTATATTCATTTTCTTCTTTTTCACCGGCGAACAGTCTTTCCCTTTTTCCCTATCCATCTCGTTTTCCGTTCCCTTTTCTAGCCACCCCGTCTCGCGGAGTTAATTACCGACGTCGAGTTGCAAACGAATTACATGTACATAGATATATGTACGTACGAATGAGTACAGTACGTATGCGTTGTACATGTGCGTAAATATAGTGCTTATTACGCCTTTGGGTAGAGATGAAGACGAAAAAGGGCGAATATTAGACGCGACCGAAAAATCGGAAACGATCAGGCGAACCTGCTTTTTACTCTCCAGCTTTTTATCCCTCGAGAGTCCTCGCTACAGGATATGCAAATATACGTGAGACGACGCGCGCCTTTTATATTTTTCTCACCCTATGTTCTTCTGTAATTCACATTTAAAAAATAAAAAACAAATATGTTCGGATTAACATGAAGAACAAATTTCGACTGCATCGACGAATTCGATTTTTATTTCTTTACTTTTTATTCCGTTTCGAGAATGCTGTGTATTTATTCATTTATTTGTATGACGAATCTTTTTTTTTTGGTTTTATTTCTACTTATCGCAAACCCTTAGAAATCTCAAGGCGAAAAAATACAAAGTTACTGCATCCGTATATCCTTTAAAAAAGAAAAAAAAAAAAAAAAAAGAGAAAAGGAAAAAGGGGAGAAAATATATAAAACAAACTTAACGGGGAAACCTGGCGAGTTGTGAAAGGAGATGAAATAGAATTTCGAGATATGAGTTGAGAGAGGGAGAAAAAAAGAAGTGAAAGATGAAGAGGAGGACGAAAAAGGAGAAAAGAGGAAAAAGGCGGGAGAATGAAGATCGTTTTCTTTTCTTGGTCATACTGCGGCATTTCGGCGGTGGTGGTTCTTATAATATTTATATCCGAAGGGTGAGGATGACGAGAATGGGGTTTCTCTTTTTGCTTTTTTTTTTTTCTTCTGGGTCTGCTCGTGCTGGGGCACTGTATAAGGCGCTAGGGAAATAAAGAAGACACTGTCGCGCGGTGTAGCGCAAAAGACGCGCGTCGCGACGCCCGTCCCGCACTTAAGGCATAGGGTACGTTACATTCATACACCCATAATATACGTCGGACCCGTGCATATGAATATCAGGTGCCAACGTACGTTGGGTCACTAACTTCATTTTTCTCCGCGTCACATATAAGATGTTTATATCGTCAACCGAATTGAAAAAAAAAAAAAAAATAGTGAGAAGCACCTAATTTATTCATGATTCCATTTCGTTTTTCTATTGGTTGCATAGATATGATTGGAATTTGCAAAATAAATGTGCGCGAAGACGTGTTTAATTTTGCAAAATGGAAATTTTAAAATCAAAGGATTTGTGCAATTGACAAATTTTTTTTTTATATCTTCTAATCGGCACAGGTTTTCGCGTAGGGCGTCGATGTGCAGGGTATCGTGTTATGTATATAATGTTTTGTAAGACGGGGTTGCTGCTTCATGATGCAGAGCGTTTCGCCAAGTCGCAGATATTTAAGCGTTGCCACGCGCAGCTCAAAGATCTATAGGTATAGGATCCATATACATTTTCACGTCAGTATGTAATACGTAGGTAGGTAGCTGCTCGTATGTATGAACTAAAATTTGTGATTCAGATAAGCCAACTTCACACGGTATAATATAAGGTGTATGGCTAACCTGCAACAACTTGAAGCTTTGCTGCTGCTGCTGCTGCTGCTGTTGCTGCTTACGAAGGGTTTATAATACCCCTAAATCCAAACGTGAAATACTCATGCAGCGCGGAAATAGCTAATATCTAATAATGCCTCGTATACTTTCGAAATGAAATCAAAAAAAGAATCGTTCTAAAAAATGATGAAGAAAATATTTGTCTCTCGTATATCACCCGATATCGCGCTTTTCCAAATGATTCGGTAGATACCGAAATTTCCGCCGTAGGCTTACCGTCTTCTTTGATGAAGCAAAAAACGGACGATAAAAAATCAAATGAAAAAAGATAAAGAAGTAGTAAGAGGCAAACGGCTCTACAATAAGGGGAGAAAAAAACTTCGATGAACCAAAGGAGACACACGTGATGTGTAACGAAAGTGTTCGATTTCGGGTGTGCAGAATCGCTTCGGGCGCGTAGTTGAAACAGAAAAAAAGGAAAAGGCGAAAAATAATGAAGGAAAAAATTCGTCGAATTTCGGAATGCGATGCGTTTCATGCATGAGGCGATTTTCCCTGCATGTTTCGAATTCATACGCCAGTTTTCTTGTCTTACGGCGGACGACGAATACCTAACACGACGTAAATTGATCTCTGTTGCGGTTGCGGGGCGGGTAAAAAATTCCCGGGATATGCGGATAATATAGGAAAAATTTTTTATTTCAAGCAAACGAAAGAACGAAAAAATCAACGTAAGACAAACATTTGCATCGTCAGACAGGTTTCTGTGTAAGTTGCATTTTTCGTTTCTCAAAACATGCAGGTATAACTACGTCAAAATACCTGCAGTAACATTTTCGCGATTTTATACACGGTTCGTTACGACCTGTTTATTTTAAAGCCGGTGTACGTAAGTACGGCGCGGTGCGAATTTGATGGGAATATAAACCTCTGGATAAACGCGATCGAAGAAAGGAAAAAAAAAAAAGAAGACATTCAAAAAAGCGCAAAGAAACCGATCGATTTTAGAAACCCCTTTGGAATAACTGTAACCAAAAAATTTGTGTTCAACTAAACCCTTCCGATTTCCGTCACCTACTTTGTTTTAATAACGAGATATACACGTAACAACAATAATCAATATACTGTATATATAATATATACATATATATTAGGTAATATATTTTATACATTAAGGGCCAAAAACCCTAGGGTGTAGAGGGAGGATATTTTCAACGACGAGCGTATAACTCACGATTGAAATCCTTTCATGTTATAAGATATTACTTTAGTTTGCGGGAGATTTTCTTTATTTCGTTTTTTCTTTAATCTGTACCAAAAAATATATTCATACATATGTATGTACATTGTACATATATGATCCTAAATTTTTTCGAAGTTTAAGCCGAACGTTGGAAAAAAAAACCAAAAAAGAGTATATATAATTTGGTATGCATAACCCACTTATATACGTAGGAGGTTTTTTTCGCATTTTTACACACACATTTTTCTTTTTCCATCCTTTTTTATTGAACTTTTTTCCTTCTCTCTTTCACGGTTTCGCGTGTGCTCCGAAGAGATGAAAAAGTATATTCCCTCGACTCGAATTTTAAAATCGTACGTACACTCCTATCCGCATCAACATTATATCCTCGGGGTCTCCAAGGTCTCGTTAATCAATTTTTGAAACTTACGTTACCGCCTATGTACGAGACATTTTTTACAAAAATCACTATACCATGAATCAAACGAGTGTAACGTAGAACGCGGTGTAAGTATACTTCGGAATCGGAACGGCGAATCAGAAAAATTTGTCAATATTATCAACAAATGGGAGAAAATTTTTTTTTGTACCGATTAAATGAAAATTAGTTTTTCGCGAAAAGTAATTCACCCGATCAGTTACGAACGAAGTCCGCGATGCCGAAAAAATCAAAGATTCTCTCTTGGTTTCGCGGTCGCAGGTGCAGAGCAATTACAAGATTAATTTCGTCTTAAGTTGATATGGATCATAATAAAATAACGTGGCAAATTTGGCGGATACAATTTGTGGTCGGGGGAGGTGGGGAGAGGAAAAGCTGATTTTGGGGGAATTATGGTGGATGACTGTGCAGCTGCATAATAACCGTGGAGAATTTAAATTAGTCGAGTATTGTTGTAGAATAATATAAGGGCAGCGAAGTGGGGTTTAATTAAAAACAGTTTAATTAGCTCAATTTCTCGACGTTTCTCCACGTTTACTGTAGTATAGACGTACGTTTTACGTCCCTTCAGCCAGGGAGAGATTTTATTATAATTGAGGCCCACGTGCGACGACGGTGAAATTAATTCTGAGCTACGTATATATAGACGTATGGAGGACCTATAACGTCCCTCGTTCCCGACGACGTCGACGTCGCGACGCCTCGATCGAACAAAAACCAAACTCGAACCGAACGGAACGAACTAACGGAATAAATTCGACGGGGAATCAGATTTAAATTTAAACGACACACAATTATTATTCACCCGCGAGACAAGACTTGAGCTTCAGGATATATCCATAGATGATGAAAAAAAATTTATCCTTCATAGACGTATAGACGTATATACGTTGAAATATTTACTTCGAATTTAATCAGTGCGGGAATACGGTTTGAAATTTTTTTTTTTTTCAAATTCTTTCCCGTGTCATTTTTATCGACCAGCACGACTGCTTGTTACCCACGTACGTATATATGTACATCGAAGGAATAAAATCTCAAATATTAAAATTTTACTTTCGACATTCGCGAACGAAGAATTCAATAAACTAAGAATCAAGAAATCGTAATTTTCTGAGTACCTATATCGTGAAAAAAATCAGAAATGCAAATTTCAGGAATATCAATCCGAAGTTTTCTCAACAATTTCCTCATCCCGATCAGAGGGGATGAAGTATCTATGCGTAAATTAAATTTTTGGACCTCTCAATTTAGGGGGTCATAAAATTTTCGAATACTGAACGCACGTGTAGTATTTTTACGGACGGATACGTTTGCGTATAGTGGGTACAACGGCTGTGTGTGTATACTATTTGCAGATGATTCTCTGAAATATTCAGAACTGTAGTTCCTTGCGGCATGGCAACTGGAAGAGAAAAGGAAGATTCTGCAACCAACCCTTTAGCCGACGTAACTCAACTTAAGGGAAGCCTCTAATTAATTCAGGTCATAACGCAACGCCTACAGGGGCTAAGTTATGGTACATACCAGAAGCTACTGGGTACCACTATATACCGAAATCGTCCTAAGGATATTCGTCGAAAATTTCGCACGCGGGTTTCGCGCATCCCATAAAAGGGATGAAAATTCACCGCTCAAAAATCCTCCTCGTCCTCGCGACAGAATACAAAAATTACATACACATATTTTACCATCTAATAGACGAAAATTGTTCGAAATTGTCGATGAAGAAATTTTCTCGGTTTTCGATCGAAAAGTAGCAGAAAAACTGATCCTATAAAAAAAGGATTGGATGGAAATAAAAATTTGGAGATCAGATCAGAAAAGAAATTGAAAAAAAATGACGGGACAAAAATTTAAACGACGAATGAAATCAAATACGATGCGCGTGTAACGCTGGTGGAAGAAAATAAACTAAAATAAGCAAAGAACGAAAAGGCGGTCAAGTTCAAATTCATAGAATTTCTTATACGAAAGGGAGAAAATATGATTTACGGATTTTCTAAAGCCCAAGCTTACGCCACGATTTTTCAAGAGCTTTGGAGTTAGCGTCAACTTTCAAGAAGTTGCAGTCAAGTTTCGGACTCCGAAACTGCGGCTGGATCAAATTGATACCAGTGTATGAGGCTAGAGCAGAATTCTCACACATGACTGTACATGAATAATATGAATTTATATTCATGCACGTAAATTGTGAATCCAAATTATATGTTAAAATTATACGTTGAACCAAGTCAAAAACTGTGCAAAGAAATAATTGTAGTTTTGTGATCTGCCGTAAATTCGATTCGGATTCTCAAAGAAACCCGATTTTTGGGAATTTTTCTGCGTCTTTTTTTTCGCTGTTTCGCTTTATCTATACGTATACGTATATCTTGTGCGTGAACGATATGATATCTGAAAAACGAAGGAAATATTACACAGAGAACGTCCTGCAGCAGAAACAGCAGAAGCTTTTTCCAAGGATATTATTACAATATCTGGAAAAATCCTTGCACGATAATATATTCACACGTCAGCGTATAAAACCAGAAAGGGGTTGAATTTGAAACAGGGAATTTTACGACATGATTTTCTTCCAGCCTTCGAAAAATATATAGAATGCATATGCATTATAAATGCTGTATAAAAACATACATGTACATACACTGCACATGCATATATTTATATCATAAATATATACATTTTATTTGCAACCATTTTCTGCAGATATATGTTTGCTCAACGGACTCCCCTAACACGAGCGACGCCATTTCGTAGATCACATGGCGCGCCATCTCATTATGAGAGAAAAAAAGTTACCATATCATATTCACACGTATACATTAGACAGTAGAATGTTCATTGCTTTTCTATCGGATCACCAATTGTGGAAATAGTATGTAGAAAAGCCGGAGGTGGCTTGACAATGAAGGATGTTGAGATAAATTTTGTCTTTGGTTTTTTTCTATACCTTCACTCGATTCCATATCCGTAACATATACCCGATACATAATAAAATAATGTTTGAAAAGTAAAGCTGAAAAGTCCGTCCCTCTCCTTTTTCCTTTCATCTACCTATATTTATATGTATATATCCATCTGTGTACGGACCTCTGAATCTCTCTCCCTTTTTTATTTCTTCATCTTTGAGCTTTCAGCTTTTAGCTTCCAGCTCTCTCCCACTTTTTCCCTAGGTATATGTCTTTACGTATCTCCTCTCCCTCTTGATCTCCGGTATTCAATTGATTCACCCGTCTCAGACAGTTGCGAACGGTTACAAAACTTTGACAGCTGTCAGACACACATAGATAGGTACGTAAACACGTTTGTGTATATAGGGGGTACGCGTATGTATGTACGTCTCTCTTTCTCTCCATTTACAGCACTCGAGTCTATACCCCGGCGGCAGTTTGTTACGACGTATATCCTATATCTACGCCATGTACGATCTATGGGGCATTTCGTTGAAATTTGAATAAGTTATTAAAAATTTTTAATTTCTTTCCTCATCTGGTCTTCAATCGCATACAGCGAGTACAGAAAGAGAAAAAGAAAAAAAAAACCTAGAATAATTTCTACCCGAGTGGTCTCGTGATCCCTAATCAAGCAAGAAAAAAAAAGATGTACATATAAAAAAGCAAGAACCCTCGCACCTGCTCGAAAACGACATAGGTGTCGTAAAGCGAAGGATCTCTTTTTGATTGGGTGTAAAATTTTTATCCTTCGGTATCGCGCCTCCTTCGCTTGGATATACATGCAGCGTACACGTGTACATATATATATATATGTTTTTTTTTTTTTATAATACATACATAACACAACACAACCCCTGCAAAATTGAGACGTGCCTTCGCCTCAACTTGTAGTGTATAAGTATAAATAACATAATCTGCAAATACTACGTTTTATACGACCCAGAAATACGACATTTATTTTACGCGGGTTTATATCGCGCTTTTTATTTACTCCTTGGTACAGGCATAAATGCAAGCATAATGTGTATCTATGTTGTAAAGAAACTCCGCATCGATTGATTTTTTTAAAAAATTCTTCCTTGCTTGGAAAAAAAAATTAATAAATGGCGAACAAAAAGTTTACGTATTTTTCATAGTGAAAATTTGTGAAAAAAAAAATTTCTCGCCCGCAATTTGCTTTTTGATTCAATTTTAAAACACTCGACGATCATTAAGTATGCGGTTTCCGAGAGAAAATCAAACACAGTGATTATCTACCGGTGCGAAAAATGATCGTTTTACTTTCCTTCTTATACCTAATCGATTTTCAATTGCACTCCGGGGATAGCATTTTACCCCGTCACTTTAATGCTGCAACTTTGCAGCAGCGAAAGCGTCAGCTAGTACGGGGTGGTTTTAAGTTTCTGCACCTGCAGTTCGGAGAACGGAAGTTCGAAGTGTACCGGAGATACATACATACATACATTACTCTACATAGGTATGTACATACACTCAGATTACCTGTATACTTCTAGCTGTTGCTGCAGGTTCTACCGCACATATCTACTCTCTATATATACCCGTACGTACATATGTACACAGATTTTAAGCACATACACACATATATATATACGTACATAGAGAATATATACGGGTTATAAAAATCCGCGAGGGATTTCAAAGCGTTGTGCACGTACATATCAAGACAGGTTGCCTGTGTATTGTACATATACCGACGTATAAAATATACACGTTTATTGCGATAATATTGTTCTTCAAAAATAAAACGAAAAAGCACGAAAAAGTTTTTTTTTTTAAATCACCTGCGTCAATCCTTCGATTATATCTCGGTGAGGATAACATTTTTTTTTTGTGAATTGATAAAACATGCTGTATACGTGTAATACGACGACATAAAAATTTGTACGTTTTTTATTTTTAACGAGAAGTTTCATTTTTTCGAAAAATCAATAAACGAATAACGTACGTCAACATGAGCTTGAAAAAGAAGCAAAGAATAGCGTAAAACCATCGATATTGTATAAGCTCTACACGGAACGAGGATTGATTTATTTTTTGGAAAGACGGAACAAAATGGGGTAAAAAAAATTTGGGAATCATTGTCGAGCTACAGATTTTCGTTGTACTGCGTAGCAAAGTAAATGTTATTCTCAATAACATTCGTACCCCGCAAGACTTGTACAAGAAAAAAATTACGCTAATCTATTATCTGGTTCCTCTCGAAAATCGGAAAATTCTATTCCACACAAAACACCTGACGAAGTGAAGACAAAAAAAAAAAAATGATAGGAATAAAAGAAGAATTATCAGTGCGATGAAAATTAATCACAGATATTCAACTTGATCTTCAACAAGAGTGGAAAAAATTCGATCTCTTTCGGTTTTAAAACTGTCAAAATTTATCATTCGAACGTTTCAAATCCGATGTGTTCTCCAGTGAATGTATGAAAACTGTGTGGGTTGGGTGTGAAGGGGTGGAAAATACGCGTAGATCCAGTAGTCGCGGCTTACGCTACGTGCGGAACCGCAACGGCAGCCGCGAAGGCGACTACGGGTACCCAAAAACTCATGCATATTCAGAGCGTTGGGCAAGCGTCGGACATTTTCTAGCCGTTGTTACGCACGGCCCTGATCGTCCGCGAGCTTAAAATCCCACCGTTCGACTCCCCCGCGTGTAATCCCCCGGCTGTGGGCTGCGTCAAGGACCCTCTAACCAGCGAAAACAGGAGCGTGCGAATAAACACGCTGATCTAGATCTAGCGCCAATCCCACAACGAAATACCAGAAATTTTCCTCCCCTTCCGGTCCCTCTCCGCACTCAAAGCTCGACGAAACAATACAAATCCCACGGCGATGTGTGGATTCCGCTGCGGTATCCTCCAACCAAATTTACCCCTTTGACTTTTTTTTAAAGTCGATTCGGTTAATTTTTCTTCGATTTCGACTAGTTTTTTGCCACGTCGTTGACGATGTGCCCATACAAGGTATTCGCTGACCTTTCATGGGCATTTTTTCGTCATCTCGTCATCGAGCCGGTAAAAATCATTTACCTGACTTCGACTATCGTCGACAATTATTTTCAATAATGAATTTGCGACACGTTAATTTCGTTTGTAATCGGATGAGAATTTTTCAACCTGTTGTTACTTACCTCAATCGCGTCGCGTGCGTTGTCATGGCGTGTAGAGGAACGAAGGCGTCGCAGAGCTGGGTGTCACTGGGATTTTGAAACTTGGTCCGGACTCGTTCTGGATATGAAAAATTATTCACTCTCACTCGGGACGCCGACCGCACGGTACGATAGTTCCGGAAAGACTGATGATCATACGGATCTTGTTCTCTCTAATCCCCGTGTTATCGTGCATACACACACCAAACACCGACCACCCAAAGTGCGACGTGTTTTCGAAGTCGTCCTCTACCCGGACGAATTCGTAAACACACTACGACGCAGTAGTCGACGCGGCGCAGCTCAGGTACGATCGGAGTAAGTTTGTCGTTAATTTATTCGTTTTATTGCTCATCGAATTCATTTCGTCGCTCGGATTTTTTCCTGTATCCTCACCGATAGATCGAGAAGCTGCAACTGCTTATCAATCTATCGGTGGTGTCCCATAAAAACGTCGCGACACTGACGTCGTTATATCGGTCTCATTGTACGTGAGAAGGGAGGATCCCATTGTGCAAAAATGTCCGTACAAATACACGGGTACACAGGTATATAGATCGTACACGGGGATGAGTAGATTTTATGAAACTCATACTTCGAACGAAATGATTTTAAGCACGAGGGATACATCGGGTCAAACTTCGCGACTCTTGAAAACTGGGTTAATTATCCTTTAAGGTAAATAATTTTCCTCTCTTTATACCCGTATACGAAAAGTACGTGTACAGGTAGATGCACATAACCACCCTATACTATCTTCATCCCGGCTCCATGCTCCAGGTTTACATATACCAACATACATATATGTACGTACACCCCGTGCAATATCGTGTAGTTTACAGTTTTCCTTTTATTCTATGTAATTTTTTTTCAACCCCTCTCCCTCTCCATCCCACTCATTTTCTTTACTTTCCTTTTTGTTTCTCAACTCTTTAGTTTCTTTTCTTCTTTTTTTTTTTTCCTCTCATCTCGTATACGCAATACCAACCAAGCACGCGTTGGTTGTTCCTGTTTTTTTTTTTTTCAGTATAAATATACGCCGCAGCAAAACTTTGAAACTCGTTTTCTCGGCCAATCTAATCCCCCCTAGTTTATTTTTAATGCATTTCGCATACATGTGCATATGCCTCTTGTTGTACATACCTCACATGTGGACGAAAATTTTAAATTGAATGTGATTTTTCCGTTAGAACTGGAGAGAAAAAGAGAAAGAAAAAGAAAATCTAATATTTGGTTTCATGATAACTTTGCAATTTTCTTTACAATGATAATTTTTTTCTTTTTTTTTTTTTCTTTCTCTTCAAAGAAGACGGATACGATGAAAGATAAATAGGATAGTTTTTCTCTCGAATTTTTTTCGCCGTTAGAATTCAGTCGGGCAACGTGGTCGTTTGAGTTTCAGGTTTCGACCGGGGGTCGATTAAGGCGGGTAATCCTCCGTGGAGGGTGGTGGTTTTCATAAAAATTTCATATCGTCTATGGTAACCTTCTAGCCGGTCATAGCTGGTAAGTCCAGAAAGGGCTTTAGCGTAAATATATAGAGAGAGAAGAGCGGTAGCGATTCATTAAAATTCAGGCCACATTTCCGCCGGTGTCGATGGTCTGCCCTGTGCCCTTTTATGCTTTCCCAGCTGAGTATCTCGCCACACAGTGAAATTGTACGAAACTTGCCGCCCTGTACCACCTATAGTTTTTTCTTTTTTTTCCTACTACTTCGCTCTCCACATAACTTTACTCTCGCGTCTTTTTTCCTTCCTTCCTTCCTTCCTTCCTTCCTTCCTTCCTTCATTCTTTCGTTTCAGTTGGATCCACCTCCGAAGAGGGGCTTATTCGCGGTGTGCTCGCCCGGATGTAAAACGTAAATCGATATGGATTCCGTTGGTAGTATATAGAAAAGCGGGGGCTAACTCTTGAGGTATATAACGGAGTAGGTATGGCCACGTATGGAACGACCGACGGGTGGATTTTAGAACGTTATACTGTAGATTTCAGATTGTAGATTGCTGCTGTGTGGCACCGTTCATCGTTTTACCTCATTCCCTCCACGCCAAGCTCATCGCGTGGATCGCGGAAAAAAGAGGAAAAGAAAGGAATAAGATTAGAGTTTCATACCTTCGACTACTTCGTCCTCACTTCAAAGCCGTATGTTTCCCGTGAAAAAAAAAGGAAAAAAACAAGAAAAAGCGCATCTTATATGAACCAACTTGTATACGAAACACTTCTGGATCAAAAAAGAGCGATATTAGTTTGCACAAAAAACGATCCACTGTCATTATTTCTTTTTCCATTTTGAAACATGGCGACAGTCGATTAGTTTTTTGGAATCAAAAAAGAGAAAAAAACATTGTGACAGTTTGTGTAAAACGAGAGAAAATGTGTGGCATGATTTTCTGCTAAACGATCCGTGGATTAACCTTTTTTTCTTCTTCTCTTCTGGGAGAATAAATTTCTTAAATCCGAGGAATAGGTGCGATATCGATTAGCTTCAAGTTTATTCCATTCGAGAAAACGGGGACGTCGAGATAGAAGAATCGAGTGAGAGAAAATATACATACTTTGAAAATAGAAAGAGAAAGAAATAGGAAAATTAGGATGTCAAAGAAGGTGACGCGAAGGACGAGAAGGTGTAATCTTATTTTAGGAATGATCGAGCTTTGATATTATTTTCCTGCAACCTTCGCAAAGTTGAAATCCGTCGAAATGAAAGAAAAAAAAAAAAACTCAAGAACTGATCAACGTCGTGGAATGCGAGGTCCTTCGCAAATGATCCTAATCTTTTGTTTGAAATCTTTGGTTTTTTATTAGTCTTTCTCAGATACTGCATTTCGAGACGAGACACAAAAGAAATTCGAATTTTAAACTGACGGCGCACAAGATTAATTTTTTCCCCATGTTTGAATCTTCGCCGATCTCATGTCTGACGAATGTTTTAAAAGAAATAATTTTTCTTTAATTTTCTGTTTCAGTGGCGTGAAATCAGCGTGGGAGTTCTCGCGTGATTATAATAAGTTGAAGTTGAAGTTGACATAAAATAAGGTGGAGGTGAAGGTGGATAAAAGGGAAGTGTCGGGGCGGCCCGGAACCGGAAATGGCCACAAGGCTGCTTCTGTTGGCGGTCTTCGTCGCCTGCGCAAGTGCCCTTCCTGATTTCATTAGGATAGGTGAGAGTCACAAGTCTCGTAACGGAAATAAATTTCTTATTTCACCGGCGCACGCATATTTTAGCTTGTAAAATATCATAATCTTCCGTTTCCTCGATTCATCATCGTCCCTAACGACCGCGCACCCCCAAAGAATAACGAATAAATTGTGACCATTAATAAAAACAACAACAAAAAAAAAAAAATTACCATAACGAGATTACTATAGAATTACGTTGTTAACCGCGTGAACAATAAACGCTCTCAAATTTCCCTGATAAAGAAAAAAAAAAGAATTGGGTAGAAAAAGTAGGCGATGGTTCTATCGATGCATACGCGATAATGATTTTCTAGTCCCTTCGAAGAATCTGTTGGAAGACGATTGATTATTCGGTGAATATTATCCTTTTCGTTCTTGCAATACTTTCACTAACTTAAACGGAGGTTCGCCGTACTTGAGTTTACTTAAGGGCAAGCCGTGCTACCTACTCGGTGGTTGGTAAATAAATTAAGTAGTCTGTTTCTAGCGCTACTGGAAGCTAGGGTAGCGGTGGGTTGATGCTATATGTATAGGTGCAGGCGGTAATGACGTAACGTCGTTAGCGCTTCAGTTTCTGTAATTAAATTAAAACATAGAAACCCTCGTTACTAGACTAAATAGCGCGATGGAGAGTCAAGGTCTTACGTCATCCTAAACCATAATTATATTTATCCCCAAGCGAACAAGATTCGTGACTCGAGGAACAATTTCGTGACGAATAGGAACGCCTGCGTCGATATCGAAATCGGATTCTTGCGTCGATACCTCAAATTCCTCATTTTAGAATTTCCTCAAAATTTGTTCGATTTCGATTTTCTTGAAAGAATTTTTTTAAATATTTTTTTTTTTTCATTTTTCGAAAGCGGAGCATCGACTTCACCTACCATGGTTATAATTTTTTTGTTTTTCGTGCACGCGGTGCTATAGCGTCTTTGATGTAATTGCATTTTGAATATGAATATATGATTTCCCAGGAGGGTTGTTTCACCCTGTGGACGACAAGCAGGAGGTGGCCTTCCGGTACGCGGTGGAAAAGATAAATGCCAACAGGGAAATTCTCCCCCGCCCTCGGCTGAGCGCTCAGATTGAACAGATTTCGCCGCAGGACAGTTTTCACGCCTCAAAACGCGGTGAGTTCGAACAACAGCTTTATGTATTCCATACCTATATACTTGTCTCATTATTATAATACCCATGTATTACATGCACATAATTTCGATATTCTAATTATTAATTAGAAATACTCAATTACCATAAACCAAAAAAGCTACAAGATATATCGAAAAACGGGCGAAAAAAGTCTGATATATTCAAAAATTCAAATTATAATACGGGTAATGTATTCGGGGGCGGAAAATATGTGTAATAGTTTATGAGAAATGCCGCGCGGGGTGAAAAGGAAAAAAATACGTACGCATACATATCCCATGATTTGGAACGTTGCGTGTTGCTTTGGAAAATTTTTCATTTTTCCTCTGCTTTTTTTTAAACTCTTCACGACGACGCGACGTCAATTCGTCTTACCATACACACTCAGCTCTACGCGGGCACGTAATAAACTGATGCGAAAAACTGAATCGACGTTGGTGACAAATGACGTAAGGGGGATGAAATTTGTTATTATTATGACAACTTTTTTTTTTTCTCTTTACATTTCCGTCTTACTTTTTTTCATTTCTTCATTTTTTCTTTATCCTTCGTCATTCCTACGTGGGTATATTTTTCCGGTGTAATATGAGAACACACATCGAGAGCACGTGTGTACACGAAGAAAGAAAAACGAGCCAAGTCTCTCCTGCCAACCTTATCAGCTGTAGCTATAGCTATATTATATCCCTACGTTAAATAGGGAGAGAAAGAAAGAAAAAAAATTATTTCAATGGAAAGGGAGATAATGATGTACGATTTCTTTTTTGCTCTTCACTTCTCTATTCACTCCCCTTCTCGCACGCGCATTTTTAACAAGAAAATTACGTCGAATGCGCGTGGCGAAAAATTGGAATATTTCGGAAAAATTAGAATATGCGTGAACATTGATTTTCAGTAATTGTATAAATGCAAATTGGTTGGTGGGAAAAAATGATATTCAACAGGAGGAAGGAGAACGAAATTGAGACACCTACTTGGAAAAAAAAAAAAAAAACGGACGACGGGGAGTTTATTGAATTTGGATCGGTGTAATGTACTGATACTTTTGCGTATGGATAATACGTATAATTTTATATGTACGGAAACGAGTGTGAATTTGGAATGTTATCCACGTCGGAAAAACGTAACGAGGATAACCACCGGCGGCAGCGACAGCGACGAGAACGACGTGTTCTTTTGGGGGGTTGCGAAACTATACCTATATCATACGACTAGAAACTAGAGACTAGAGACTTCCGGGGCGTCGCCTAGGTCCATTATACCGGCCGAGAGGGTCGTTCAGATACCGAATTTGGCTGAAATCCAACTTCGTAGAAATACCCGGTAAAAGACGTTATTGATAAAATTGTCTTAGCGAAACACAACCCTTACATATCAGAGTAGTTACGTCTTTTTTGTTTTTCCAATTTTCGATTCTTTTTCTTTTCCAAATTCGCTTTTCAATCCCAAACATAAACTGTCCGAAGTAACGGTCCGCGCAAGGCTTAGAAATCCGGTAATAAATTTTTTTTGAAAAGCGTTTTGTTTGGAAAAGCATATTATCACGTACGTACAATTCGAAAGAATCATTTTACCGAGCGAATAATTTAATGGCGCCAATATTTTACGATCGAACACATAAACTGTACGGTGCACTGACGTTTTCAATGCAACGAAAAAACAAAAATCAAAAACGAAAATAGTCGATATATCTATGCTAAAACTGTCACGTGAGCGCGCGCGCGCGCGCGCCAGCAGGTTTGCAAGTTCCGCAGGTTCGCGTGAAGTAAAATATTCTACGATTCGTGTATGATATAAAACACATGGAAAAAGGAGAAAAAATAGCTAGGAAAGCTCCGTGGGAAAATTTAAGTGACATTTAATTTTCGAGAATCGTCGTATATCTGTCAGCGTTGCACATGCGATATGATAAAAGTTTTCCCATCACCGCGATCAAGACGTTTTTCTCATATCTTGTTTCCTTCCTTCCTTCTATCTTTTGTCTTTTTTTGTTTTTTTTTTTATTTGATTTTCGCAAAGAAAAGCTACCGTCTCTTGTATTTATACACGTGCGGAAGATCCTCGAACATCTCTATATAGGTATATTCGTATCGGCACTCAGAAGGCTAACCAGACTGCCTAAATTTTGTAACAACTTTTATAGGGGTTCTACCCTTACATATACTCGTTTTTTTTTTATTTTTTTTTTGAAAAAAAGAAGTAAAAAAACTTTCATAAAGGCAGATGTGACGGACCTCGAAAAAGCCACTGCGTAAAAGTATCACGAAAAACACGAAAAAATATGTTTCAAAAACAAAAAATGAATTAAAATAACCAACCACATGTCCGACGTGTACTTTTTCTTGTTTTTTACTTACAGTATCACTGATTTCTTCTTTTTTGTTTTTCGAAAATTTCGTTGCGAATCAAACGCGTCACGCTCACTTCGAGAGGGATATTATTTTTCGAATTTTCAGAGCTTTTCTCATTGAAAGAAAAAGAGAAAAGGAAAGGGAAAAAAATTCAATGAAGATTTATTCAGCTTCAGCTGGTTCTCGTTATACGTATTTGGTACATACTTAAATACATAGCGATGTGTAAAGAAACCCCTTTCCTAGCTCTTTAGGTTCTGAATTTGTTTGCTTGCCATCAATTTTTTTTTTTTTTTTACAATTTCATTTTTTTTTTTTTTTTTTTTTTATCAAACGAGGGAAAACCCGCATCGTATAAATATACACCGACACTTATACCATGTGTCTCAGCGTTTACACTACAGTATGTCTGGTTGCCTGCCGTCAAGTGCCACCATTCCTATAGAATTCGTTCATGGACCTCATAGTTAGTTCGACTTACCGATATAGCGTGAGCCTGGAGCTTGAAAGCAGACAACCAGACATACCGTAGTGTACAGACTCCATATGTACATGAAACGCGCGGTAGGTATATGAAAAAATCCTTCGAAGAGATTTTATGTATCATCGCACAGCGAAAAACAAAGAGAGAGAGAGATAAAAAGATGGAGAACAAAAATATCGCGTACGGGTCATCATCATGATTTTTTTTCCCTTCACATCAGAGTAGAAGACCTTTTTCCTTTTTTTTTTTTTTTTTTTGTTCTCAATTATGATTACGGATCCGACTACCCTATGTTACGTACGTACGCGCGTCATGAAAGTGCGTAGAAAAATAAATCCACCGGTACAACGTTCGCATTCTCTCTCCAATTTTTTTCCTCATCTTTTCTCTTCTTCACTCATAGTTGGAATGACACGACGACGAACGTATTTTTGGGCGGTAATATACGTGTGTCACATGACTAAGCCGATTAACCTCTGCAGCCCTAATATGGGTGGTATCTTTGCGTTGCTTCTTCCTCTACCTTCATAGATGTGTACCTTGTGAAGAGGAAGAGAGGAGAAGCGGTAGAGAGGTATGAAAATACAGGCGGGATGCCCGCGTAACGAGATATCGTAATTCCTGTCCGTTCGTCCGTGAAAAAGAAATAAGGGAGATAATACGAGAAACGTATTTTATACCTATATAAGTGTACGGACAATAAGAAGTGAAAGAAGGAAAAAAGAAAGAAACAAAATTAGTAGGAGAGAAAGCGAATGGTGGGAATTCTTAATACGACCTTATATACTTATGTTATAAGGTGTAGTAGGTACGACTCTCTGTAGTACAACCACCTATGTCCTTCTTATCTCAAAAGCAGCAGCTCTTTTGTTCCTTGGACGCGAAGAGTCCTTTGATCCGATCTTTTCCGGGTATCAAATTATTCACTGGTATTAAAGAAACTTGTATGAAAAAAAAAAAAAAAAAAAAAATCTATCGAGGGTAGGTGGATACATATTTTTTTAACCACGTCTTTTTCTCTTTGTTTTATTGTATAATTCGCGTTTCTTGTTCTCAGTTCTGTCTTTTTGTTTTCTTCCAGTCATCCTTTTATTCGTTTGCTTTTTTTACGTTTTTGAAAATTTTGCCCTGAGCATGTTTACCGACGATCTATGTTACGATGCGTCTTACCCTCTCTTCTTTTTCCAGAAACTCTTTTTGTCAGTTCTCGCATCTCGTTTGTTAAGAATTTTTTGAAAAGAAATCAAGTTCTTTATTCGCCTGATTCACACAGTAAAAGGAAAAACCGAAATAATACGTCACTGTGTTATTCGTTTTTTTTGTTTTTTTTCTTATTTTCAAAAAATCCTTTAGCTTTCTCACATTTTTCTGCTTTCCCAAAAAAAGTACATGCAGTATAGCTAAAAATACGCAGACACACACGCAGTCGCGTGATACATACAAAAATGTATGTACATATAAAAAACGGGTGTACATAAGGTATGTACGTATGTACATAACAGTAGTGAATGTTTAGTATGCTTTCAGGTCTTTCGCCTACTTTACTCGGTGTTTTGCGGGTCAGCTTTGTATTATAGCGAGCGACTTCTGGTGCTAAATAATGCAACCGGATGAAAGTAAGCCCGTGAAATGGTACACGAACCTACTACTATATGAAACGTCTCCCCCGCGTAAGAGGATTTTCGTAGACGGTCACTTTTCCGCACAGGTGCTGCTCCAGGCACGAACAAAATAAATAGTACAATACACGCCGATGGGTTCACTTCCTGCTACTATGCATATCGTACAACGAGAGGCCTCTCCGGCTGAAATAAAATTTTCAACTCTTACAATTAGCTGAAGTAACAAAAAAAAATCGAACTTTTCCAAAACGTTGTAGATTTCCGTTTCTTCTTTTCTTGTTTGAAAATTTGCTTCGCCGATATAATTGTCGTGACGTTTGTTGAGAAAAAAAAAAAAAAAAATCAAGGGCCGACCGTCATCGTGTATTATATAATGACATCTTCTAGATATAATTAATTTCATGGGCATTTTTTTTTTTCTCTTTTTTTTTTCGCTCTTCAATATTGAATAGAATGAAAATTATATTCGGGTTCAAGAGCTAGTCGTGAGATGTTTATAAGATATTATTGATTTTATTTTTTTGTTATTCGACTGGAGTCTCGCTTTCAATTTGAATTACGCTTGACGAGATCCTTCGATTGTTCGCGACAATGAACGAATTTCACTTTCCAATCTCTTCGGATGTACCTGTGTACAGGACTCACGACAATGCGAGCTTTTAATTAAGCAAAATTATACCTTTCTCGAGTGACTTTCTCCCTCTTGTCATATTACGCACAAGCTTCGATGATATCTCGATTCGCAATTTACAATGTAATACACGTATCTAGTAAAGGAAGAAGTGAAGAAGATCTCTTTTTTGAAGCACTGACAGAAATTCGATTCGACAGCATATTTTATCAATGGAAACGGCGAAAGAGTGAAAAAAAAAAAAATTGTTCGTTTCATAAATAACGTCCAAGAGATAGATGAAGTTGAAGGTTGTTTAAAGTCCTTTAACTTGGTATCATGTTTGAAATTTACATTTAGTTGCACAATCTACATATATATTATATACATATGACCTCATCTCTTCCTTTCTGATGGCCATAAATTGGCGTTGAGAAATTATTCAAACCACCACCACCACCGGTATCACCTGCACCACCGACACCATATTCCGCGTTGCTTCGCTCCGGTAAAGATTACTTTACTCTACGTCCCGATGTTATATACCTACACCGCAACCGCCAGCTGCCTCCGCCAATTCAGTTCAATCTATCGAAGCGTATTTCCTTTACTCGTAAAACGTGCTATTAGAGAAATTCACAGGCTTTACGGTCATTCGGACCCTAATTCTAAATGCCCGCATTTATATCCTAGAAAACCAAACAACGTGCGTTCAGCTTCCACCGCTATCTTCGATTTGCTATTCCTCGGTTTCAAGTTGTAGAGAAAAAAAAGAAATCGAAACCACTTCATCTATCTTTTCCTTACTTCTCTTCCAATCGTTGGAGGTAAAATTTCGCGTACAGGTACATGCGTGCAGTCAGTTGTTACACGTCTAGGTAGAATAATGGATACTTATTTCGTGGTGTGTTACGTTTTGATTAGGGATTCCGGAAGTTAGGTATGTGTTTGAATATTACGTGTGTACCCAGAACGAACCGTGTATCGTTCAAGGAATGAAATTTATGTAGGGCGGTGTCACGGGACAGCAGAGGACTATACCCCTGAAACACAGTCGCGTCAGATGCACGTATGCAGGTATATTCGTATACGCGCATACGTGCGTACTAATGTATAGAGACAGAGAAAAAAAAGAGGGAAAGAGAAAGAGAGAAAAACGAATTTCAAACAAACAGCCTCTGTTCATTTTGTTTCGGATACTGAAACACCCTTCACTATACACATACGTTACGCATATAGTTGTAACGGTACATGGGCGTTAAATCTAGGAAATCGATAAAAGGAAAAAAAGGAAATTTTGTTTCTTGTTTTTTGCTCGGTTTTGTTTTGATGGAGGGGTTGTAAAATATACAGCGGTGGTATTACATGTAGGTAAGAGCATGCGAAAAATATATATATTTTCGTTGTGTTCGTTTCTTTTTCTTTTTTTTTTTTTCCGCTGTCTACTAAAATTTCAACAACGTTACACAAGAGCTTTAAAATTTATGGCATGCAACTCCGGCCTCATGTACAGAGTACATCGTCCCCATTTTTTTTTTTTTTTATTTTTTTTTTTTTGTTGTATTGTTTTCTTTTTCTTCGTTCGGTTTTTGTTCTGGATCAATTTTGACAGCCGGTTTTCGTTGAGAGCTTTTATCTAGATTATCTCTATGAAGGCACATAAAAATCCAATCGGAATCCCATGGGTACATTACACCGAGCTACCAAAGGTATATCGAGCTTGTGGAGGTTATACGTACGTAAAAATCCCCCACCAACACCCACTCGGAAGTATAAGGGGCTTATCTAATCTTGTTAATCGCCTGATTCGAATGAATATTGAAAGAGAAACTTCTTTTCGTCGATTATTAATATTTTCCCAGAAATCGCGACCGGCAAAAAGGATATCCTAAAAATGGTAATTTTTTACGATATCTGTCAATGATCATCCGATAACATTCGTAAGAGAAGAGATAAAGGCCCTTTCTACAGCGCCGCGTGATCTATGGCATTCTGATCTGAGCTCACAATTGGTTCCAATTGGCTGAATAAAAATTGATCGAACGAAAATCAGGGGAAATGTAGTCAGGATAATTTTGCTCACGTGACATTTCAGTGTTTCCTTGTCCAGAATAATTGACAATGAGTCGAACAAATCCAAAATGAAACGAACTACGTGAAAGAAGGAACAACAAAAAAAAAAAAATAGGAAACAGAAAGTAGAAAATGTCGGTACACCGTCGAGGATTTGCGTCGAAATTCGAATCGAAATGGTTAGCGATGAATTTTCGGTATTATTTAGTTTTCGTCGCAGTTTGAAACAGTCCGAAGTTGGCGAATACAATACATCGAACGCCAAGTGTAGTTGGATTTAATGTGGTATTAGGGGTTGGTCGAAAGTGACCCGAATACCAGTTACGTATTATACGCTTATGCACGGCTCACAGATCTCGTCATTCGCAGAAAGCAAAGCAATGTTAGAGCACTCTCGCGAGCGGTGGAAACGTGATATACGTACCGCCGACGTGCCTAGTTGGAAAAGCCAGAAATGCTAATTCGATACGCCATTTTCGAACTAGTTCCCGAACACACGTGTACGCACGTTACATATTCGGATCCGGAGCTAATTAGGATACTTATATCAACTGTCGGCCACGTAACGTTAATGGAACCGTGTTCGGAGTGCGGTGTACGTCATACGTATATGTACATGAATACCACTCGGCTTTATCGACGAGGAATAAAATTACAAATTTCAAAGCCCCGGAATAACTCCATATTCTCGAAACCCGCTCGCGAACTTTCGTCCGAACATTGGCGGGTAGATCGTAGATGATCGTAGGTGATTTACTTGAAGGATCTTCAAAGAATTCTCTTTTAAAAACAGCTGACATTACGATCAGATACAGTCGGAGATGAAAGGTCCTCGCTCTGAACAGAATGAAGAGAAAAGGAAATCCAATATTGATGAATTGGTCGCAAAGACGAAATACGACACGTATTCGGTTTTTGTTAATAACGATAAAGAAAAAAAAAAACCGAAGAAGTACTTGAATTTTTACGAAATAATGAAAAGAGTTGAACGTACGTACTTACGTGCGTAAGTAGTTATACGGTAGTTAGGTAATCGAGTGGAGAGTTATTAAAAAAGAGAAGAAATATCTTTTTTCGTTATGTCTTTGAAAAAGTAAAAGAGACTCTTCAAATTGCCCCGATTTGTTCCGGGCGTCAGAATCCCTCAGACGAAGAGGTTTGCTCGTTTCGAATTAATCCCGCCCCCTCTCTCCCCTCCCCCCCCCCCCCTCCCCTCTGTTCGGGTACGAAGCCAGGGGATGAAAATCTCAGACCGAGGGATGAAGAATGGGCCGCATATTCTCCTTAACAACTAGCAGCCCACCGTATTTTCTTACCGTATATAACATACATCAGTTTGAAAAGTGTGCAATGTCTTGTGTAAAAAGCTTGCAGGGTGTTATAGGGCGGGAGAAAACCGACCGAATGAAACAATGAAAAAAATCACGTTTACGAAAAAAGATAACGTGAGAAGAGGGAAGAAATTACGCCCATCTGCTGTAGGTATTATACGGTTGTTGAATCGTGTCTGGATTTATTTCATTTCCGATGCTCGTAAAAGAGAAACATTGAAACCGTTGGAGATTTGCATTTTACACTTTTTTCACAAAAACGTTCGCGAAAATTCGAAACAACGGGAAAATTCTGATGGAAAAAAAAAAGGTTATCTTTCATTTTGCAAAAACAGACATGAGAGCGAGCGGATCGAAATTTTATGCAATCCGAGAAATCGGTAGAGCAACGACGACAGCGGATTACAAATTTTCCCCTTGTCTCCTGTTATTAAAATGCTGCAGTTGAGCTTTTCATCATTCATCGTTTGGATAGCTATGGCATAAACGATTATCGTTATCCCCTCTTCAAGCGGCGATATCTGCACCCCGCAGTATACGTATTACATATAACTTCCGATAGGATCTCACTCTAGTATCTATGTAAATTCTCTTAAAGTATAACCATTATATGAGCAAAACTGGAATGAGGAAAAGATCCGCGATCAAGCCGCGCAGAAGCGACTCAACGTTATCACCCGCGGAACATCAACCCCGACGACGACGCGACGATCGGGACAGAAGGGGGTGGGAACAAACCCAAATTGTACGTTTTATGCTACTGTTACATACCGCATATATATATATATATATATGGGCACGTATATACGTGTACATATGTAAATACCCTACGCGTATGGAATCACCATTTACACGAATAGTCCGCACCATTTTAAAGCCACAGGGACGAACGCTGCTGTGTTCGCAAAAAAAAAAAAACAGGAGACGAGGATGCGAAAAAAAAAAAAACTACACCATGCAATGGAAAAAAAAAAAGAACTGGGGGATTAAAACCGGTGCATAACCGTACACATATCTAGTGAGCCTGAAAATTGGGCACCGGATAGCCGGATGCAGACCGGAAACTGTCGACGAGTTACGAGTCGTCATCCCTGTGGGGCGAGGATATGGTCATACAGTGAGGACAAATGGACGAAACGTTCGTTTCCATTTCTCTTCTCCTTTTTTTTTTCTCTTTTTTCGAAGAGATATGTGGGATCATACCTATTATGTGGAAAAATTGAGCTGTGAGTTGTCAGATGTTGTGCCTATAACAATTGCTTTCGATGTGGACGAAAATTGCACCCTTACATTTTTGTTCTCGTACGGAGAAACGTGAAAAAATAAAAAAAAAAAAAAAGATCAAGAAGCGTGCGCGAGGATATAACGGAGTAAAAGAAGAAATCTCGAGGGATACGTCATCAACGTTGTCATCATTATACATAGAGACGTATTGTATGTACATGCGGAGACCACATCTCGTTCTTCTACAAGGGTATCGAAAATCCCATGGAAAGGATCGTGCAAGAACGACCATTGTAACTAACCAGAATCAACTCGTGTGCACCCTATTATTTATTATTATTGTCATCGTTGTTGTTGTTATCATTATTATACTATACCCTTCGCGGAAGGATTTCCGGTAATCGAGAGACGTATTTTTTTCGTTTCGAAAGAAATTCTGAAAAAAGCTTCCGCTCGAGTATAAGCTCTTCACAGTCAGGGTCATTTTTGCTTCGGCGTTCGATGAAAAATGAAAATTTGATTTTCACGTAGTTAAACTTGGGAGGGGGGGGGGGGGGGGGGCAAAAGAGAAATAAAATTCAAATATATTCTTCATCTAATTCAAGTGAAATTTCTCGGGTCACGTCATACGCTTCTTTCGCCCTCAGCGCCCGGGGGGTAAATTAGCGGGTAATTTCTAAGTGGAAATTGAATGGCCTGCAGGAGTCTAGCTTCCACGAGACTAATACCGCCGATGAAATCTGTTATAGTGGGACTCGAAAACGAGAAATTTTCTCCTCGGGTTACATGCGTACCGCTTTTTAATCTGGAAAACTTCTCCTGTTGTTCCTCTGTAAACACCTGTAAGTTTTTTTTTTTCATGCTTTAACAATCGGGTTCGACTTAAAAGGATTTTAACAAACTCTTTTTGAAGCGAAAAATACAGCGGAGTAGAATTTGAGCCCGGTCGATCGCCTTGAAAGAAAAAAAAAATTACTTCTTTTATCTGCTGAGATCGAAAAAAGATTTTTTCAATTTTTTATTCAGGCCTTCGAGCGTACCGATTTTTTTTTTTTGATAGAGCTTCTGTACTTTTTCCACTCAAACCACTATTTCTGTTTTCATCGATTGTAGTACATCTCGAAATCGTTTCGTTTCACTCGTTCTTTTTTCCGCACCGATTTTTCGAGATGGAGGAAGTAATTGAAGTCGAGAATAGACGGGGTGCTGTATCTCCTTTCTCTTCAGACATGGTTTTCAGTTCGCTAGATTGTCGACCTCGACTGGACGTGGAAAATGTAGCAGAGATATACGTCCCTGTGTGTATATATGTTATATACTCTTACGAGTCGTATGTACAAGTATACACCGGTACAACGAACAACTATAGTGATCTAAACTTTGCCAGACAAGCCATACACGACAAAGTTTTAATCAAGAAAACCCACAACGGGAGCAAACGTCGATATGCAGTATTATACCTATGTATACGGGCTATCGCGACGCTCGCTGACCCCGTACATATATGTACATTGTACCGTGATTTTCGAAAGGTTACTCAATTTTTGAACAGTTTTTGACGAAAAATTGAGAAAAATACGAGTGTCCGATACCACCCCTCGCCACGTGACATCTGTTCTCACCGTTGAATCAAAATCAGAGTCAAAATGAAAATAAATAAAAAAAATAAATAAATAAATAAATAGTTGCAGGTATCGCGTTACGTTGCGAAAATCATAGAGTATGAGATTACGTGTGTGCGGGTCGTACGTTTGAATTTGGTACGCGGTATATACATTTCTGTATAATTGAAAAGTTTTCCATATTAATTGGTTCGTTTAAAATTTCCAATCGAGTGATCATCGTCGCCCCGTTTAATTTACATGGTATTTAGATACATAGGGGGTTGATTGACCATGTTCGGAGAATATATATTTTACCGTATCCCGTCGCTTTACGTCGCTCAGCAATGCGTTGACGGTGAATTTTCTATCCAAATATGCATAACAGAGCTAGCTACCCCCTGCGATAATGCAGCTGTACGTACGCGTTGGGCACCGTGAGTTACGGACGATATTCATTGCCGGATAATATCTCCTCACCGTACCACGGTAATCAACTTTCCACGGGGGGATGGATCACGTTATGAAATGTCAAATATATTTCAGATGACTGGAAAAATTTTTTGTAACGTACGCACGTACAATCGACGAGTTATCGACCGTAAACCGTAAACTAAAGTGGCGCGCTGGATTTCGTGATAACCATTGATCGTTACAATCGTGGTAGTATAGTAATAATAATAATATTGATAATTATAATAATAATGGCAACAAAAATGATTTATCCAAGCAAACGTTCGTTCCTTCGTGTTTACCGGTCCAATGATTGCGTTGGTGCAGTGTAACCAAGGTTCGATGATGCTAATTAACGACTCTATCCAGGCGACACTTGGTACAAATTTTAATTAACTTCCACTGCGGAGTTTACCGTATACGAAGTAATCACCAGTCACCACCGTTGAAAATTTTATAGATGGTATAGTGTAGTATCTATATACCATGGGCAAGGGAGGGGATGGGGGTATAAGGGTTCATGTATTTTGTATTTTGAATTTATTTACTATAACCGGTTGCAACTCATCAGTAACCGATCCCGGTATAGATACGAGGTTATGCGTGTAATTATCGCTGCACTCTTGGAGGGAAGAAAAAAAATTGACGAACAAAATAAAAATATTTATATTCATTTGCCCATGATATTCGATTTCAATTTTGATTCTTTCTTTTTATGATTTGGGATACTTCAATTATTTTTCATGAAATCGACCCTTTTTCTAGCATGTGACGTGAATGAAAAATTGGTAATTTCTTTCAAAATTTTAGTTTAAAAACTTTTGAAATGGATCGAAATTTTTCAAATTATCTGAAAATTCAGAAATTCAACATTCTCAAACAAGAGGGCAATTTAACCCCCTTGTTGTGGAATGCACTATTTCTGCGTAAGAAAGTCGGGTGAAATGAAAAAATGAAAATGAAGGTAAAGAAAAAAAGAAAATTAATAAAAGAAATTGGTTAAACGAACCGTTGAACGTGATTTCCTTTACCGTGTACGTATACGTACATACTACACGAAGCGGTGTGATGCTGGATTTTTAACAAATTGGCATCGTTCCATGTACTCGGTTCTCTTATCCGCTTTGTTAACAATGAATTATATTGTATGAACACGGAAAATAAAATAGTGTAAAAGAATAAATAGTTAGCGGATGAAAACTGAGCTGCGGAAAGAGAGAAGAAGAGAGAAAAAAAAAATAAATAAATGGACGCATTCGTATAATATCTGTCCGACAAATTTTATAATTTATTTTTCAATTATTTATATATACCTTATACCGTGACGCTGGAAATCCGAGGTGATGCTGAAGGATTGAAAAACAAGAATAGAAAAAATAAATAAATAATAATAATATTAAACAAATAAATAACAGTTGCATTCTGACTTTGACGGGTATTGCAGACTGATGTCGTGAAATTCCGCGCACCCGCGTACTGTGTTTTATTTTATTCTACTTTTTCTTCTTTGTTCTATTCATTTATTGTACGAATTGTTTTTATCTTTTGGTTTCGATATTTCCAACAGCTGCTGCTTGTGTTTTCTTCAGTGAAAAGCTTCACCTCGATTCTTTTACGTGTTTCAACTTTTTCTCCAATTTTCCAGGTCGAGAATTTTCTAGATTCAACCGCGAACGCGGTGTGACGAGAAAATTTCACTTTGCGACCATCGCGAGATTAATGCGGTGGAAAATAATCAGACGCATTATAAATTAATTCGTCTAATTATATTGTGAACGCTTCAAATTTTTTTTCTTTATCGAATTATCCAGCCTTCTACTCGTTGAATGGACAAGTTAATGATTTTTTCTTTTTGTTGTTTTTCGATGTATATTTGAAAATGACTTTAATGGGAATTTTTTCACCGTTAGCCATATTCCCCTTTGTATGACTATCTCTGGCGAAATTTGTGAGAAAATTTCGAAATTTCGTAACAGAAATGATTAAATTACGGTAGATTTCGCGTCGTAACCTGCTTTGTATCGAATGTAATGTTATACGAAATTCTGTTTCTTGTACGCAACAAAGTGCATAATTAAATACTATCGTATGTATCAAAGTACAAGTATTATACGAAAGGTACAGCTGTATGGATCGTTGGTTTACCAAAGAAGTATCTAGTGGTTCCATACATACACGGCCTTGATATACTTTATATACACATAAATACATGAGTACATACATACAGGTAAATAATTTCGGGTATAACTTACTCTACACGAGAGAGGGAAACTCGCAGGGCTTAAATGGTGATCTCCTCGTACACGTTACAACACATGTGTATACCTGTATATGTATACAGTATAATATAATAGCGAGCAGAGTAAAATCGCGCCACGCAGTTACAGTCTAGGTTTACGTATATGTATACCTATACACAGTCATATATATGTGTGTCAGACTTATTGCAGGGGTATCTAAGGAAACAGCGAACTGCTACTAGATACACCAGGCAGTAGTTCTACTTACATTATATCTAGCTCTACATACTAGCTGTACCAGAGCACTAGATATTACAGGCAAAAATCTAGTATGAGCTACCCAATTTATCTTGGGCATAGGCTGCTGCTTTTATTGTACTTGTATGGACTACTCGCTGCATTTTTTTTTTTCAAATTCCATTCAGATTATACAAGATTTTCAAAATTATTCATCAATCCTTTTCTTCAAAGTTCTCTGGTTCTCAGACATTAGCTTATTGTTAGCTCAGGCGCGACGACCGTCACGGTGCAACGCTCGCGAGCGACTGAGGAGTAGCTAGCCCCCACCACCGAACGGCTTATTACATCTGAAAGAATAAAGGAGAAAATTGTATTAAAGAATAATTACATCTGGCGACGTACAATTTTCAACATTTTTATCTGCAGTTGATACAAGGGAGAGCAAAACAGCAAATGAAGGAAAAATCGGGTAGCGAACATCTCTTGATTTAAAAACTATTTTACCGGGTGGTGACGACTTTCTTACCGGCTATAAAATGGGGTGCTATTTTTTTTTTATCGTTTCGAGAGTCGAATGACGTTCCTTCTTCAAGCGATCAACTGGTTTCATGTAATTATTCATGTAGAATATGAAACAGAAAAATAAGGGGAAAAAGCCGTCCAAGCTGTTTACCACTCAAACTTTACTTTTCTACGTAAAGTCAATCTTAACGAAGTATTTTTTGGTCGAGTATACAGGGTATCTACTTCATAGAACTGACTCATAAACGCTTGTTGACAACAAAACTTCAAGATGAATTTTACTCGAACATTGAATGCATTTTATATTATAAGTACCTACTCTCAAAAACTGTAACCGAAGAAACTTGAGATATAAAATTAGATGTTCTGGTTAGACTGCAAGTTTTCGATGTAACGCGAGCAATACATCGTTTTTCTTGGGTTACCGAGTTTCAAAGATTGCGAATGAAAATAATGAGAGAACAAAAAAGAGTTTCGTCATGTTTCGAGTTTAATCGCGGGTGCTTATACGTTACATCGAAAATTCGTATAATTACACTAATTTCATCATTTAACGAAAGTTAGCGAGTAGGATTTCACTCCGTTGGTTAAAGTAGCATCGTATAGTCGGCTAGGGTGAGGGGGTAGGGGGGGGGGGGGGGGGGGGTACGTGACGTAACAATTTACGATAATGTGCACGGGAGTTTCTCAAAGTTAGTTTTCAGCTTATCAAAGTACCTTGACTTTAGGGCCGCGTGAAATCGTGACATCATTCAACCCGGAAGGATTAGTTCGTCTTGGTTGAGCTAACGGCGTGGCGGCGGGTGCTTTCCCCATCAATTTGCATGGTATATAATATGGGGGGGAGGGAGGTACGCCATGGAATGGAGTTGTACACGTTTAAACTTCAACGAATTTATTACGCGTCATTATCCCATTGAAAATTTCATAATTCACCCCATAAGTCCGACGACGAAGTAAAACTTCATTTTTATCACTGCGATATTATTCACTTTTACAACGGAGCACAGTTTTTGGTCAGCACAGATATTTCCTCGGTAAGAACGTAAAAGAAATAAAATGAATTGGAAAAATAGTTAAAATCAACCCCCTCACTTTTGGTAGATAAAAACGAGACACGTATACGTATATTCTAACGTATATAACCTGACTTATATGCAAAGCGCGGTAAGCTTAATGAAAAATCGATGGGACTACGTTCTCTCTGAAGTCCGGGCGCGTTTCTCCCGTAGACTCCGGGCGCGAAGTAGCTACCGGATAGGGAAGGAAAGGGGGTTTTGGTTGAGGAGAAAAATCCTGCAAGAATGCAAATTTCTGCCGCACAGATCTCCGTTAAAACCGGCGGAAAATTAACAGGCTCAGAGTCCACCGACGTCGAGACCGGCGGAAAAGCCAGGGGAAAATCTACCGTACATTCTCTTTTATTTCTCTTCCGGTATACCGACTGCCGGAGTAAAACTGAGGTGAACCAGCTCACTCGTATTTCTATTTCCTACACTTCTACCGAGTCAGGGATGAAATGACGTTCATTAACGGAGAAATATGCAGAAGACGAGAATAAAAAACGAAACAAGATCGGGGAAAGTCATGTTGATGCCTTCCATCATTTGGAAGAGCTTTCACTCCTATTTTGTCACGACACAACAACCCCGTTGAATTCGAATCTTGGAATAGGAAAAATCTTGCGCTAGAAAAAGAAAAGGAGGAAGAAAAAATTCAAGATCCGCGACAACGGTGTTACCTATTTTTCCGTCACACTTTGGATACGCTTTCGGATGAAAGGAAATTTCGAGAAAATCATCAAGTAGAATGCGAAGTGTTCGCGCAAACGGAGCGTTGTAAGTTTTCGCATGGATTTACTGAGAAATTTTTTTCGTTCGCGAAAACTCGCTGTTCGATGAAATAAGTAGCGGATTGAACGCGTGGCGAGCGGGACGAGTTCACTCTACAACTCGCGAAATACCTACTGCGTACGTGGTTAGAAACTTTTTAAAAATCTTTCGCGAGATTAGGCAGCCGGCGAAAAATTTCAACAAACGGATATTCGATTCAAACGGACTAAATTACTCCGCCGCAAAATTTCTGCAGCATTAGCAGCTTATTAACATTCAAACGTTTCGTGTATGAAATTATTCCGAAGTAACTTTTCAAACAAAATTTTACACGCGGCAAGAAGAGAGAAAAAATAAAAACTTGGCGAAACTACCGCATAATATCAACTGCGCGAAATGAGTTTGTTTGATTTTTATAAATATCTGTTCCTTTGATATCTTGCGTGAAATATTTCCAAGTTATTTCGTCAACCCAATCAGTCCGTGTTCCAGTTAATCAGCTGAAAATTTACAATTAGTTTTGCAAACGTCCGAAAATTAAAATGGAATTACATTTTTCACAGAATGTCATTTACACGGACTTATCAAATTTGCGTGAAACTAAAAGTTTTATTATTAATACGAAAAATGATCACATTTGTACCGTTCTCATACGGTGTAACCAATCTACCCTGGTCCGGCATACGAATAACTGAACCGGAAATTCTTTTAATTAAATCCAATATTTGATTTCTGGAAAAATTTAATAAATCCAAATGTAATGTATTCTGCCTATGAGAGAAATAAAAAAAATACGTTTACCACGCGTTCACCGTTGCGGTCAATCCGCGATGACAGATTTGCCCAGTTGAAAAAACCAAAAATTACCAACCGTTCGATGGTCAGGAGAGAAAATTTTCGACTCGAGCGAGGCGAAATTCAGTTTTAAAGTCTTTGATGATCGGAAAGTAGTAAATCGCCTTACGGCGTTTATCGAACTAACGTTGTATCAATATTGAAAAGCTCGTTTAACCGTCGGAGCTATGGGTTAACTTGGCAGCCATCTAAGGTTCGTGTAATCAAAGCTACCGTATAGCTGACGTTAGGCAGGTACTAAGTGTTGCTAATTGTACGCTCAGCCACAAGTTCTGATCCTGAATATTAATGTTTGGTTTGCGCAAAGAGAACTCGCGAAGCAAGCTGGAAACGAGGATTTGCCAGAAGGCAGGATGCTGCGGCGCCAAGGGCTTGGATGGAAGTACGCGGAAAAGGGGTAATATACCGGCAACGCGCACGCTGACGCGATATCGTGTGGTCGGCCGCAAATTTTACGAAGCGGAACCCGCCCCCCGCCAACGTACACATATATTCCGCTTTATAACGGTTGAAATAGTTATCAGTTGGCGAATTCGGGGCGCAAAATGACCAGCAGCGGTAGCAAGAGCAGCGGCAACGACGTCAAAAGTAGTTGTAGTACGATAGAGCTCTCGTATTCCGCGAAGCAGTCATGAGTCTGTAATCGTGTTTGACGACGGTGACCGCGATCAAGAGGCACTTCGACCTCTCGGCTGGCCTCCGTGAGTGAGGTCCCCAGGAGCGACGGTTCGGACGCGGCGACGTTACGCGCGTGTTTGACGTGTCCGTGACGTGCTTCCGCACGCGGTAGTCGTGCGGTAGGTCAGATTGATAGAGGCAGTTATAAGGCAAACATCGCTATCGGATCCACGCTTCGTTCAATTAGCATTAATTAACTTTAACGCCGATTATAACCGACCGATACACGTAACCGGGCGCATCCGCACGGTGGCAGTAGCGGAGCGCGGTGAGTGCGTCGTCTGTAATCATCTACCTAGATAACATCGAACAATCAGGATGCAACCTGGGGAACCGGAATTTCCAATTAACTGAATTAGAAACCCCCGCGCACCGTGCACGAATAACTTTACTGCAACGCCATGCGGATATCGAAATCACTCCCGGGACGTACCACGCGCCCGTAACGTTAACGTCGCTGCTTTCAAAAATCGCAACAATATGAAAAACAAACCGAAAATCTAGGTCGACGAAAATTACGCGCAACCGCTGACCTTAAAAATTATTTCTCGGATGGACGATCATCGCTCACTCTTCCGCTCTGCGGGACGATCATCCTCGTATTTTCTTTACACCCTGATTTCCGATTTTTTGACCGTGCAACGCTTTTCGCACGGGTAAAATGAAAAACGAGAGATGACGAAGGGAACGATGAATTTTTTTACTTCGGTTTCACCGAAGTGCAGTTCTTCGGCAGTGTAAAGAATTTATCTGTGTCGAGTCTCTGCAATTTATCGAAAGATCGTTTCTGTCGGCGGTTAAACTTTTCTCGGACGTAAAGATCGTCGAGTTTATAACCGTAGAGACACGTCAACTATCTTCACAAGTTCAAAGAATCCATCCCAACCCCCAGGGATGGCATTTATCTCGAATTATCCGCAGCTCGAGAAACTATACTTTTTCAAATCGAATGTCGAAGTTCTGAAAATTACACGAATCGCCAGAGAATCGAGTGTTCACGTGGCAAACTACAGGCGACCGTGGTAATTAGCGTATTAATTACACCGCGAAAGTGAAACAAGAATTTTGACGATCACGGGCGAGAGACTCGCGTAATCATGTAATATCGGTGTCCTACGCGTAGGTACAGATACCGCATGGAATATAGTAAAGAGAAACAGCGCCTTCGGTATACCGCCAACGTTGGCCCACCCCTTCTCCCCCACTTGGCCTAAGTGTATAGACCGAAGCTTAATTACAGGAGGGTGGTTACGGGGAGGTTAGTTGCGTGGCGACGAAAGGAGAACGAGAAGGGTATGAAATATGAGAGAGGAGCGAACGGAGACGCGGGTGTTCTGGATATCAGAACCACCAAAAACATCTCCCTTCAACGTGCATGCCTGACTATTAGCGAGCGGGGAAGATATGCGATGCTCTTCCGTTGAAATTGGCGCGAGTGTGGTAGTTTCGGAGTATGGAAAGGGGTAGTTTGGCCATTGTGAAATAGCGTTATTAATTTTCTGGTAGTTTGCATTGTTCGGTTTACAAGTTGATGCTATCTCACGTTCATCGCGAAACATTGAGAATTGCAATTTTGAAACGGAACCGCGTGTTTTCTGAAAAAAAGAGACAATTTTTACAGAAGACATGGGAGCGCGTTGGTTCGAAAACAGATAACAATGCGTACCCCCACGGCGTTTAAAACTTGAATACAATACAAAGCCGAACGCGGCTTTATTTGCAACTGAACACAATCCGACCGTGTGAACGGTTGGCAAGAAAAGGACTTACAATTATTACAGGATAAACGGGTGTAATTCGACTCTTTATATCACGGATATATTTGAAAATTAATCGCTCGTTTAACCTCGAAGAATATTCGGGGGCTTTCGGGTGGTTCCTCTTTGGATATACGGCGCCTTATGAAAATCGGGACGCGATAGCAGATCCTCGTGCGAGAGGGTAGTCGATGCAAAAGAGTGAAAGGGATAGGGGTAGCACTTTAGGGATTTATGACTATAAACAAAAGGGGGAATTCACTGGCGCTGGAGAGTCGAGCTTTTATCCTTCAACAAGCATCAACCTTCACACGCGCGTGGCTACGAATTATTGATCTTTATTTATTTGAAACGAAGCTTTTTAGGGGGGTTTAGCCGTCAACGTTGGTGGAACAAGAGAACACAAAAAAAAAAAAAAAAGAAAAATAAAAAACACTCCGTAGACGGGGCTCGATGACAAAGTACGAAGGTACATGGGTGACAAGAATTCCCATAAGTATGTATTTTGAGAGCGTCGATCGAACCCGGTTCGCCTAAAGTCGTGGACATCATATACCTGCGTATACCTGCCACCCACTTCGGTCCAGCTGTTGACGTGTTACCGTTAAATCATTTTTCCGGTTCCTTTTGTTTGTTCAGAATCTAAAACGTTGTCTTGATCGATATGACATCGAGTGATTTATATACCGGGGGCAGATTTTAGGTGTTTTCCATCAAAATTTCCGACCGTTATATGATTTTAAAAGGCTTGTAATATGCAAATTTAATAGCACCGGTTTTCCCACGCTTTAACGAATCAACGCTTAAGTACTCACGGAGGGATTCTCCTCTCGTGGTATATTTTCCCGGAGCACCGAAACCCTGGAGGATTAATACAAGCCTTTTTTTCGCGTTTTAATACGCCCGAGGATATATTATACTTTATACGAACGGTATTTAAGGGGATGGGAAATTGGACCAGTTTCACCCAAGCTCTCCAGACGTCGTTTCTTGAATGAAACAATGACGTAGAGCCACCCGCACGGTTTTCTCATCCCATAGAACAACGGCTCACCAGCTGCAGGCTACTTTAGACGGTAATTGCGTGCGTGGAGGAGTCTTTGCGGAGTGTAAGAAATTTTCCCGATGAAACTTTCGACGAAATCGCTCGTATTTTGTAAAATGCTGCGCCGCCGATGTTGCCGTTGGTGCATCGTTGCTTCAGCGTGTTTTCCCTACGAACTGAAACTTAGCCAGGTTCGTGTCTCGCTCACTTTTTGTCCCTCATTCTCCAGTCTACTTCCTTACTTCGTTTACAATTCTGAATTCACCCGTGTAATAGAGGGTATGAGGTAAAGTTTAAACGACGATGAACCTTCGCCGTTGCAACAAAGCCTGGCGCAGTTTGAACGAAAATTGATTTTTCCAAACATGAAAGGTTCGAGTCTTTCAGAGTCCTCGGTTACGTAGAATTGAGCTCTACAAAGTAACGTTACCAGTTTCGATCCAACGGTCTGAGTTTTGTAACCGTAAGTCTTCTTGATACTTCCTTTATTTTAGCAGCGTAAACTTCTTCCGCAGTTGTGGAAGCTGCGTTACCGTCACGTTTCGCTATTCCCGACTTCATTTTCACCGCGATGCATTTCTTAAGCAGCATCGGAGAATGACTTATGATAGCTACGTTGAATATGAATACGGAATACGATATAAGGAATTCATTTTCCGAAGATCTTGTGTTTCGTTATTCAACAATAAACTCCGACAAAACTCTATGAATTATTTATGTAAACGTAGAGCGCAGAAACGGAAATAAACCGAAATCGCAAAAGGAATCCTTTAGAAACTTTTGAAGCCGCAAGTTAACGTTAACGTTAATAATTAATCACCGTTAATAATAACCAAGACCCGCATCACAGACTTCCACCCTACATAACGGTCCCAAAAGCCTCGTATAAGTCCTCTATATATACACCAGGTTTGGCAATGAACCAGCTTTTTCTCTCTTGGGTAAGGTTAGAAGAAAACGTGACGCGTATACCTATGCAGAAGCGACGCACACCCTCGATTCGGTGGTTATGAAGAAAATGGGATCAATTTTTCGCCCGTAGCCTCTATTCCGAATCGACTGATATTCGAAAAAAAATAATTTCGCAAAACGACATTTTGCCATAGCCCGTAGAACGGGGGCAAAAATTTTACCCGTTTATTTAAAAAAAAAAAAAAAACGGCGAAGCTCCGACGTTTTTTTTTTAAAATCGAGGTGGCAGCCATGATGTAAAAAATTACCAACTCGGATCGTAATTTGACCAAAAATATACCTGTACGGAAAAAAAGGATAAAAATCTATTCGATAAAATATATAAACTACGCGATGAATTCCTCGGGTTCGCCGATATAACTGTCGATGAATTTTTCAAGGCTTATAAAAACGCGAAGATGGAAATAATCCGCGTCTGAAGGGGTTAGTATAGTAAACGAGTTGTACCTTTCGACAGCGAGTTGAGTGAGTGTCCTGAGTGAGGTTGGCGCTGGAGGGAAAGAGATGTATAAAAATCGAGGTAAAGCGCCATTGGAATTCCGAGACGAAATATACAAATTGACGGGGTGAGAGTCGTCTTCGGTTTTGGCACCCGAGGTCTGGGGGTGGCACTCTTCTGAGAGAGCTGTCTGGATCGATAATACTGTTTTTACATAATCTGCGGCGGTCCCTGCAGCCGATATTACATAGAAACCTTCATAAAATTCATGGGCCAGCGTGGCGGTACGATCATGAAAATTTTCAAAGCAGCATTCACCCAGTGGTTTTATGTATTCCGACCCACATACGTAGCCACCCGCCACCGCACACCCACTACACCGTATACGAAATAAGGTCTCGGCTTCATCGGCTGATCGCGGGGAATGTTTCCCAAAAAATGAGAAAGTTGGAGCAAAAAAGAAATGAGATCGATATCGATTGAATGTTTATTTTATTTTTTTTTTTTTACCTACCCTCATTTCTGTAATAAGAATCGTTATATTTTTGTTTATCGCGGAAAAACCCCTTTTTATTGAACTACCTATATCATCGGCTTCTGGGATGACTATTCAAACTTTTATTCGCGATTCCAAACTCTCATAAAATTCAAACTCTTAGTACCTATGCCATCACATTTTCTTAAAAACAAAGAATTATAATTTACAGCCATTTTATATCGTCTGTAGACGATTTGTTTTTTCTCCTCCCACTTGTTCTACGCGTAGAATCTAGTTGATGAAAATATTTAATGATAATAACAACTATATCGTAGAGCCGGTAATAATGTCGCTAGGCGGTGGCCAGCCGGTGGCATCGTAATGGCAAGTAAGACGCTCATAAAATGGTCACTTGGTGCGACCGGCCATCCGGTGTCCCTGGGGCAAATTACGTCAGCCATATACTATGTACGTTGTGTGCAGAAGCTGGCGTATAAGTTTAGAAAGTGGGTAGGGGGGTAGAAAATGGCGAGGAAAAATATATTGGAGCGGGCCAACGGGGAAGAAAAGAAGAGTTTTCCTCTATACTTATATGGGAGAGTAAAAACGTTGTATACGTATTACAGGTTACGTAGAATACCCTGACATATACCTGAGAGTGTAGCGCACGTTTGTGTCGGTGTGTATCGTAACTACGTTGTTACGAGGTATTACAGCAACATTTATAGGCAGTTTTAACGTTTTACGCCAGATTTATCCGTTCCTGATTTATTTTTCGCAATGGATAGAAGCACTTATTTCGCCAGCTACTCCAATGGGGGACCGTGTCTAACAATACCCTCAGCCATTTTACCTTCGCGTAATTCACAAGCTTTACATAGATGTATATCTCTATATACCGTAGTATAATACCGATATCAGATTGTCAGCTGTTTAAAATTCGCCCACTTTCTCCCCTTTCGCTACTTGCTTTTTATTTATTTATTTTTTTTCTAACGAACGGTTATTTCAACTTTAGAATTCCGGTCCACCGATATTCGAAACTTGCAGCGAAATGTTTTCTTCGACTCCGCACGAGTTCTGAGTTATATTTATAGTACTTCTTGCAGCGTTTTTTCAGATTTATTCTTTTTATTCCTCTTATTTTTTCAATTTTTTCCCCCCAGTTAACGTAAATCCGGTACGATTTCTTTTCAATTTATATCCCCCCACTTTCCATTCTTCAATTCTCCCCTAGATCAAATTACTATAATTGCGGTATTCGCGAATTCATCAATAATTATCCAAAGAGCTGATCGGTCTTTCATTTTCGTTTTCGAATTATTACTACCGTACTTTACTCCTTCACCTTTTTTTCTCTCGGTAAATTCTATCGCTTGTCTATTTTCATCGCTAAACAATCTTTCCAAGTCTTTTGTTTTACTCCCTCTCATCGCAGTTGTGCACGACTGGGGTTATCCGTTGGGTAAGCCATTTTAGCAAGGTAGTTTGAAAATATACGGGGGGGAAGGGAGAAAATAATAATTATTCCATAAGTCCATCTTCTTCATCCACCTGCAGATACCCTCCTGTCTATCTACATTTATCTTTATTTTCCCTCTCTCTTTCTCTCTCTCTCTCTCTCCCTCTCTCTCTCTCCCTCTCTCTCTCTTGCTCTTTTCCTCTTTTGACGCGCTGGGAAAGTTAACGACTAAAATAATTAGTTGGTATTCATCCTCGCCGTAGGTATAAGCCGAACCCCTTTAGTTGGTTATGACTACAGCTTCTATTAATTATACACTTTCCTCTAGAACTTGGGTTCTGATATTGAAAAAGTATTTCGAAGTCTTCCAGTTTTATATTCTTATTTATTAAACTGAAGAAGGTAAAGTGAAGTATACGTAACAATAATGGGTAAATTTTATTTCTGGAAAGAAACACTTCGTGAAAATAATCTAGAAAAAGAAAAAAAACGACAATTCGAATAATTCCAAAATGAAATACAGAAAATTATCATCGGCGAATATGTACATTCAAAAACGATTTTGATTTCACGTGCAAACAAGAAGAAACAAAAAACAGTGAAAATGTAACAAGGTCTTGTGCCGAAATAGCAAACGCGCAAACGTGAGCTGGAAGAGGAATAATTCGAAAAAAGGAGCATGAAAAATGAAGAAAAAAAAAAGATCGTGGAATTTAATTTAACCGTGGTAACTGTATCACATATATCAGACGATAAATTTCCGTATGGTGAAATAAACCTGCGGTATATATAGTTGATTTTTTTCTTCCACTTTTTTTTCGGTCTTCTTCCATCTTGCTCTGTATTTTATGCACAGAACACACAAAGTTTCAACTATATTTCCGGACCGGGTATGTGATACGGACAATTTATGGAAAATATATGGAAATGAAAAGTAGAACGTGACTTCATTTTATTTTTATTATTTTACAGCACAGTTTTTTTGTTCACTGTTTTTCAAAATGTTTTTCGTTGTTTTTTTTTTTTTTTCTCTCATATCACGGCTACAGTTCGTTAATTATAATAATACGCAAGTTCGTCGTCGAGTTTAGATATACTACCTCGTTCCCCACCTATTCGTATGTATGCATACCGGTGTTGGAGTATAAATGTAACGAATTACTCGTGAAATCCATTTGAATTCATTTTATCTAAAATGTCAACGCCACGCCGCCCCGTCCAGCCCTCGCTCCGTACATAACGCGAACGCGCTTTTAAAAACCTTGCTAAAAAAGCGTTTTTAAAAATATGTTATCCACGCAACTTGCCATTTAACCATCAACGAGCTCGCGCTTGAATTTAAAATTTATTTTACTCCGCAACCGCAATCTTTTTTTTTTTTTTTTTTTCACTTTATTTATTCATTTGCCTATTCGTTGTTTCTGTTTTTTTTTTTTTCCATTTTTGTTTTATCACATACTCGCGAAACCACCCTCGATTCCATTTCACGGATGCGGAATGTATAACATAAGTACTTCAAAAAGTTATCTCGATTATTCTTCTGAATCCATTTACCCAGAAAAGAAGCGAAAGAGAGAAAGTGGAAATGGGGATAAAAAGCTGAAAAACGAGGCGACCAGGGGAGCACAAACTTTCGGACAAGTGTTTACTCCGAAGGAGGGGTGATAATTTTTTATTTCATGAACCCCGCGATTTTTAGGCACTTCACTTTTTACGAGTATGAGAAGAAGAAAAAAAGAAACAAACAACAGCAACAAAAAGAACAACTGAATTACGGTAACACCGTCGCATTCGCGTTTATCTACGTCCCTTTTACACGTACCTGATACTCCTCGTATTCTAGAAATTAATTTTTTCATTCATCGGTTTTCGGAATTTACATGTTCCCTTCAACAATTCTCGTGAAACTCCCTCCATTCGACGTGAATTTGAGCAGGTTGTAGTTTATCCCGAGGTGAGCTTTGCTGTTCCTTCGAACAAAGCTCTGCTTGGATTACATCTGCAACTAGACGGAAACACGACATGTATACGTACGATATACAATATACTCTACAAACAGGAGAACTACGTACTACATACGCATGTAGACGTGAGTGCACACCATACCATATAATACCTTATCGGTTATGGCTACCGTAAGACAATCGGGATCGCGGTGCTGCGGAAAAGTTTATATTTTCGCCAACGGAATATGCTCATAAAATGGCCGAACGCGTACTTGCTCTCTTGAGCTATAAACTATTGTCTCGTTTTTTTTTTCTTTCCCCTGATTTTCACGTATTCTCTCTTTCCTATGTAATTTCGCAGAATTTTTTTTCACGCGGTCTATTTCAGCCGATGGGATCCTCCGAAAATTTTATAAAAACTTGAAAACTCGATAGGATAAATGAAATGATTGCAAGGAAATAAATCCCTCTATATAAATAAAAAAATCTTGTATTAAAAACAAATGAAAGGGAGGAGATTTTTAATATTCAGATTATATTGACAATATTACAACATGAAGAATTTTTCGGGAGCCCGAGCTTATCTGGAGTCAGGTAGCCACGGGCGAGGGGTTTGTTGTGGGGCGTCACCTCTGCTCAGCCCCCAAGGTGACGTTTCACAACAAACCGCTGCGCTGCTGGCTACGCTGACTCCAGCAAAGCTCGGGCTCCCTCGTAGACCGAGAAATTCGAATATTACCCCTTACGATTTTTTCAAATTTTAGCCAAAACTTTTTATTTTTAAAAATTGATCGTATGGCACTTTTCTCATGTACTTAGACCTCAGGAATCCGAATCTGAAAGAAAAATTCATCCATCTCTGAAATTGACCGAGTTATCGTCAATTTTCAGCTTTTTCAGGTAAAAAATGAAAAATTGATCTTTTAGTCTTTTTTAATGTGATTTGAGCTCAGAAATCCGAATCCGAAAGTAAAATTGATCTATCTGCAAAAATGACCGAGTTATCCCCATTATTTCGCGATTTTTGTCATAAATTTGAGGATATCTCGAAGGGAAAAAATCGTAGCTCAATTTGGACAACGGATTCGTATTTCTGAGGTCGAAATACATAAGAAAAGTGCCATGCGATCAATTTTTAAAAATAAAAATTTTTGGCTAAAATTTGGGATTTTTCCAAGGGGTACCCCTTACGATTTTTTCAAATTTTGGCCAAAAATTTTTATTTTTCAAAATTGATCGTATGGCACTTTTCTTATGTATTTTGACCTCAGAAACACGAATCCGTTGTCCAAATTGAGCTACGATTTTTTCCCTTCGAGATATCCTCAAATTTGTACCAAAAAATGCGAAAAAATGGGGATAACTTGGTCATTTTTGCAGATAGTTGAGTATTTCTTTTGGATTCGGATTCCTGAGCTCAAATTACATTAAGCTAGACTAAAAAATCAATTTTTTATTTTTGACCCCAAAAAGCTGAAAATTGGCGATAACTCGGTCAATTTTAGAGATAGATCAATTTTTCTTTCAGATTCGGATTCCTGAGGTCGAAAAACGTAAGATAAGCATATTAAACTTAATCAAAACAATGATTTATTTTTTGCTCAGAAATCGAATTTTTTTTTGCTTCTTCAAGAGTAATCTTACATGTAATCAGCTCAGTATCCAAATCTGAAAGCTAAAATCATCCACTCATGCAATCGATCGAGTAATCATCATTTATTCGCTGTTGAGAGCAGAAAAATTATAAGTCATATCGATTGGTTTTACAATTAGTCGTAGACCCACTTTGATTCGTCGCAATCCATGCATGGGTCGAAATATTCGAATTTCTCGGTCTACGAGGGAGCCCGAGCTTTGCTGGAGTCAGCGTAGCCACGGGCGAGGGGTTTGTTGTGGGGCGTCACCTCTGCTCAGCCCCCAAGGTGACGTCTCACAACAAAGCGCTACGCTGCCGGTCATTGCGAACTGATAGAAAAATCATGAATTATACAGCGACTGATTGTGAGGGGTGTTCCCCTCACGCGGTCTATTTCAGCCGATGGGATCCTCCGAAAATTTGATAAAAACTTGAAAACTCGATAGTATGAATGAAATGATTGCAAGGAAATAAATGAATAAATAAAATAGAGAGAAAAAAAGCGAACTATGCGTACTTTCGGTGTGTGAACGATGGTAAACGTGTACTTTCGTTCAATAGAAATCCCTTGTGTATGTAAGGAATTTCAAATTTTCGTTGCAAACAAACAGCATCGGGGTAAACTGATGTCACGAACGACGAACCAGATGAGGGTCCTTGCTTTTTCATAGATGTATATATATGTATTCCTGTGCACACAAGTATACGCACCTATATTTATTATGCACAGTTTTATTTGATTTATTTCCATGTACGTACATACCTATATTTATTTTTATTCTCTTCCGTTATACGCACTCCTCCACGTATATATTTTTGTAGACAATGTTTTTACAAACATCAATATAGCGATTCGCACATGGCATGGGCAATGGAAAAAGGAAGTAAAAAAAAAAAAAAAAATACATAAATTTATATTCCAATTTTGATTTACTAAATTCATCGATTGAATAAATTTGAATTCCGTCAAAATTTTTCTACGTCACAAAAATGGTACATATATACTTATGTACGAAGTAATTGTTTGCTTATTTGATTGGATGATTTTCTTTCCGTGCTTTTTTCCATCGGCGAATAATATTTCGAGGAGAGGATGGAGCAAAAAAAGAAGCAACTTTCGCAAGAGTTTTGAATATTTTATCAAAGTGCCGGGGAAAACTTCCAAGGCCCGAAATATGGAAAACGAGGTCGCTGTCCACGGTAGTGAATAACAAACAAACACACACAAGAAGAATGAAAAAAAGAAGGAAAAAAGTGAGAGGGAAAAAAGAAAAAATGCGTTATCGTTGTGCAGTCGTATGTATCCGGGTCTGCCCCTATCTTCGCGCGAGGACATCGCGTGGGTCTCCTGACGCCTGTTCACATAAAATTTCCCACTTGAATTGCGAGATGATCCTTTCCACTTTCGTGTCGATTTTCAGTTCTTCACCGTTATACGATACTACAATTTTCACGTACAGCTATCGCGAGATTTTTTTCGTTTTTCTATTTCCCGTGAAAAACCAAAAATAATAAAAACGAGAGGAAAAACAAAAATGTCCTCAACAACCGTAAGAATATAAGGGTGAGATCGCGTATTATACCGAAATTTGGAAAATCAGTGTACCCGAAACCTTCCATGGAGATGCAGATTTTGAAAAAACAAAAACAAAGTTATGAAAAATTCGACTTTCGCATAAGATAAAACTTTTCATAGTGTGTACCACGAGTATACACCAGTATACATACGTATATGGATGAATTTTTTCGACTTGCCCTTTTTTTTCGTTTTCCGTTTGTTTTTTTTTTTCTCTTCACGATTCGCAGGGGAAATCTTTTCCGATGTCGTAAAGATACAAAAGAACAAATGAACGTTGCACGTTACTTTATACCATAGTATATACTATATACAATATACACGCGGAACTTTTAAACCGCGAATCGTGCAGGAAAAAGGGAAAAAACGACGAAAATTAAGGGATGAGAAAAAAAACTTGTTACTAGAATAAGAAGGTAGATCTGTTATGGGATTAACTGGTTTATTATTTAGTAAAGTTTTTCCTTCTTTCTTTGTTTTCCATAAATGAAATATAAGACCGCCTCAAGACTACTCCGGGATTAGTTATGTGTATCTAATCTATGTACAGATACATGTACGTATATACACGTGTATATAATACGAAACTCGTAGAGATATAAAGTGGATTTTCTCGTATTCTCTACCGACCAATAAAAAGTTGCCCGAAGCCACCGCGTCGCGGTCTTAGTTTTTAGCCCGAAACCGCCATCTGCTGATATTATATTTGTCACCTAATGTCCTGCCCGGAGCAACCCGCGACTGCTCACCCCGTGGATAAGACGAAAGGAAGATCGAAATCTCGGGGCGGGGTCGTCAAAAAAGTAGCCGACCGTCAAAATTAGGAAAAAAATAGTTGAAAAGAAAAATATATAACTCTCTCAACTTACGGCCCTGTACAAATATTGTATATATACCCGATTCTCTAACGGTGTAACGGTATAGTTCATATTTGTCTGAGAACCATTTTCATTTATATAAGATAAAAAGTAGGTGCTTTATGCAACGTAATTCACTTGTTCTTTTGATCCTTTATAACAGTTGTTTTGTCTCCGGCGAATACGTACATACCTATACGCGGTATGTGTACGGGGTGGTATGTTTTCTACTCCGTACAGTGGTCGTATAGTTCGGCGTAGCAATTAGCTCTTAATTACCCCCCTACTCACCTTGCCCCGCTGCAACGGGTTGAAATTTTCCCGTTATTCCGAGCTCACGGATTTTGTCAGGATTAAAACTTTTTAGACGGTAGTACAATGTATATATATATATATATATATATGAAAAGGGTAAGCCCGCGTGTACAAAGAGGGGTTGCTGCTAAGACTGGAAGAAAAGAGGAGAAAAAACCAGACGGGGATGAAGAAGTAGGAGAAGGAGAAGAAAGAATTAAAACAAAGAAACGAGGAGAGGAGAAATTTTCTACTACTCGCGTATACGTAATCGTTCTCCTTTTTTCTTTCAATTGCTTTAAATCATGCCACGGGTGTTAAACTCAACGATCTAGTTGGACCATTCCGTTGAATTACCGTGCGAAAATTAGAGGAATGTATATATTTGAAGAATTTTTTGTTTCTCTTTTTCGGTTTTTTTTTTTTTTTTCGTTCCGCTCTTTGGGGACCTCGAGAAAGACCGGCGTTGCACGTGGACTGAATCGAGAGGAGCGATGAAGAGGATAGGGGGAATTAGAGCCAATGAAAAGAAAAAGTAGTAGGTGGTGCAGTGCCGGAAATATCAGGTATACTTATAGCTCCTACTCGAGGAAAACTATTAAGAAGATTAAAATACGATTTCCTACTCCTTGCGGAAGGATTAAAATCAGTCCGAAGTCAAAGTTTAGTAGGTATCACGCTTACAACTTTTATTATATACCTTACACTCAAAGTGAAGTCTAAGTGGGTGGAAGAAAATACGAACTTTTGAGTTCATCCTCGTCATCCCCACCGACACTTTCTTACTACCCTGCATCTCGTCAATCCTTAGAATTAGTTATATAATCTAAAGCTCTACCTGAAAAGTTGACTCTTAAACCTCCGTAAACAATTAGCCCATTAATTAACTGGATTTAAAGTGAATTGTTTTTATTATCAAAGAAAAAAGCAAAAACTTTTCAGCACTTTACGACATTTGAAGCTGCTCAGGCGATGTGATTCAGCAAAAATGACGAACGGACGCCATCTTCGACAAATTTTCAAGTTCTCTTTTGGAAAACAAATCGAGGCTCTTTTTTGGCGGAACGAAGATTGAAAATTCAACCCTTTGGTGGAATACGCGAATCTTCTTATTGGTGTATTTTTGGGATTGTGATTTTATAGGGCGGTAGCTATTAACATTCAAAGTTAAATATATCGGTCGTTGGTTTTTTTTTTTCATCGGCTTATCGAGGATTAAGAGGGGTGAAATGGCAAATTGTACGGTGAAAAGAGGTAAATTTAAAAAATGCATCGACTACGAGCGAAGTAAAGGAAAAAAAATGAAATAAAAGGGTGGAAACGCGCGCGGCGTACGTCTCGGTAACCACGTATTTTTCGTGTGCACGATTACTTCCAAATAAAATGGATGTAGCCATGAAATATCTGAGATGAATCTCAAAAGATTCCCAAGGTTTTCCAGCTCTCTAGTTTTTCTTTCTTCTCCTCCTTAATTCTGTTTGTTTTTCACAATCGATCTTCAGCTTGAAAAGCAGAAGGAAAAGAAAAAAGCTCAAACAAAATGGCCGAGAGGGAGACAGAGAGTGAAATCAGCAAAAAAGAGGCTTATGGCGTTCAGGCTTAGCCCCTCTGGTTCTAAACTTTCTGTACTGTCTCGTCCGTTTCACATTTTCGTTACGAAGATTATTCGTGACTTCGGCTACGCCGGGATAGACCTCGGGTAAATCGGAGCAAAGCTTGGCCGCCCTCGTCCCGATGACCCTCGCCATTTTTCCTTTCTTTATTCACTTTTTATTACCGTACGAATTAGTTGATGAGCTTCGCTTGCCCGGAGCTTGATTCTCACAGGGCCACGATTCCTTAGCGAGAGGGTTCGCAATTAATGTCAATCAATTAATAATAATCGTCGTCTACGTCGTCGTCGTCCTCTTATTAAAATCATCATCTCGGAAGATTTGTTTAACCGTTCGCCTCTCGAATAAAAAGAAAAATGAATAAAAAATTTCGCGACGTAGTGTAGGCGGAAAAGACCTCCATATATTTGGTACTCCGTCAATCGAAAAAAGCAAAAGATGAAGAAAGAAAAGAAAATGAAGAAAAAAATTCGCCACCGCGTTTGATATAACCAAGAGGTGAAGAGAGAACATCTCCTTGATATAACCGCTGCAGCTGGTTACACAAGCAAACCTGTACCAGGATTCGTTCATTTTAATTAGAATATTTCTTCGCTGTAAACGATTCACTCAGCTGTTTGTGTTCGATTAAATTCCGTCAGAATTCTCGTACTCTGCACGCGGTTCACGTGCTTCAACGAGCATCCCACGCCCTTCGATTCTGGTGGAAAAACTCCAAATTCTCATCAATTTTTCTCAATCCCCAACGTAAAATATTATTCATCATTTGAACGCGATATTTTTAATGGTTCCTCGAATTCGTTGATCGGTCAATTTTTTCGCCATTTCGCCACTCGGGGGAAATAAATTTTCCGCAACAACTATACAAATAGAAAATGCTTCGGTGTTTCAAGGGTTTTCCAAAGAGAAATAGATGACCAGATTAGGACGCGACCCGGTTCCCCTTCTTTCGCTTCTTGTATCTTCTCTTTTTATCTCTCTCCTTCTTTTTACTTCTTCCACGATTGTGTTTCTCTCGGTTCACCCAAAGGTCAAGGGGATACATCGGAATCCGGAGATTTCTCTTTTGTACCTACTTGTCGCCCGACGCTGACTTCCTTTCACCCGGTAACAATTCCCTCGTCAATTTCCCAGCTACGCGTAGAATGAAAGAATGAAAAGAAAAAGGAAAATCAAACATTCGTCGGAAAAAAAAAAAAAAATATATAAAGTATGAAAAAAATCGAGTACGTATAAAGAGTGCATAAAAAGAAAAACGAATCGATCCTTGTCTGTTGTAAAAAACTTATCTTTCTACTTTTATGTCTTTGAAGATAAAAAATGAACATTTATGAATAGAAATATCGATGGATCATCAATGAGATATTCAATAATAATGATTTACGAAATCTATATTTGGTTCTGCTTTTAGGCTGGAAATAAAAATTTCTTTAGCACCACAGGCGATATTCCCAAATCGATTATGGAATATATTATTACATTTCTGGAGTTCTAAGGTAGTCGGTATATAAATATGTATATATGTATAAAGTGCGCTATGCTTTGTACATATATATATATATTGTGTATATATATGCCCATTCCCATATCCTATTTCCTCCTTACCAAGAATCTCGGATCGTCTGCTGGAATTTAACGAAATCGGATCTCCGCGCGTCGACTTCCTATAGCTTTCTCACGGGCGTTTCTGCTTTTACTTTTGATTTTATTTTGCGCCGCTGCTTTCGAAAGGATCCGAGCTTACTGAAAAATCTCTGTATGACCTGCGGAAATCTATCTTCAAAACCAAACTCGCGAAAAACGACGATATAAGGTGTACGATTCGAGTAAATTTTCAATTCCAAAAAAAAGGAGAGAAAAATATGTTGGGGTAACCCAAAAGTTTTGTAGAAACTTTTTCAAAAATGATCCAACAGTATTTCAAATATCATTTTGGGTTTTTGAGGTATTTTTTTCCTCGTGATAACTGAAAATCTTTCTCATTCATTTCAAATACAAATAACAAAAAAAAAGTTTCATCGTATTCAAGTTACACAAAGCCCGGACTTTCCTTAATTGTTCCCTGTCCCCCTTTCTTTCCCTCATGACATACTTTCATACCTAATTAGTAACAAAATCAACGAATATTAATTTTTAGTTCGATCGAACGTTTCTTTGAAGTTATACAGGTTGTTGATAGATAATTGTGCCAAACTCCAGTGTGTGATATAATGCACTTGAACAAGTAATCTGAGGCGAGCAGCCCATGACCGGAATTGTCGCGTTCAGGCGCTATCGGACATCGAAGGTCGCAGGGAAATAACAAAGTCAACGCCTTGTCATTAGCAATACCCTACTTGAAAGCTGCGAATCGCTCACAATTCAGAAGACGAAAGCTCTAAGTTGTGGTTCATGCGTTTTGTGCTATATTCATCAATTTTTTGAGCTTTAATTATTTAGAAAATCAATATAATTGCCAATGACCAGGCGTTGACTATGCTCTTTACCTTCTATGTGATGTAGATGTCCCGTAAGCGACATCTCCGGACATGGGTCGCCCATCTCAAATTACTTGTTTAAGTGCACTTTATCACCCCCTTGAGTTTCGCACAATTATTTATCAACACCCGTATGCCTAGCGAACGAACATAATTTGGAATTTAATACACCTGCACATTCGTTCATTTTTTATCCATTTTCCATTTTCAATTTTACCTAAAAACTTACCACCTTCGTGCATTATTATGCTCATCGTATACATGTATCGTGTATATCTTGGTATACATGCCTCATGCAGCATTGTACGAAGTAACCTTCAATTAGACAGTCAATTAACGCGTTAATTGCCGCAGCAATTGGTAAAGGAGAGCTGTTGGCTCCCTGTCAGATGAAGCTCCCAGATTTTTATATCGAATCTTTTTTCTTATTTTTTTTTTTTTGTTTTTGGTTTTTCTTGCCCTTCTCTGTTATAATTATCGTTATATTATTTTCTCTTTTATTACTCGTATTTTAAAAATATAAAAAAGAGAAAAACGAACAAAAAAAAAAATAAAAACTGATCGCTTGTTCCGAATTACAATTACACACGGGAGGTCGGTTGGTTTTCTTCTTATTTTTTTTTTTTTCTCTCGGGTCACCCCGTGAATATGAAAGTGTTTTATGCTTATACCGCCACCTTAATTTTCATGTATAACTCGAAACTTCCGGTGTGTATCATTGAATTTACTCTTTACCTCGGTTCCTTTCCAAGGCAGCGATTCCGCTGCGACTATATCGCGTTGATGACGTAACAAAGGACACGGATGTCCTTTGAGGGACCCTTCCTTGCCCGCAGGACGGGGTCGCTAGTATGGCGGGACCAAGAAGCGGTCACAAGAAAGCGGACGAGACGGGAATTCAGCCCAGAAAAACAATACGACACATTTTCCCTATATCTCCGGCGCGTAACGTGAGACGTCACTCGGAGCTTTTTGTGCCTTTTTTCCTTTTTGTTTCTTTTTTTTCTTCTTCCCTTTTGAGGTAGGAATTTTATATCTGCCCGTGACGAGAATCGCCGATATCTGTTCCGGAAACGGGTGTGTTTGATTTGATTAATTTTGTTTTGTTTTTTTTTTTCCACTTTCTTTTTCATTTCACTTGTACGTAATTCGAAATTCCGGACGTTTCACCGTTCTCGTGTAAAAGTAAAAATGAATCTGGTACAACCGGAATTATGAACCTTCCCTAATTCGGACTCGTCAAAATTCAGGAGGCATTGTACGAGTTCGGTGTGTACGGTTACGTATACATATACACGTATATGAGCCGTGTGCACGTATATTGATAAATTTTTTGGGGGCTCGGTGCCCTCCCTGTCCATCGGAGATGCTGCGGTGGCGGTCGTTGGTTGTTCGGGGTTGAATTGTTCTCATGTACGTTTCAACCTAATGAAGGTCGAAGACTAATAATACCCTTTGGTCAAGAGGCTCGATGAAAGGGTTTTCGGCCCAACCCCCCGACGGTGACCCTTCGTCGTGTTTCCCAACCAACGGGGCTAAATTATCATCCTTCGAATATATCCCACGCGTTTATTCTCTCTAACAGCTATAACTTAGCGAGCCGGGAAAGACTCCTAACAATGTAGTTTGTTCGATGCAAAGTCATACGGCTGTGTTGTACATAGCTAACCAAAATTATTGATCCATTTGACTTATAACTTGTATAGATTCATCACGATATTCAACACCAATTTACGCCAAACTTCTCACTTTGATTTTTTTTTTTTTTTACCTATAAACGGAGTCTTATTCGTGGGAATGGTGGGAAGTCTGGAGTGATCGAGAAATATTTTCCAGTTTTCCAAAACTGGATGAGGTTTGGTTGGAAAAATGGCGTCCGATCGGTACGCGTGTAATTCTCTTCGTCCACGGTTTTTTCTTATCAGAATTTTCAAGATAGCATTAAACGCGTTACTCTGAGGATTCAATTACGTTTTTCGAGCGCCGCTGCAGCGTCTTGAAGAACAAAAAGCTCGAATTACATTCTAGCGAATGTATCTAACCAAGCGCAGTTCACGTGGTGCAGCGGCAGTTATCCAGATGAGGAAAACTGAAGAAGCGAGAGAGAAAAGTGGAGGCAAAAAAAATAAATAAATAAATAACAAAGAGATACTGATAATCCGCGCGGTAAGAACCACAAGATCGAGTGTAACGCGAGCTCTCACTTCCTCGTGTTTCGAGAGTTTAAAAACTTCGGTTGGTTCTCCTATTTTTTTTTTTTTTTATTTTTTTTTTCTCTACTCTTTTTTTCTCGTCGGTGGGTTTATCTATGAAAACGGAATTGGGCCACTTGCCGCTACTGTTTCCACTAGAAGGGTTTTCCTCGCTGAGTAAATACATGTATACTCCCGAGAGAAACTGGGAAAATGTATAACGAACGTCTAAAACCCGTGGAGTGCAAGGGGGTGATTACAACGGGACCAAAATTCAACGCTATACCGGATGCTGCTGCTTCTGCTGTTGCTACAATCCAGTGTACTCGCGCTATACGTGGCTCACCCACCTATACCTCCGGTTTCTATACATAGCTGCTGGCTGTTACCACTTTGATACATCACCGTGTGATAATCCTATCTGCAAACTTGCCGGCTACTCGCAGTCCATTGCGGCCGGTTGCGGCGAACGCTTTCACACCCATCCACTGGGTGGACCTGTTTCCCCCGTCGCGCCTCGTAAACAATGAGAACTCGGGCACAGATTTTTATTAAATTTTCACCACTTTCGACAAACGAAATTCAACCCGCTCGGGTGAGGTCCGGAGCGCCTTCGAATTCTTTTCGAAATTTCAAGAAACTCGACGAAAATCAATCCAGCGTCCTCCAGATTTGACGAAGAATGGACTTTCGACCCCCGCGGCAAGTCGAGGGTATTTTTCCCTCCGCCATCACGCGGAGTTCCCTTTTTTTTTTTTCCAATCGATCGATCGGATCCGAGGTCTGATGCGTTCGTCGGGCGTCAGACGATATTGTTGAACACCTAGTAGGGTACGTCGTAAGAGGAACATGGTGATATAGATACGGCATCCCGTTCGCCGTTGGTAACTGTCGCGAGATACGCGATTAGTGCAGTTCTATGACTTAGTATAGCGGTCATCGGGGAAGATGCTCGGTCTGGTAATACAATACGGTCTAATGGCCTGCAGATTAGCGCCAAGCACCTCTACGGTTAATTACATTTAGCCTTTTCCATGTCCATTGAAGTCCGCGAGCACCGGAAGACCCTCGCACCTGGTTATAGGGGGATCGAAAAAACTAGGGATAATCAATCTCCGAACTACATCGTTTATCGTGAACGGGTTACACGACTTCTCGTTCTCCGTAGAAAATATTCTTTACTCGATGTGAAATTTTCCCACACTCCGAAATCCTCCCACATCACTTGATCCCCGTAGTTCGAACACGGGGGACATTCGTGAGAACGCGTTGCGTAATGTACCTATATGTACATACACAAATTTCTATGGGTACATATTTTTCAAAATAGGATCTCCACGACGGCATCCGGACGGTGACCCGAACCACCGTACGCGTATAACAACGAAATGCCCGGGGCAAAAATTCTTCTCCGACAAAGAAATTTCTCCACATTCAAAGTAAACTCTCGGAGAAATCGCATATTACCTACATGTACGGTATTATATACGGTTACACGTGCACACGTACCTCACCCACCTATATAAATACACGGAATACCACGCGACTGCAAACGGATATAATACCAATTCCAAGCGGATTCACATCATTCTTTGCACGTGCGTTATATGAATTTTTCCTCGAAAATTTTGTTTCTTTTCAAAACTTATTTGTTTTCCATTCCCGATGTTTTTTTTATTTTTTTTATTTCTGTTTCATTTTTTTTTTTTTCGTTTCTTTCGCGAAAGGGATAAGACCCGCGCGATATATACGCTCACGCTCCATAATTTTAAATAATCTCCGCGTACGCGCCTCGCAGTTTATCGTACGTAATAAACCGAATTTTGTATAAACCTCTCGCCTCGCCCCACACATGAGAATTTAATGTCAAAGTATGCAAAGGACGTTTTACCTATACGTATCCGCACGTCTGTATATAACATTTGCGCGAAATTCTCACGCGTATGTACAAGACGTATATATATATATATATATACATGTATAATATATTCAACGCAAAGCAAAGCAAAGCGCGTGTTTCAAACGCACGTGTACATGTACGCGGATTATGTGTTACATGGTTAAATAGTTTTACGTGTACATAAGGCTACGTGCGTTTATCGCCGTGATATTGGTAACAGCCCTCGCTGCAGTAACCGTAAATTCAGCGGTGTTTGTTTGCTATAAAATTGTGTGGATTTATGTGTGAAACATTGTATGTGTGCGGGAAATTTACTCGCAGCAGCGTTGGTATAAACCGATGCCATGGTAGTCGAACAAAAATTGCGACAGGAGCAACGGCAGCGGCAGTTAATGTTCCTATAGATGACAATTTGACGGATTTGTAACTCTCTCCGTATAATTGACTACGTTTATCAACTCGTAACGCGAAGTCGAATTGGTCTACGCACACACCAGCGGATGTATGAGCGGATTGCTCATTGGTTTACGCGGCGATTTATACCAATCAATTTTGAGCGTTCGAGTCATTCGATAGAGAGGATGACGAATAATTGTTTGAATTTGATTGATTGCAGTTTGTCATCTTCTGAGGAATGGAGTCGCGGCTATTTTCGGTCCGCAGAGTCCCCATACGGCGTCTCACGTTCAGAGCATATGCGACACAATGGAAATTCCACACCTTGAAACTCGATGGGATTATCGACTCAGACGGGAAAGCTGTTTAGTCAATCTCTATCCCCACCCCACGACGCTTTCTAAGGTTCGTATTTTCTATTTTCTATTTTTTTTTTTTTTATTTTTTGCGGCTTGCCACGAAATTTTTCCCATTGACATTCTCTTTCTTTTCCAAACCTTCTTTAAGATTCGAAGATTTTATCTGATTTTTTCTTTCCTCCTTCATTCTGTTTCACCTATAATGGAATAAGAAAGATTTCAAACCCTTCAAAAAATCCATGCGCGTATTTACGAATTGGGTCTGAAATGTGATTAAGATTATTGAAATAAGTTTTTAGAAGAGAATCGGTTTTAATTTGAAGTTCTGCAAAGTTTTGAATCCATGGGGTGATTTTCATAGGACTCTACCGAAAATCAATCTATATATAGGTCGTAAAAGAAGAAAACGAAGAGAAGTAAAAAAAAAAAAAAACAACTCGGGAGGGAAAATTCTTCTTTCCCGCAAATATCTTACCTTAGTACCTACCTTTACTTCATACCCCGTAGCCAACTTTTCCCTCCAAGACTTTCAATTAAATCTTTAAGCACGAAAGGATAACCTCCCCTTCCGCTTTTATATAGCCAAGGGATTTTGCACGAAGCAATTTCCCAATCCTTTTAACTCTTTATCCATATGATGTACAAGTTTCAAGTTCGGTTGGGCGAAATTTCAAAGTGAATCGCGACCTGCGTTTTATTTCAGCTATTTCCTTTGAACTTTTTTTTTTTTTTTTCTCTCGTCTTCCCGTTCTTATCGATAGCAGAAAAAGGTTACGGAACTTATATCAGTACCTCCTTCGTTTCGTATTTATTTCCGTACCTCTACGTTCTGGAAGTTGAAGTACCGAAAGAAACGAAGAAGAAAAAAATGTACCACTATAAAATTTTATGTATAAAATTCAATGACCGACCGCAAAAAGCCTTCTTTTGATTCGAACGGCGAATGGGAAAGACGCGAGCTACACGAATACATATATACATATATGTATACATCCGTACACCGTGCATTTGTGAGGCGGAAAACAGAAATAGAAAAACATTTCGATCCACTGCTCGATGATATTGCGCGAAGTGAATCAAAGGGGAGTAAATGCAAGCCTGTGACGGGAACGGAAACCCTAAGGTCATATGTATCTCTTATGTACCTGGAAAGCAGAACTCGTTCCAGGGTCCTTTGATTCCATCGGGTTATATCTGATCTCCGCACTGCACCGCGGTGATCTCCAGGGAGACGTGTACAGGTATTCCCGTATAGATGCCTCAATTACGTGTTTTATATGCCTGAAGAAAAGAAGAAAAAAAATCCAAAAATACGTAGAAGAAAATTTCAAACTTGAGATTTCTTTGAGATTTTTTTTTTTTTGTATCTCGGTAGGGATTTCATAAAGTTTTCTGAATTATCGCAGCACGTTACGGGGTACGTGTGAAGATAAAAATGAAGTTGAGCTATTATTTAATTTTGTCGGTCGCAGGCCGGATGTAGTAAGTGCATACCCACTTCGTTTCTTTGTTCTTGAATAATATTAAATTCTTGAGAGATACGGAGCTTTTTCGTAGTTTGAGCGCTCAGTAGTTGGACTAACATATCAGTATATAGGTATGTAACAGGTAGACCTGTGCGCCGGTATACGTGTCCTCCATGTATCATAGCCATATACCAGCGCGCTTAAAATTCACTTGACTTCCACGAGCCAAAGAAGCTGCGAGTGAAGAGCTTTTCGCGCGGCTGCACACTCAACGCGATCGTGGAGACTTCTTGACCAGGGAAACTAAGCCCTGGGGAACCTCTTAGCTCTTCTAGCTCTAATTTTGTCTCCACTAGACTACTCCAACGGATAAAAGATATAGAGTTCGAACTTTACCCGCTCCATACAACCCCCGCATCCCCGAAACTCTACGGTCCTTTTTACCCCGTAATAGCTTGAAAATATCATACTTTTTTTCTGGAGTCAATCTCATTTTCCCCGTTGCAAACATTCAAATTCTACGGATTGTCTTTTCAACGTTTTTCTAGCGAGTCTTGAAAAAGAAACACGAGCTTTTCAGATTTTCAAACGCGAGCTGAAAAAAAGCGCACGGAAATAAAATCAGGGAAAGCGGGCGGGTCGATGCGTGGGTAAGTTAGAATTTCCCGATATACCCGTACAATCCACTTATCGTTCGTTCTAAGCGTTTGACGCTCTTCGTTTTATAAAAATGCAGTTTGTCCGGCGGGCGTTGTGGTCATTTGGCGGGGGCCGATGTTGAGGATACCTCTGTATGTATATATCTATGTGCACATCGCGAAGGTTAGAGTACAAGTACGTATGTACGTACACGCGATCGGTTGCGTACATATGTGGTCCGATCTATGGCGGAGGTTTCAGATAGCAGGGGCACGAGTATCGGTTGATCGGTTCGGGTACGTGGAACGTTACCGTTGGAATTCAATTTGTATCGCTTTCCGAGGCTGTGTGCAGCCGGGTAACCCCGCGTAGTAGGAAAACCGGCTATCGGTTGTTACCGCAACGAATTTCTCCGCAATGTGCAGAGCCACCGCCACCCTTGCGATTTCGTGCCATTTCTCCTAATTTCTGTACACACAGCCGACCGCGCGCAGTGTGTAAAGATACACCACACTTGCACACCGACTTACTGAACCGAACTAAGCTCCTCGCGTATTTATAACCTGCCGGTTTCTCCTTCGCCTTACCAATCAACGTCATTGGGGGAAATCCTTTATATATACGTATTTTTCCGAACCGACTCGTTTACTCGAAACCCCCAATGGTTAAAACCGGAATGATTCAACCCGCTGAACGGCTCTCAAAAATTGCATTCCTTCATACCGAGCGGTTTGTGTTTTGAAGTAAAAGAAAAAGAATTTAGATTATCATTTTTTCGATCGTCTGTAGAGCGATAATTTTGCCCTTCGGATTTTTTATCTCATAAACGTGGGTTGGAAAAGTAATCGAAAAAAAATAATATAGGATCTGGCAGATCCCGCCCTTTATAAATTTCCGTATGAGAATTTTTTTTCATCTATCCTTCTTTGGCGGAGAGAGGGGATGAGGGGATGAGGGGTAAAAAAAAAAACGATATCAGCGGCTGTTGAAGAAAAGTTAAGGACTGCCGAGATATTCAATTTTGAAAGCGCTAAGAGCGAAGCGTTCGGAACGCAACGGATGAGTCGGGACGCCCGCGCGCCGCCTGGCCGCCCGGCCGGCTGACGAGTAACGACTTCTTCCACTTCTCGCCCGTCTCCCCAACCGTCGACCGACACTACTTGCGTTCATACCTCATAAGATTCTGGCTGTATTAAAACGCTTCGTGAATCTTTTTTTGTTTTTTTTTTTTCGAACTTGCGCTTCTCAATCGCAAAGAATTTATAAAAAAACTGATGATTCTCATTTCAGGATAATAAAAAAAGAAGAAAAAAAAAAAGAACTAAATAAGAAAATATAGTCTGAATTGCTGGGAGGGTAAATTTCATTAAAATCGTGTGATATTTTTCTTCTTGGTTGCTTTGGTCAATTTTCTAGTGATTAATAGAACTCCGGTCTTTTTATATAGAACTAATGGAATAGCGCGTATAATGGAGAGTGGATGGGGTGCGGCTTTTGTACATCGATTCTGGCAACAAATTGTGTTAATTACAAATCACACACGATGATCTTGCGGTAATCACGTCGTTAGGCTGTTTGTCCCATAGATATTTCCAAGACTTTGTCGTCTCGAATCCATACGGGTTGTTATCGAATATACGTGTAGGTACGTAAGTTACGTAGGTACGTACCTATACACGTCGAACGCCAAAGCAGCTCGGCGGTGATTAGAACTGATTGCGCGACGTGAGAAATTGGCGTCGTTAAGATCACCCGATGGGCGATGTGGCGGCAACCGGGATCTCCAAACAATAGACTACAAGTTACACATAGCCAGGGTCACTGACGCATTCGGTTCCGTATACGATATACCTATATATACTTATCGGGGATACAATGAATAAGAAAATTTTCTATTCGGTAGTACGGTGTTTCTGGTTTATATCACAGCGTTATTCGCTACGTAGCAGGTGAACGAGCGTAAATTAGAGATTCAAATTAAAATTTTTCACTACAGAAATATAACCTAGGTACACAAATACGTACACCCGTGTCAAACACCTACACAAGCGAAATAATTGGACCAAAATATTTGTTGAAATATTCGCCGGGAAATTTACGACCGAATTTTTACCCCCAGCTTCCATCCCACATTTTCCCCCTCTAAATAATTGAACCATTTTCTCCCCTGACCCGAATAACAAGTCGGCCGCAAACACCGCGCTAAATGGATATATTTACATATCTTGTTGCATATCGAACGAGAAATTTTTTTTCTGTTTTTTTTTTTTTTTTTTTGAATCTACAAACGAACCGAACGTTTCCCCAATTTTTTTTTTTTTTTTTTTCGGATTTTCGTACCGTTGATAAACCGATGTGGATTTTGGTACCCACGTATCCCTTTTCCTATTAACTTCTCATGGGTACCTATATCCAAACAGCATATTCAGGTATGCAACGTTTTTCGAAAATTTGAAAATAAAAATAGAATCTTGATTGAAAAAATGTGAAATAATGCGATATTTTTTGTTTTTTTTCTATCAGTGGATCGTGTGATTGGTGAACTGTGTACATTTAATTTGGATCATTTTCAATGGTAGAAAAAATGTAAAGAAACAAAAAATTCATCGACCTTTTTGAGTTTTGAGGTAAATTTTTCGAAATATTCCGCCTCGTATCCGCGAAACTTCGTTATCGCATGAATGAGATAAAATAATCCAACTCGAGAAATGATTTTTCTCATTGAAATTTATCGGTAAATTATCAAATCGTACATGTATAGCAACCGTATGAATTAACGGCTGTTACCTCGCGCGTGCGGTCTCTTAAGCCGTAGAATATCAAAGAGCAAAAATTCCACGAACTAGCTACAGCGCATACGCGTAGGTATAGGTATATACGTGGGTAACTTCAGCGTATAAACTTCGTGAATAAACTTTGCGGATTTTAGATTTAAATAATGCAACGTCTAAAACTCTATGAACTTCATATGCATAGCGAACTGTAACCGAGAGCCGCTGCTTTTCCATAGCGACCATGAAATTCCGCTACACGGTATCGCGACGGTACCAGCTGCAGACGTATAAGTGTCGGATTGTATGTATACCCAGCAGGTATTATCCAAGCCAGGCGTTGCAGCAGATAAATTCATGCGAAATTTTTTCAGGAATTTTACCAGCGAATAATCAGCTGCGGTTCGGGTGAATCAGACCACCGAATGGTCAGAGGCGGTAATTTTGCCCATCACTAGCCCACGGTTCGATGTTCCCACAATTGATCAGTCGGGCGTTACTTGTTTAAGAATTTGAAGAAGAAAAAAATTAAGCTGATAAAAAAAAATTTCAACACGGACAATTATTTGAGAAGGGCTGAAAATCGCGTGGATTGAATATTGCACACGCGTTACTAGTTTTTCAATTACTATAAATATTTTGTTGCCAGTTTTTTTCTGTTGCTTTTCGATTAAAACTCTCTCAGAAACGCCATCCGTGAATTTTTCATTCATACGATGATAAAAAATATGCCGATTTTTTTTGGTTTGTAAATTTAATACGTACTCCTTTTGTCTCGAAGGATATTGGAATGAACGAACGTCGAAATATGAGATGATATTTTTATTTTTCATCTTCATCGTATTTTCCGGTACGTAGATCGTATGAATAAATATATTCGTGCGATGACAGTAAATAACGTTTTTTTTTCAGTTTCCGTCCCTAACGGTTGGTTTACAATCCGCGTTTTTTTTTTCTTACCTCCGAGCCTTCGATATTTTATTGCATATCTAAAGCTCCGTCCTTCCTCTCCCCACCGGATCAAGTATCGGTGGGGTTAGCAAAAAAATACCCACAGTGAGAACACGCTTAGGAAGAAATCTGTGTGTAAAATATATCACCAGCTACCCGAGTAGGGTATTAGCAATTTCCAATAAAACAAAATTTCTGGTTAGAAGAAAATTTGCCCGCCTATCTTCACTCGCACCGTGACTCCTATGTGCGGTGAAAATCTGAGAGACCATCATTTTTGAAAACGAGATTATGAGAAAACAGAAAAAGCTCGTGAAAATCTACATGATTAAAGGTGTCGAGTTGAACGCATCGACTGTAGATTTACGTGGATGGTAATAGTTATCGAATTATTTATCTGTTTTATTTTTTTCGATTAAACTATTTCCACGGCGTTTCGAAACCGGACTCTTCCCACCCTCGACCATTTCGTTTCCTATTCCGCGCGAGTATATTGTTGTAATTTCTTTTCGGGTGATTTCTTTCTTTCTCTTTCTCATTTCTCCAGATTCTCTTGTTTTCTTTTCCGTTGAGTTGCTTCGCTGAGCATCGACAAACCGAACCTTGGACTTTAGCAGTTACCATAAAATGCTCGTTGCATGCACGAGAATAAGAATAGTTCCAGTATAGCTTTTACAGAGTTTTAAAACAACGATCACAATACGCGCAGAAACTCCGCCGTGAAATGTGACGTTTCCAGAATTACACCTGCACCGCGGCACGGAGGACGGAGACTATTCTCTCTGGGGTGTAAGGCGGTGTAGTCGAATATAATGAAAATAGTGAATAAGAAAAAAACAACGCGCTCTTTTTGCCCGCACAAAAAAGCACGAAACTGTGGCGCACGATATAAAAGTATTGTGGGTTCCGTACACCGTGCGGTATAACAACGGCGACTGGAAATAGAAAAAAAAATATCCCCGTACAAGGGGGTACGGTGGGTCCTCACGTAAGTCGCGAGACGTGAAAAGCGACATCCATAAGTCACAGTACTCGACTCTACTAAACATTTCGTCGGGTGAGAAACAAGACCCCATTTCTTAAGCTTCGGTTCACGTTTCTTCAGACGAATACTTCACTCTATTCCTCTGGCGGTCCCTCGTCGTGACAAAATACAGAGGGAACAAAAAAAAAAAGAATAGGGAAAATGAATAAAACGAAATAAAATAAACCAATGAAAAAAAAGCTGAATAAACAAAACAGAAAAGAAACGCTTTTTTTCTCGTTATATATGTTCATCCACTACTGCGCTACGGAGACCCCCTCCGACTCATTGCAAAAGCTGCAGAGTTTTATTCACGTTATTGTACTCGCGTAATAACTCAAAGGGTTTTAAAGGGAGACGAATTTCCTTTTGTTTTTCTTATTCAATTTCTTTTTTTTCATTCTGTCATTGTTATTATCATGAGTATTTTTTGTCCCTCTGGCTTTTCAATGCGGGTAAGCGTAGCTAGGCACCCCTGACAATAAGTGTCGCGTTGGAAATATTTTTATTATACACCGAGTTCTTTGGATTAAGAGAAAAACAAAAAACCAAGTGAAAATAATAATAATGATGGTAAGAAAATGTAATTATGAAAATACGAGACTTTTTTTCGTTGGTTTTTCCGTCGGAGAAAATAAACTTATAGGTAGAGATGTTATTTGACAATTTAGATTAAAAAAATTGCTTGTTTTCCCTGTAACACTTTGACTAAAAATGTTGACCGGACGTATAATGAATTTTTGAAAAAAATAAAATTGACTAGCTTTCGTATTTTTTAAATTGCATTCCTACCTATACGTGTAAATTTTTGAATTAAATTTATCGGAAAAAAATTCAGGATTTATCACGTACAGTTTAGAAACTTCGATAAATTTGAACTACCTATTTCCAAAGCTTTCTAACTGGAATACTAAGTTTTTCAAAAACAAAAAAAAAAAAATGTCCCACAAGATTGCCAACAAATAATTAAAAGGACGAGTTCGATTCGGAAGAAAAAATGAAAAACTTCAATCTTTCTCACCGAGTTCGCGTTGTACGCACAATATATACGTTTAAGCAACTTTTCTTTTAAAACTCTGCGCAGGCTATTCGGAGGTAAAATTTTTTCTTCTACTTTTTGTTCAATACCATCTTTCTCTTCTTTTTTTCTCAAGGCTTGATACGACATAGGACGGTGATTAAGTATAATTATAGGGATGCTTGTAAAATCCAATATGATCGACGTATATGTAGTCAGCTGAATGAAGCAAAAAGAAAATAAACCGAATCAACGATTTCAAAGATTCCAAATGAAATGTAAAATGTACACGAAGTTTTAGACCAAAATTATGAAGATCCGTGTATTCATTCATGCCTTCGTTTGTACACGGTACAGATAAAGTTAGGTTTATTTATCTCAGGACGTGCGATATTACTAGTCCGCCGAATTTTATACCGTGAACGTCAGCAGGGCATTTTTCGTTTCTCTCATTGCACCCATTCATGCACGAGTTTTTCGTCTAAAAACTGCGGGGGCGATGAAAACTATTCACATATATTATCATCGTTCTCCTTACCATCATATAACCCCGCCATTTCATAAAACTGGCTTTGAAATCTCCGTTATTTTTCATTTTTCATACTTCTTTCATTTTCTTTTTCTCATCTTTTTTCTCTTTGGTGTCTTTGATAAGGACTTTTCAAGGGTAGTTTGGGTATCAGGATGAGGATACTCTTGAGAAGGGTATTTAGAATAAAGCAATTTTATCTTTGCGGCTTACGTACGCCGCTGTGGCGGTGATATGGTATGTCTGTATACGTATATACGTATACGTACGATATGAAGGGGATGACGGGGGGGGGCAGCGGGGGCTGTAACCCATACGTGCTTGAAATAGTAAAAATGCAACAATAATAAATTTAGAATTCTAGGAATAACTCTGTGCGGCTTGAGATAGAGGAAAAAGATATAGAGGGTGAAATATTTCCGCGTAATTTACAACCACCGTAAAAACGCCGACGCGGTCTAGTCGCTCGGCGAATACGTAATGCACAGCGATAGCTGCCTCTGGATGTCTCACAGTTGCTATTAGCTCCCCCAGGGACCATTCAAGTGCGAAAGGATTCGGGGGAATAACCGACCTATTATGGTAGCTAACTTAAAGAGATCATTGGCGAATCACCCCTCCGGATGGGAGAAAGAAAAAGGAAGAAGAACACCATATCCAAGGATCGATGGGATACGGAACGAATTTTTTATTCGACTGAAAATTTAGAAAGATTTTGAAATTAGTTCTGTCTGGAATTCGGAATTCGAGATGAAATTTCAGAGTCTTTTGATTTTCGGCGAAGTTACTTCTACTTGAATTGGGAAGTAGAAGATGAAACCCGAATAGTTTTGAATCTGAAGACTTTCATTCGCGCGATTTTTTATCGAATTATTTTAACTAAGCTCAAGAAGCCATTCGGAGTAAACTTTTGATCCCGATAGTCCTCACTTTTCCTGAATTTCGGCTTCAGTTTGAATAAAGAATCTTGCGTATGAGGTATATAAGTCGGAAGTACAGCGCGAAAGGTATAATAAAGTTGAATTTCGGCAATAGAAAAAGAAAAGAGGAAGAAAAAAGGGAGGACGAAGGAGGAAAAAAAATTTACGTATCTTGGAGAGCTACAAGAAGCTCTGCTCTTTCAGGGGTTGAGGGCAAGTAGGTATGGTATAAGGTGGGTAGGTACGTTATGTGATAGTATATATAGTACAGAAGCTGAGAAGAGATTTCCTTCTCTCATTCGTTAAATGGGAAATCGCGCGCGAGTGGCAAAGAGGAAATAAGCCATCAGGGATGGGGGAAAAAAAGGAGAGTAAGAATCCCCGGAGGTTGGGAGGGAGAAGGAGGGCGGTGCGGGGTGAAAAAAATATGAGGATGAAGCCGACGAAGGAGAAGAGTATGTGAAAAAAGGTATAAAAAAAGATTAGCATAAAATAAAAAAGATATTATTTCATAACTGGAATTTCATGCGGGAGCGCGTAACTCGCGCTCGCTCCACGACGACGATACGGCGAAGCTTTCTAACGACAGATACGAAAAATATCGTCGCAAATATATTCGCACGGAAATCTAATTAGCATACATTTTTAATGGGGATTTCAACGCGCGAGGCGATGTTCTGTTTACTCGTCCGTATCGTGACGGGGTGATCAAGAGACGAAAAAAAAACTGAATGAAAATCTTCATCCGATAATTGTTACCGATCGATATCCGATACAACGGTCTTCAAAATTCGGGTTAATTTACCCCGAGCTAATATAATAAACCGGAATACCGCGTGTACCGTGTGGCGGCAGAGATTATTTGAGCCGAGGATTGAAAATTACCGTACCATATACCCTAATACGAGTTGCAGCTGCGTAATAATTATATTTGCACTCGATTTCCCGTGCAAATTGGAAGAAGCTTATGGGTCCTTGAATCCTCGATCATTCGTTGCCTCGTGCTCGTTGCCCCTCAGGAAAACTCGTGTAATTTTCCGGCGGTAATAATTACACACCGGTACTTACTCCCCGGTACTAAATTTTGGATTTCCAATTTCGCGATAAGGAACATTCCGGGGGGATGGATGACGCGAAAAATTTATGACGACCCTACGTACGCACCTATCCACGTTTCACGTGAATCCAAAGTGACAGTCGAAGCTGGATATTGCCTAAATTTGGTTCGGTAAATAAATTCTAGATAAAAATAAAAAGGAAATGAAGATTTCTTTGAAAGTTTATCCGCCAATCATTCGAACCTGTTTCCACAGGATATTTATAGATACGTATCTACATACGTACGTGTATGCTTCAACGAATCCCAACCGTATCGGTTCGCCGTATACAAAAATCCACGTACGTAAGGGTGTGGTTGAGCACACGCACGGCAGTTGTCATGCATGAATTTATCGTAAATTTACGCCGTACCCTTCGCCTTTCCATCGAAAAACCCTTTCCGATCTCTTCTCACTGGAAAACTGTGTACATACCTATCCAGATATCTGCGTATGTACCGCCGAATGAAACGCGCGTGTATGTGAAACACGTATTCCAAATCACGTTCAGCTCCTGCAACAATCTAAAAAACGAAACAATCGTAATTCTGGCTTTTCGATGTCGAGTGTACGGGGCTGGTTTATATCCATATTTATACATGAACGTGCGCGTGCGAATGTGTGTAAATTACCTGTACAGGTAACGTTGCGAGCGGATATTGAGCGCGAACGAATTCTGTGATCTTAACCGAAGACCCTTTACCTCCAGCTGCGATATCTTACAACTTTGTTAATTGAAAATCTCTAGGTTTTCAGACCTTTGACTACCCGAGCGAACGGCTCCTTAACGAGAGAATGCGGTCGAGAGTCTTTTAACCGCGAAAAAACTTTTTTTGCATCAACATTCGCAGCGAAGCGCAATTTCGCCGCCATTGATTTGCGAAACCTGTGCGAACCTCGAAGATCCTCGCTTCCCAATAGTTTCACGAACCGATCGGTTGGAAATCCACAAATTTCCTTGCAACTGATTTTCCAAAAGAAACCAAACTTCTTTTCACCCTCATTTTTCTCCCCGTAATCGGGACGAACCGAAAATTGCGAGGAGTGCTTTTTTTCTGCGCGAAAAAAGCGTACGGGTGCGCAGTGTACGCTCACTCAGTCAGCGAAGCAATAGGCAGAGACGTGGAGGAGGAGCGGCTATTTGTTGGCTAAAAGGTTCAAAAGCTCGGCACACTTTATGAAATATGTAATAGTAGCTCAATTCAACGAGGTTCGGAACCGGCCGAGGGTGAAAAAAAATTCTACGCCCCAGTTGCCGAATCCGCTTCTGCAATTTACCACTTACGCCGTTAACATGTACCCGTACAAACGAAGAGCGTACACATACACGTACACGCGTATACGCGTGTACGGAAATATTTTTTTCCCCGCACAACCTACGAACCTCGAATTTTGATATTCGGTGATGAAATAAATGTACGAGCGATTATTATTTCGCCGAAAAAATTGCGTCTACTGCACGCGCTTTCCTCTCTCTACTTGTCACGGATCAAAAACTCGATCGATCGAAAACTATATTAATTTTATCCTCGGTCTTTTTGATTTTCAGGCGTACGTCGACCTCGTCAAGGCATGGGGTTGGAAAAGCTTCACGATAATCTACGAGAACAACGAAGGTTTGGTCAGACTCCAAGAGCTTCTGAAGGCACATGGACCGAGCGAGTTTCCAATCGCCGTCAGACAACTCGGAGAAAGCTCGGACTACAGGTGAGCATTTGATTTTTGGTCTATCTTTTATTTTTCGCAAAGACAAAACCGAGTCGAATGAGGAAAAGAATATCAAATTCATTCTACGTACGACCCGTAGGTTGAACCGGGTACCCGCGTTTAATTTTCTGAAAAAAAAAGTTCTTTTTTTTCCCCCTTCAAAGATTTCAGTTAATTCGGGTTCACAATGGCCCGCGAGATAAGCGGAGAAACCCTACGGAGTTGTTCCACCTTGAAGTATCCTACGTACACGTTGTAGCACCGCAATGTTCTCGCTTGAATTTATGTAGCTCTAAGCTCCGATGTAAAAGCTTGCGCCGGTACAATACTTACCCTCTCGCGTAGATACACGGGGAACTGAACTCCCCGAGTCTCGGTTGCTTTCCCCCCGGGGAACGGTATAGATCTGCGATATCTTCCGAAATAAGACAAGATAGGAAAATGAAAAAAAAAGACTTCAGACATCATTCTGGATTTAAATTTCTTTTTTTTTTTTTCCCCTCTTCCCATGGTTTCCTCAAGCACCCCGTTCTGCCCCACCTTCCCCTGTATACCGACGACGCAAAAGATGCAAAGGAATGATGAAAGTACGTATCGAACTTTTCTTATTTTTTTTGTTCATGGCGCGACTGAAACTCCGTCATTTTTGGCACCGGGAGATGAGGGGGCCCCCGTCGATGTGTATTAATAATAAATATTCCGCGGACTCGGCGCGCCGAATACAAATCGCAGGTATATATAATAATCCGATCCCGCGTTGAACTCCACGTGTATCGATTTTCGGCAAGAAAGATGTAGCCGAATTTCGTGCTCGGCTTGGCTTGACTCGACTTGACTTCTCTCCGTCAGTTTGACGAAACTTGGTCGGGGCTCGGAGAGCCGTGACGTATAACAGGGCGAGGAGTCGGGAGGAAAATAGCGAGGAGGGGCGGCGGAGAGGGGGGAAGGAAGGGGCGACGGTGAGATTATAACGTACTTACGTGATTGGAATATTTTTCACGGAGATGGACGTGGGATAAGGAAATTCAAAGGTAAATGGCAAGAGCCCGGGACCTCGTTATCCCGGATGCGGAGAGAGAGAAAAAAAATTGTACCGAGAATATTGGCGATAGAAAATTTTTTTTTTAATCACCCATTAAACAATCTCGATATTCGGCTCGTACCCGGAGAGAATAATTAATCATCGGATGTGCTTATCTTTGTTTTCTATCTTCTTCCGAAGTTGCTGACTGGCGCAATCGTACGGGTATATACACTTGTTACCGCAGGGTAGACGAGCCATGTATATGTTATATAGATTTCTGGTAAATCCGAGGACAATCTTTGAGGGAATCCATTCATGTAGATGAACTTTGAACCTTGCCTCCGATGTCCCGCGGTCGAACAGATCAGAGGAAGAAACGCTCCGCAGGTGGTCCGCGCCGTAGTCCTTAGCTTGACGGATAAGATCACGACTGACGCATACACACGTACACCCGCCGTTCACAGGTATTTATCGATTATCACCTGTCCCAAGATTTTCGAAGAAACTCACCGACCTCCGGACCCTCGTCATCGTCGCTATTTCGATCGGGGGGTTCTTATAACTTGCTTTTACTCGTTTCAAATTTCAACCAGACGGAGTGACCGAACGATTCTTTCATTCAACTCGACCAAACTTCTTTTCTTTATTACTGAAAAAAATTTACCGAAAATAATATCATCTCACGGTCTTTGTACAATAAATTCGAGCGAAGTATAAAATAATAAAATTACGATAACCAGATGAGAGATTCGAGTGTCTGTAGCGTTGTCTCGGAATAATAATATCGTTATTGAATAATATCGCCGTAAATTAGGCGAAAAATGCTATTCGATTTTATCTGATTTACATGAATATTTTCAATTCACTAATTGTACCGAAAATTCTATCGCGGTTAGTTATCATTGATCAGATAAATTATCGTCTATAAAAAAAGTAAAATACATATGGGAAATTTTAGAAAGAAAGTCAAGAAGGTAGATGACCAAGTCTCGTTTTACCTGAAATGAAATCTGGAGAAAGCCGTTGAGAGGTGAACGGAGGCGGCGAAGAAAAAAAAGAATCATCAAAACTGAATAAAAATCTCTCTACCACGAGGAATGCAGAAAATCCGTTGCCAAGTTCTCGAGCAAATGTGTGTTTGTGTGTGTGTAGGTAAGTAGCTGCATAAAGTAAATTTCAAGCTAACAAATGAGCAAGTCAAGTCCTATGGAAAAGTACACTCGCGCTAGTTGGTATACGCGTTTAACCTGCAGCTTTCAGTGCGGCAGTGCAACTCCTCTCAGGTAATTATAATATCCCGTCGGCTACACAATATCCCCGCTATTCCAACTGCCGCGTACGTACGTCGCTACGTGCACACGTTTCCATATACAGGGAAAAACGTTTTCATGGTGAACAAAATGAACGGAATAATAACGATGATAATGATGATAAGATCCAAAAAAGACAATTACAACCAACCCCCGGAGGTTATTTCCCCTTAGGCGTGTGGCGTGGAGGTACGTAAACGCCGTGCGTTTCGCGGCGTTCGCGTTGCAGTCGGCGACGTTATTATACGCATTTCTACGGGCATGGAAACTGGCTGGCTGACATTTTGATAACGAGTAGGTATCAGGGTATGTATACGTGTGTATAATAACTGTGTAAACGTCGTATACTACCAGCTACTATCCCGCCGCAGCTGTTTTCGTGCAGAATCATGAGGCGAGCGGAAATTTTATCCTGTTTTTCGCTGCAGGGGTGTACGTTCGGTACAAGGTTACTGCTCCACTCATCTTCGGAGAGATAAATGAAAAGTGTAGCCACCCGAAACCGAGGGAGCTGTATAGATATTGTTATATATATATATATATATACAAGCTGGCATTATATATCAAGTCGCAATTTATTTGGAAAATTTATTGAACCGTATTAAAGTTCGCAGATATAATGCAGATGGATTAAACGGACGAGGCATAATTCCGGCAAATTTTTCCGGAGTCGAAATGAAGATCTTTTTTTTCCCATCTTCGAAATTCACACGAGATGACGTTAATAACGATACCTTATTTTCAAAGATTTCGAAAATTATGCACGTGCAAAAAACTTAGAAATAGTACGTTGCTAAAATATACATATATTCACGTATCTGAGATAACGAAGGAAAGAGGCTGAATTAGAAAAGAATAATTCAACATTCAATTGCAGTTTTATTTTAATTTCAACGAAACGAAGGAATGAAGAATGAAGGAAAAAAGAGGAAGTTTATCAATCTTTTTATGATCTAGTTCTGGAAAAATAATAAAACAACGGGAGATTGTTTGGAGAATTTTGTAGATATGTATGTACCGAATTGCAGGTGAACGTACGGAGGTATATACATGTGTTCACGTAGACTAGGAATTTCGCTACCTTATCGCTAGGTATGTTGTAGGGTCATAAATATAGATTGTCCCTTGGCTGCTACTGCATTAAACCGGGGAATCCCCGGCAGAGTAGAACTAACAGAGAAACAGCAGCAGTGCTACCCACCCATGTAGCCTCTATTCGTGAGTTGTATCTAGTATACGTATAGCGTGCGTAGAACGACGGAAGAAGATATCATATCGCACGTAATGTACGCGCTACCCTGCCTACCTGCTTACTCCGCCGTCTTATTTCCGAAAATAAAAATAGAAATACGCGAATTTCACTGTAATACTTTCTCCCTCATTTCTTACATTTTTGTATACTATGTACATCAATAGCGGTATGAAAAATTCCGCAAACTGTGCGTTATATGACGAAATTTCAAAGTGAAAAAGATTCCCCTAGTTATTGAATTTTTTCGTTTGTATTTTTCCCTGTTGGATTAGGTTGAAAATATATTTTTTTCGGATAACAGGTGGCCATTTTTATTCGGCCCTATCTCAAAATCCGTGGATATCTTTATTACAGTTTGAAAAAGTTTTTATGGTCTGTTTGAAAGATCTTTATAAAATATACCGTAAACGCAGCTCTTATCTTATTTACCGCCATGGGTCGTTTTAAAACGATTAGGATTATCCCGTCGACTGATCATAGCAATATACATCCGAAAATTTGAAAATCCAAAAACGACAATAACTATTCCCAAATCTCATTTAATTTTCCAAATTCCGTTTTTATTTTTTCTCTCCCATGATCAGATAGAAAAAGAAGACTTGATAGATTCCGTAAGAACTTTAGGGGTTGATTTTCCAAAGTTAAACATGGAGAGGTAAAAAAAATATAAAGTGACGCCACAAATAATAGTGAGAAAATATTTACCATTCACATACGAATGTGTCGTGCGAGAGGAACTTCCTTTTTTCTGAAATCGTGTACAAGCATTTGAAAAATGTGATATATCCGGGTTTGTCCCAGCGGGAAAAATTTCTGAAAAAGGTCATCTCATTTGAATGTGGAACGTGGTTTGCCTATTCTGGTTTAGTTGAGTTTAGTTTCCGTCTTTCTTTTTCTTCTTTGCTTTTCCCTTTTATTTTCACACTGTATATATAACGGCAGGAGAGTGCCCGGGAATTTTAGTGTTGGCGATGATAGTCTTGGCCTTATACTATACGATACGGTGTTTAGGGAAATAAGGCGTGAACGGCACGACAACGTTGCATAATCTTCTATTTTCTCTTCCTTCGCATCCCCCTCTTTCTCCCAAGCTCGATATATCCACGTTCTTCTTTTCCGCACGTCCTGTCCCATCTCACCCCTGAAATTTCCACCCCTATACTTCGGCCTCTTTTCTTCACTTATTTCTTGCTTAGCTATCCGCAACACACCGTACCCTCCACCATGGCTTTGATACCAGAACCCCCTAGACCCCCCCGCCCCCGATGATGGCGTCGCGGCGCCACCGAACTGAATAAAAAATTGTCTCCTACACACGCGAACCCTTCGTCCCCTCCACCCTTACACCCCTGTTACTTACAACTTCCTAGACGACAGCTCGTTCGGTAAACCGTGGCCCATTTAACCCTCGCCTTTTTATTCCTCCCCTCTTTCTGTCTCTTTCTCTATGGATGTGTATATTTCACTTACTTTTTTTTTGTACCTTTCCTTTCGCCTTTGATTATACAAGTCGAACGAATTTGCACGTAACCATGTTCGCAAGCACACAGTTGCATGTCCGCATAAGTGTGGTTAAACGAAAAAAAAATTGAAAAAAGAGAAGAAGAAACAAAGCAAGTTTTTCCCTGACGTACCGTAGTTGAATATAATTAGCTAAACGTGCCGTAGCGAAAGTATATAGACGTGTGTATGGTATATAATATATATATATATATATGCATAGGTAACCGGATGTTTTGCTAATTTTGATGCTCGCAAAATTACGTAACACGCATATGTAAATATATGTATATATATACAATGTATGCGCTCATGGAGTAGTCGAGAGCAGGTACTTTATTCAATTATGATAATGGACTCATTCCCCTTATTCACCCTTATTTTACATCTACGCATATTCTATACCTGGAGGGATTTTCCTCCTTTTTCACCTAATTCTCCTTCTTGCCTTCTTTTTTCCTTTCTTCTTATTTCTTCACTCTCATCTGCTCTGTATATCGCGTATACTAAATTTTATTCACCTTATGCAGCTCACGGAATTTTGCCTCGCTGAACAAACAAGGTCACCTTGTTCAAATAGACGATGCTTAAATAGCGCTTTTTCGGGTCTTGTTGAATACGAGAAACAAAAAAGAACGAGAAGATACCCGGTATTTTTTTCAAGTATTTCAATTCAACTGCGTAGTCACAGTTTTTTGTCTCTCTTTCGGAAACGTGAAAAAAGACACGTAATCGCGACGAATATTTCGTCAATTTTTGACCTTCGGAAAATGGTTTTTGTATTTTCGATTTTCCGTCCGCCCCATTCAAAATGGCTGCTCGTAATTATTGCCGAACTTTGTGGGCTTGCTTGCATTTGACACCATTCATGTAGGTACGTACATACACATGAGGGTATACGTATTTTTCGCGTATATCTACCCAACTATACGTCTTCTTAACGCCAAGCTAGCTGACGTCAGCCGGAGTAGTTTTATCACCCGAAGTTATCGACTCTCAGTTACTTTATGGTTGCCTAGCTAGCGAAACGACTTACTTTTTTATGTCTGTGCCGAAAATCAGTATAAGATTCGCACGTATAGACATTTCGGAAACGGCTCTCCAACGTAAACAACGGAAAACTGTTTTTTTTTTCTCCTTCTTCTAATTATCGTTCTCCCATGTAGGTTCGTCTATTTTATCTACTCTCCTCATTTTCTTTTTCTTTTACTTTCCTCATTTTTCGAACGGAGATAATGAAAAATTAGCTTCTGCAAAACCCTATCGGAATTAATATACCTATATTTATACATAAATACATACAAAATTACGTATATTGTAGACTTGATCAGAATTTGCAAAAAAAACTAGGAAATATCCTTATCATCGAATACAGAAAGTTTCAAAGTAATTTCATGAGAAAAAAAAAATGAGGAAATACATAAAAATTTTCTAGTTGTAGATAAAAATTGCTGTACATCAATCACGTTATCGACGTACGTACCTATCGGGAGAGTAAAGTACAAGAACCCCAAGAAAAAAAAAGGAAATCACAATCTTCAAGTGTGAAAACAAAATGAAAATAAAAAGAAAAAAAATGTATAAATCGAATGGGGCCTCCCCGTAATAAATAGACATTAATTTATATAGAAGCCTCGGTACAATTCATCGAGACTCTTCGTCATAGATGAATGAACCGGCGCTACGGTAAGATTCCGTTTTATTCTTTCTTCACTTTTTCTTTCGGGGGAATGGAAAAAAGGTGATTGCAGCACGCGTGAACGTGCAGTATAGTACAAAATAAACGCCGCGCGTTGGGTGGTTTCTTCGTGGGGTAATATTGATTGTCGAAGCAATTTCTTTTTAACGATTTTCTGATAGCTTATTTCCCATCCTTATCATAGTTCTTTTCTTCTACCATCTCCTTGCACTCGACAACTCACGGGGGTTCGTCGATTCATTAATTTCATTCAATATTAGTCTTTCCCCACTCTCCGTGTACATCACAAACTCCGAAATATTTATTTTATCACGGTGATAAAAACTAGTCGAATCTCCTACATTTTTTCCCTTTTTTTTTTTTTTCTCTCCCCCGTCTTTTCATTTCATCGGAAATTCGAAGATGCGATTTCGCAATGTGCACCACCGCTGCACTTACGTATTCGACACGAACGTCACTCGATTTCCAAATGAAAATCGAAAAATTGAACGTCTCCGATTTCGTCGCGTCACACGTCGAAATCGGTGGTGGAAAAAAAAAAAAAAAACGAAAAACTAAACGAAAGAAAGAAAAAATAATCCCCGTGGAATTTAATACGTGGCACCCGTTTCGAGCATCGCTTCTCTCATTCAATTGAAGTTTCATATGCATTCGATTGCGCATCCGGTCTCCCCGAAATGTTCACACGGGACGAAGAATATAAAAAAAAAAAAAAAAGGAAGAAACGTTTCCCGTGTAATTTTTTAGCACTTATCGTAACGGTGAAAATTCGTGTACGTTTTCCGTAGTGAATTTGAGTATAATTGATTTTTGTTCTCGTTTTTCATTTTTCTTTCTCTTTTCGATCTCGAACTGATAAAGCGGGTTGGGTAAAATTTTATCGGGTGCAAAACGATTTCGGTTTCACGGAAGCACATACGCACAGTTCGTTCGTTCCACGTTTTTCCTAAAGGGTCTCGTAGAATCTAATGGACTCTGGTATGTTGGACCAGCGAATGGGGTCGCATTTCTCAGAGTTAACTGTAAACGATACGTAATCATCCCACAGTCGAATACGACGCTGCGTAATCGTTAAGAATATTTTCACAGGAAGTAATTAGCTCTGTATTTTATTATCCTGTACAACAGCGACTACACATATACCTTGCAATTACATGGATCACGTGACGACCCCCCATGTGTTTCTATAGACCGTATACATGTAGGCGCCCCTCCGAAATGGTTTCGTTTCAGGATATCTTTTCGTGAAAGATCTGATCGCCTTTTTCCGACTTTTTCTTTCTCTTTTTTTTTCTGACGAGAATATTTTATCCTCGTCATTTTACAGGCGACAAATCGGACCCTTTTCCTTGCCTCCGAGTTTTCTTTTCCTTGCCTCTTTCGAACGCGAAAGAGAAAAATTATTTCATATATAATACATACGTATTATACTCATACCTACATGACCTATGATGGAGATGATTTTTCCATTAGGGATTGGGGACGGATGTTTATATTTGGAACGTAAAAAAGCCAGTCGGAGACTTTGTAATTTACACGATTCGTGGATCATCCACCCGTAACGTGTTTTTTTCTTCTTTTTTATCCTTCTGCTTTTTGTTTCTTCCGATATCAATTTTTTTCGTTGCCATTTTCGTTTTCTGTTTCCTTTGGCGCGGCGGTTCGTCATCCGGTTAGAGCGATGGGATTAATCCGAGGATTTTTCCGTGACGTGTAATACCCACTGCCGTACTCCGGTGCTTTTATTCCTTTACATTCTGGAGCGAAAAAAAAGAGATTTAAAAAAAACCGGGCGCGAATCGTGCGATACGGTAAATATAACAAACGAGAAGTTTTTTAACACATAAATATTTATCACAGCAACTCTCGCTGTCTGGATCTGGTAGAGATATATATATGTATATTTTATCTGAATAATTATTGTTAATTCTGTTTTACGCCAGCGGCTAATTTTCCTAATTTTGTTTTGCACTTTCTAATTTTTTCTATTTTGTTTCGAAACTTTCGATCAGACGTTTACGGCCGAAATTGATTACCAGTATTCGAATGCGCGAGTGTTTTATAAATTTTTAATTTTGTTCTTTTTTTCTCATCTATGCGAATCTGAACTAGGGGGAAATAAAAGAAAAATATGTTATAAGAAGGCGCAGAAATTTGAGTGGAAATTTCAATTCTCTGTATAAAACGGAGTCCCCCAGCTGTGGGGGGTAAAATTAACGTTCAAAAATTCCTGGTGCACAATTTGGAACGAGCAGATGTTCGATATCATTTTCATGTGTACAGGGTATACCGTCAATTCGAAACGAAGAGTTTGATCGCCGATCTGATTCAATTATTACCTCAGAATATCAGACCAGAGTCCTCGCACAATTTTGAGGAGGCGCGGCAGGGTGGGTTTCGGAAAACACGTTTCTCGAATAATCGAACATCTTGTTTAACGTGGGACACCTTATATGATACGTTCGGATGCAATTAGCCAAAATCAATTTCGACCAGTGTATTATCCGCGTATTAATATACCACGGTATGCCAGTCGAGTAGTTTATACGATCATGATGACTAACCATCGACGAAATTGTTCATTGAGTTTCAATTTGCGTGATTAGTAATGTATCCGCATGCGGATTATTAATTGCTACGAACAATTGACGAGGTTATCGGTCATAGAAATATATGTACATACAATACACATAGACGACGTACGCGCGGGGCGGATACCGTCCGGAACTTGTACTCGGACCTTTCATCGCCCCGATCGAGATGAAAGACAAATATCATAAAGCGAATGAAATGAAATCGAGAAGCTGAAAAAAAAATTTATAACAAATCGCCCGCCGATTCGAGGCGACGATCGGTTCAGTTTTAACAACGTGTTGAATTGCCGGACGGTAATCTGATCCAGAGTTGGAATGCGACCTTTGTGGCGTCGCCGAGGCGACCAATGGTCGGACGAATACCTAGGAGTACTAGGAGTATAGGTATAGAGAGAAGAGCAACTGCAGGATTTCATCAAACGAAAGGAAATGGAAAAATCCAATATTCAAGAGAACCACGTCCATTCGTTTCGATCGACGTTTCAAGACAATGGCTTCGTATCTCCCAATGGGAAGAGAGAAGAGAGCTTCTTACTTCAGCTACTGCAAGAACGGTCAGAAGTCAGCTGCGAGAGTTGCAGATAGCCGGTTAGGTCGGCAATGCAGTCCGGTTCATCTATGTCACGTCAAAGACGAACAACTGTACTCTGTATTCCGCAGCTGCATTTCAATTCACCGAAGACAATTTCCAGCTACCTTCTTCTTCGCCCGCAATTTTTTTCTCCCGCCATTCCAATACATCGAAATTATCGGAGGGTTGAAACCAGACGTCCGCCCGATATACCGAGGAAATCAAACCGGGGGAAAAGAGCACACGAATCTCAAAATTTTCACCACATCAAAGAAATTAAACTTTGATCTTCGCAAGGGACACCTTTTCAAATACTTCTGGACGTTAATTACTTTCCATTCCTTCAAAGGACATCCGCAATCGCCCTGTTTCTTTTTCTTTTTTTTTTCTTTCTTTTCAGAATTATAACATTCTCCAGATACGATTCATCGCACCTATTTTCCCTCGATGCAGTGATTTTCGAAGAGACCTCACGAGAGCCTATTACTTCTTCTTTGAGATCTGAAGTTCGTTTTCCAAACGTTAGTTTTATATATATTTCTTTTCCTCCGACTTTTAAAGGACTAACGTTTTCACGAAGCAACGAAATAATTTGCCAAGAATTTATCAACCTCTTGTGGTATTTACGTGGTACGACAATTTTGTTCCCCCTTCCCATTTTTCGTTCTTCTTTGCTTCCGAAGCAAACAGGCAAAGTCGATCGAAGTTATAAAAAATCATGTAGGATGCTTTTCCACCGAGGTACCAGTTCAAAATATCAAGGATATAGGATAACGCAGTGTAATAAAGGAGAGTGAGATCGCCTCGAGACATTCGGTACGTCCTCTAAGGATGCCAATTTTTTATGGCGAGAGGAAACGAAAAAACGGAAAGAATTTTGAGAGTTCCATGAAAAAAAGAAAAAAGAAAATTCTCATCCCGTGCAAGATCCTTACATGCGTGTACGTGAGTGTATGAAAAATGTATGTTATTATATCGACTCGCGATTTTGTTAGTGGGTAGAAGATACCGCGCAATTCTATGTCACGAATGTCCTAAGGGAAGGATAAAAGTAGGGTGACAAACAAAATAAAAGTAACCATAAGAATGAAAATTTAAGAAACGACAAAATTTGTTCCGTGGAAAATGTTATCGGCAAAGATATACAGTAACGCGTATCATGCATAACACCCATTCTCGAAGATCTCTATACTCTATCCTGCGACGATTTGGGAAATAAAAAAATAAAAAATAACTTCAGGAGCGACTGTCCGCCCCCATCTTCGTAACAAGAAAAAAGATAATAATATATGAATGAAGAGACGAGCGGAGGCTGCTGCTCACGGTCCTCGAGTGGATCAAGGAGCGAGTCCTTTGAAGTCCTTGAAATTTTGGGTGCGTGTGCTAATCTGTAGTAGCAACAGAGAGCGATACGCGACGCGTCAAAGAACGTTGTGCTTGACAACGTTTATAAATTCTGACGCTTCGGCACATGCGGTGTCGGCCACGGCAGCCCCCCCGCCCGAAACGATGTGAAAAATTATAAATTCACGGAATAAATGAACAAAGTTGAAATAACTCGTGAAAACATCAACCGGCGTAAATACGAGGCTTTGAATACTTGCGTATTACTTTATAATGATTTTCAACCGAGACGAATTTTCACGTTTAACGATAAGCCGGAACGTTCAGCTCGCGTATTTTTTCTCCCCTCTGATTCATTCGTATCTCGGAATCGTCCGCTCACCTCGTTCGTAAGTGAGTCTCAAATTTGGGCGGAGAAAAAAATTTTCGCTTTCGCACAATTGCACAGTTCATGCATCTCGCGCTGGTTGTATCGAAAGGCACGCGAAAGCTTTGAATTGGATTTTCAAATGCGGGGGAAAGAAAAAAAAAAATGTTTCGTTCATCCGAATGAAGACGGATCACCCCGTAGATTTTATACCGTGTCAGATGAGATAAAATGTACCTGTTGGTGAATACGTGTATCAGAACTCCAGAAGTCGGATGGGTCTGCAAACTTGTACGGTCAAAGGAGACGCGACGTTGAGTTAGCGAGAGTCAAAGTGACTCGTCTCCAGACTGCGGGGTTGCGGTTGACTTGTAATAACGACGATGACGACGACGATGATTATGAGAAAACGGACTGTCGAGAGACTATACCGGATGAATAGTTGGCGCATGTTATGGCATACACATTACAATTTCTCCCACGATCAGTTCCCATAGAAACTTTTGTCAGAGGATAATATCTGTCCTCTGCGAGCCCCATTTTGTTTCACTAGGAGGTCTATATGGAATCCAGGATAATATAATAATGTATGAGGACGAAAAAGGACTTCACAAAGCTCCTGCGAAATGCAGTAGCAAGCACGTTTTTCCTATTCTAAAAATTTGATGACCAATCGAAACTCGAAATACGAGATGAGCTTCGTTTTTCCAAATTCGTACAGCGAAATGAGCGTGTGCCGATTGGTGCCGTTGCATTTTGCTTGTGGGCTGATTGGACCTTGCGAGATGAGTGAATTGTGCTTTATTCGTTTGCTGATTGGCAGACAGGTCAATATGCAATTTTTCAAATACGTCAGTCCAATGCTACGATTTATCATGAAATCGAAGATTGTCGAGCCAAAAAAAAAAACGCCAAGCTTTCACACTTATCAGATTCAAGTTAACAGCTTAAAAATGATCTCATTATGGTAACAAAAAGTCAAAGGATTTGTCAACGGTAATCCGACGCTGGACGTCTTCCTGATAAAAAATCAAAAACAACCATGTTCCGATCTCGATATTGAAAAAAAAAACATATCCAGACCAGAAAAAAATCGTCGATTGAATGCGGATATGGTTCACTCCGATATCTGATACTGCGTTATTGAATCGCCATGAAACTCCCTATAGGATATTATGTATAAGCGGCGGAGGAATTCCCGAAGGAAATGTTCGATGAGCATTTCATTACTGTTTTTTTCTTTCGACTTTCTCTCTGGTTTTTGATTTGGTCGACGTAATGCCCGAGTGGAGCTGGACCCAAGAATTCGTTTTCATTCGATCGAATGAGTATTTATACATATACGTGCGGTACATATGTATCAAATTTCCCGAATAATCCGAAGAGACGAGTGGGTCGGTAAGAGTGAGTCAGAGGATCTGAAACGCGGAACACTACCGATCGCGAGAATCGAGAAATAGAATGAAATATTTCCTCTTCCATTTTCAATCCCGAGTGTTTTTTCTCGACGAATTCACTCCGGGGGGAAAAGGGGAAAAAAAAAGTTCACCTCGCTCGATTCTCACTGTGCAACAGCGCGAAGTCGCCCCATCTCTCCAGTAAAGAATAGACACGGATGCGCTTTATCATTTCATCGGATAAACAATAGAAAACTCGGACATCCGAACGACAATCGACTGGACACAAAACGTCCGTTTCCGACGCGATAAGTTCAGACCATTGCGAGTACAGATCATCTGCTGGGTACTATACGTGTGTAACGGCCAGACTACGATCTCCATTTTGTCAATAACTACATAATTGTGGAGGTACAGTTGGTCGTAGGTTTGTGTATTCTCTAGCTGGATATCCGCGACTACAATTCACACAATATATAGCACAGGATGTATCGATCGTCCAATGTCCACTCTGCAGCTTCGCTTGTCCATTTACCAATCTAGGAGTTGATTACCCGGAGCAAACACCGTGAATTATCCCTAAGGGGTATCGGGACTCTGACGTTGCAATTATATGATCGCTGAACCAGTCCGAAAAATATCTCAGATTTGCATGTTTCTTTGCCCAAAGCTTTCGGTGTTCCGAGTATAAAAATAAACGTGAAAAACGAACTGGCGAACGAGTAATGAATAATATCTGTGCGAAGAATTTTCGAAATGGATGTTCAAAGGTGAGAGGCGTTAATTTGTCGAGCAGATGTTAAAAAAAATGAACGAATGGAAATGGCGTCGATATTGGCTTGCGAATTACTTCGCAGGTCGGATGTTGGATACGGGAAGTTTTTCGATGTGTGTCCCATTAATCTGGATATAACGCCGCAGGCTTTTCTTGTTCCATTGAACAAAAGTGCAACACACGATCGTTCGTTCGAAAATTTTTCACGGCTAATGGAACGGCAATATTTAACTTATTGTTAGCGTACTACATTAGTTTAATGAAGAATTCTGCCATGGTACGAATAGAAGATGAAAGAAAAAAAATATTCAAAAAATAACAAGATGAACAACCGGAGTCGGCAATATTTTGTCTGTGCGGGGCTCATCTGGTTGTCGCGGGATATCATGTTGCAGTAATTTTGTATTTTTCACAGACGAGAAATAAAAATCTATCGGAATGGCCCGCTATTTTTCGTCCGCATCATTTTCAAATTTATTTTGATCCTCGATATACTTTCGTTGGCGCGTTGTCGATAATTATTCTCGTGAAGATTTGCGTGAAAGTGAAGAACGACGTGATTTTTGAAAACTAAAGAGGCGATTAATGATCCAAAATGCGAGCTTTAATTCCACATAAAACGGACAAAGTTATAGCGCGTTAACCATCCTTCTAACTTCTACGTACGAAAGGGATTGCTAGAGAAGACGATTAATTCACGGTCTACGCACCCGCGGGACCTCAAGAATGTCCCAACGTTCATCCGTTCCTCCTGTTTCCTCTTCCCTTAGAGAAAATGGCACCGAGTTAAGCGCGTCTAAATTCATTTTAACGAACTTTACTCTTTCTCTTTCTCACTCTCTCGCTCTCTCGCTCTCTCTCTCTTTCTCTGTTTCGCTCTTACTCTACTTAACAAAACTGCGTAGGTTGGAAATTCCACGGTAATTATTTCGATCCCCCTAAAACCCTTCGTTCTAACTTATTACTTATAATAACTAATTATCATTACCGCACCATATGTACGTAACAAGTACAGTATTTGGTGAAACTCATACAAAGAATACGTCGAAAGCTTTTTAATCTTATCGGGAAATCCGACCGTTCCAAAAATACTTTTACCTCACACGTCGAATTCTGATATTTCTTCTTACTTTTTTTTCCAGATTTTCTATTCAACAAAGATGAGATTAATTCGCTAACGTTGTAAATTTGAAAAATATGTTTCAGACCGTTGCTGAAGCAGATAAAAAATTCAGCCGAGTCTCACATCGTGCTGGATTGTTCTACGGAGAGGATTTACGAAGTATTAAAACAAGCACAGCAAATTGGAATGATGAGCGATTACCACAGCTACCTCATCACCTCCTTGGTGAGTTCTTAAATAAAGTATGTACCTATGTATCGTACATATGTACGTCTGTACGTACGCTGGGAATTGAACATCTGTTTGTTCCCCGCCCCAATTTTCACGCGTTGGAAAAACATCGCAGCTGCTGGTGGTAGAGCCCCCCCCCCCATAAGTACATAACTATAAAGAGTGTTGCAGCTCTTGAATTTTATTAGATGGTTATGTTTCAACGCAATGATTAATTATTATTGACCGTATAGCGCCTGCAGCCGGCTAACGAGTATAACCTTCGGAGAATTAAGATCGGTGCAAAGGGTGAGAATAACGGAGAGACTAATGAAATTATTACCTAATTTTCATGCATAATTATAACCCAGCCGAGGCCTTGAGCATCGAGAGTTCGTATTTATCTGTGTATACGTGATACATAATGTATAGGTATGTACCTACCACGCGCACATATATTAGAAAATAAACGAGGCGCGAAGAGGAGCAAAGGGTCCTTCGACATCAAGGGAACAAATAATTATTTCCCTCTTGTTTTGTCCGGTTCAAGTCGACCGAGGTGCGACGTAATTAAATGTAGTACATAGTCCACAATAGGTACGTAGAAATCACCGAGCCGGTAGATTGTAGTCGAACCAAAAACCAATTACCGATGTTATCTACGCAAATGTATACACGGATTTCAAGACGATTTCATTTACATTTTAATAGATCTAATATTATTTCTATAATCTAAAGTCAAATTTTACAACGATATAGGATCGTTTTGTTGTAGTGGAGAAAAAATACTCCGTCTTCTTGACGCGCGCGAGAATTTTCTTTTCCTTCTTTCTTCGTTCGTTATAAATAATAAAGAAAAACAAATAAAAATAGTCCAAAGTCGTATAAATGGATGAAAAATTTTTGCACAGTTTTCCATATTTATACGTAGATACACCATTGCATGTATATATATATATATAAACAATATACGCGGGACGAAGATGTGTGTTTGTACAAAGGTCTTTTTGGGCGGGTATACGCAGCTGCGGAAAAACTCAGCGACGCGGAGAATTCTAACCAGTAGAAATAAAGGGGTAAATGGCACACGTTGGTGCAACGACCAGTGAAGCGAAGTGGGTGGAATAATATACGTGTATAAAAGTAGCTATGTATATGTATATATGTATCAAGTATATGTATATTATATATACATAAGTCACAGTCTGTTTTGTAATTCTACGACGGAGAAGTCGACGCTGAGACGCCAAAGTTATATAAGGGTGTATATAAGAAGTAAAAGAATAAGGCCGAGACACGTAAGCTTTCGGAACAGCTTAGAATTTTAGTTGAGACGTCGCGACGCCCGGAAAACCGATTGCGTACATCCATCAACTTGGCATTTAAGTTAACGTATAAAGAAAACCGAAACTGCACTCCACCGGACGACTCCGCGCTGTCAAAGGATACAACATTTAATTTTAAAGTGTAACGCGATAAAAATCCGAAACAAGTCGAGTTGATGAAATTTTCTTTCAACTATAACCAGAAATCACCACTGCCGAGAACTCACGAGCCGAGCTTTTTTCTGTCACTTGAAAATGTAGCTAGCGAACGTACGCTACGGTTTCATTATAATTTTCTGCGAGTGAAAATCTGAAGACTTTTTGCAAGAATATAGTTTTACTTTTTTTTTATTTCTTTCTATTCACGAAGAGCGGATGAATCGGGCGTATGCGATACGTGTAATTTAGACGGGGAGGAAATTTGTTTTTTTTTCTTTCCAGATAGGGCTGACCGGATAGCCTGGAAACATCCGCCGTTTTCTCATTATTTACGTTCACGTTCACGCGAAGTTCCTCCCCCGTAGAAAAGTGGTGCGAGAGAAGATCTGAAAACAACGATTTCCCGCCGAATCAAATCTTCTTCATTTGTTATTTTTAACGTTAGTAAAGATCCCGGAGCGCACTTCCGCAATGTAAGGGAAAAACCCGTGCTCTTGTTGACTCAACAACTATTCCGTGTATTTTTTTTACTTACCTATACTCGATCTCGGAGCGTTGAAACCCGGGACGATGTATCTGAAGATTTTTCCATCAACGCGATCACACAGCTTTTTTATCCCCTTCGTCCGAGACAACGCAATTTTAGAAACAAGATTTCCTAGAATCAGATGCTTGAGAAATAAGAAAAACTGTCGTGCAAGAAATCGATTTATAAAATCAATCAGCTTCAGCCCTGCGATGCGATGTCCTTTTCCTAATCTCCCGTTCGCACAATTTCATATTCTTTGACCCGTTATCACATTCGTGTAATTCTTTTACTTCGTAAAGGAAGATGCTCGTTACACCTATTTCTATTTTTATTCTAGATTCCATCTATGTCTCATTTCTCTGATAATAAGTTCATGGAAGCGTATTCATAAAGTGAAACGATGTATATATATATATATATGTATATTTATATACTTTTATTACATCGGTATATGTACATATATTTTTGCAGGACCTGCACAGCGTTGACCTGGAAGAATTCAAGTATGGCGGTACCAATATTACTGCCTTCCGATTGGTTGATCCAGAAAAGCCAGAGCTTCAGAGGGTGGTCCGTGATTGGATATACGGAGAACAACGTTACGGCAGAAAACTGGACATGGGTCAAAACACTAACAAGGTAAAATATAATGGCCGAGGTTCGTTTTACCATAAGGCAAATCCGGCCCTTCGATCGCTCGTCCTTGTGATGCCTAATGTGTCCTGCGAGCGGACGGAGAAAAAGAAAAATGACAAATTCGATACGAAGCTTTTACCGACTCGGAAAATCTCCGGCCGGTTTCGAATAAGTTTTAAAAATCGGCGTGAAAAAACGGAAGGCGAAAGGCGAAGAAGAACTTGGGGGGGGCGTCAGGATTACTTTCCATTTATGAAAGAATGTATTCGAATACGAACATTCCGCGCGTTATTATGGTATATTCGAAAAGCACACACGGTGCGAGAACAAGTATACAATATGCATCGAAAATTTTCCTTACTTTCATTGAAAGACTGGAGCTCGCAATTCCGCGTGCGAATATGTTCTCATCCACGGCAAACGTATCCATACATATATTCGTGCACACATTGGATGCAGTGTAAAATTTGTAGAAATGTATTTCGCGGGTATACCTATTTCTGCGCTTGGTGCAAGCTCCAAATTAACCAGAGCAGCTCTCTCCAACCCATATGAATGCGGATCCATCTACGCACATGTACATTTACATAGCCATGTATAAAATCGGTACATGGTCGTGCATGTACGTGTACACGTGTACATGGTTATGGCCACATAGTCGGTACGCCAGCTGGTATATATCTGTAGATGTATATATATGTATTCGGAAATTGCTTTCAATATTCGCGCAAGCGGAAAAGCTATATATATATGTGTACGGGTATACGTGTATACGTACATACCCATGTAATCGTCAAATTAAACATCGGAAATTTGAGTTTGAATTTTGAATTTAAAACCGCGAGATTTTCTCTTATTACTATGAATATTAAAAAAAATTTATATATGTACCTAATTCTCTTCACCTTCTTCATATTTTTTTCAATTTTTCGCGATCTTCTTACATTTCAGATCGTTATGATTGTTTAATTGAAACGCGATCTTCGGTTCTTCGTTAATGTACAACAAATATATTGCCTGAAAATTGATGCAGTTGAGATCACGAATCGACCTACTTCGTGGGTTTATTGAAGATATCCATTTCCAGTATATATACAAATCCTATATACATATCTATGTACCCATATTATCCGATATAGAAGAAACCCCATTCGTGTTGCAGTAGATTGAAAAAGCATGATAATTGGATATTACCCATTCAAAAACTCGCCGGAATTCCAATTTACTCTTTCATATGTGTTCGCCCGTCCGTACACCTATCAAACTGGATTTTTGGTCGTTTTGGAAAACCAAAAAAAAAAAAAAATTAAACCCACAAAACTCGCCAAATCCCATCACACTTGCTCCAAATTTCAACAATTATTTATTTATTTTCTTGCAAAACTACCAAAAACCCGGCCGAAATTTCGACTTCTCGCTTTTTGCATACCAACACTCGGTGTAATGGGACCAATTTCACCCCATCTGATCTTAACCACACAACTTTGTTATTTTTTTTTTTTGCATATTCAAAATCACATTGTTTTTGGATAGGTAGTATGCAGAATCGAGACAATTTCACTATCCCTCTTTTAGGAATAAAAATCCAAAATCTAGACTCGATCGAAATGACTTTACATTTCAAAAAAAAAAAAAAAATGGAATTGTCAATGAAAAAAGAGCAATAGTCCGATGAAGTTATATGCACGGTACGGGAAATTGCCAATGCAGTTTGAGCACTCGCTGGCCTCGATCATCAGGAAAGCACATCCTTCCTGCGATCGTTATCTGCAGGGTTACCAAGTTATATGGGTATATAGGTATGTACATACACCGGAGCATGATCGAAACTCGCAAATGTGTACGTAGATGCTACCTTATTACATTTATATCTATATAGATAGGCGTGAAGTATGCATGGGCGTGTGAAAGGTCGACCTGTGTTTAAACGAACGGTAGATTAGTATTCGTACCCATCCCACAATTTCGCGTACGTATTGGTACGGCGATATTCGTACCGATACATGGAATATCGTCCCAATACATGCCCATCTCCAGCGCAGGAAATATACGAATAAGCCGATATACGGTTAATCACTTTTCAAGGCAGTGGAAAAGGGTGAACGAGCACGTAATACCCGTATAAATAGATACCTCCATATATATATGAATATATATCTATGTAATAACATAATAACGTACATACAAAATTTTCATCGGTAATAATTGTATTTTGCCCGTTTTGCCTATAGTACATTAGTTTGGACGTTTTTTTTTTTTATATTTTTGGCTATTTGCTTCATTTTTCAAACTTTAAAGTCCGGGTACGTGAATGGAATTGAAATTGATATGGAGATCGAAAAAAAAAAAGAAAGAAATCGTTATTCGATGCACTGTATATTTATTGCAGCATAATATACATACACAGGTGTATATGTACAGTCGATGGATTGATGTGCTTAATTTCCGAATTTCAACCTATAATACATAGGTGTGTATATTTATGTACATCGTTAGATAAAGTGTAGCAGGTATACCAAGAGCTTGTTTCAACGTATGATAATCCATGAAATTTAGTATTTGTTAACTGTTCCGGAAGAGTTGTTTCGCATTTTACCTTATGTGGAGTAATAAATGAAACACATAGCTTCTGTACAGTTACATAAGTGCACGTGCCTCGCCACCGATACATGGATTTCGCACACCCCCTTCAATTCGGAGTTATATACGAGCCGAAATAAATGGAAAGCACATAAAACACATCCACTACCATGGCAATACCTGCACCTGTGATAATTTCGAGAAATTTTTCAATCGCACGTACAAACAATTTCAACGGACGAAAACGAATGAGAAAAATTATTACATGAGAACGAAAGACGAAGAAGCGATGATCGTCCTAGTAGCTTGCAAAAGCAATAAGTGAATAACATCCGTCGCATGTGTGCGGGACCACCGAAAAGTGATCAACAAAGTTAGAAAAAAATGGCGCTTTCTTTTCTTTTTCTTTACGCAGAACTCACGGGTTATACGGGCGGGCGCACCATCTGGGCAACTTTTGAACCGAGCTTTTCTCCTCTCATCTCGGCTCTCTTCGCTTCTTTTTTCCTCTTACACCCACGAGCTTTTTCTTTACTTTTCTCAACGCTGCACGGTTTTACTCGTCATCGATATACGCGTCGAGGTATATCGGCGGACATTTCGGGTCAGCTGGTCAAAAAGTTTTGTACATATTATACGCGAGTATATTTGTTCTTGTTTCTGTTTTAGTTCTACATTTTTTTTTTTTGTTTTTTTCTTTGTTGACGCCGGTTTCAGATCGCGGATGTACTTTTCATCGAGGATTTTCGTGGATTTCTTTTTTCTGATTTTACTGATTTCGCAAAATTTCAGAATGGGCCATGGCGTGCGGTTCTCTTCTCTTCTAATTTCTGTGTCACGTCATGGCTCACCTACCCTTGCTGCTTCGTTGAAAAGGTTAACCCTCTTTTCGCGTGAAACGTATAGCAAGGGAGGAATAATTAGGACCAAAACGAAGCAATTCGTGAAACTGCGGGAAGAATCTCCCTTACATATGTACGCGTACATAGCCGTGTGTACCTATAGGTATACGGTATATACGAATTAGGAAATAGCGGGGAGATTCCTGTTTCTGTCTTTTGCTATATTCTAAGATGTAATGGGGTGAACATAATCCCGTTAGCCAGAGTAGACAGGTAAACTCCCCGAATGCACGATCGGTTTACACCTGTGTACATACACGTGTATATACCAACATATACACCACCTGAATTCTACGTTAACACCAAAGGAAATTCTCACAGCTCGTGAGCACCTCGTCAGTTTTAACGGCACCCACAAAAGCCCGGGCGAATTAGACACCACGTACCGTGCCCGCTTCAAGCCTAAATCGCAGTGTGTAGGATTATCGTGCACAATTAATTACGCGATATTGCAAAACACTTGATACAGCCGGAGCTTTTCACCTACACCCGTATTAACCTGTGTCGATAATTTAAACAGTTCGCCCGTGCCGAAACACTGATTTAATTTCATCGTTCGATTCGTTTCGAAACTAGGCGTTGTTTGAAAATTTTGTTCCGAACAAAATGGGAATAAGTCGGAGGCAAAAAATTTCGTTACTTTCGAAATGATCACGTTGGTTCGGTGTGTGGGTGCAGTTGGAATCTGGAAACTTCTGACGAGCGTATTATCTTGGGGTATAAAGTAACGGAGTGGCATCGTAATACCGTACGTATAGCTTGATCTATATAGCTTACATCTAGCTTGGAAATCCTGCGAAGGGATAAGAGAAGAAGAGGAGAAGGATACGGGAGTTGTATAGGTCAAATGGGACTGAGCTAGGAGCTAGAATTCGAGTAGAGCCGCCTTTAACCGCTCGGGCGCACTTTGAAATTGTATTAGCATTATGTATCAAAGTCCTGAAATTCAACTTGACTATTATAATACGATATATACTACATATGTACGTACGTATGTACGGACCATATTAAACTACATAGGGATATTTATGTGCAATGCACCATGGAATGATATATCCTCGTAGTTATTCTGCTAGTCATGGCATGGGCCGGTTTACTATAAAATTGAATCGAGAAACTCAACCGAGCAATTTTCTAAACACCTTCTAGCGCGAGGGACGTTTTTTCTTTATTCCGAAATTTCGTATATTTCGAGCGACCGAGAACTAATTTTTCTCTTCATATGTACCGGAAATAGATGATAAAAACTGGGCTATAAATCGTTGTACCCGAATCATGAATTTACGAATTAATTATCTGTAATCTTTTTGTGTTTCACGCAATCTATATCATTCGTTCTCGCTGATTCTGCAGGACAACCTCACCTTTATAAAGGTAAGAAATTGAAAAGACACGCTCTCAACGATATAATAATAATATTACAATGATAACAAGTTCGAAAAACAAAAGCCACTTGAAAACCACTCCGGTTGTACTTCAGGGTTGGAGTTCTCGAGCGCAGCATATTTTGCATGCACTACCGCCATATACGTATAGGTATAACACAAGGGGCTAAAGAATTTTATCATTTTAATTTATGAGTTTTATATAAAAAGGAGGGAAAAAATTTATAAATAAAATCTGCCTGCAGTAGACAGGCTCTTATCATCCATGCAATCAATGTAGCTACAGTTATACGATCTGTAACGCGATTTGATTTGTTTCCCCATTTTTTTTTTTTTTGCGTCGCGTAGACGTCGGAGAATAATACTTGAGATCGTAAAAATAGGCCTTTTATGAAAAGGTGGGTACAAGTACAGCGCGACGGAAGACTGCGCCCACCGCTTTGGTCGGTGGGATTTACTTTGGCGGATGAAAATTTAGGCCGCACGGATCATAAAAAGGTTTAATATACGTCTAGCCGGAAAACTAGAGGGATAAAACTTTATTATTCGGGGTAAAGTTACCTGGCTTCTTTTTTTTTCTTTCATTTCATTTTAATTTTTTTTCTTTTTTTTTTTTCTTTTTCTTTTAGAAACTAACTTTCATCCGGACTTCCTCCTCGCTTTTCCGACTTGAAAGAGCGCGCGATGCTCGTCCCGCGATTGAAAATCAACCGGCTCAATTTATTCCGCGTCTTTGTTTTCGCCGTTCTAGTTCTTCCCCTTGATTTTTCATCGGAAAAAAAATTGATATTTAACACTCCATTGGTTATCCCTTAGACGGAAACCGCTCTGATGTACGACGCCGTTCATCTGTTTGCAAAAGCTCTCCACGACCTTGACACGTCGCAACAAATCGACATCAAGCCACTATCCTGCGAATCCGTCGATACGTGGCCTCACGGGTATTCCCTGATAAATTACATGAAGATCGTAAGTATAGAAGAAAAAAAAAAACAAACAAACAAAAGAAATGAAGCAAAAAATGCGAAGAAAAACTTTTTTCACACTTCAAACCGCGGGATAAATTTATGTTCGAATTTTTTCGCCCGCAGGTCGAGATGCGCGGTCTGACCGGAGTGATAAAATTTGACCATCAAGGTTTCAGGTCCGATTTCGTTTTGGACATCGTCGAATTGAACAGTAAAGAGGGTTTGAAGAAAATCGGCACCTGGAACAGCACCGAGGGTGTCAATTTCACGCGAACATACGGCGACGTTTATACGCAGATCGTTGAAAGTTTACAGAATAAAACTTTCATCGTGACGACGATATTGGTAAGCCTTAAATACACCTCTCCCGCTATCTACTCGAGTTACTAGACGCGATTAATTTATCTAATGGAATTCAACGATTTCGTTGATTATTCAACCAGCAGCGAGCTAACAAACGGGAGGGAAACCATCGCTAATTAATTGCTAGCCAAATTTCAGAAAGGATATAATATTCCATATAATTATGTAATTCGAGAAACATATATATATATACATGTGTATACTCACTTACCTATATCCTCGCCGAATCCATTTTCTCATACTGCACCGGGCTTAGTCCCCTACTAATTGTAGGAGTTCCCGCGTATAACGTACTTGAATGTATATGAACTACTCAAAAGTTTTTGAATAAACTAAAAAGTTTTTTAACGGCACTTTCAGCATCTCATAAAAAAAAAAAGAATAGGACGAGGAAAAAAAAAAATTTAAGAAAATAAGAAAAAAAAACAAACTTTTATATACCCTTTACAGTTATGGCATTATATAATATCGCGAACAGAAGAAACTGCGACTCTTTCTTTCTATGGAATACCCCATATAACCTATAGTAGGTCTCATTTGGTTCAAGTTTTATTCATTACTTCATTCCTACCTAACTAGCTGAGCAAGTTTCTCATTATATTCATAACCAGAAGTATAGCGGTGTCAACTTTAATTTTCTGTAAATTTTTCTTTATTTGGTTATACCGTATAAATTACTATTATAATAATCCAGGAAAACTTTTTATAACTTTTATAAAATTATGTGAGGGTTTTTTTACGATTCCCTCATTGAAGCGATCGGACTATATTTATTGGCTAGTTCGATACGATGAAAATTTTTTATTACGACGAATTCGAACCGCGATTGACTTGATTTTTATTTTTATTTTTATTTTTATATTTCCCGCAGAGTTCGCCGTACTGCATGAGAAAAGATTCCAGTGAAAAATTGTCGGGAAATGCACAATTCGAAGGATACGGTATCGATCTGATACACGAGATATCCAGGATACTTGGTTTCAATTACACATTCAGACTGGTTCCTGACGGACGTTACGGTTCGTTGAATAGGGAGACCAAGGAATGGGACGGAATGATGAAGGAGCTTTTAGACCAAAAAGCGGACCTGGCCATAGCGGATTTAACCATAACTTACGATCGCGAACAAGCCGTTGATTTTACCATGCCCTTCATGAACCTTGGTAAGATACAATGATTGTTTCTCTTTTTATTTTTCTTTCGCTCTTCGGTCATCCAGTTCGTTGCGCTGTTACACGACTCTTATCGTTACAGGTATCAGCATTTTGTACCGGAAACCGATAAAACAACCACCGAATTTGTTTTCCTTCCTGAGTCCTCTGAGTCTCGACGTTTGGATCTACATGGCAACCGCGTATCTCGGGGTGTCAGTTCTGCTCTTCATATTGGCGAGGCAAGTCTTCTGGTTACCCTAAATTTATCATACGATCGTTTATCGTTGTTATAGTTTTGTAATTATGGTAGAATGATAAGATAGCTTTGACGTCCGGAAGAAAGAGATCGAGACGTCGGAAACGGAGGGATTTTTGTCGAACAATATTATCATTATTAATTGTCGGAGTTAATTGGTTTAGATTCACACCATACGAATGGTACAATCCGCACCCTTGCAACGCCAATCCGGATCACCTCGAGAATCGTTTCAAGCTGCTCAACTGTTTGTGGTTTGCGATTGGGTCCCTGATGCGTCAGGGTTGTGACATCCTGCCCAAGTAAGCCGACCCAAGTGTCCACCCTGCACTGCATTCGATATGCCTAGTTTTTCGATTATTTTTGGTATTGTGTTAAGATCCTTCCTTCGATATATTATCTTATTGATACCCGAAATGAAAATTCCTTGTAATATTTCCCGTTCACACCAAATTTACAACGTCCGATACGAACCATTCTAGTTTTCGAATAAACGGGGTGCAGGTGCTTCTAGGCAGAAATGCACGTCAACGGAAAGTATTTTATAAAACGACGGTTTTTATAATTGTGGAAATTATTCCAACAACAACAGAGTTTATAAACGACTTCCTTCCTTCCTTCCTTCCTTTCTTCTTTTAATTTCCAGCTTCAAGTTAGTAGGTCAGTTGCAGGATAAAATACAATTAGGATGGTGGTTAGCTTGGACTGTGCGGTGCGTGATCGCTCAATTTCACAAGTTCGTCGTGAATCAGATACGGGCCGACTCGTTATATTTGAGAATCAATGGGGCGAACTTTTTTGCGTTTGCTGACGTGCGAGGATATGGATAGAAAAAGTTATAAAGTGATTCAAACGACGGCTCTACACCTGTCCCATTGCTTTGACGTTGATCGATAGTGCATCGGATCCCCGATGGGAATTACGGGCATATACCTAGTGTGCGCACGATATCGACGTCGGCTGTAATTTTTTGTCGAATTTAGAAATTCCCTTTTTCAACGGTGAATATCTGATTAAAATCCAGACGATCTTGACAAAGCGCGACCATTTTTGTTGCGCGGTTTAATCTTTTCTACCGATTGATTCGATGTTCGTCGATGTTAAAAATTGAAAGGAAAAGGCAATAAAAAGTCCCTGAGGATAATTCGAGTTGATTAAAATCGTTCCAATTACACCGTTTAATCCCAAGTCCTTCCTTTGACGTGTCTGCAGGTTCAGCCCTTACGAGTGGGAGAATCCGCACCCCTGCAACGCGCAATCCGAGGTCCTCGAGAACGAGTTCACGCTCATGAACTCGCTCTGGTTCACCATCGGCTCGCTCATGCAGCAAGGCTCTGATATAGCTCCAAAGTAAGTCCCATATGAAGCTGATGAACACTTTTTTTATTGTTTCATCCAACAAAACAAATTTAAAAAAAGCCCGAGAAATGAATAGCATAAAACAACACATGTGTCGCGTGCTTCAGCACCCTGCAATAAGAGACAAATTAGCGCGCACACGTGAAAAATTATCTTATGATCGATTCGTATTTTAATAATTCTCACCGCGTGTCGCTATGCTTCGAAATTCGTCCCCTCCCACTCCAGCCCTCAGAGAAATTGGAGCAACTTTTGCCAACACTTTGAATCACAGAATTCGCTTCTTCCGAATCCCTGTATAAAAATGACATTCAACTACCAGAATTCCATTCACATGAAACTTGAAATTTCACCCATTCATCTATGTACCTGAAAAATCTCGCGTTACATCCGCACTTGTTAGGTGTACACAGGTATGCGACGTAAATTAAAATAGAACGACATGCGTCGTCCGGATCCTGAGCGAGGAAAATTTTAGAGCTAGAAATTTCGGCGGATGCTATATCGTAGGCTTGCTGCACTAGCATTACTACGTTAGTGCTGACAGTTGTATGAAAACGGAAAGAAAAATATTTATTATCCGCTGTAGAATCCCCTATGTTGTGTTTCGTTTTTCGGTTCTTGTTTTTTAATTCGTTTTATTTTCAATGTTTTATTGTAATACTTATTGTTAAATATAGTGATTGTTATTATACGAAATAGTTATGATTTTTTTTCACAGTCTAAACACCCTGTTGGATTATACGCACTGTAAAATATCGATCCTATTTTTTCTGTGTAGTGAGTCACCCTAATTTCTCGCTCTATCATCTTCACTGTCACATGTTGTCTAGATTTTCTGTAAATGGTAGCGCAAGTAGATGAAATCCGCTTGGTTAATTATTTATTCATCCCATCACATTCAATCAGTCGCAAAATACAACAACCAAAAAATCATGCTTCTCTTCTTCTGTGTTTCGCACCATTCCTTCCAAGATATCAAGATCACTACTATTGTCATTGTATTTACATAATTATAACTTTTTGACAAATATCTGTACACGTAATAGAAGAATTATTCAAATTTACGTCACGTAGCTTATTATATTCCAAAGAAAGAAACGAATCAAGTGTAAAAGTATTTCCATCTGACTTCACTGAACATTATATCATAACCGATATTTTTCTACACATTGGCACATGTTACAAAAGTAAAATGGAAAAACGAATGGCATGTAATCATCGTCGTATTTGTATAATTGCCATTAAAATGTCGTGTAATTAAATTTTCGCTTAATTATGTATATTCAGAATTTTGTGTAACTCGTAAAACAATTCATAAAAGACTCGTTAAAATTGTCTGCACTGAAAACGGCTAATTACCACCTACACGATATCATCCATGTGCGGAATTATACGTAGATTATCATACATTCATTGAAATCTATAAAAACTTTTTCGAAGTTCTCTCCGTAATATCGAGCAATGTAGTTTTTGCCCGTCGATAAATTTCACACAGCAGTTATTTCAATGGTTATAATAATAACGTTATTAACAATTGCAACGATAATTAAGGCGCCGATTGTACCGATTGAAATTTTGATCGCAGGGCCGTATCGACACGAATGGTAGCCGGAATGTGGTGGTTCTTCACACTGATAATGATATCATCTTACACCGCAAATTTGGCCGCATTCCTGACGGTTGAAAGAATGGATTCACCGATAGAAAGTGCCGAGGATTTAGCGAAACAAACTAAGATAAAATACGGAGCTCTGAGGGGCGGAAGTACAGCCGCATTTTTTAGGGTAAGAAATATAAACGCACCAAACGCTATTGAGAAATTTTTGTTCGAAATCTTTTGAGCCCTAAGAACGAAGGATGAAGTCAGAAAAGTTTGACAATATCGTGTCAGTAAGGTATATCCTTGTGGAAATCATGACACGACGTCAGAAAAAATTAAAGAATTTCACGTGAAAGTTGTCCTCAAGTTTTGACATGGGTAACCGTACCGATATCTTCCCTCCGCACTTTCATGCGCGGTTAGATAAATACGACAAGTAGCTCGAAAGGTGTAACATAATCGGTTGAGATATAACCAACATTGAAAAACTTCGACGCGGCGAGACGCGCGCGTCCCTGAAGCTTTACGGTTTCCCGGCGAAATCCTCCGCGCGTTCGATCCCCTTGAGATGTGATCCAAGGATAACCGCGCGAATAAGTTGCCTGTGAAAAGATGAATGATTGATTGATATTCCATAATGTAGAACACCCGGACGAGATCTTGTCGTAACGTGTATAGCGTGTGTATGAATTTCTTGGGGCGCACCTAGTTCTTCCCGATTTGAGAAAAAAAAAAATAAATAAATAAAAAATAAAATAAACGAAAGAAAAATCAATTTCGAGATGGATGAAGTGGGTAATGGAGTCGGTTGGGAGTCAACCGGGTTTTCGAAACTCCTTTCTCACCGGGAATGAACATAAGTGAAGAGAGCGCAAAAAAAAAGTGTTATCAATATCGATTACCTGTCGTCATTTGCGTGAAACATTATGGGGTACAAAACTAGGTATAGAAAAATGGAGAGTTGGCATTTAGAGGGGGTAAACGGACCATTGGACCGTATCGCTAGCTGGAGTGAGACTTCGTTTGATTTTTTTTATCTCTCTCTTTTTTCCGTCATAATTTTTCGACTCACATTTCTCAGGACTCGAACTTCTCGACGTACCAGAGGATGTGGTCATTCATGGAATCGGCGCGACCAACTGTGTTCACAACTAGTAACGTCGAAGGAGTGGACAGGGTGGTAAAGGGAAAGGGAAGTTATGCATTCCTCATGGAATCCACTTCAATCGAATACGTTATTGAGAGAAACTGTGAGCTAACTCAAGTCGGTAGTCTTCTAGACTCTAAGGGATACGGAATTGCGATGCCCCCAAGTGAGTATATATAACATATGTACGTATAGTTCAGTCGATAAATTTTCTGTATTTACTATACATAGATATACGTGTATATGCACCAACAAAAGAGAACACATACATCGCTTGAATACAAATTCGACACGTTTCGAGACAACCAATTTCTGCAACATGTATTACACATCCAATATCAAAATCCTCTTCGACGATCACTTCCCTCGGTGTGTATCTAACTTCCGACGATTCATCATGAGGGTGGAGGAAATCACTCCCATAAGAATAAAAAAACTAACTAAACAAGAAGAGGGGAGAAAAAAAAATATAATTCTCTCAAAATATATATTAAAAGTATAGACAAGTTTGCTCGAGCGCGATAAGAATTATTCAATAGGTAATAAGTTCTTCGTGGATGGGTTTTGTATAATATACGTGTACGAAAGTCATGGTGTTCGTTATATACATGTGGAGGCGGTTTTGCGGTTTTCGTATCTTAAATAAAATCTTGTTTGTCTTACGTGTACGTTGGTATATATTTCTGGGCTGTGCACTGTGTAAATTCAATTTTCCAGATTCACCGTACAGAACAGCGATAAGCGGAGCTGTTCTTAAACTTCAGGAGGAGGGAAAACTACACATACTAAAAACAAGATGGTGGAAGGAAAAACGTGGCGGTGGATCTTGCAGGGTACGTTATAAAATAGGAACACCGCATTCCCTTTCGAATGTACATTTTATAAGCACTCGCGAAACAAAGGGGTGCAAAGCCTCTGAATTCTTTCAGTTCGATTGACTCCTTTTTTGTTCAGTTCCAAGTACCTAATTTCTTAGTAATGACCATGATGATGGGGTTGCTTCCGGTTGATTACTTTCTAAAAAACGAAATTTTCACAGGACGATGCATCGAAGAGTAGTTCGGCGGCGAATGAACTTGGCCTGGCGAACGTCGGTGGAGTTTTCGTTGTCCTGATGGGTGGAATGGGTGTTGCCTGCGTGATAGCCGTCTGTGAGTTCGTCTGGAAGAGCCGGAAGGTTGCCGTCGAGGAACGGGTGAGTGAGGTCAGATAACAGGAGGATCTTGAGGTCAAGTGCCACGGGAAACCGGAAACGCACCTCGACCCAGACGCCATTTATCCGGATATACCGAGGGAATATATCAGTTGATGTTCGCTTGATGGTGGAGTTCCTCTTTAATGGTCACCGCGCATCGATAAACAAATATCATGCAGAATAACGCAGGTCTAGCGATCAAGCACAAAAGTATTTTGACTTTTTAATGTACTCCTCCCGCCGGTCTCCGCGTGCTTTATCAATTTTTATTTTATTTATTTTTCATCCGGTTCACCGTTCGTCCTCTATTGCCTGTCTAATTATCTCTGATTTTCGCGTATAACGATACATAAATTTCAAAGAATTTTCATACCGAGAGAAAATAAAGGGGAGAATCGAAATTTCGAAAGCTCAGATTCCGGTGGTTAGAAGTTATCAAGATTAAGGTTCCAAGGACTTTCTTTCACGGCGTGAAACTTTGACAAACTTTCGTGCTATAGAGTTCTGCATAGCGAATTAAGTTCATCCGCGTTGTATTTTTGGATGCAAAGTCAAACAAGAGCGATAATTGAGTTAAACTAATTCCTGATTTACCTATGAAGCCGGTGTATGAAAACTTAGGGATTTCACAGTTAGTTCGCGACGTAAAATTAGTTGTTGTATATGGAGAGCACATATAATCATCTTACGGATTTTCGTAACGTTTGTAATCATCACCTTGTTAAACGCATTCGAAAAATTTTCACTCTGATCATTTTCCTCGAGTTTCTCGTACAATGAAAAAAAGATTTTTCAATTTTGGAAATTGCATGCGATAATGGAATGTTAATTTAAAAATTACGGGGAGTGATTATTATTTCCAATTTTTTTGGTGTTCTGTTTTAGAAGCAGAAATCCTCGGGCAAACCTATCTGCGAAGGTTTCACTGATCTGCACTAGCCGTGATCGGGTGATCTACACTTCAAAAACAGACTCCAAAAAAATCAGTGAATATTGATGCATACTGTTATTGTCGCGACCTGCAGTGATCGACTGCACAGTGGACGTAAAGAAGAACTCCATCAAAATTGATAAAAAAAAGAACTATATAATATCATAACATAACAATGATTGTGACCAATCAGTGAAAACAATAAATAAATGAGAAAAAAAAACGAACGAAATACAAACAAATAAATCAATTAATTAATTAATAATCAAAAGTTAAAAAGCTATATGATACTTGACCTTTCTAACATTTTCTGAATACACCTACATTACAGATATGACGATGCGACTGTTGGCAAAATTTTTTTCAATCATATTTTTATTTTTCTCACCGGAGATTCTAAAATGTTTTTCAATCATTGATCACTGAAAACTGATATTATGCGAAGGTGGTTTTTTACTCGAATATCTTGATTGAATCTGAAACCTCGAAATACATGGGGTGGGTCGATTAAAAATCGGAAAGGTCAACACATCTGTCATTTGCTCATATCAAATATTAGAATAATTAAATTAGACAACTTAAAAAACGAGATGAACAGAAAAGACGAAATCGAGGTTTGGTAACCGTGGAGGGTAACCGATCGATAGGTAATATATTATAATACATATTCAAATACAGAGTAAATCAACAAATGAAAATCAAAGAAACTGATCGAATCACCCTTCACCCGAAATATATGTAGGATACATTATACTAATTGATGATAATAAGTGCAGAGTAATATTCAGAACAGTCAAAAAAATAAAATATAAAAAAAGAAGAAAGAACAACCAATCAATAAATAAACGAAGTATATAAGGAGCGAAAGAAAATAAAATAGAAAACACAACCAAAAACAATCACACAATTTTATACTGAAGAAAAAAATAAAATATAGATTATATATACGTAGTTTAGTATAATAGTTAGATATCTTTATGTAAATACGATGCAATTACGGTTATCTAGACCGGATACGATAATTTATTCAAAAAGTATAATAAAATAGTATGAAGAATACGGAGTCTGTAGGTTCAGCTTTGTATGTTTTTCCTTTAAGTAGCAATTAATCGCGTATTTTACTTAAGAATTCATTTTGATATTTAATAATATCCAAAATTTTGTACATATATACGAATATAATGGTAATGAACATAGAAGAGAACATAAATCAAAAATATCTTCTAAGGTAAATGAAAGAGAAATGGGAGGAATGAGAAGAAAGAAGAACAAAAAAAATTTGTTTGCAATTACATTAATTTGATAATTAAACATTGTACAAACGTCAAAATTTTTAATTTCATTTAATCTACAGACTCCGATATTATAATAAGTCTGTCTCATTACTTCGAATTTAAAGATAAATGTGTCCCATTTTATGTAACATAAGTTGTAAATTATAAATAAATAATACGAGATAAATCGATGAAATTATACTTATAATAATTATTTGAGAATAATAAAGATTAAAAATTAATTATACGTATAATAACTAAACGAGAAAAATAAATAATAATAATAACGTATATACACATTTCGGTATGTATGTATAATGATTAGTTAGGACATACGTATGATAATTATAATATGTATGTTTTGAAATAATTAATATACCGAACGTAAGAATAATAATAAATTCTTAATTGTAAACGAAATGTTCATATAAAAATCTAGTTAAAATGACATTGTTATTTGTGTCGTAATGTTTCTTGCCTTCTTTGCCGTGTTGGACTACTCATAGGAGGTGAGCAAATAATTGACAAAACAAAAAAAAAAAAATATTTTTATTAATATGATAATGATTTTTGTTGTTGATTTTATCATATTTATAATTATGATCGTCTTTACCTTACTTTTCCCGTACGTAGATGTATTTATCATTCGTATAATGTGCGTATTGTTTCCTGCAACAGCTGAGTTGTGCTATTGAAATGAATATTCATTGCAAAAATTCATAACTGTTGTTACGAATGCTGTGGTTGGATATAAACTTTGCAATATAGCACGTAACCCAATGTACAAAGCGGAATTCATATCGAGTTACATTCCCTTAAATTATTCATTTTGAAAATTGCAAAGGGGCGAGGAAGTAATTCCATAAATGATGGTATAGAATTTACAATTGTCTTTATCGTTTGTCAAAAGTTTTCTCTGAATTCACTCTACTCATTATTATATCAATTTTGATTAAAACTGTCGGAGATTTGCATGCTTGCATGATATCATTTTTATTTATTTGTCTTAGAATTTTTTCCCATTTCAATATAATCAGTTGAACTTAAATAACGCACTGTAAACCCGAGCAAAAGTTAACAGACATTTAAGACCTGTTCTCTTCTTTTCGTTACATCTGAGGAAAAGTTCGTGACAGGTGCACAAATGAACTGAAAATTGAAAAAAAAATTGATCCTTTCAGAAATCTATTTGCTCCGAGATGACGACTGTCGATTTGGGATACGCCTTGAATCGCGATGACGGGAACGAAAAAACTTTGACGAAGATTTTTGGAAGACAACGAAAAAATAAACGGTCGCATTTATCGAACGTTTCTGAAAATCAACTTCAGCATAATTCTGCAGCCTATGTACATTTCGTCGGTAAGGCACCGTTCACTTAGATCATGAAGGGGACGAGGATTTGAAATCTGCAAGTACCAAAATTCATGGTAAATCTGACAGAATGATCATGATCAATTAATCAATTAATGGGAGAAAGGTATTTTACAATTATTTATTTATTTTTTTCTCAAAAACAAAAATAGATTCACTCTATAAAAGATTTTTGTATGGTGAGCTAAATTACGAATGAAGGATTACAATACCGTCTGAATTTAATCAAAATTAAAGTGTGCGATCCGTCAGCTATAGATGTACATAAAACATTCAGTTAATTAAAAATCAAAGATAAGATAAAACATTATATATACCTAACAATAAGTATAATAATATATGTATTATACGTTCGTAAATGAAAAAATGGGAGAATTTTAATTCTAATAAATTGAATCTGAGATCAAAATGAATGACTAACGAACCATCTTTCAATACTGCATTGCAATTACCTTACCATTCTGGGTTTGGATTCTAAAGTGTGAACGTTAAAAGCGAATAATTTTTTTTATTTTCAGGTATAAAATAGGGTCAGCAGATTATTAATTAGTGCAGTCCCTTGGTAGTTTTTATCTTGAAAAGTGTTCGCCAAAGTAATACATTTTTGCTAAGTCCTCATGAAAATGCTGTAATATAGATAAACAACTCAAAAATATGTGTAAACATGTAAATAATAAAAATATCTGATCGATTGTTGAAACAATAAATGGTAATCAAGTTCGGCTAACAATCAATTGCATGTCTACATTATATATATTTCCTTATCCTACCCACATCTCTCCTCATTCTACTTAAATGTTATGTCAATGTTAAATAAACTCTCGAAATCGACATCAATCGTAATTCGCCATTAAATCATTCAACTATTATACAGAAGTCTCTTTTTGTTATGAGCCATGTAAACGATTTTGAATTTTGCGGTTGAGCGAAGCTTAGGTGATATGAGCGCTATATGGGTGGCCCGTTGAACTACCTTTATATGAAATAGTTCAGCGGGTAGATCAGCGCAGTCGGTGGTGGGGCGCTGGACACCGCCATATTGTTCATTCGACTCTGAACCTTCAAGTCGTTCCCGCGCTGTTCGCCGGTAGTTTTATTATACCTCATTGCATGGTGAATTGGGATTAACATCAGTAACGGAACAGTAGAATAAATGGTTTTGCGTTATCAGAATAGACAAATTAGATTAATTAATTGAATTAACCATTGTTTCACAAATAAATCGAAGTTAGTTGATATCGAGCGGCGTCGTTATGGAAAATTTTTGAACTGCTGCAACCACAGGTGCGTTTCTACGGTTGTTTTTAAGGATACAATCAGTGAATGAAGATGTCTAAGAGCTATTAGTATCAGATCTCATTGTTCTTGATAGTCCGACTAACGGTGAGTTGTCATTTTAATTATTCTTCTATCATTATTCTACAACGCATTTGTTTTAATCTCCGACGACCGTGTGCCCTTACCTCGACCTACGACGATTCAGGGAAAGAAAATATCACAGTTCGTTTATATTTAGATTTATAGTGGATTCTGACCCTGAGTTTTCTCATATAATGAAACGTAATTATTTTCTTTCATACGAAGACTACAGCGTATTGGAGGCCAAGTAAAGGTCATACCGGTTACACTATTATTTTTCGGTTCGTTCGCTGCGATTATTGTTTGATTTTCAATTTTACGCATTTGTTTGCTAGATAAATAGATTGTGTTATGATCTTGATTAGAGTCTCTACTTTATTCGTAATATTTTCAACCATTCTACTAGCATTATCTCCAAAGATTATTAAATTATCTCAATGTTTGCAAGTATATGAACGTTGAGCTTAAAGATTTCGCGCCGAAGAGCATCGCCAACCGCCACGCTACATATTTCTTGTATATCAATATAACCCTTCTGCTTTTCCATTCCCCTTTGCTTATTTGAATGTAATTGAGAATAACATTTCTTCGATCCACATTAGCCGAAAATTCTAAGTCCGACGCTGCTTAGTATGCGCGAAGACGAGGAATCGCATGATCTGTGTTTGCTTGCGTCTGATATAATGCAATATCCCCAACAATAAGGGTTCTAAGAATGTTATAAAACAAAACGACTAGGGTGATTTGCCACCTTGCAAGGCGCTTCAAAAAATTCACCTGTTGTGGCGATGGGAATATGTACTGAGAGATTTTTTTTACATAAATTTAAAGTGTAAAAATTCCCAAGATTTGATGCTGCACGTGCGCGTCTACTGGGCACTTAAAACAAACATTGAAACGCTTCATGCGTTATAAACCCAAAAAACCAAAAAATTGTTAGAAAACAAGTTCCATATCACATTTTCCTACGTAAGGCTTGACTTTCCCGTGATTAGTTTGTAGATACTAATCACAAACTTTTCTTGCAGATCTTAGTTTCAATACTGACCAAAATATTCTCTTTTATATTCTTAATTTTTGAATGTTAGTTTTAATATATCTGTAGCTCAATCAATAGACATTCTTGAAAAATAGACTGAGTTCTTTATTAGGGTACAGCTTGATAAAATATCTATATTATAATAATAGCGAACACATTATGAATCGTAGTACAGAAGAGATTTGAGGGCATTACAAATCACTTTTAATATTGAGAAAAAAAATAATCAATATCCATGTTCAATGGTTATTGGTTTCACCAGAATTGAAAAAGCAAAAATTATGAAAGAACAAAGACCAACAATCATTAAGGTCTAAAACAAATAAAATAATAATTCAATATAATGATGAAACGTCGTATCAAAAAATCACAGCTGAGCTTATGTTAGTTTATATTTCAATGTTGAAGTCTTTGCTAGATTTTGTTTTTCACTTATTATCCAGCCTGGAATAAATCACCACACGAGATTATCTTTGATCAAAGCCATGCTGAGGCAGCTATCTAAGTGTTGTTCCATGTCTAGTTTGGTAACGAGTACAGTACAGACAGGACAAGGAAATTTTTCCTGTGGGTCGTCTTTGTCTGTTTTTTCATCATAGTCACCTTTTTCATATCCAAGGGTTGTATCGTCATGAAAAAGTGATCCTATACACATTTCCAAATGATCATTCAGTGTCATCTTTGGATCTATTAAAGCATTACAAACAAGACACTGTCGTCGATGTTGATCAGTTGATTGACTGGACCTCACAGAATTACTGTTGCTATGATTCGGGCCGTTTGAAGATGTTGATTTTTTAGCTTCAGTTATATGACTTTGGCTATCATTTGAAGTTTTGGATAACTTTGGTGTATTAGAATTTTCATCATCACTTAGTTCAGCTAACAAACATTCATCAAGATGATCATTAAGCTTCCGCATGATTATAAACGCGTTGCAGACAGGACACTGGGCAGACTCTGAGGGTTTTTCCATTTCTAATTTAGGTATTTTTGTATTTCCTGCATCACTGGTATCATTTTTTGTTCGTTTAAGGGGACTCGTAAGATCTATGGTGAACACTGGAATATTTTCGCGATTCTGTGGTTTGATTGCATTTATACCGTTAGATGGCTTGGTAGCTTGTGATGAAGAAAATTTATCCAGCAAAATACTTTTGCCAGTGGCTGAACCTCCGACAACTCCAGTCCCATAAAGTCTGGCACTTTTTGGTGGATGGGTTGTAGATGAAGGAATCGAAGTACCAGTGCTCGTTGGACCACCCACACCAAAACCATGAACATTGTTTGAAGTATTTCCAAGTTTTGTAACAGTTGAAGGCTTGCTTGTTGATGGAACGATAGCACTTATGGGTTTTGATTTAACGGGATTATTGACAGCTTTTCTACTTCCAGTATTATTAGCGTTTGATGTTGAAGGTCCACCCACGCCCCATCCATGAATATTATTTGAGGAATTCCCGAGTTTCGTTGAAGTACCGGCTTTTGGTTGTTTAGGTGCTTCATTTTTAGTGACTGATGTAGTTTTAAAACTATCAGGCTTTGTCAACCAATCTGATACAAGTTTGGTCGTTGGTGTTTTGGGAAGCTTTTTCCCTTTGGTTGACTTTTTCACCGGCTTCTCTGGCTCTCGTATCTTTATAAATTTTCCACCACAACTAGACTGATGCATTTGCCACCAATAATCATTGACTCCTGGGGCCCGGTTCATAGCACGACGAACCATCCCAAAGAAGGGACCCCGTTTCTGACATGGGCCATCACAGCGCCACCAATGCTGCTGGTAGAGTCTTACCTCATCATGAAAGCTATGATATACCTGTGTGATAGATGTAGGTTACTGTTAGAATCATATAAAATTTTCACGTGCAAAGCAGGTGTTACTGTATTCGTACACTTATTTGCGTTCCAGCTTCCTTGTTTATTCGATACATGTGTTTGTGAAATTCTGGGCCATGACCATCTCTGTCTCGATTATTATTCGTTAGAAATAAGTATCCATGAATCATTTCATGCTAAAAATTATGGAGAAAACAAAATCAGTTTAGGTTTCATTCGAATCTCTATCTCAATTTTTTTCTATTTTTTTAGTGCTTCATGCAGATTAATCTTTTCAACTCACTAGCAGCGTTTCCACAAGATCTTTCCGGGGTCTCAATTTAAGTAAAGGTGCACTGAGCGTTATGACACATTGTTTGTTTCGTGGATGGAAACTACAGACTCCAGCACAGCTGTAAAGTACAGGAATGTTGGCAGGGTATTATTGTCACCCAAACTAGATCAATGAGAAAAAATGATGGAAGATTGAGGTACCCCCACAAGTCTGAATTTGTTAGCAGTACCTGGTCATTCTTTTGCTCCACTTAACCTCGACTGGCAACAGTTTGTTCCAAAAGTATCTGGTGTTGAATTGTACAAATAATGTGTGAATATTTGGCGTTGGATCTATAAGTTCTAATGTCTCATCTACCAAAGTTTTGGGTGAGAAGTTTGTATCTCGATGCTGAAAATATGAGAGTCGATAAGAACTATTTTATATGTTTTTCTCACGTAATGATAACAGTCATTGGGCAATTTTTTCTCACATTCTTTGGAAGAATTGCATTTTCTGTCACTCCTATGTTGTTGTTTAGCTGCTGATGCAGTTCCAGTGCCATTGCGAAATCTCCGGCACGTGCCATTTTCCACTATTCCTAGCTGCCAGATTTTTATTAGATACTTACGTCAAAATACCATGCAAAATTATTCGTCCAACAAATAGTTCTTATATTTATCTACTTTAAACGGAGACATTAAAATTACGACCTCACGACAGGACATGAAGCGATATGATAGGAGAACCAGTACGCTCTGACAGGTTTAAAAAATAATGTTTGACGTTTCCGATTTGCAAACTTGCATGAGAGATCGAGTCTCGAAATACCATCGTCTGTCCAGTCTCGAATGTCGAGTTTTATCTAAAGCTATCTTCAATCATATTCCTGGTTAAACCCCAGAAATTAGGACGCAAGAACCAAGCGCAAGAATAACTACATAATCAATAATTAGAAGAAAAATTGGAAGATATTTTGATATTGAGAGCATGGTTAATCTCCATTACAACTTTTTAAAAATTATTTTTCGTGTCCAAATAAAATTTTTGAGTCTTTAAATTTATTTGCCTTGTGTCGGGATTGGGTTTGTGTTGATAATTTTTTCATCATTTACCTATGACACAAGTGAGCTCAGATTTAGGATTTATGTTTTGACACTTGACAGGTAATTATTCAGTTTTGAATCACAAGTATGCCTGGATTTATTCTTGTGTAGGCATGCTGTTGCTACTCTCTAGAATCAAGACCCTCCTGACCATTTTCATTACAGGTGAAACGGATTGTTCTGAAGTAAAAATGAATAGCCAACAATTAGGAAGTTTGATAAAATGGTTGGATACGTTCGAATTACAAGCCCCGCACTCTTCCGCAGAGGATATCAGCGATGGAGTAGCTATGGCGGAAGCATTAGCACAAATAGCTCCTGAATGGTTTACTGCAGCTTGGCGAGCAAAAATAAAGTCAGATGTGAGTTCCAACTGGCGTCTGAAAGTTAGCAATTTAAAGAAAATAATAGAAGCGGTAACTGAATATTATGTAGAATGTTTGAATCAACAACTATCTGGTTACGTTAAACCAGATGCTACAAAAATTGGTGAACACTGCGACAATAATGAACTTAGAAGACTGTTACAATTAATCTTAGGCTGTGCTGTCAATTGCAATCAAAAGCAACAGTACATTACTAGGATAATGGGAATGGAAGAAGTTGTACAACAAGTTATAATGCAAAGCATTCAAGAACTAGAAGGCTGCATGCACGGACCTCGTCTGAGTCTTGGAGCAAGTCTAAACTTTGAATCCTTGGATGGTGACTCTACTCAACAGAGATTTTTGGCAGAGCTGCAGATAGCTATAGATTCCAGGGACCAATTGGCGCAACGCTGTCATGAGTTGGACCAGCAGTTATCTTTGTTGCAAGAAGAAAAGGCTAGTTTGATCACAGAAACTAAAAAGTTGCAGGATAGGCTTGATGAATTCGAAAACCCAGAAGACTCTGGATCAAGCTTGAAATATTCTGGGCTTAGAAAACAACTTGAGGCACTGAAAGATGAAATGTTCAAAATAGAAACTTCTAGAGATGACTACAGATTGAAGGTCGAGCTGTTAGAAAAAGAAGTTTTAGAGCTGCAATCGAGGCAAGAGGATTTACAGAAAGCAGCCGACAAAGCTAATCATCTTAAAGATGAGGTTGATGCTCTAAGAGAGACAGCTGATAAAGTGACAAAGTATGAACTCACTATTGATTCGTACAAAAAAAAGATGGAAGACCTGAGTGACTTAAGAAGACAAGTTAAAATTCTTGAAGACAAAAATATGGAGTACGTACAAGCTAACATGGAATATGAAGAGGAAGCAAAACGGGCGTCTTTGCTCAGAAACCATTTGGAGTTGTGCAAAAAGCAGTTAGCAGAAGCCCATCGCAAACTTGATGAGGAAATTAATAAATCCGACAAACTCCAATTTGAGTCCAAAAAAATGGAGGCAAAGTTGAACGCTGTCCAAAGAGAGCGAGATAGATTAATCGTTGAGAGAGATGCTCTAAAAGAGAACAATGAAGAATTAAAATGCACACAGTTACAAGCTGCTGAAAATTCAACCAAGCCTGCGGATGTCGATGCTGTTGATAATGCTGAAATGATTCCTCCAGAAGTAAAGGAGAAGCTATTACGTCTGCAACATGAAAATAAAATGCTCAAGCTCAACCAAAAAGGTAACGACGATAAGGTCCCATCTGTTCAGGCTTTGTTGGATGATTCTGAAGAAAGATTGAATACTCTCAGAAGTCAAAACCGTAAGGCAAATCAGCGCATCATTGAACTCGAGAATCAACTTGAAGAATTCAAAGAAAATCAAGCAGCTGGAGAGAACAAAGGCGATGGTACTACAGAACTCCAGCAAAAACTTAATCAACTACAGGATGAGGTAGTGAGACTACAGACCGAATGCGAAAGATTGAATGTACAACAAGAAGAAAGAGAGGCAGCTTTTCAGTCACAGAAACAAAAGATCTTTATGCTACAAGAGAGTCTCACCAGAAAAGAGTGCGATAATGCTGCAATGGAAGAACGTTACAAGAAGTACATTGAAAAGGCTAAAAGCGTTATTAAGAGCTTAGATCCGAAGCAAAGTTCAGCATCAGGCTCAGAGCTACTAATACTAAGAAATCAAATAATTGACAAACATAGAATGATAGAAGAAATGGAAAAAACTTATAAACAAAATATGCTTCTCCGAGAAATGGAGGAGAAGTTGATGATGACTGCATTTTATCGTTTTGGAATTACTCGTCACAAAGAAGCAGTTGATCAGCATTTAGCTGCACTGGGGGCTGGCCAAGGGCAATCTTTTCTCGCAAGACAGCGTCAACCCTCGGCACGTAAAGTATTCCCCCCAGCCTATAATTCGAAATAAGCTATTTAGTTTTCAAATTGATAATGGTAGCGGCTCTTTGATGAGAGTTTCAATTTCCATGCTGGCCATGTCTGGAACGCATATTTTTTTTCAGTAATCATGTAACAATACAATCTTTTGACTAGAGAACAACACTAGGATGGGAGGTGAATTATCAACCTGAGAGTCTTTGAAACAAGCGGTCTTTTATGATAGCCAGAAAGTTCACTATGAAAATCATGGCATAGCGTCTAGTTTTATATGTATATAAAAAATGTAAGATATTTCTTCAAAATTTTGATACTAAACGCTGGCGATTAATGACATTGAACTCCAATGACGAGTGAGATATAACTATTTGAACCGAAAACATCTGAAGACATTTGTAGACATTTTTTTCTGATCTATTTATCATTGAAGCAGCAGATATCTTTGTGGAGTTCATCTCTTCTTTGTTGCGATACACAATCAATTTATTTGTTTAATATTTTATTATATATTTTATTCATATTTTATGTAAGTTATGCTAGCATATCTCTGAACAGTGCATCGTGGATGCAATTAACGAAGCCTGATTTTGATCAAAAATTAATTTAACTGAATTAACCAAATTTATATTTATTACATTGACATTTATATTCATATTAATCTGTTCTGTAGATTTTAAATTCTAGAATAAATGACCATATTTTAGGAATGTATTTTTCAATTTTTGCTGCACTGCCCGAGGTGACTGCTACACAAAGTGGCATTTAAATGAATAAATTTAAATACCCAACATTTATTTATTTGAATAACTGAATCGTACAATAAATATATTTTATCCCATTAGATTCTGGACTGAATCTTTTATGGCTGCTAAATATTATTATAAATATAATAATGATAATACTGACATCTTATGATGAAAATCATAGGAAATCAACCTAGGATTTAACATAAATGCCAGTTAGGTTTTGCTGCTGTAACCAGCTACTCTAGTATCATCAATATCAATATACATTTACTAGGCATTTCTAAAATTAGTCATCCAATATTATCATGTATTACGAATGTGCTAAACCTAGTGACATTTTCTTTAACATACTTTCTCTATCTTTTTGTAATTCATTGACAAAACTCACCAATCTATTGTTATTGTTCCTAACATATAAAGACTGACTGGTTTGTTTCACTGCTTCCATGTCTAGATGACAACGTTGGTAATAAAATACTGCAGCCAGTAAATCCCAGACACTAAATTCTGGCCATAACACTTTGGTGAAGTATATACAGCTACTGGTTGTCTGAAAAAACAGTTAATAATGTTGGATTTGCGCATAAAAATACACGGATTAACATTTCAAAATTTTATCTCACCTGCCATAGCAGGAAATCACTGAAACGAATTTCTCCAGATGTGCGTATCAGTAGATCAGGTTCTGGAGAGTGATTAGTGTAGAGGCATTCGGAAATTAAATTTTCACTTATGTCTTCTGCTAAAATATCAGCCCTTTCAACGCCTTTGACAACATCTTTTACTGCATGTGTTATTTCATCTCTAGCTAAAGGACGAAAATGGCATGAAAAATTTGATCACAAAAACATTTGGTTGTGTAGCATAAATATGTAGATTACATGTGTAGGAAAAAGCAACATTGAGGAACGCCCGATTGTTATCTTTTGTGAGGAGCATAGCTTCTGCCATCAGTTTCTGCACATCTTTTGGTGTGATTGATAAATTTCCAATAACTCGTATGCACACTCCATGCTCCATAAGCTTCTCTCTATAAATATATTATAAATGCTCTAATTATGACAAAACCTTGTGATAATGCAACAGCTGATACTGATTCAGAATAAAAATGTTGACCCTCAACATTCAATGAGATGAAGCAAATACTGACCAATAAAGTCAATTAAAATTTATTGAATTATTATACCTTTCATCGAGTAGATTTTGAAATTTTTGTCGCGCTAGGTCCATCAAGCAGTTCACCTCTTCTTCGCTTCTCTTAAAATTCTCTATACTGAACGCATATACAGTGACTTCTGGAATCCCAAGTTCAAGACACCATTGAAGAGTTTCAGTTAATTTATCAAACCTGTGAATTTAAAGCGGTGTACATTTATTTGAATCAAGATTATGAAATAGATGTTAATTCACTTTGATTCAAGAGAAAATTAACATACCCCTTTGAATGACCATCTATTTTTTTCACCCCATTTCTATTGGCGTAACGTCTGTTACCATCCATTATGAATGCAACGTGTTTTGGAACGCAGCCACTTTTTAATATTTTGACAGCCAACAGCTGTAGCCAGTTTAAAGTGTTCTCCCTTATCCAAGACATTTTTGAATGTGGGATGAATTCGCGGTTTTAAATAGGTTAGGTTATTTGTTATAGATATCTTTTTTCTACTTATAATATTCGTGGAGTTTGTTGTAAAATTATAAATATATATATAGTTGGTATTTTGTGAATAATTAATACAACATAACTATAGCTCGAATGAAAATTTTGACAGCTATCACCTGCCACGTTTTCAACCTTTGAAATATACTAAACAGTGTTAAAAACACCCCTCCCAAATTGCTCACGGGACATTAAAAGCGCATGCGTGTTGCTCTCCCAATTCCTACAAATTTTTCGTCATCCGCCATCTTATAATTTCCCCTTCTCAAGTCAACGTTTCTTTCCGGTAGATGTATTAATCCGCGCGTGATCCTGCATAATCGAAAAACTTACCTAGATATAATTGAGTAGCATTGTGTAAGAAGTTTTTGCATTACCGAACATTCATCAATTATGTGCTCATAACTTTATTATTATCGAAGAAAAATTATTTCCTGTGTGATTATTGAAGCGTTGTTTTTCTACTGTGTTATCGATGTGTATCGAACTACTTTTTATAGAGTAGGTGTGTGTGTATGGGTACAGCGGTTAAGGCCTCTGAGAGAAAATGAAATGTAAAATGGCAATGTTACGCTATGGGCCAGAAAAATAAATGTTTTGTGTGGTCCGTGAGTGAATAATCGTTGATTTATCGATAATAATGGAGGGACAAAGGTCGAGGAACGAGTCAGTTATTGCTCCAGGTAATAAACTAAACGTTGAAACTTGCTGACCGCGATTACTCGTACGAATGTGTAAACCATTGTAACGTTGAGCGTTGGTGTTTCTTTCAGAGTTGTATTTCCTAATCGCCAAGTTTCTTGATTCTGGACCGTGCCAGGAATCTGCCAAAGTGAGCATATCGTCCATATTTAAGGGGGATAAAATTTTGATCAATTAATTAACGATTATATTTTTATTTCTAGCTACTGAAACGTGAATTAGAACGAACTAAGGTGAGTCGATTGTTCACGTTGACGTTTTGCCGGGGGTCACTGTACACAGCCAGTGGCTCCACATGGTTTGCACGTGGTTTCTACTTGTCAAAACATAAGAATTGCAAGGTCGTCAACCTTGGTTATCGCTGGGATTGTCCGGACCCTATCAATCGATCCAATAGTGGGTGAAAAAAAATTTTCTTTTTCCTCTTATTTTTACAGATTTTACCGCAAAGAATCGACTGGGAAGGAAATTCACATAGTCAAACATTCGAGGAATTGGTAAATATCATGAATCGTTGTTACAAATATATGAAAACAAAAACGTAATATTCATATCATCTCGTACGCCATTGTTGCCTTGTCTCACATTCCGTTTTTACAACCTGTTCGGTTCGTACACCTAATTGTTAGAACTTTGTGACTTTATTACATTCCAAGTTCACCCGTTATTCGGTGCCCACCTCCCACACGAAAACGTCATTGAAAATAACGCTTTACCCCTATCTGACCGCCACCCCTTGTCCCTATATGTTTCCCTCTCTCTTTCTCCCCTACGCTTTACGCCTGGTGACGTAATCCTTCGTTTCCCCCTCTACGAAATGTTTTCATCGGCTCAACTTTTATCGGCCAATCACAAGCCTCCGACTGTATCGATGTGTTGCTGCTGATCAATGAATATAGTATATGAATGTGTAACTTACACAGCTATAATACGAATGTGTTTACACTCTACACACACGTGCGATTTTCTTGACTCACTTTTCGTCACATTGGCACTTTATTTATAGATTACTGGTATACAATTGTAATGCACTTATTTACAGACTTTTTGAACACAACAAGTTTTTATTCGTCTTACTAAGATTTTTAATTATATTCCACTAATTGAAAATAAAAGCTTTGGCGATGGAAAATATCTGTGGACCATCCCGAAATAATAATGTTTCATAATCATTTGTGTTGTCAAAACAAATGCCAGAAATTTATAGAACAAAGTACTCCGTAAAACTTGAACTAATGGAAACTATGTATCCTACAGGGACGTCAATATTCGCATATAGGTCCGCAACATTTACTTCAAATATGTGCTCGTATCGGTCCAGTACTCGAAAAAGAAGTGCCTCCATGTATACCAGGAGCTATATCCCTGCTTGGAGCAGGTCGTCAGTCCTTGCTCAGAACAAGAGAAGGTAGAGGCGCAGATCTAGAGGAGAAATTTTCATCTGAATCCATTGTTTATTCTGAATGATTACGACTCCTCTTTATATATTTTCAGATCTTGCGCGCCAAGTATTTGGGATTTTGGCTTATTCCATAAGACGAGGAGGCCAACCAATTATAGATACACCTGGACTTACAAGATGTTACAATATTGGTACATATTAACATGTTTTTCTCTTGGTGATGGTTACTTGTCGTCTTATATTTTATCTTGAAATATCATTTACCCCTCCACAGTTCGTGTACTACAAGGAAGAGAAAATTCAGGTCCACTAATTAGGCGTCAAGCATTGCCTACTAGATTTTATAGCAAAATGCAGCTGTACAGACATACACTCGGACATTTATCGGCAGTATATTGTGTACTCTATGATCGTACTGGCAAGTATATTATGACTGGAGCTGACGACTTGCTTGTTAAAGTATGGAGCGCAATAGATGGTCGGCTTCTCGCAACTTTTAGAGGTGCTTCTTCGGAAATAATGGACATTGCTGTTAATTTTAACAATACCCTTCTGGCTGCTGGGAGCTTGGACCGAATCTTGAGAGTTTGGTGCTTTCAGACAATGTCTCCAGTTAGTTGTGATATCTCTGATTACTTGAAATTTAGTTGAATTTAGACTTTCGAATTATTCAACTGATATATTCCAGGTTGCTGTGTTGTCAGGACATTCCGGTATGATAACATCCGTTAATTTCTGTCCCATATTATGTAACGGCGTGAATTATCTTGTATCTACAAGTACTGATGGTTCGGTGGCCTTTTGGCCTCATACTAAAAACGGCAATGAACGAGCTGTGTTTCAGTAAGTGAATATTTTACGATTGCTCTGATCAACATATCTTTAATATTAATACTCCCTACCATTGAAGAATTGCATTAAGACATTTTGACTTGATTAATAGATCAAAACCTATTCAGTATCATGAAAAAATGAGGCCTGGTCAAGCACAGATGATATGTGCGTCATTTAGTCCTGGTGGAGCCTTCATGGCAGCAGGATCTGCAGATCATAATGTGCGTGTATATGCTATGCTGGGGGATGAAGGTCCACGCAGAGTACTTGAAGTAGAGGCACACACGGATACAGTCGATAGTATTCAATGGGCTCATTACGGTCTTAGATTTATATCGGGATCAAAAGACGGCACAGCTAATGTTTGGCACTTTGAGCAACAACAATGGGTCAACCGACGGCTTCTTATGACAACCAAACTACCTGGGTAGGCTTAATCACCTGAATCGAAGTTGGGAACAGGAGATCGCTCACAATATGAGTTCATTCAATTTCAGTGGTGTCACATTTTTTATTTTTTTTTTTTATTGCAGAGAACCAGAGGTAGATGACGATACAAACAAGAAAGCTAAAGTAACAATGGTCAGTTGGGACGTCACCGATGAGTGGGTGATTACGGCAGTGAATGACAGTTCGCTAAAAGTATGGGATTCAAAGACTGGAGAGCTTAGGCAAGTCTTGAAAGGTCATCGTGATGAAGTGTTTGTATTGGAATCTCATCCATTGGATCCAAGAGTGTTATTAAGCGCTGGTCACGACGGACAGTTAATTATATGGGACATCTTGAGCACTGAGCCTGTGGCTACTTTCCAAAATTTCATTGAAGGTCAAGGTCATGGAGCAGTTTTTGATGCAAAATGGGCACCTGATGGAACGATGCTTGCAGCCACAGACTCTCATGGTCACCTCCTTCTTTACGGGTTTGGCTCAGGCGTTGAGAAACGAAAGATTGTTCCAAAAGAATTATTTTTCCATACGGATTATCGCCCACTTATCAGAGATTCGAATCATTATGTTTTGGACGAACAAACTCAAACAGCACCTCATTTAATGCCGCCACCATTCCTCGTTGACGTTGATGGTAATCCCTATCCCCCGGCATTACAGCGACTAGTCCCGGGTAGGGAAAATTGTAGAGGAGAACAATTAGTTCCCAACATAGCAGTTGGTGCTGGAGGTAAGATAATTTTTCAGGGCATAGATTATGGTTTCAGCACATCTTATCTAAAAAGAATTTTCATCGCATCTACAGGCATGCAGGAAGTTATCGAAGGTTTACCAGGATTCGAACCACGATCGAATATTGACAGGCTAATAGAAGCTCTTGCACAAAGACAAAATATTAATGCTGAGGGAGAAAATGTAGGGGAAGATGAAAATCAAGGTGAACCACCTCTTCGACATATGGCTAGTCCACGAGGTAGTAGATCTGGGTTGCGCCGAGCAGGTGATGTAGAAGGAGTACGGCAAAGCAGTGGAAACTGGCAGAGAGACAATACAACACCTTGGAATAAACCAATTCTTGCCAAACCAATCAGTGCTGGTGTTCTCAATACTCTTACCAAAACACTGTAAGTGTATCAAGCTACATTTTTGTATTTGGATTTTCATTTAGACTTATTGTTCCACAATAGCAACGCTTCAGCAGAGATGGAACTTGAGCATTGGAGACGCGAGATGAGACGTAGACCAGCAGCAACAAATCCTACGGAAGGATTGAGTGGAGTACGTGGTCCTTTGGGTAATCGTAGAAAAAATAGGGGTACCCGTCATGGCTACAGGACAAGAGCTGCCAGAGGAGAAGATCGAGAAGATGACGAATTCGAGGTACCTGGACGCAATTCTATCAGTCTTCTTTAGTATACCCGAGATTGGACATGTTATTCATAGTGAGGAAATATTATTTTGCTTTTCATCAGCAGAACCCAGACAATGTAGATGTCACAGGCAGTTCAGCAAGTAGTAATAGTAATGACTCATCAGCTCACGAAGAAGACATGTGCTCGGATACGTCTAGTTCTGAATCTAGTAGCGAATATTCTGATTGGATTGCTGATCATGGTGTGAATCTTGAGCCCCCAAAGCGGAGTAAAAGACGACCTGTTAAAAAACGATCTGTAACCCCGCCGAGTGAGTCTGATAGAAGACGTAGCCAACGACCTAGAAAGAAGGTGAAGAGTCATAATATCTTCAATAGAAAACAGTTGAAACTTTTTTTTCCGGTAAACGAATTTCGTTGCACATTTTTTTTTTTGCTTTTGTTCAGATAATACCAGTACCTAATGTAATCGGTGAGGTACCCGAAGCATTCCGACCACCGGAATGGCTTTCCGCTATAATTCCGCGTAAGGCACCCTACTATCCTCAGATGGGAGATGAAATAGTATATTTTCGTCAAGGTCACCAGTTTTATATCGATGCTGTTAGAAAGAAAAAAGTTTACGAGCTTAGTCCACGGTGTGAACCATGGTCAAAGATGAATATAAGGGTAAGTTCACACTCTGGTCTTAATATTCGCGTATTAAAAAGAGAAACTATTTACTTTAATAAATTAACATCTTATAGGCACAGGAGTTTGTGAAAGTAGTCGGTATAAAATACGAAATAAGACCTCCGCGACTATGCTGCTTAAAGTTGGCAGTGATGGACGAAGATGGTCGTCTGACTGGAGATAACTTTACGATCAAATATCACGATATGGCAGATGTTTTGGACTTTCTTGTACTCCGGCAAACTTTCGAAACCGCCTTAGCGCGCAGTTGGTACGAGGGTGATCGTTTCCGCTGTATGATTGACGATGGTTGGTGGATGGGACAAATCCAATCTATGGGACCGCTTGATGAAAGCTTCCCAGAATCTTTCTTCATGTGTTTTCGTGTCAGATGGGATAACGGTGAATTCGAACGTATGAGCCCTTGGGATCTTGAGCCCATCGATGAAGAAAGTAAGTTATTTATATGTAGTGGAAACTTGGAACTATTTTGATCCTTGTTTTGTCGATTACTTATTGATTTATGGCATATATTGCCTAGGACTTCCAGCAGAAATTGGAGGTGCGGTTCCCGTACTTGCCGAAGAGATTGAAGCAACGCTTTACCAACCTCATGCAGAAGAATGGCCAATGGGAGATAGGGAAGCAACCTGTCGTAGGATCATTCGAGGTCTTGATCAAGTAATGACGCTTGCCATTGCGGAGCCATTCGTTGCTCCCGTAGATTTGGATATTTATCCTGCCTATGCCTTCGTCGTTGAATATCCTATAGACTTGTCTACGATCAAAGCACGATTCGAGAATCATTTTTATCGGCGGATTACATCCGCTCAATTCGATGTGAGATACTTAGCGACGAATGCAGAACAATTCAATGAACCTCACAGCCAAATCGTCAAGCAAGCGAGGATAGTGACAGATTTGTGCCTGAGAATAATTAAGTAAGTTGAAATTTTTAGTCTAATTTTTATATCTTACGTAGTTGTCAGCTATCTAACTGTCACCTATTTTTGCTGTATTACAGAGACATGTCGGAAGTTGATGTCCCAGCTGTTTATCATCAGTTAGTTGATACTTATCAATCGTCCGATTCCGATGGGGATACAGTTGACAAAAATAAACCTTCCACTAGTGGTCAGCAACCTTCGTCTAGTAGAAATTTACGATCTCAAGAAACTATTCATGACTGGAAATTAGCCTGTAGGCAATTACTGGAGAGCCTATGGCAGTGTGAAGATTCTATACCGTTCAGGTAAAATTCTAGGCAATGGAATTTTGGTGGAAAAACAACTACCTCTAATTTCAACTAGTATTAAATATCTTGAATAACATTTTTAGAGAGCCAGTCGATAGGCTAGAGCATCCGGATTATTATCAAATAATTGACACTCCGATGGATTTACGTACTGTTAAAGAAGACCTGCTTGGCGGAAACTATGAAACCCCTCTAGAATTTTCCAAAGATATGAAGCTGATATTCACAAATAGTAAAAACTATAATACCAATAAACGTTCAAGGGTGAGTCTGCTATATCATTCGCAAGATTTTTATACTCTTCTCGTTTTGTCATTTTCACATTGTGGTAATTAGCCACTTACCAGAATGTACCTACAAACGTACGCTAGTGAATAACGACAACCTAACATTTTTAGTAGAGTATATTAATTGATTAAAACTTGGAAAATCCAAGTATTGGGCGTTACATGATATCTAGAAAAGTTATTTACTTGGCTAGCTCGTTAGTGTTTCATTCTGCTAAGTAATACTTGCAGTATTATCGATGCTAGCAGTTTAAATATTATATAATTGCATTGCTGCTTGACGTAGACACAGATTCTGGTAAGTCGCATTCATCTTTATGTACTCATTAGTGATGTAATTTTTGGTATACAAAAAAAATAACTGTATGTCGTATTGTCTCAGACTCATTCGACTAATTGAATTCTCCCAATAGTTTCCTCAAATTTTAAATTTTAAGTAAGAAACATTTGTTTTCATTTTATTCTATTCAACAGATATATTCAATGACAGTAAGATTGTCAGCTATGTTTGATGAGCACATGCGAAGAATTGTTTACAACTGGAAATCGGCTAGAAGACGCAATGAAATAAATAATGCAAACGCCAGAGGAAAGAGAAAGACTGGAACCCGTTTAACAAATGGAGCTGGTATGATTCAAATTTTTCGCATCTCTATACTATATCATCAACTATAGTTAAGAATATATTCTTAATTGCACTCATATCTACAGGCCCTTCAAGGGTACGGCCACCGACTAGTGCTGACGAAGAAGAGGAAGATGTAAATGTTGATAATATCGACGAAAGCGATAAAGAACACACACCAAAATCTAATAGATCATCTCAGAATGTAGACGGACCTGGTAAATGTCTTTGGTTTTTAAATTTTAAATTAGGTATTTCTACTTTTTGTTTGGTGCATTTTTTCATTGTGAATTATTATTTCTTCTGTTGCGTCAGGTCCTTCTCGGCTGGCTAATGGTCACAGTTCTCGTGGTGGCGGTGCATCACGTCCAAAGATTAGACTAAGGATTTCTAGAAAAACTCCAATGAAAAACAAACGTAACAGTGACAGCGATCAAAGTGATACAGAAGCATCGATAGAAAGTGAAAGTAGCGATAGTGCTCCAATGAGAAAAACTCGGGGGGCAAGAAGGACGGTGGGTAATAATGAGGCAAGTGATAGTGATTCAGGTGATAGTTATAAGCCAGGCGGTCGTGGTAAACAAACTCGAAAAAATAGAGCGAAGAATGGCAAGTCTAGTCGGCAGAATAAACCAAAACCAAAACCATTCGTAGTAGCGGATGATGAAGAAGACGATGATGAAGAAAATCAATTTTTCGAGCCCGGAAGTACAGAGGATGAAAGTGAGGCTGAAGAGGTTGTGAAGAGAAGTTCTAAGAGACAATTAAGAAAGATTCCACCTGCTCAAGAATCCAGCAGGCAGCAATTGAAAAATAATGTAGCTCAAGATGATGACGATGAAGATGAAGAAGAAAGTGATGATGAAAAAAGCAAAGCTGAGGAAAGTGACGATGACTCAGATCGTAAAGAAATTCGCCGACCATCAGTTGCTCAGCGTTTGGGCATTGTTGAGGAAAGTGATAGCGAAGATTCTGATACTCCATTCAAATCTTCTAGAACTAAAAGAAATGAACGAGTGTCTAGAGATTCTGATAGCCAAGATGCTATACCTCAATCACGTAGATCTGTAAAACGTCCTCGTTATAATGTAGATAGTGATGAAAGTAATTCTGTACCTGTGAGAAATCGCAGAAAAATCAAACGACGATATTATAACGAAGACAGCGACGAAAGTGTACCAGCGGAACCTGCCATTAGTATCAGTAGCAGAGGAAGAGTAAGAAAAATGACTGCACGAGCTAGGGCATTTCTTCTTGAGTCACCCTAGCGTTCATCGTACTCTAAGTAACAATAAAACAACTTGTCAACATATTGCAACCAAAAATTCAAAATAACAAACGCTCATACAAATTCAGTAAGTCACCTCTCAAATCCAGCATTCATAGTGAATTTTTATTACATTTGAGCAGAATAAGTTTTGTCGGATATATCTTGAACGATGCTTAGGACCCTCTTAACCCCCATAGGATGAGTGAGAAAAAATACATGGTACTAAATTAGAACTGAACATTTACAAAGCAGCATGAATATAAAATTACAATATCCGTCCAATGTTAACCAAGTTTATCAGTTTCGATCTACAAAATGACTTCTATACCACCAAGTTGACTACGTTCTGTCACAGGGATGAAGGAATGCTGGATCGACGATATAAAGGCAAGTCTTTTACATAAATATATTATGGGTGGCCCTACTTTATTAACACAGAAGGATAAAATCATGAAATACTAATGGAGGATCAGCAATTGGCATCAATAATAAGTATATTGAAGTATACCATATTCATATTGATTAGTATATCGTAATTTTCCAACTAGTTTGCATCAGAAGTATTAGTCTTTTATACATACTGTATGTTTCATCAATCGGTTCATTGTTTCACGTGAGCAGTGTAAATTATAATTAATAATTGATAATTAAGTGATTTCGATTTATTTTGTTATGTCGATCATGCAACTTGGTGATAAAAATATTTTAGAATTCAGTAATAAGTATACCGCTAGAATGAGCATTGATACTAATGAATTTTTTTTTAAATCTTCAAGTGCTTCACAGATCACTCAATCACAATCACCAATTTATTTAAATTTAAGGCTTAAAAACGACGCGGCATTTTCGGTTAAATTTAAGTATAACAAAATAAATTGTAAAAAATAACAATTTGTGACAATGCATTGGGTTTTTTATATATTCGTTTGGAGACCTCGTTTTTCTTTTTTTCACGGTAGATGAAAAAGAAATAAAGAAGACAAGAAATTATTGATCGACTGCATTAAGTTGAAAGTAATTGATTTTTCAGGTACTTATTTGTAAGACACATGTTGTAATATTTCTAGACCATAATAGAGAATAGTGGCAGTGCCTTTTTGTAAATGATAATTATTCTCCGATCATACTGCCTAAAAAAACTCAGTTTCTAAATAATATCAATTGCCAACGGTAATGGAAAAAAAAGAACAAAAGGAAAATAATGAATAATATGGTTACGCAATAATGAAATATAACTTGCATTGTTAACAATTATTTTTATTGTAATTTGTGTAATTCATTCGTTACCGGTACATTGGGTAGAAGAGGTTTGTTTTTCTTTACATTTTACTTTTGTATAAGGTGTGCAGCATTTGCGCGTCTATTTTTTTATTTCATATAACGTTATGCACCCTCTGCGCACTGATGATAATCGGAACATTTATCCGCAGATGATATGTTTTTGTCGCTCGTTTATCCCATTCACAACTATGGGTATTTTCATTTTTCATGATTCTCTATATTTTCAATTAACTTAAACAGATTCTTTCGTCGAGGATCTCAAAATAGAGATTCAATTACTTTTTGCGAAGATGGAAAAAAACTTAAATGTGAAATAACAGAGTAAGAAAAACTTAAAAAAAACCTTTGAAAATTGTAAGGTAAATTATTTATGAACTTTATTATTTGAATTATTTTCCTTATTCAATCTCTGCAAAAATGCTACTTTTTTCAAGTTTTTTACTCGTATTGTTGGTATATATAAAACCTGTATAAGTATGTATAGATCTATTCATATATTAAATGTATAAAAATTATAAAGTACATTTGAATCAACAAAAGTAACATATGGATTAAAATAAGAAAATAACGTTTGTGCACACAACTGCTGGAAGTCTTGACTGTCTCAAGCCATTGTGATATTAAGTTTAAGATTCTTCAATTAATAATGATGATGATAATAATATTAGTAATAATAATGATAATAATAATAATAATAATAATAATAATAATAAGGATAATGATAGTTATTTGTAATAATGGTAATAATTATATAAATATTGACGATTAGGTAACGATGGTTATTTTTTTAACAAGGTATTAATTACTACGAGCAGGGCATAATCATGTCGACTCGACGGATTGAACATTTTGACTGAGATTGCTATAATTTGGCGATGTATGTTCTACGATCTACTCGATTCATGGATTATGTTTTATAGTTTATACAATTAATTAACATATTTCCACAAGATGACCCTATTTAACTGTTGATTTAATGTAAAGGTTGCGTAATTAGTTGAATCGTTCAATCAACGATTTCGCTAAAGATACAAGTGAGTGATACGAATTTTAACAATGGTTCAAACTAAGACACGGTTTTTTTCTTCTCTTTGATATTGTGCGGGTTCTCTTTTTCACTCTCTCTCTACAATCTAAACGAGTTCGGCGTGCTCAGTTATGTACAGTGTAGTTGTTTGCGTCTCACCCGCTATCAATAAAACCGATGAAATGTATTTCCAAACAAGGTTTTCTTATTCAAACAATGTTCACCCTTTTACACTTTTCTTTTTTCTCTTAGTTTCTTGTGTCCTTTTTTCCATTACAATCATTTTACAATAATGAATTTATTGTTATTCGTTGATTCTCTTATCCGTTAAGAAGTACAGTAGCGACAATAATTTTTCATTTCAAAACTCAAAATTCGTAATGCTTGCGAGTAAATTGATAAGCATATTTTTTACGACTTTCAAATTTGGTTTTATTCGTGAGACGACAATGAAGTTTTTTTTTCTCTTCAACACGACGTTGAAGAAACAATTTCAAACGGCAAATTTGAAAGGTCGTGAAGTATAATTCTTTATTCCTTCTCGAAAATCTCCGTTTATTACCGAGCGATCAATCCATTACGATAGGAACAGGCTTTGTTAATTAAAATGAAAAATAGACGGTATTCTTTTCTTTTTATTATCGAATACAAAATGATTTCGAAAAAGTTTTAAGTTCGGAGAAGCTGTTGAAATTTTTCTCATTTCTGTGTTCTGTATGTGGTCTATTTTATTTATGGATTCTTTTTTTCATTTTTTTTTTTTGTATTCGAAATTCTGATTATAGATTGCATCTATCGCCTCAGGAAAAATATTCAATGGCAGTGAACAGAACAGTTATTTAAATACAGTCTACGCTCTACGGAGTATGCGGTTTGATACATTGCTTTTTTCATGCATTAGTAATGTAGTCATTATGTATATATTTATATATTTATAATATTTTTATACCTATTTTTATATATTTTAGCTACTAAGCATTAACAATTGATTTTTTTTTTCATTTTTATTTATTTTTCTTTTTCTCGTATTCATTTATATTTGTATGATAGGTCCGTGATATGATGAGCCAATATGTGTAGTTAATATTTTTTGCAGAGGGGTCGCCAAAGCCAAGCCGTAACAGTTTATTAATATAATTCAGCTATACAAATTGTATATCAAAACTTATAAAATACCCAAAACCACCGTGGCGGCCCCCATATCTGCCCCCTGCATCAACATAGTTTAACTATGATCCAATGTCTCTGATATGCGTTAGAGCCAGACTCGTTCTTGGTCGTCATTTACAATTAAATCTATGTATACTGTAGATATTTTAATATGTAGATGATTTCAAGCAAAAAATTACAGTCGTTTATTTTGATAACATAGTTTAGGTTTTTTTTATCGATTTTCGGTTCTTTTCTTTTTTAAATATCTTTGTTATTTAAATGCTGGCGGAGGAGCTCTTTGCCCGTTTGTTCTTGTGGAATCTTCTGTCATTACCGTTACTAACTCTTCAACAGCTTTGCCCAAATCTCCTGTAATTTGAGAAGAATAGAAATTTTAGTATTGAAAATCATCGATCGATACATCCTGACATTTAGATGACGAGTTAACGGTCAGAATTTTTTTTCTTGCATTACCTCTTACATACGTCCTGATGTTAGCATGAAAGCAGTTAAGCATTTGGTGTTAGGTAAATAGGTAGTTTGATTTAATGATTAGTTTTATTTTATATCCGTCGTTGCGACAAGAGTAAGACATGCATAATTCTGTTGAAAGCGTACCGACCTGCCATGTGCATAAGGTTTCCAACATTATGCGATATGCTGTGCGAATGTGGCGGGGGTGGTGGCCTCTCTAGACTTCCGGCTCTTCCTTCACCCCATCCTCCACCACCTACGCCCATAATACCCATTCACCAAATACCCTTGCGTAATATTATTAGCCCCCTAGCTATGCGAAACTATTCATCTAGTTGCGAAGTATTAGAAGCCAGAATAACTATGATGTTGTATAGGTTTTGAAAATTAACAATTGAACCAGTTGAAATTGAGTTATGCAACTCATATTTCGTTTCTAGAATCCCAAGCGACCCATGATGATGATGATGAAAAAGTTTTATTGAAACGAATCGATAACCAACCTGGAGAGTCGTGGTAATGCCCGTTCATTTTTGCTGGAGAATCAGTCGCCAGCTGCGAAGCAGTCACACTTCGGGTTTGAAGCGTACCAGTTTTTGAAGGCGATGATGCGTTCGGCTGAAATATGTGAGTAACGAACATTAATGACAACTCATCGTCAATGTCCGCGACCATACAACTATGGTCGAATAATAAATAATCGAAGTTTACCTCATCTAAAAGCTGCCTAAGCCTTTGAAGTTGGGCTTCTAATTGTCGATTGTGATCCTCGAGTATTTGCATACGTGCCTCCAGTCTACCTTTGTGCTGTCTTAATAATTTAGCTTCGGCGATCATGTCGCAATCAGGTTGCCTAGCGCCATGTCCATCCTCCGGAGTAGATCCAGGAGTCTGTTTCGATCGTAGTCTTTCATATTCCGCTTGTAGGGTTGCATTTTCTTCCTCTAAATCTCTGATCATAGCTTCCAATTCCTCTCTTTGGTCGGCGTCGATAGCTGCCATGACTTGAACAGGACTTCTTGGTACATTAACGTTATCGCCACCATTCAAACTCTGACAGTAGTGAGCTATTATTTGGTGCTCATCGTCGCTATCCGGTGTGGAATTACTTCTTGTGCGAGATAATTCTACCTCTGCCAAACGTGAGGCGTACATTTCTAATCTAGAATGCATATCTTGACTAAGGGTACTGTGCTGCGGTGATGGAGCTGGACTTTCCAAAGCGTCACCTTCCAAAACAGTCTGAACCGGGAGATAACCGACTCGTGGATGTTTTTTGAAATATCGTTTAGACTTGAATTTATTTCGCAATGCTCTAGTGAAATCTCTAACATCCTCGCCAGATGTTGTCTGTAAGATAAAAAATTTTAATTAGCTTTTTCTACATTTTTTTCTTAATTGAAAAGTGAAAAAAATGAAATAAGTTGTATACGTACAGCAGTGCAGTACTCTTGCATAGGGTGGGTCAGTTTGTGGTTCTTAGCTTTTCGACCAGAGAAGAAACAGTTTTGACACATATCAAAGTTGAAGCACTTCAGACAACGATATCTGAAAACAAATTGTAAATAACATCAGCAATCCGGTAATTTTTTCCCCGGTAAGAAATGGGATTCTTGTAACAATCACCTGAATCCAGTGATGGGATATTCTTTACAAATATTGCATTTCGCTTGATGTTTGGCAGTTTCTGCCGCTGAAAGTCTGTGGAGAACAGGTAACCAAACCATACTCTGTGGTTCTTGTTGAAGCCAACTCAAAAAGTGAACAGCTTCAATTTCGTTTTTATCCTTCCCTGCTTTTTCGAAGCAACTTCTTACACTGGGCTCAATATTTGATCCACCGAATGCCGCAACTTCGCCAAGTTGTCTGGGTACTTGAATACAGTCGTGAAGTAGTAATCCAAGTTTTCGTTGATCCACCAATCTATTTGGATCGGCGATTAATCGGAATAAATCTGAGATAAAAAGCAAATTTTTATTTCGTCATCTTCACTATATCGGAACATCGTTGATCTGAATTTCTCTTAACTCACATCTATATTTCTCCTCCAAATGTCCTTTGCAAAGTAAAACAAGGCCCACTTTGAAAGATAGTACCCGAATCTGTCCGGTCCGTTGACTGAAAATATTTAATCTCCATCAATTGGCCGTAAATAATTTGAATGCCAGTTGCCATTATGTATAAATTATTTCACCGGTGCAGAAAATAATAAACTTTCATTACACTTTCTAGTAACTATCATTTATAAAAGGTAAAATTTGATTTCTAGAAAGATCACAAAAAATCAATCTCTTCCATTCAAAATACATGCATTTCAATCAATTTATAGATTTATTAATAAGAAAAACTGTATACGTTTTTTACAATGGCAACTAGTAAATCGTACGTAAAAAATACGTGCATTTTTCTTTTCCCTTTTAATGTATAGATGTGAAAAAAATTTCTACTCATGCATCAGTAGTACGAAATTGCTTTTTATTTTATTTCGTTTATTTGCTTTTTTTTTGATTGATTTTTATTAAGAAAACTGAACACATCAATAGAGGTAGTTTAAGAGAAATATTCACCTATCATACCTATCATATACATTGAGGAGCCAATTGATGGCCAGATCTATGCATAACGGAACTGAAACTTGCGTGGGATTATCAGCCGCTATCAATTCGTATAGTGATGTAAGGACCGTAATCATATCGGGTATATCGATCAGCTTGTCATTTTGAGCTCGTAGACCGTGCGAATCGAACTGTTCAAGTGCAGCAGAGAGGCTTAGCATATCCACTGTAAAAAATAAAGGGAACGAAAAAAAAAACAATAGTTTATTAATGAAGATAGGAGGATCATCTTACAATTAGTTTGATTCTTGCAAATACTATGTATAATTCAATGAGAAAGAAAAATGAGGCTTCATCTCATGGGTAAAAAAATTGATTGCAGTAGGTATGTTGAAAAATAATTCTCACAGCATAATCGCTTCTGCACAGTGCGTAATTTCATTGCAGTTCTGTACGCGGAAAAACGGACTTCGTTTAGGTCGGCTAGCGACGACATCAGATCTATCATTTTCGGGTGATCCCAATGGGTCGTCTCTAGTTGATGGCTGTAATTTTGAATAATCGTTATTGTATCATTAGTTTTTGATTAGGCCAATTTTTGAGAATTTTATTGCTGGATTATACTATAAAGGGGTTAGTAAGAGAAAAAAGAAACTTACTTTATATAGTAAGGCACTTTGGCTGGCGTCAGTGCTCTTTCCCATGGTGGCTCAACGCTGCCCGCAAGGAAAGCCTGGCTACCTGGGGTGCTGCCATCCTTTCCGAATCCGTTCAAGAGCTTATATCGTTCGTCTACAGCTACTTGTAAAACTTTCCATCTGTTAACAGATTGAAAGTGTTTTATTGAAAGTTCATCAATGTTCGAAATAGCCCGATGATCATTGACGATAATAATCAATGCAATAAACTGCATCTCGAATTATTGGAAGTGTTAGAAAGAATAAATCGTCCAACAATTATGTATTCTATTGTTCTGTGTAGATGAGAGCTTATCATATATTCCTTTTTGTTTTTATGCAGTTTTGAATTTTACCTGACGTTGAGATCTTCTAGTTTAGCGAGTAAAGCGTGGGATACGATAACGCTGCTCGACGCAAATATGCTTGCTTGGTCATTCGTGTCTTCGATATTTCTTTGGATCGGACCGAGACGATCACCGAATTTTCGTAACTGTTCCAACATTTCTGTCGCCTCACTTGAATCTGTTGGGTTCTGCCAGCTTCCTTGAAGAGCCTCAGCCGCAGCCATTCTCGATGATAAATCCTCCAACGATTTTTGGAAGACACACATTTTCTGAAAAGGTGAATGAGTACTTTAAAATCGATATATTCGCGCGTGTTTATTCAAAATATATTGACAATTTGATTGAATCTGGGTGATCCAGTAGAAAAAGTAACTAACACCATGCTGACAATGGGGTATTTTTAAAGTCAAGCGTAAGACGCTTCACGAGCGTATCGTGACCTCAGACACATGATGAGCTTAAGCTAGGAATAAGTTCCATTGAAATATCCTAGATTGTTCACTTTTTAGATCGATAGATTGGCGATCACTCGATCGATCTCACAGATAAAATTATTTGGCCTACAAATTTAGATATTTGAGACCAAAATAGATAAGATGACCGTATGGATCAGTTTTATTTGCAGACCTGAGTATCAAGAATGATATCAATAGTGGTTGGACTTGTTCGCTTTATATTAATGACACAATAAACGCAATTCAGTTCAATTATCATTCTGCACCTCTATTTTCATCGTCTCAGTACTCATAAAATCAACGTCACTAATAAATTATTTAAATGCTCGCAGATGATTCGAAGGATTGTGAGGACCCATTGGCCTTATTCAGTCGCCGAACAGCGCCAGAAAATCGGAGAGGCTTCGAGGACAAAACACGAAGATGAGCATGGAAAAATGCCGATTTTGCGGGTCATGAACAAGATGCATGTGACTCATGAATGAGTTATAGTGTGACAAGCAATTGTGATTTTTTAGAACATTTACAAGAACTATTCTTTACCGCAAAATCAATTGATGTTTCAACAAATTGTTCATTGCAAAATTAAGGTGTGGATCAATCCACAATTTGCAATCAAGAAGCGTCAATATGTAAATTATATTTTCGACACATCAATAAATGGAGAAAACTTTTCAAATTGATAATTGATTTATTTGATCACTCCCCTATTCCAAAAATATGAAAAAAACATCTAGAGACGTCCAGTTAACATCGTCATATGCATGCGATCATTCAATCATGCTTTCACACAAACCGGAACTGATAATGTAGATCTCTAGAATGCCGGCCCTGAAAATTAAAAGTTTGCCGAAAAGTGGAGATTTGTATCAGGAGAACAGGAAACCCGAGGAGGTGGTCCGAAACTTGGTGCCTCATCATGTGCATGCATTCAATCCTTCATGATTATTCCTAGTCTGATAGAGAGAGCGACCAATTCTTTGCAGGACAAACTATATGCCTGCCCTGTGTATTTATTTATTCAATAAATCGTAGATTGAGAAGAAAAAGAATAATTTATAGCTTTAGAACAGCGTTTCCGAATTTCCTAATTTAGGCCAAAAAATTTTCCGAGTATCAGGAGAACAGGAAAACCGAGGAGGTATTCCAAAACCTGGTGCCTCATCATGTGCATGCGTTCCACCCTGTTTCTTTATTCCTAGTATGAAAGAGAGAGCAACTAATGCATTGCAGGACTGACTGCATGCATGCCTGTGTCTTCAATCGTTCAATCATGCTTTAAATCAGAGCCGGTAATGCAGATCTCTAGAATGCCGGCCCTAAAAATTGAAAGTTTGCCGAAAAGTAGAGATTTGTATCAGGAGAACAGGAAACCCGAGGAGGTGGTCCGAAACTTGGTGCCTCATCATGTGCATGCATTCAATCCTTCATGATTATTCCTAGTCTGATAGAGAGAGCGACCAATTCTTTGCAGGACTAACTATATGCCTGCCTGTGTATTTATTTATTCAATAAATCGTAGATAGAAGAAAAAGGGAATAATTTATAGCTTTAGAACAGCGTTTCCAAATTTCCTAATTTAAGCCAAAAAATTTTCCGAGTATCAGGAGAACAGGAAAACCGAGGAGGTATTCCAAAACCTGGGGCCTCATCATGTGCATGCGTTTCACCCTGTTTCTTTATTCCTAGTATAAAAGAGAGAGCAACTGATGCATTGCAGGACTGACTGCATGCATGCCTGTGTTTCCAATCGTTCAATCATGCTTTAAATCAGAGCCGGTAATGCAGATCTCTAGAATGCCGGCCCTGAAAATTGAAAGTTTGCCGAAAAGTAGAGATTTGTATCAGGAGAACAGGAAACCCGAGGAGGTGGTCCGAAACTTGGTGCCTCATCATGTGCATGCATTCAATCCTTCATGATTATTCCTAGTCTGATATAGAGAGCGACCAATTCTTTGCAGGACTAACTATATGCCTGCCTGTGTATTTATTTATTCAATAAATCGTAGATAGAAGAAAAAGGGAATAATTTATAGCTTTAGAACAGCGTTTCCAAATTTCCTAATTTAAGCCAAAAAATTTTCCGAGTATCAGGAGAACAGGAAAACCGAGGAGGTATTCCAAAACCTGGTGCCTCATCATGTGCATGCGTTTCACCCTGTTTCTTTATTCCTAGTATAGAAGAGAGAGCAACTGATGCATTGCAGGACTGACTGCATGCATGCCTGTGTCTTCAATCGTTCAATCATGCTTTAAATCAGAGCCGGTAATGCAGATCTCTAGAATGCCGGCCCTGAAAATTGAAAGTTTGCCGAAAAGTGGAGATTTGTATCAGGAGAACAGGAAACCCGAGGAGGTGGTCCGAAACTTGGTGCCTCATCATGTGCATGCATTCAATCCTTCATGATTATTCCTAGTATGATAGAGAGAGCGACCAATTCTTTGCAGGACTAACTATATGCCTGCCTGTGTATTTATTTATTCAATAAATCGTAGATAGAAGAAAAAGGGAATAATTTATAGCTTTAGAACAGCGTTTCCAAATTTCCTAATTTAAGCCAAAAAATTTTCCGAGTATCAGGAGAACAGGAAAACCGAGGAGGTATTCCAAAACCTGGTGCCTCATCATGTGCATGCGTTTCACCCTGTTTCTTTATTCCTAGTATAGAAGAGAGAGCAACTGATGCATTGCAGGACTGACTGCATGCATGCCTGTGTCTTCAATCGTTCAATCATGCTTTAAATCAGAGCCGGTAATGCAGATCTCTAGAATGCCGGCCCTGAAAATTGAAAGTTTGCCGAAAAGTGGAGATTTGTATCAGGAGAACAGGAAACCCGAGGAGGTGGTCCGAAACTTGGTGCCTCATCATGTGCATGCATTCAATCCTTCATGATTATTCCTAGTATGATAGAGAGAGCGACCAATTCTTTGCAGGACTAACTATATGCCTGCCTGTGTATTTATTTATTCAATAAATCGTAGATTGAGAAGGAAAAGAATAATTTATAGCTTTAGAACAGCGTTTCCAAATTTCCTAATTTAAGCCAAAAAATTTTCCGAGTATCAGGAGAACAGGAAAACCGAGGAGGTATTCCAAAACCTGGTGCCTCATCATGTGCATGCGTTTCACCCTGTTTCTTTATTCCTAGTATAGAAGAGAGAGCAACTGATGCATTGCAGGACTGACTGCATGCATGCCTGTGTCTTCAATCGTTCAATCATGCTTTAAATCAGAGCCGGTAATGCAGATCTCTAGAATGCCGGCCCTGAAAATTGAAAGTTTGCCGAAAAGTGGAGATTTGTATCAGGAGAACAGGAAACCCGAGGAGGTGGTCCGAAACTTGGTGCCTCATCATGTGCATGCATTCAATCCTTCATGATTATTCCTAGTATGATAGAGAGAGCGACCAATTCTTTGCAGGACTAACTATATGCCTGCCTGTGTATTTATTTATTCAATAAATCGTAGATTGAGAAGGAAAAAAATAATTTATAGCTTCAGAACAGCGTTTCCAAATTTCCTAATTTAAGCCAAAAAATTTTCCGAGTATCAGGAGAACAGGAAAACCGAGGAGGTATTCCAAAACCTGGTGCCTCATCATGTGCATGCGTTCCACCCTGTTTCTTTATTCCTAGTATGAAAGAGAGAGCCACTAATGCATTGTAGGACTGACTGCATGCATGCCTGTGTCTTCAATCGTTCAATCATGCTTTAAATCAGAGCCGGTAATGCAGATCTCTAGAATGCCGGCCCTGAAAATTGGAAGTTTGCCGAAAAGTAGAGATTTGTATCAGGAGAACAGGAAACCCGAGGAGGTGGTCCGAAACTTGGTGCCTCATCATGTGCATGCATTCAATCCTTCATGATTATTCCTAGTCTGATAGAGAGAGCGACCAATTCTTTGCAGGACTAACCATATGCCTGCCTGTGTATTTATTTATTCAATAAATCGTAGATAGAAGAAAAAGGGAATAATTTATAGCTTTAGAACAGCGTTTCCAAATTTCCTAATTTAAGCCAAAAAATTTTCCGAGTATCAGGAGAACAGGAAAACCGAGGAGGTATTCCAAAACCTGGTGCCTCATCATGTGCATGCGTCCCACCCTGTTTCTTTATTCCTAGTATGAAAGAGAGAGCAACTAATGCATTGCAGGACTGACTGCATGCATGCCTGTGTCTTCAATCGTTCAATCATGCTTTAAATCAGAGCCGGTAATGCAGATCTCTAGAATGCCGGCCCTAAAAATTGAAAGTTTGCCGAAAAGTAGAGATTTGTATCAGGAGAACAGGAAACCCGAGGAGGTGGTCCGAAACTTGGTGCCTCATCATGTGCATGCATTCAATCCTTCATGATTATTCCTAGTCTGATAGAGAGAGCGACCAATTCTTTGCAGGACTAACTATATGCCTGCCTGTGTATTTATTTATTCAATAAATCGTAGATAGAAGAAAAAGGGAATAATTTATAGCTTTAGAACAGCGTTTCCGAATTTCCTAATTTAAGCCAAAAAATTTTCCGAGTATCAGGAGAACAGGAAAACCGAGGAGGTATTCCAAAACCTGGTGCCTTATCATGTGCACGCATTCCACCCTGTTCCTGTATTCCTAGTATGAAAGAGAGAGCAACCAATGCATTGTTCGACTGACTGCATGCATGCCTGTGTCTTCAATCGTTCAATCATGCTTTAAATCAGAGACGGTAATGCAGATCTCTAGAATGCCGGCCCTGAAAATTGAAAGTTTGCCGAAAAGTGGAGATTTGTATCAGGAGAACAGGAAACCCGAGGAGGTGGTCCGAAACTTGGTGCCTCATCATGTGCATGCATTCAATCCTTCATGATTATTCCTAGTATGATAGAGAGAGCGACCAATTCTTTGCAGGACTAACTATATGCCTGCCTGTGTATTTATTTATTCAATAAATCGTAGATTGAGAAGGAAAAGAATAATTTATAGCTTTAGAACAGCGTTTCCAAATTTCCTAATTTAAGCCAAAAAATTTTCCGAGTATCAGGAGAACAGGAAAACCGAGGAGGTATTCCAAAACCTGGTGCCTCATCATGTGCATGCGTTTCACCCTGTTTCTTTATTCCTAGTATAGAAGAGAGAGCAACTGATGCATTGCAGGACTGACTGCATGCATGCCTGTGTCTTCAATCGTTCAATCATGCTTTAAATCAGAGCCGGTAATGCAGATCTCTAGAATGCCGGCCCTGAAAATTGAAAGTTTGCCGAAAAGTGGAGATTTGTATCAGGAGAACAGGAAACCCGAGGAGGTGGTCCGAAACTTGGTGCCTCATCATGTGCATGCATTCAATCCTTCATGATTATTCCTAGTATGATAGAGAGAGCGACCAATTCTTTGCAGGACTAACTATATGCCTGCCTGTGTATTTATTTATTCAATAAATCGTAGATTGAGAAGGAAAAAAATAATTTATAGCTTCAGAACAGCGTTTCCAAATTTCCTAATTTAAGCCAAAAAATTTTCCGAGTATCAGGAGAACAGGAAAACCGAGGAGGTATTCCAAAACCTGGTGCCTCATCATGTGCATGCGTCCCACCCTGTTTCTTTATTCCTAGTATGAAAGAGAGAGCAACTAATGCATTGCAGGACTGACTGCATGCATGCCTGTGTCTTCAATCGTTCAATCATGCTTTAAATCAGAGCCGGTAATGCAGATCTCTAGAATGCCGGCCCTAAAAATTGAAAGTTTGCCGAAAAGTAGAGATTTGTATCAGGAGAACAGGAAACCCGAGGAGGTGGTCCGAAACTTGGTGCCTCATCATGTGCATGCATTCAATCCTTCATGATTATTCCTAGTCTGATAGAGAGAGCGACCAATTCTTTGCAGGACTAACTATATGCCTGCCTGTGTATTTATTTATTTGATAAATCGTAGATTGAGAAGAAAAAGAATAATTTATAGCTTTAGAACAGCGTTTCCGAATTTCCTAATTTAAGCCAAAAAATTTTCCGAGTATCAGGAGAACAGGAAACCCGAGGAGGTGGTCCGAAACTTGGTGCCTCATCATGTGCATGCATTCAATCCTTCATGATTATTCCTAGTCTGATAGAGAGAGCGACCAATTCTTTGCAGGACTAATTATATGCCTGCCTGTGTATTTATTCATTCAATAAATCGTAGATTGAAAAGAAAAAGAATAATTCAGAGCTCCAGAACAGCGTTTCCGAATTTTATAATTTGGGCCAAAAAATTTTCCGAGTATCAGGAGAACAGAAAAACCGAGGAGGTATTTCGAGACCTAGTGCCTCATCATGTGCATGCGTTCCACCCTTTCTCTTTATTCTTAGTATGAAAGAGAGAGCAACTAATGCATTGCAGGACTGACTGCATGCATGCCTGTGTCTTTAATCGTTCAATCATGCTTTAAATCAGAGACGGTAATGCAGATCTCTTGAATGCCGGCCCTGAAAATTGAAAGTTTGCCGAAAAGTGGAGATTTGTATCAGGAGAACAGGAAACCCGAGAAGGTGGTCCAAAACCTGGTGCCTCATCATGTGCATGCATTCAATCCTGTGTATGTCATCATACTCCTGAGCCAAATGATCGCGACATCATTTTGTTGCTTGCAGGCGTGATTACATGTATGCATGTGTATTGAATCATTCAGACATACTCCAACACAGCGGAAGTGACAATGAAGAGCTCCAGAATACCGTTTCCGAAAATGCGAATCTTGGCGAAAACCTGAATTTGGCATCAGGAGAACAGCAGAGTCGAGGAAGTGTTACGAACTACGCGCATGCATGAGACGAACCGGGCCTGATGTCTCTAGATGTTTTCCGTTGTTTTATTGCAAGAGTGTGGACATGCACGGACATATAATTCGTAAGAAATATCAAATTTTGAAATTAGGGAGTAGTCAATTTTTATTGTTGAATCATGGCTACACAATAAATAATAATCACATTACATCATAATTATTCAAATCAGTCGCAAAAGTACTGCGCATATAAATTTGCAATATAATTAATTACTAGTTTTTAGTTACTAGACACATTCAAAATATAGCAGATGCTGTATCGCGTTTTGTGTTCCAGAAGTGAGGCTCAGGTGCTCCGTAGGCATCGCATATATCTGCAGAATAAGAACACAGAGTTAGGGTCAATAATAGTGTTATCCAAATTGCGGCTCGTTTGATTCACCAATGTACAGGTGAACAGTAACTTATCTTCTATCATCACGAAGAGTCGAGAGTTTTGGAATTGAAAATTAGACACCCAATGAATCGATAAAATATTTAATGTCCAGCTCCACAAATAGTAAAAATAATAAGAATATAGCCGTCGATTTTGTTCCGAGTTCAGGGTCAAAATTAATGTACTTTGAGCTCACGAATGGAAATCTGATCTACCTGGAGAAGAAACGGAGGTATTATGAATTTTCTAACTTCAGAATTCCTCAAAACAAATCTTTTTCTCATTCCCGTACTACCATATGTTCTCAGGGAAATATGTAGAGATGCTAATTGTAATATCCTGAACTAATCGTAATTTCGTGTGGTTTCTCCTCATATCTTTCAGCATTATGAATGAGCATGGTGGCACATCATTTTATACTGTCTGTGACCCTAAAGACCGTGTTAAATTGCCACGATGACCTCGGGGAGCGAATGTTAAACAGTTACATACGAAACTAAAGCTATAAGCATTTATCGCTGCTAAAACAAGTTAAATTCAAATAAAAGAGACAAAGATATACTGCAGGAAGGAGGGGCGGGGGGGAATTCTCGGGGTTCTTCCCCAGAATTAATTATCCCTGCCGAGCATCATCGGGACTAACCGGACTATAACCAACTTCGAGATGAGCTCGAGAAGGCCCGTAGCTGTATCGCATGGGGATTCGCTGGTTTTACATACATTTTTTTTTCCGGTACTTATTTCAGTTAGTAATAGATTTTGCTTTTACTTCTTTTTGTTTTCTGCAACAACGTGCACAGGCGTCGCGACGTCGTTAGTTATAATGTAGCCGGTCGAGCAATTAAAGTTAACCCCCTAAGTCCACCACGGAGTTAAATTATCGCGGAATTTAAGAAGTTAATTGTCTGGGCGCCATAAGAAAACTCCCTATGAAGCAAAGCAATGCTTTTTACTAATAAAATGGCATCCGCGCGACCTCCGTTTTCCTTCCCTGTGAAAAAATAAACCATCGAAAAACCGTATACACGACAAGTTTATTTTTATTTTTTAATTTTTTTTCGTTAAAACAAATTACAGAACTACGTAATTAGTCCATACATTGACACAGACTAGATTGTTACTCCCTACATTTCAAAGAGACTCATTTACCAAAATTAATTTCTTTCCTAAGCGAAGTTATTGCCGTTCGTATAGGTATGCATATACAGTTAAGTTTCGCGTTCCTAACTAAGAGACAAAGAAATTGTCTTTAACGGCCTCACCGGAGATGACTCACCAACGATATGATGACGCCTGGCATTTTGCCACCGAGAACTTCTGCAGGACCGTCTATTATTATAAGTTCTCTCAGAGTTCGTAGTACTCAAAAGACCTTAACCCTGCCCCTCAACCCCGCATTAGGTATATTTGTACAACTTTGACACTGACTCAGACAAAAAACAAAATCATTTTCTTTTTTCTACTCTTGAGCTCACAACGGAAAATCGTCAATGACGATATTGAATAAAATATGGACTTTATTTGAAGAACGAAAAAAAAAACCCAAAAATTTACCCACACGTTCACGAACGCTTGCGGTTTGTTCACCGGCGGTTTATGGTGACCATTTTCATCCCGTATAAGGTGTGAAATTGTTGAGTGTATTTGATAGTTTATATATCTACTGCACAGGTACAACCATTGTGCGTATATTTTTCGTGTGCGTATCTGTTTAATGTGCATACATATACCTGTGCGCCAGGTATACGTCTTTGGTAACGTCACGTCGTCGTCGACGCCCGCATGATGCTGCAGGCGTTTAGTAATCGCAGTACACGATCTGGAACTTCGTACCGCCCACCGTGACAAAGGATTAGCCAACAACCGTCAACGTAAGTCTCAGCCCTGCTGAAATCAAACTCCGCGTCTCTAAACTTGATGCTGCTGATGCTGCTGCTGCTCCAGTCTGCTCGTATGTGCAGGTAGACTGAAACCAGCTCCTCCGTTCCATTCTATCCAACCGAAAGTTCATCCGAGAAATTAAACACAAAGCTGTGTATTGTACATTGCAATTAAAGAGAAAAAAAAAAAAATAAAAAAAAAATTTGAAAATTACGACAAAATATGATACAGGATTTTTTTTTTTTTTAAATATTTTGCATACATACCTTAAGTTGCGTGGTAAATCTTCGTTTCGAATAATATTTGCTGGAAAATTTAATTTTACGGTATAATTTTCGTTCACATCCACCGTCTACTCTGACGTTAATTTTTACTTATGTATGATTTTTTACAGATTTGTTTTACACGACGTACGTTAAGGCGGTCTTATTTATGATCTTTGGATTTATTGGGCCCTTAAATTGAGATCGCATACAAAGGTTATCTTCTTATCGCGTTTTCTACTCTTATCGAAAACCGGATATATGAAGAGAGGGGAGTTGAGGGTGGCTCGAACATGGTTGTAGCGGAGAAACGCAGATAGAGAGTCATGGATAAACCGTTTGTGTAGATAAGCCGAAGATAGGATAACTCTGCCTATAGGTAGAAATCCAGGAAATCAGATACGATCACGCAATACCCACGTTTGGATATAATTAACTTCGTACCTACTGATCGGCACATAACGTGTCTCCGGTCTACACAACAAGCAAGTTTGCTTTATAGATTACGAGGAATTGAAACTGCATGAGCGCATCTGCAGTAATATGAGAGGGTGAAGAAAAATCGAAAAAATCGATCGAGAAAATAATAATCGAGGGTAATTTATAGACGTATGATCCGATTACAAATATAGGAGAAGGCTTGGCAAAATGGGGTACCCCAAAAATTTTTTGTAAAGATTCTTCAAAATAATCGAAAAGGACTTCAGACATCATTCTGGATTTAAAAACTTTTTTTATTTCACGGTTCGCTCAAGTACCCCGTTTTACCCTACCTGCCCTTACTCATACACTGCAACTACTAGAAAAAGAAAGTATATTCGAAAAATGTCTGGGGGAAAAAAATATAAAGTAAATAATTAGATGACGTTTGTCTGGATTTTCCATGGCTTCTTTATTCTGCGGGCCGTGAATGTCGGACAATATGGTTTGATTTTTAACCCCGCGTATATTTTTCTTGTTCAACAAAAGAACGAGTGGGTACTTTCACTGTACGAACTACAATAGAATTTCGCGATTCTAAACTCTATAGCAATATGTTCACAATATCTACAATGCAAGGAGTAGTCGCGAACACATCTGTCGACTGCTCGATCGAAATAGAACCAACGAAAATAAAAGAAAGAACATGAAAAAAGGGTCAAAAGGGGCATCGAACTAAGCGATGTAATAGAATGAAAACGAAATTCTGCAAAATTCAATCGAAAATCGGTAAGAATTTTTGAACAGAATTAATTTACTAATTGATGAAATTCTTTGTAGAAAACGAAGAAAAAGGTGAATCATTTCAGTGGCGAGAGTTTGAGTTGAATTTATTTTTTTTTTTTCTGTTACTTTCGGACCCTTCAGCCCAAGTCCTTACGGAGGACAATTGATCCTCGTCGAGAATTTTAGTACTCGTATTACGTTCTACGCCACGGTTGTACATATGTAATGTGTACATGGTACATTAGTGAAGGTTGTCGGCACGTCGACGGTTGAAGATCGTAAAGGGATAAACGGGCCTTTAAGCGACGTCGATCTAGACTTCCGGTACAATTTTCCCATTCAATTCTCTCCACCGTCGCATCTGAAACCAACGGCGACCACCGAATCCCACTTCGTTCTTAGACCACCATTAATATACCTATACCTCGTAACGTATAACCATCTTAACTCTACTCTACTCTACTCTATTCTACTTTTCTCTACTTCATTCCGTCCCAACCTAACCACCGCGTCGGGATATTGTACGGAGGGAAGTAAAATAAAGCGTGAATGAGACAAGCTGTGTAACCTTTCTCAAATTTCAAACCTTCTCCCCTTACGTCCCCCTAAAATTTTTACGCCGTCGAACTTTTGGCTCCGAGAGGGTTTACTACTTCCCATCATCTATGCTCAGCGGGGTGCATTTTACGTGAGAATGGGTTGACGATATTTGCTTCATTTCTGTATTGTCTTTTTATTTCTATATTTTTGTGTGTTTCAGAAAAATTTTCTTCTGCCTATGTATCCGAATATATTCTCCAGAATACAGGGTCATCTCACGCAATACAGGATACTATCTCATCCCATTTTTCAAAGAAATGAAAATAATACGTAATAGATGAAGGACGAAGAATCTAGAAAAGCTTCTTAGCAAATTAATACCTCATTTCGCGTACGGATTATAGATAATTGGAACGCGAGCTTATTTTATATCTAAAGTACAACTATACATAGATGGGATATATCGAATATGCGGATTGCAAACAACGAGAAAAAAAAAAAAGGAAGACTGTGTCTATACAATACCGATTGAGTGCAAAAATCGAACTCTCGATAACTGTAGTGTTTCAATATAAACTACACGCGTAGCTATAATACCGGCGTCCTATGATTGGATTTTTCCAATTCTTTTGTGATTCGTTTTGATTATTGGTTTTTCATTGTTCTTGATTCCGAACCCCCGCTGATAACGACGATATCTAATTACGATCATACTAATGACATCGATCTAATTTGAACCTGCGTAATGAAGTTTGATTTTCATGTGTCAAAAAGGTATACGACGTTCACACTTATGTATAAGCTTTAGATAAGAGGATTCATTATGTCAATTACAATGGAAGGAGATTTATATAATAATCATTGGATGTTATATTGTCTTCATATTTTGCGTTTTCATCTCGTTCTCGATTTTAATTCAAACACGTACGAACACATCCGTCGAAGGCAGCAAACGCGCGACTATATCGGTATAGGTAGGTATAGGTGGAGGTACATACCGCTGCACTTACTCAACTTATATTTTCTCCTCTATTAATAATTATTTTATACCAACATCATTATCATTATCATTATCATTATAATCTTTTTTTTTATATCTACTCGTGTATTATGACCTGCACGGAAGCGATGGTCGGTGTATGCGTACAGGTAGAGGTATACATACGTATACGTATATTAACGACATCCGTCGAACTTTTAACTAATCTGGCTTTTCTTCCTTTTTTTCTCTTTTCGTTTTTCTCCAGTTTTTTTCTCCATATTTTTTATTCCCATTATCTTTTCATTAGATTTTTTTTTTTCTCCCTATAAAATACGTATACATATATACATATAAATCCCTAGAGTCTCAACCCAGTTGCATATCATTGATTTTTACGCACTCCGCCGCAGCGCAGTATAGATGTAAATGAGAAAATATTGAACAAATTGAAATACGTATATTTTACTATTATTTAATTGCAGTTCGAATATTGTTTCACGTAAATGAGAACCGTGGAAAGATAACTCCAAAAATATTCGTACATTTAGTTTAGAACATTACTTTTTTAGGATGAAATTTTTTTCGCACGATATTTTCGACCCTTCGAATATCAGCGGCGCGAGCTGTCCGCAGTTTGATGGAGAAAATGTCAGTAAAACGCACAACCGATTAACGCTCTCGGATCGTGATAGGTGAACGTTTTCGTATGAAGTTGGTTTGGATTTTGATAAATTAGTTAGATAATTATATAGGGGAAATTCCGGGACTAAGGTGAGGGGGCGGTAATCGGGGAAGAAATAAGCTGGGGCGAGTGTTTCTCGAAGGTTCGAAGGAAACCCAACGGAAGTGGAAGTGGAAGTGGAAGTGGATGTAGAGGACGTGAAAGTGAGTCGATCAGTCTTTCGTGGTTCGTTGATTCTCCACTCGATCCCAAACATTATACCCCCATATATACGGGGCTAAATTCACCCCCCTCTCAACTCGTCCATTTTGTTATTGTTATTTTTAATATTATTATCATCGTCATAACAATTTTTCAGTTTGATATTTCTTTTCATTACCTATTCGATAAAAACAAGAGCGAGTGAATTATAAATTTTACCAAGTATAATTGAGATTGATTCCACGCAGGATTGAAAAGATAAATTAAAAGAAAAAATCTATCGCGCCTTCCAGAATCTAATTTTTTTTGTCAACTATTTAATTGGAACTTATAGTTGCGGTGTGAATGGAACCTCATGGTAATAGATATCGAGGACCATAAGAGAAAGAAGAAAAAAAAACGAAAGAAAAAGAAAAGTGGAAGCCCTTCGTTAATAAAACTCAACACGTGTCGTCGTGGTATACGTTTACATATAACATGTACGAAGTAAATTATTTGTCACTCGCACGTATGACGACTTTTTTTTTTTTGGTTTCTTTAACTACATTAGTTTTTATTTGGTTTCTTTCTTGATTTTTTCGATCTGGTCATTAATTGACAGCTAATTTACGCTTCTTCGGTGTTATTTTTTTTTGAGTTTCGTTCGGTTTATCTGTAATAAAGTTTTTGCTGTTCTTTACCCAATTATTAAATGAACTCGATTCAGTACCGTCCTTTTTTCTTCGTACATTTTTTTTTTTTTTTCTATTTAATCACATTATATCAAAGAATTTGATTCATTCGATGAACCCATACGTGTATTTGTGTATGGTGAACGGTGAACCACGTGCGTTATTTATTACGATTATTACGAGGTTTATCTTTGAAATTAAATGGCATTATCGAGTTCTTCTTCTTACGAATGTGGAGAAGAAAGAAGGCAGAATGTTGGGCAAAAAAGCTTGAGAACTTGATTACTGAAATTCAGCAGATCTTCATGACGATGGTCAATATTCATAGACATCCTCATCAAAATAATTAAAATGAATTTAATTATAATTAATCGAATTATGTATAACCATGAAATGTAATGATAATTTTTCTTCGGCGTGAATTATTTCTAACGACTACGCGCGGTACTTGAAAAATTTTTTTCGTCTTCCAAATTGTTTGAGTAGTTTTTTTTTTCTCGCTGTTTTTTTTTCTCAAATTATATTCCTCAACCGAATTACACCGCATACTCCGATGTGTGTATATGTATAATATATTGGATACAATATGCACGTATTATAGTGAACAACCAGACTCTGGAATGTTGCCCGAAGTTCCCGTCGTCCACAAGATATCTCGAGGGTTCGCATACCCATATAAACGACGAAACTTGAATCTTCGCGTATGCAACGTCTTTACACTCGTACATATACACACGTATACGTAGACTTATATAATATCTTTACATGCTCCTCCTCCACGCACATATATAAATACGGTTGAAATTTGCGCCACCTTTCTATCTCTTTTTCTGTTTCTTCCTTTTTCTCTCTCTCTCTCTGTCTCTCTCTCTCTCTCTCTCTCTCTCTCTCTCTCTCTCTCTCTCTCTCTCTCTCTCTCTCTCTCTCTCTCTCTCTCTCTCTTTCACTCTCGATACTTTGCATTTCTGAGCTGTATAATATGGTACATACGGTATATGGTATAAGTTGTATGTGAAATATCGATTCGTATCGATACATGAATAAATTAATGATTTTTAAAAATTGACGTGAATTTTGCTGCATATTTCCTGCGTTTCGACGATGAACAAAAAAAATAATATCGAAGGTATACCTCTTCTTGTTCAAAGGATGAAATGACTTCGTAATAAAATTGTTCGGCCATCGACAGATCAATTTTCAAAGATGTTCTGTCTCCCTCGTCATCGTCCAGATCGTCAGGATCATCGTCGTCGTCATTTTTATCCGAATCCCCCGCACTGTAATCCTTTATCACTATACTTCGACGAGAGAGCATCTCGATTGCACTGCTTTTCACCATTTCCATGACTATTTTTTCTTTATTAATTCAGCTTCTGTTTTTCGAACAAATTTTTTTTTTTTTTCCCTTCAAAACAAGATTGCAATCACTCTAGAATAAATATATGTATATATATCATTTGATAGAAAATTTTTTTAACACACACGATTACTACTATTATTATTATTATTATTATAATTATATTAAGTATAACTTATCACAGTCGGTTTTAATTTTGGTTGCAATAAATTCGCGGTTGGTTTATCATATATTTATTTGTATCTTCCTCTTTTCGTTCTCGATAGAGTTATGAGTAAATGACGAGTCAATTAGTTAATGATTGAAAATTAATTGATTATTCAATTAATCAATTAATTGAACATCTGTTGCATATTAGGATCAATCACATCACTAAGAATTGAATTCATAAAGGAAATCCGCTGCAGTTGGTCTGCAGGACATAATTATTGTACCTTTTCGCAGATGGTTGATTACGAATGTAAGTTTTTTAAATTTTCGCGAAGCGTTCGACAACGATGACAAAGCAGCCGAACTCGTCATCATATATCAATTTGAGAAATAAATTTTTCGTTTTTTGAATCTTTGGAACTTTTGGTTTTATTATTTTTTTTTTTTTTCAAATCTTATTTCATTTCACCCTCGATGGCGAATTCATAAATGTCAGAATATCTTTTCACGTTTCTCAACGATCAAAGAATATACGAGTCACATGTTTAGCATGCTATATAAAACCACTGCACACGCGATGACCCACGGGACGCGACTGACGCGACTGAATACGAAAAAACAGAACAGGAGGCTTAAAAGCTAGGTTGTGTCTCCAGCCGCGACTCTACTATATACACACGTACATATGCACACATATGTATACACGTGCGGATGTATATATACATACATATAGTGTACATGATATTATACTCTTCGGGTGACGACGACAACTGTGACGATGAAGCCGCAAAGTAGAAGTACTCCTCTACTGCAGACTGCAGGGACGACGGTGATAAGTCCTCGACTTCGATTTTTCCTACAGCTTTTTCTCGTGCATACCGAACACCCCATGGAAAGAAAACCATTTCTTTTTCTTTCCTTTCACAATTTTTTTTTTTTTGTTTTTTTCAATTTATGACGCGCGACTGCATCGACGTAATTCCTTAGAAGAATATGATCATTAATCGTTGAAAAAAAAACCCTCAAAAATCCGAACATCTATAGCTGGAGTTTGAGTACACAGCGTATATCGTATGTATAGAGTTTCTCTATACCGAGAAACCCTACGATATATCCGGGCGCAACGCCCTTTTGCGGGATTTTATTTTATTCCATTTACTACGTGTTTTTTATTCATGTCTTTTTACCACGTGCTTTTCCAGCCCCGTCCGCCAGATTTTTATCTCGTTTTTTTTTTTTTTTTTTTTCAAATCGATACCGTTTAACGATTTATCCCGATGCGGCAAGTATTGAAAATTGAATGTAGTGTACCGTATAACACATACTTTGTGTTTTTCATGGCGGTATATCTCAAGTTGCGGAGGAGAAAAAAAAAAAATTTGAAAAAAAAAAAAAAGAAATGAAGGGAAAAAAAATGGGGATGATATTTTATAGGACCGCGTGTAGATTTTCTGCAGCTCGAAAGCGGCGCATGAATGAAATGTATGTATATCTATAATAATAATATTTAATTAAGATTCATACGCGACGAGGCGAACGAGTCCCTCGGTATCTATCGCTCCCTCTTATTTCCCCTTTACCACCACTTCATCCCTTGTCTCTCTTTCCTTCCTTCCTTCCTTTTCGCTCATCTCCCGTTCTTTTTTTTTCGTTCCCATCTCATCTCATCTCTCTGCAGTCTCGTCTTTCGTACCCAACGCAAGAAAATCTCCCCCTCGCTATCTCCTCGACCGTACGTATGTGTGTGCAATGTGCATGGTATATATCGTTACACTACAGGCGCAGCCTTTGTCTCTCAAGGAGATCGTCGTCATATAGGACTAAACGCATTTCTATAAAGGTGTGTATATATACATTTATTGCATACACATACGCATATATGTATGTGTATGCACATAGGTATACATCTTTTACCGATACTCGAGGTGTTCATATGGTGGGTATACCGCGTATATATACACACATAAATTCTCCCGATGCATGCATGCAGTTTCAGTTGCATCCGCGTACGCTGTGCACACAGCGTATGCATATTTATATATATATATATATATATATATATATATATATATATATCGCGCGCACGTATGTACGTATAGGTATTCAAAATGGTGGTGTTGGATGTCGTCGCGCTCCTGCTGCTGGTGCAAGTTTCTACGAAGAGAGTCTCGCACTACACGTAGGACTAAAATAACTCAACTATAAAAGCTGTAAAAGACCTGGGAATTTCCGAGCTGAACTTTTTACTTTTTAGTAAAATCGAATCAGCTGTACGTACGTAGGTCGACTTATAGATAAGGTATATATGTGTATCAGATCGAGAGGGTTGAAAAGTTGAATAAGGAAAACTGTATGAAAATGTAATTGCAGATATGACCCGGTAAGTTGAATGGGATATTATTATTACCATAAATTGAGTGAGTTTAAAATAATTCGTTATGCGGAAACAATTTTGGTATATTATAATTTTTATATGCATCAAGTGGCGCACTTTTATAATGTGCACCTCTCAATGAATATAATAAAAAGAAAACGATGACGTAACAGAAATTGCGAAATAATCTTGGAATATATGGGTCAAATGTTTCATCTTTCATACACTCGACCGTCTGTGGAACGCTGTTTTCTTATATACGTTGGTATATGTATATACACATGTAAATAACACATGGGTACGGTATATAAACTTACTTGGGTACATACAATAAATATACGTATGTATATAATACAAGTTTCGAGCAATATAAACTGAATATTAAAACGTGTAATTTTCTTGGCCTTATATCATGTTTTTACGGATATCCGAATCGCGTTTGAAAAATAAAATAACACGAGAACAACATTTTCAACGTGTCTTGATTTTCAAATTCCATTGGAAATTGTTGTGATGATTTTGCATATACCAGAATTATTAGCAACGTTCGATTTACGAAATGAAAGAAATATTTCTTATAATTATTTATTCATTTTGATTATTTTCATTTTTTCTTTCGACCGTCGTATTATAAAAATATACAGGTGACGATTACGATAACTTTACAGAATTGACGTGTACAATAATTTTTTAAATCGTACTAAAAACTCATAATGCGCGTAAATACACACGTAAGATACGGGGGTGTAAAGAAGATGCGGAAGAAATGAAGAACTCGATAAAAAAGAGATGAAAATGTATCGATATGGTTGAGAACGTAACTTGATGCGTTCAATTGACATCATAAGTAGAGTCCATGAATAAATCATGGAATAAATAATAAGTTATGTGGAGCTGAGAACAAAAAAAAAATGCATCTTCGATCCACACTGGAACTGCTATACGTATCCATTGTACGTCAAGTTTTTCAAGTTACAAATTGATCCGTAAATGAAGCTGTTCGGAAAAATAAATTGATAAAAAATGCTGAGTATTTGTAATTAAAAGCTCGGATAATTATTACGAAAACAAAAAAAAAGAAAAAAAAAAAAACCAATGCATTTGCCGTTCACGTTGCACGACGTTTTTATTTATTCACTGCACGGCGGGCGACCGGAATATGGGGTGTATTTGAAATTTATATTTCCCAAAGTTTTTCTGTGCAGAGATAGGTTTGTACAAAGGCATGCGGGTTCATTCCCCTCACTCGATATGGGCTTCTCTAATCAAGTATCGCAAAAACGAAAAGAAAACCAAAAAAAAAAAAAAAAAAGAAAAAACGAACGTATGAATAAAATAAACCCTTGAGACAATCGGAGCCTTTGTATATTTACACATGAAATCACCGCGGTCTCTCGCGTGAAACGTGCAGAATTTTATCGTACAGATCGAATGAAAAATTGTACGGGAAATTTGATATTTTACAAAACTGCAAACCTTTTTTTTCTTTCAATTCTTGAATTTTTCAAATTTTCTTTTTTTTTCGATTCAAATAGAGAGGGGGAAAAATCAACTTCAAGTTCTGTTCATGTAGAGAAGCTACCGGCTGCTGTAGAGAACACTCCGGACAAAGTTAATGACGTGTCTTTATTTTTCGCGAATTCTTTTTCATGTCAAGGAATACGTGCCAATCAGTTTTGGATTTTATTTATATATTTTTATAGTTCAGAGTTAGGATATAGTGGCGACTATTCACTTCGCTCGGGGTGTTCACTATGCCCAGACTTCCCCCACCCATTACGTTGAACGCTGAGGAGCTAAAACCGAATACCTGGACGTGCAGATTACATTAGATTGAAAAATTAGAATTCGTTTGTTCAGAATTGAAGAGAAAAAAAGTCAATCCGGACGCAGACAAGCAGGATTTAGATATTAAGAACCTCCAGGTTTGACCAGCGGCGTATATTCTTTTCATTTCTGTTTTTTTCATTCAAGCTTTTTCGAAAATATATATATGTACATAGAATATAACATACGTATAATACAACGCCTTTTGAGCAATTGAAAGAGAATGTCACCGGCCGACCTGACTCGCTTTGAATCAAACCGTGTCGCGTTTGCCCATTCGAAAGTATATAATACATATACCTGTATAGGTAAAATAATCTTACTATACGTGACACGGATTTCGTTCGGAGAATTATACCAACGTCTATGACATGATATTGAAGGGGAACGTTATCTTTCTCATCTCCCGTTACAAATTTAATTTGTTTATAATAACCGTGAGGTGGACCTACACCTAATGTAAATATCACATAATTATAGAACACCGACTGCGTAAGTTAAACAAACGGATAGAGTCCATCTTCTTGTAATCTTTCTTTTCTCTTCTTCTATTGCATGTATGTGATTTTTCGTCCTTGGAAGCGATCGTGATGAATATAGAGGAATAAAAATTATCCTACGAATCCTTTTCGCTATTTTTTCTAATTTTTCTAATTCCGTAATCCCGAAAACTAATTTTCATTCTTTCCGCTTTTCCGCAATATGGCGTTCATCTACACGACGCGCATGGGGGTGAAAGAAGGAGGAAAAAAGTAGAAATGCGTAAAAACAGAAATAGTTTTAAGCACAGTGCAGCTCGCGTGAACAAAAGAAGTAGGTAAATGAGTAAAGGGAATAAAGAAGAAACCGCAAATTGTTAACCGTATTTTATATTCTCTTCATCCTCTCGGAGCGTTACGTGTAGGTAAGCATACGGGACATATGGAGGGTGATAAAAACAAACGATATAAACTTAACACCACGTTCTGAAATATTCAAAACGACGTGACGACTGCGTGTGATATATGTATAAAAAATATCTATACCGCATAGGTACATGGAAGAAAAAAAAAAAGGTTCAAAAATAAAAACCGTATCTCATTTAACGTTTCTAGAATAATTCATAACTCTCGACGTTCCGCCTCATGATATATACATGCCTTACATATACTTGTACCGCAATCAAAGACATTCCTCTCTTTAATATACAACAGACGCTATGGAAGACTCGTGTCAGCGATTCAAAGATTTTTTTCACTTTTTTTTATTTTCCAATTTTTTTTCTTAAACTGACATACGTCTCTATATTTGGTTTACAATGCCGATTTGACTCACGCGTGACGAAAATGTGTAGATTATAATTATCAGAAAAATAAAATTCTTAAAATTTTAATTACGTACGTTTATTAACGAAAAATAATTAAATAGCGAATGTTTGAAGACGTATTCGTGTACTTGGATACACAGCAATATTTCTCCTTTTCTATGTATGATGAAATTAAATAATGAAGGTAAATTTAACGGTCAGTTGAACTTGAAAGTTGAGAACGGAACGGGAGTGGAGACTAAACGTTATAAAGTGGTAGTTTCCGCTCTAAGCTTTCGTTCAAATTTAGCCTTAAACTTTCCCACCGTAAATTAGGTAATAATAACGATACTACGGCACCTACAATGCAAGGGACATATGTCTTTTAACGAATTTTTTTTTTTTTTTACAAAGTGGTTGCGTTAAACGCGGACCTAGCACTTTTCAAGTTCAATGTTCTGAGCGACAATTATTAATTAAGCAATTAAAGTTACGTTTATGTTAAAAAGCATCGTCACGCAACTCGATTTAAGCTTTCAATTTGTTAATATAGATTGTTAAAATTATAATAGGACCTTTGAAAATTCGATTGTCAGACGTGATTCGATAAACGAATTAGATAGAAGAAAAAAAACGTCAAATTTCTAAGTTAATTTAGTCTGGGCATACGTGATTTGAGGCTAATTGAAATTTGAGAAGGCTGCTATAAGATTATGATTTTTTAAAGTATACAGATAATTTCTCTCCATCTTCATCGAATGAAAATTGTACAATGTTATCTATACGTCTTCATCAGGTTATCAATCGAATGCCAATGAAATGAGAAAAAAATCGAAAGAAAAACAAGAAATCGTGCGGATGTATGTTCATCGTTATAATTATACGTTAACAACATCTGGCAAGCGATACGAGTAAACGAAGAAATTAGGTTAGAATTTATCGAGTAATTAACCAATTAGTAAACTCACCAATTGAATGAATAAGTACCGGAGTAATTTTCATTGGAATTTCTGTATCGCTTCAGAAAATCAAAGATAATAACTTTCCCCAGCGTGCATGTAAAAACTTCCGCGTGGGTTTCGATGAAGAAAAAGAGAGAAAAAAGAGTATCAAACATAAAAAACTGGAATAATAAAAATTCCCGATTCAAAAAGTAACACCACATTCGATTTTTACCATTTTTACCATATGATAAATGAAGTGAAATCACACCTCCTTTTATCGATGGTACGCGTGGTTTATACTTGAAAAATGTTTGGCAGATTATTTTTCCATCATCGTTGGGCGTTCCTCGAATTTTTGATTTTTTCTCCCAGACTTTTTGATATCCGTTTATTGTAATTTCCGTACGATGTATATCACTAGGGTAAATAGAACCGTTGTGTGAATGAATATATATGCACACATATGTAAACGCGGTGTTGATACATTTCCTGCGTGATATAGTTTTATGTATTAATAATTGACAAAGAGAAAATAGAAAAAAATAAAAGAAAATAAAATGAAAAACGAAAAATCAAACCGGTAGTCCGTTCATTCCACACGCGATTTGGTAGACACAAATGCAGCTGTGCATCCCATGTTATATACATAAACACCTATATGTACATAAAACGACTGAATAAATAAAATGTTCTATTTACACTATAATATGTATGAGCTTTGGAAATACATGTGTGTGCACCTATACGGGCACGCATGGAAATCGGGAGGCAGCGATTTTCGAAGTACAATTTTAATTGATACGTTTTAACATTTTTTTTTTTTTTCTCGCAGTTAAATTTTTTGTCAATTTCATTTCCGTGCTTCGAATGTTTCGGTAGCACCGCGCCGAGGGGTTAAATCTGGTAAGAATTTGCAAAGTTTTTGATAATTAATTCAAAAGTGAACTTTCCAAAGCTTCGATATTACAAAATGGAAGACGGTCGATTTAATAATTCAAAAGGTGCGATGTTTAAGTTTAAGTTTAAGTTTAAGCTTGCAGCAGCAATCGCTGCGCTTATTCCGTATGCATTCATTCGGTTTTCGGGTTGGGTTTTCAGCATTTGGCAGACCGAACTGGGTATATATATCCAGATATCTAGTAACTCCTTTCTATATATACATACCCGACAGTCGAGTACTAAGTACATATATTCTCCTGATTGGGCTAGCCAACGAACTTTGTCTATTTTGCATACCTAACTACGCCCTACGTCTATAGAACATCGTTTCGGACCGTATAGAATTCAGAGCTGACTTTTACTCACGGATTCCCTTTTCTTTCTCTACTTCTTTTTTTTTCTTTCATTTTTTGTTTCATGTCATTTTCTCATTCGTTTTATACTTATTACAAGGCTCCAACTGTTCAAGAAAATCAACAGAAGAATTGAAAAAAAAAAATCGTAAAATTTTATCGCACTGTGTATACCCTATATAAATAAAACAACGTCGACAAATTAATGGTCCATAATTGTTTCGGCTGTTTAAATTACTTCCGGTAATATAATCTCTTCTCAACACATTCGACTTTGGTTTTGTTCGTTCCATTTTTTTATCTACTAATTTTTTTTCTCGTGAGGCACTGGACTAAAATACACCGATGCTTTTTCTTTCTTTCTTCACAAGGTGAAAAAGCTCGACGATTCGAAAATTCGATTATTCATATTTCGATATTGCGAGGAAGAAAGAAAGTCTTTTTTCCCTTCGGTTTTTCACTTCTCTAATTTATATTTTCATCGTCGATCAAACTTGGAGATCATTATTATTCGTTATGAAAACGGTACAGCTGTAAATGAGAAAACAAATTCGTCACATTTATCACTGGAAATATTTCTGCGGAATGGTAATAATCCCGTTCAACAGTTTACGTCACGTCCTTCGGATGCGGACGAAAAAAGGCAGATGGGAAAAAAATAGACTAAAATTGGAAAAAAGAGAGAGGAAGAGATACTCATTTATTTCCCGTTTTGAGCAATGAAACTTTCGTTTCTCATTCAACTTCTACTACACGGTACATATATATACATATACGTACGCGTACGTACATACACGTACATAAGATGATGGAAAATATACCGCTGTATAATGTATGAGTGTATTCAAATTCTACATTCTCCGATCTTCGCTGTGAATCTAGATGTTGAAGAATATTGCAGAAAGAGTTGAAAGGTCAGAATGAGATAGTAAGGAAAAAGAAAAAAAAATTGATATATCTTAGCCGGGATCAAATTCTGAGGGGGACCCGAGGGCACGGAGCTTTCGAGTTGTTCTATGAGAAATAAAATGTTGGTAAGACAATCGGTGCAGTTTTATCTCGAATTACTTTCTTATATCCCATTCTTTGATCAGGAGAAATTGAGCTGCCATACCACGCCGTGTAACATAGCGACGACGACTACGACTGCTTCGACTAAACGTCGCGAGGCGCGGGGCGGCTGAGTGCCAGGTAAAGAACAATTGTCTTACGATCAAGATCGCCTTTTATATAGGTATATATATATATATATACACAATATACACTTATCTCGAGAAAATCTTCTTTATACGACCATTCGTTTTCTTCGTTTTAGATTGGTGGTACGGTACGAAACACCTACGGGCATTTTGTTTCCGATAAATTCTTGGATCTCAAGTTTATACCACTGAGAAAAGCGAGGTATATAAAAAAAGAACGAAAAGCAAATCTGAGGAGCACGATATCCACGAGGTAAAGATTCTTCGACACGAGAAAAAAAAAAAAAAAGAACAGAACTCTTTCTCTTTTTCTCTTTCTTTAGTTACCCAGAAAATGCTCCGGTTACAACGTGGGACGTTGACCGTGCGCTTTTCAATTTCCCAGCTTGTTAGCACTTGGTTTGTTATTTCTAAGACTGTATATAACATCGAAGAGCTGAATACCAGCTCGGCGGAGGCTTTACTCGGAAAGATGTTTGAAAGTCTTAAAATTACCGTCTTATGGGTGAGAAAAGCGCGTTGTTCTTTCTCTATAGAGTACGTACTGCAAGTTGGGTACACACAAAAGTACGCCGTACATACACATCTAATACATGGAGAAAAAAAGGTTTTTCCCAAAAAACAAAGTCTTACAAATATTTAAATAACTTTTCAGATTAGCGGACCAGCGGCGAGGAGTAGATTTGTTTACTCGAGTCTTTGTACCGCCAGGTGTATCTGGACCGGTATATTCTCTCACTTCCGTCACTTCCCTTTTATCGGTTAGAAAATAACGCAAAATATATAAAATAAAATGTACCCAGCGTTTTACTTTCCTGTAAAATTATACCCGTATACACACAGCGAAGATTTTTCAACGCCATGAATATTCATGCAAACTTTATACCGTAATTTAATGTTCGCTTTTCAAGCTCACAACAAACATTCTGTGAAACAACGCGGAAATCAAAGAATCGAGCATAAACGTTCACCATTTTTCCCTTATTTTTCCCTTTTTTACTACCATCTCTTTACGTCGTACTCGTTACACGGTGTTGTCGGTATTTCCTACTACCTGCAATTGCGGGGATAACTATTATTAAGAAAAAAAGCTTCTCGTTTTATTATATCGAGCCACTGCAAAACACGCCCTAGAGCTGATCTCCGGTAAACGTTGCCCAAAGTCATTTTGGTAAATGGAAGACTCTCGCGATAAAGAGAATTGTTCCATAAAATATATATATATACACTTATTAACCCTTTCCAAGGTCTTGGTCCAAACGACGGTCGTCATATAACACAGAAAGAAAGAAAGAGGTAGAAAAATTGTCGCTCATATTCTCTTTCTTCCCTATGACGAGAAAAAAAAAAAAAACGAAAAAATCACCCCCACTTCAAAAAAATATAAACGCACGCGCGAAGTGGATCGACACGCTTCGCGTGTATCGCCCCGTGAAACGAGCGGAGATTTCTTCTTTTTTTTTTTTCTGTTCATCTCCTTCATTTTTTACACGTGTGAAACGCACGACCGCGTAAAGTTCGAATGGAGATGCATGCGGCGGTGGGTACGTAACGCTTGGTATGTACAGTAGGATTTTCTGCACGATGTGAATCGTCGCGTATGTACTCACGTTTGTAGTATCGTCGAGCTTTCGCTTCCAGGCATCGCTGCGTTCGATCAGAGCGTTCCATTGCTCCGATAGTTTGTTCACTTCCCTGCGAATGCTCCTCGTCAATTCTCGTGCTTGTTCCTCGACGCTTCTGTACCCCCTCGAATCCCCGTCCAATTCTCTGCCTGCTGAGAGAAAAGTAAAAATGTAGGAAAAAAGCGGAACCGATTGAATGATTGTTGAAATTTTTCATGGTTCCGTTATTGTCTCGGTTCATCTGGATTTCCGTTACATCCGATCGCTAAATTACGGATCTAATGGTGCGGTTGACTTCCTGTACAGATGTGCAGGTATTTACGGTAAACCAGTTTGGTACTACGATGATTTTCGCAACAGTCTGTCGTCTATACGGTTTGCGAACGTACGTATGTCCGGATGCGCTTTGGATACCGAACATGCCTCGAATACAGACAGTGGCAAAGGTTATATGTACCCGCTGATCAACGAGTCGAGTAATAGGCGCGAGTTACACTAATTACAAAATACTAATAACCTCGGAATGAAAGGAACATCTGGTTTACATTACGCTAATGAAATGCAATGTGGAGAGTCGGTTTTTCGCGTACGAGCAGCAATTTATGCATTACATACACGATCGCGTGTACGTGTAAGAGGAATTCCGGATTTGATCGTACGCAAGGTAGGTATGTACGGTCGGTTTTACGGCAAATCGGATATCGGCTTTTATCCCATGCGCGAACCGGTTGATTTTTCCACACGAAGATCGCATTCGTGTACACGCGCAACCTCCAACACCCACACAGACAGACGAGGGTTGTACGGCACATAATTGAGGAACGGCGATGCGCGATGTGGAAGGAAGAGAAAGATGGAATAGGACCGGACGGGGGTAAAAAAGGGGTGCGGCGAAGCGCATAGCTGCGCGCGGTATTCATAAATCAACTATAACCCAAAGCAGATAGCAAAAGAGAGGAATAGAGAGAGAGAGGCGAGAGGAGAGCGAAGTGTTATCGATGCTCAACACGAACGAATCAACGAATACGACGCGACGACGACGAATCACCGACGAACGAACTCGAAAAGAGAACAAAATAAACGACGGCGAAATCGTGTACGTCGTGTGTACGTATACGTGTACCTGTGCCGATACGATGCTTGATTCATGAGACAATTAATTCAATATGATAATGCATCATGTGTACGTGACGCACAAATGTCACACGGACGTAATCTCGTCCGTGCCGTACGTGAATACGCGTATAACTCGCACGACGATAATTTGAAGCTGAATTTTTGTCCGATCCTCGAAATCCGAGAGATTAAAAGACGAATGAAAAATTCTTGATTTCTAGTTCCCGACTGTTCCCCACTCAGACGAAACGGTCGATTTTACGAATATTTCAAACAGGTACATCCGTTATTACCAGAGAAAATGGAAACAATTTATTTTCCATTTTCGGAAGTGCATTCCAATAGTTGAATTCTCTTTTCTCACACATCGCCAAAGTGGTGGTGAATTTTAGAAAAGCATTTTCGTTCCGTGGGACGTCGCCCCCTTCCCACCTTCCTTCCCTAGCAAACGTGACTTACAAACTGATAGAAACTGTTGAATAGATGGTTTGCCCACGGACCTCTCGCGCACCCCCCCGTCCTAACTGCTAAACTTTTTTATTTTATTTTAGTTCTTTTTTTTTTTTTTTACTTCGCTTCGAACACTTTTACTTTCTTCACGGATTCGCGTAAAACTGTTGCACTGGTTTTTCCCGCCACTCCTTCCACTTTACATACATACCATATATTTTTTTTTTTCTCCACCTCGACGCAATAAACTTGAGAAATGAAAAAAAAATTTCAAGCATCTATTCTCGTTGTACGTTCGACGTACAGAAATATTTTTCCCAAGTTTTATAATGCGGTGCAAGGAAGAATATTTTCAATTGAATTTCAATTTTGAATTTGAATTTGTCTGCAAAGTGGAATTCACGGAACGAACGGCGCCTCGGTTGGTTGAAGATATGGTTGGGATGCGCATGTGGGTTGATCGCTACGTGACCGTTACGCGGTGCAAGTTGCTCGTGTACAGGCGCATTCGATGCCTCCCCTTACCTTCCAGCAACCGCCGTATAACGCATATGCACACCGCGTATGGATCGTAACAAATGCAGTTCGGAAACTCCGCGTATATTCGTTCGGCTACACAACGTACGGAATTTTTTTCCATCCGCTGGATTCCCTGCTCTCTCTATATATTTACGGCAAAAACACCAACTGCAACGAACGTTATACTCCGATAGCTGTTCCATCATTTTCCGCAGTTTATCGTCTCTATAATCATCCCAAGGTCCGAACGTGCCCAGTAAAAACGATGAGGACAGACGAAAAAGTTTAATCCAGATTTCATGGGGATCCGCGAAAGAAATCAGCCGTTCCCAAAGCGACGATTGGTCGGAACGCTCTCGCGTTTATAAATACTGTTATACTACATTCGTTGTCGCAGCCGTATGTGATGTATGCTTCTAAAAGGGGATCTTATAAGAATTTTTTATTTTTGGTTTTTCGCTACGAAAAGAAAAGGACAATTTTTGTTCAATATAAATTCTTGGGGAATTTAATATCGACGATGAAGTTGGGAGAGACATAGCGGCAGAGAGCGGTTCCGTCATATATTGGAAACTGATCGAATGTAGAAAGAAAGAAAAAAAAAAGGATAGAGAAATCCCACCGCATGCTGAGTAAAGTGAATATTCTTTTCTTTTCATCGTTCCCCCTACTTTTCATCATCCGAGAAAATCCCGACACGCGCTCGGGATTTGTCCATAAGGTACGGTTATTCCCCATTCGCAAGAAATGCATACCGCGTATCACCCAGGGGAAACGTAAATTTCGAGCCGAACCTGAGGTGTGAGATCAAAAGCGAGACGCAGCGTGATCTAATTGACCGTATGAGCGAACGGAATATTAGCCAGAATTCTCCCGAGGGAACGACGTTCCAGCGGCCGCCGCCGTATAACCGTCCGCATTTCAATCCTGTCTACAAATCCACGATTATCCCCATAGCTGCACGGCTTTCAAAATTCAAATCTAAACTACTACTGTCACTCGGTTACCTCGTCCCGAAATCTCACCCCCTTCCTCCGAACCCTCTCGATTCGAACTTACGGAATCACAGAAATTACAAAACTTGCTCAAAAACTTCGTAATTCTCCATCCGAAGTAAACTTCTGACTGTACGACAAATGAGTGTACGTCCTTATTGTGGATTAACTCAGTCTGACTAGGCTCGTGTAAAGCGAAAGAAAAAGAAGGTAGAGAAAAAAACGAAGAGAGAAAAAAAAACCCTTGTAGCTTCGGGGGTTGATTTTCCTGCAGGGTTCGTTCCGTGTTACTACATATAATACTTTTTCCCGACGTCTAAAAATCCCGGGTAGTATTTAATTAAGGTGAAAAATTATTGCGAGGAAAAACTTGGATAATCCTTCAAGTACTTGAGCGTATAACTAATGGGCCTTCGCAGCTGTCAAAAAAGACCCATTTTTGTGCCGTTACATTCGTAGAGAGGCAGAAGCAGAGGAGGAGCATCAGCCAGTAGCTTTCTTCTTCGACCCCGAGACTACCGTCGAAGGACATTCCCGTAGTTAGTCGAGCTTTAAGGAGTTTAAGAGCTAAACCCATTCGCCCTTTTTTGTTTTTTCCGTTTTTCTCCCAACACTCGCCTTTTTTTTTATTTCAAATCTTTCTCCCCGAATCTCTGCTGTGCGTCACGCGTAATTGTTCTTCTCGCGAATCTCTCGAAGTCGGTGCTTTCAGACGGCGGGAAAAAAAGGCGATCGGAAGAAAAAAAAAAGTAACTCATACCTTCGGAATCTGATGTATCCGAAAGCGGAGGCTCGTTCGCGATGTACTGACGTCCGCTCAATAAATTACTCTCAACGACCGGTCGCTTGTCTTCCAGTTGTCTCCTGAATCCTCGATGATCGTCCTGAAAAAAATTTCAAAATAAAAATGAGCGTTTCGTTTTTTTATGATATCTGGAATACAAGATTGCAACAATTTTTCTCCGGGTGATGGAATGAAAAAAATGTCAGGCGAAAATGGAAGGGAAAAGAAGGTTTGGCGACGTCACATTTTGACGGATGCGATATAATATATAGGGGTGAGCTGAGAACCGCTGCGTAAGTGAGCATAATGCTGTACGATTCGGGATTACCACGCGAGGACGTGCGCGTTCGTAATTAAACTTAGGAGAGTACCGAAGCAAGAAAAAATGACGAGATGCAAGGCTCGAGAGCAAAAGGTAGGTACTTTGACGATATTATACCCTACGTTGCGGTGAAGAAGCACGGTGAAAAAAAATTACCGCCATTTTCTATTTCATTTTTATATTCTCCTCCTTTTTGGTACGTAATTTTCTTTTTCTTTTCTTTTTTTTCGTTTCTTTTTTAACCCACTCTGGAAAACTCTAAGAAATTATTGTACACCGTACGTCATATTCGCGTGCCGAAACCGTGGGAGGTCCTTATCCCGTGTAAAGTGATATAATGTAACATTAAATAATTCATGTGCATCGTATTTGTACAAATGCGAGTTCTTTCTTCTCTATACATTTATTGTTTTTTCCTTCTTTTCGCTCGTCTTTTTGTTCTCGGAGAGAACGAAAACTTCGACGAATGTTGACAGGATTCTATTGAGAGCTTTTATTTTTCGGATGTTCTTTCATTTTCGATTTTTGTCGCCGAATCGAAGACAGCGGTACGAACGTCGCGCCAATTATTAGATGAATATTGTTACGCGTTCGATTTTCAAGGATCAACGCCAGGGTGGTAAAACACTTGTTAAATCAGTTGGAGTAAATAAAGCAAAGTGAAGCGAAGTGAAGCGAAGTGAAGTGAAGTGCAGACGGTATGAGGTGGAGAGGAAAAAGGGACGGGGGATTCCTATGGGAGTAACGGCTGAGACCAGCAGGGTAAGAGTCGGCGTGCGCGTGGTATGAGGAAAAGCAGAGGCCAAAGAGTGTTTTAAATCTTGGCTGACGGCTCAAGCCACGAATCAATTCCGTTCAAACTGTTCCCTAGGGATGTTGGAGTAGGAGAGGGAGGGAGGCTGGTCCTTCCTCTTCTTCTAATTCTTCAATTCCCTTCATTTCTCTCTTACTTGAACTTCTGCCGCCGCCGTTTCAACTTCGATGAGAAAAAAAAAAAATAAATAAGTAAAAAGATATTTCATAAGGTTCATCTCCGGTTCAAAAAGCTTAAACCTTCGAATAATATCTGCTACAATGATGACGTCACCGGATGTGGGGAATAAAAAAGAAAAGGGAATTCGGCTTGAGTAGGTGAGAGAGTCGGGGGTACCCGCAGGTGGGTTCTTCCGCGGTTTAAGTCTTTTCTAAGTGCGCGTTACGCGTTACGCGTTAAAGGCAACTTTAAGCACAACACTTTACTCGATCAAGGAACCTCGCCTCGACTCCCTACCCTCATCCTTCATGTCCTTGTATCTACTCTCTGTAATGTATTTCTCGAACCGTACAACGAAAGATACGGGCTTTCAATCACACGATTATAAAAAAGCAAGGGAAACAGAAATATACAAATGGAAATCGAGAATCTATTAAGATTTTTAATATTTATCTGTTTTGTCCATTCAAAATCGAAATGAGTGAATTTGATAACTCGGAGATCGGAGACGACGAGGTGTAAGTTTTGCGTTCAAAAGTGCTGAATAGTAGAGAGTGGAAATAATTAGAGTTGTCGGATACGCAAGGATGGCTGCCGTCGTTCGTTTCGGTCGTTTATTAGAAGGTCCTATATTATTCATAAAGCTTGCCGGTGTTTAAACGCTTAAACAAGGGGCACCTGGTGCCCGACTCCGAGCTCATAGTACGAGTGTGTTTAATCGTAGATTACAGGGGATCTTGGCGAACAAATTTCCCACTGGGAAGGGAAGGAGACACAATTTATGATGCCCCACCGTCCTGATGGTTACCACTTTCCTTTACCTTCCTAATATACATTTCGCACCCTCCGAACCTACATCCGCTACTACCAAAAACGTCACACTTCGAAATGGATCAACGAATTAAACTTTACCAAGGTCATGTAGCTAAATCCTATTCACAAACTATTCCGAATTTCAAACCCTCGTAACTTCGGTTTCGTCAATGGCATCGATCCGTCGACTCTATCGAGGTGTGCCGGATTATTAGAAATTCATTTTATTCTATCTCGTGATGGAAAAGTTTTCGCTGAACAAATTTGATTTTTTTCTCGCCAATAGAAATCTAGAGATCAACATCAACGACACGTCCTTTTCAGGCATAAACTACCCCCTATCTACAAACCACTACCTCCATTATCCCATCGAACACGTACATAGTTACGCGACAGTTACACGGTTCGAAGCGGAATTGTTCCTTATCTATTTGCCGCACTCGTGATGAGGTAATTAGGTGATACATCTGGCGATATTACTCCATCCTCGGAATCGTACGAATTCGGATAACAAGGACTTTCTCAAATAAAAAGAGGGCGAATTTTTCATTCGTCTGGTAATTTTGATGCAAATTTCTTGAGACCAAGGAGCAATTTGTTTCGGGCATATCGGCGATACTGTGGGTAAATTTCGATCGTTCGACGTTCGCGGATAGAGCGAGTAGACGTAGTTCGGAATATCGAAGCGCACGCGCATTAATTAGGGTGTTCGTTGGTTCGGATGGGACAACTACGACGTTTCCCAGACTATATCGTAACTCGATATTGGAACCCGGTAGGTAGGTATAGTCACCGTATATATACCATACGCACATACATATATGTGGGCTTCAAGGAGTCCTAAGCACCTAGTTACTGTTTAGTTGCCCGTATGATTGTCGGCACTTCGTATACACTATGACACGACCATCAAGTTTTGGACACGATACGACGCTAGGACACCACCCACCCTTGATGGCGATAATGATGCTTACATGGGTACGAAATTATCGACGACAAAGAGGATACTCTTGTCGCCACGACGAAAACTTCGATAATGAAATTCGTAATAATATCCACGAATAAAGTAGGTAACCAATCGACTTTCAATTTTATCAAAAGTGGAAGGTCGCGTCATAGAATCGAAAGAGAAAAAGAAAAAACAAATATAAAGAGCGGAAGAAGACGAAGGTGAAATAAAATTCAACGGGTGAAATTCTCGCGTTCATTTATGGGGCGGAGGTTTTGGTCGGAGGATAAGGAAGAAAAATCTGCTGACCGTCGTGTCATTTGTTGAACGATTCTGTGGTCGTTATCGTTCTTCGTTCGCTACATACCCAACTTCGGAGCTATATGTATATTCGCGAGCCATTTGCGAAACGTGGAAATGGCAAAACGGTTCGGTTAAAGGTGACGAATAAACTGGACGTATAGGAGAAGAAGAGAATGAAAAAAAAACGAAGAATAGAAGTAAGAAGGGGTGTAGATAAAAAAGAACAAAACTCACTTTCACTTCATTTCAAAAAGTGGACGTTACTGACCTGCTGTTTTTGAAGGGCCGCAATATCACCGCATACAGGTCCCAATCCCGTCAATTCCGTATCTTTTCTTATCACCCATTCTATCAGTTCTCTCAACGATAGAAGTAACGCATTCCAATGTTCGGTGTTACTTTCAAGTCGATTTCTGCAAAGAAAAAAACAAGAAGAATTAATATCGCTATGAAAATTCATTCGTTTCAATCAAAGTCACAACTAGACGATTGAATGAGAAGAGAAAAAAACAAAATTCAAAGGATTATTAAGAATGTAAATCTGAACATAAACTGATTGTACCCACATTCGTAAAAGTTAACGCTCGCTTATTTTTCGTCAGAAGGAAAAATAAATGTGTTACACGTAATGTATATTATTACATAGATTTATATTCCTGCATTGTGCATGTTCGCCTTATGGTTTGGTGTATACCTCATCCACGTGTATACCTATATGTGGGGTGGTACAGAGAGACGAATGAAAACAGCCAAGTGTAAAGGTATTACTCTTACGTAACGTAAAATCCTAGCACAGGTATACTTACGTATTATATAATCCCGTAGGAGAAACGGAGATGAAAACTCGCGCGGGATGTCGCGTTATAGTCGCCGTTGCAACGTGAGCCATTTTTATTTATTCATTTTATTCATCCCTTCTTATTTATCCAACTTATATAACTTCGTATTTTTGTTTTCCACCCTATTCCTTTTTTTTTCTTCTTTCATTGTTTCCTTTTTCGGAACGTATGGATCAGTACCCAGAAATAATTTCATACTTTCTTATACGGTTCAAAATTTAATGAAAAAATATTTCCTTCCTTCGACATTTTTCAAAACGTGTACTACACCGTGCCGTAATCCGGGCAACGTATCGCACGACTCACGATAGTACACGAGAATTCAAATTTCAACATTCTTTTGTAAAAGCTTTCGAATAAAATTCTTTAATTCTTCTCGTGGAGACGAATGAATTTTATCTTTGTTCACGCTTTCTCGTCCTTTTTCTTTTTTTCCTTTCTTATGTCTTTCGTTTTTCAACGTAACATTGAAACTGATGACTCGGAAGATCCCTCCCGTCTCTTCTGTGACTTCAAACAATTTTTACTCTTTCTTTTTTTTTCACTTTTCTCAAGCTGACAAACGCGAATATCAAACGTGTGTGTCATTATGTATACACATTCGCGTTTGAAGGGCCTCCCTCTTTTCGAAAAACGAAAAACCGAGCGAGGAAAAATCTTATAATATTATTGGTGAAAACTGGCGGCTTCGGTGCGGCTGATGATTTCCGGGGGTTTATATGGCGACCAAAGATATGGAAGATGAGGAAACTTTTTGATTATAAGAGGAGCGAACGGTGGAGAAGGAAGGAGTCGTTGGCAGCTGGCTAGAGATTAGGGATAATTAAAATACTCGTGTTTGAGTCGCATCACACCAAAGTAGACAAAGTGAACGCGACGTAGGAGAGGGTGAAAAGCAGCGGCGACAGCCCCACCACATCGTCAACTCGCACGAGAGAATCTCCCGAGTCGGACTATACGTGTATGATATGGAAGTATATAATAATACGCGCGTTCCACGTACCTCCTCCTTTTACTACGTGGGATTAACTCTATAGTATACGTATCCAACAAAAGCCTGGATTATCGGATTCTCTTTTACAGTCGAAGAATAATGCCTTTTGTAGTCTCATCATGCTTTAAGATGGCTTTTTTTATTTTTTACTTTTTCAAAATTTATTTTTACATTTTCGTAACCGTATCGGTGGCGTGTGTTATAATGTGAATGAAAAAATTTTCCACACTTATACGAATGTCACACGTACACGAAGTTGAAAAATAGATCTGTCTTTTTTTGATTCTGTACTTTTGTTAATTTTTCCATATTTTTTAATGGAGTCTCGTCGAATGCGGGTAACATTTCTAATTAGAATCGTTCATTAGGTGCGGATAATGTCCGCTGGCATTCAATCCCATCGACTACGTAACGATCATCATTACGTCGTTCAAAATGCACTCCGGGTTATACGTGTGTGGAGTGATAGAAACCACGAGCGCTCTGTAAGGTCGTTATAGATGGAAATGTGGATCGCGATAAAGCACTACTGGATATATATATAGATTGATAATTAAAAATAATAATCAATAAATATACATATATATAAGTGATTATAATCAAATCGCTGGTTAGTTGGATTATATGAATTTTGGTTTTCATTCGGATTTCTGAGTTTCTATTCTCTCATCGTTCGTTTTGTAGCGAATTTCACGCCAGTTATAATTTTAGGAGGGTTAAAACTACAATACGTGAGAGAAACGATCTTTTAGACCGTACGATGTATAGCTTTAGCGCAAAGTCGAATATACGAGAAAACCGTCAAAACTTAAATCGTAAACAATGGTACTAATAGTGGTTACTGTTTGTCTACGATTTGAACGTACGTTACACGAGCTAAATTGAACTGAACTAAACTAAAATGGAGAAACGCTCGGTTCACCATTCCACCATTCGTGGTCGCATTTCAGAGACCCCGTGCCAAATCAAATCGCGAGAATAAATCCACGATCATAGATTATCGTCATTATTATTGAATCTAATCGAGATTTTCATTGATTCAACTCAAGTAAATCTCATCCGAAGCGAGAGAAATGATGAATTTTTATGAGATAACTGGGCTATTTTTTGATCTTATTTTTTTTCTTCCAACTCCGAGAGATTAGAAAGAAATTTCGGATAGGTCGGATTATTTTATTCCGGCTGATCAATTTTTGAAAAAAAATTTTGTGTTCGTTCTTTTCGGTTGCGTTGGATTAATCTGGAGTTCGGTGTATACGACGAGTGGATGGTGGTTGGCTCGGTTTTCTCCTTGTGTAGATCAAAGGAGCAGTGCGGTTGGGTCGTAGATTGTAGGTGGTGGTTACCTACAGAAATTTTCCAAGAGCAGCGGTAGCGACGTCAGGCAGCAGGTTCGTCACCGGTGCGCTTGTAGATTAGACCAGCTGTTGGGAACCTCAGTGACCCACTAGCCAAACTCGACTCTCGACAACGTCGCGCCTACAATTCGGCTCCTTTTGTTACATCAAAAACCTCATTTTCCCGGTTCCCAGTGTACCGTTATACTCCAGGTCTTTGACGAGCTCGTCGTCGTCGTCGTGAACTTTTGTCCTATAGCGGAGAAGTATACCGAACCTTCCAAAGCTCGACGAACCTGCATCTATAGCCAGCACGGATTTTCTACTTACCTAGCGAGCGCCGAACGCGTTTCGAGAAACTCCGGACCCCCGAGTATCCCGATTTTGGTAACCGGAAATTAGAAATTCCAGCGCAAGGATCTCGAGCAACTCACTGGATAACGGATACTCGCGTTCATCTGTGTATGAAAACGGAAAAATTCCGGAACGCGAAGCTGCAGTTGGCGCGACGGGGTGAATCAAAAAAAATGAAATAAAATAAAAATAATATCGTTACGATTCCAAAAATCCCGTGACGAGTGAAACAAAGCTCCCGCCATCCAAAAGTATGTGCGACAGCGGAAACGCGCGATGCGTTGTTTTTTTTTTTCTCTACTTTCCATTTTTCCTTTCTTTCTCTTCTTTTTCTAAAAACTGAGAAATTTCGAGGCCGTGATTATCTCGCATCTGGGTTAACGAACACACCTGTGAAGTACGCTGGTGGGTAGAAGAATGGATAGAAAATGGAAATCTCAAACCGGGATCGGAAATTAAGCAGGAAAATTACTCGCTCGATCGTCGAGTAATGGCGGAACGTTTTTCATGAGACAATGGTAGTTAGTACCGGTACATGCACATACCCTACCACCCGTGCACGGGGTTTATAAAAAGCGTTCGCTTCAATTTGCAATTTTATTTATTTCGTTTTCCCTACTTTCGAGTCTCCGTACTGGAAAACTGCATTGCACGCGCGTACGTAAACCCACCGGTACCGCTGCACACGAGAACGCGGGGAAAAAATGAAATTTATCCGCTACACATTACTCAGAGATTGAGACCCGATGAAAACCCTTCAAGTAATTTGTAAATCCTAAACTCATCAATCGATCATAGACACACGCATTGAATCATTCGTTTTTTTCCCCTATTAGTCGCATACGAATCATCAGGTCCCACCGAAAGCGAGCTCGGTCGTTCGAATGTCAATTGAAACAACGGGAGTCTATCGATTCGGTAGGGTTGATTCTACTCGAAGCAATTTCCACCTCTTGTCGTGAAATTTTTCGGGGGTATAAATACTCGGAGACGCGGTTACGTTATGGAGTATCGACGTTATTTAAAGTGGCGATACGAGCTGTTCGCGTGACGGAATTGAAAATTGTCAGTTGTACGGGTGAAATGGAGTAAGAAATTCTCTTTATAAAGCCAACGGCCTTTTTATGCATGCACACGTGCCTGTATAAACCTTTCAGTTTAATAAAGCTATCCAACCTACAAACGCAGCAAAAGAGCAGCCGGTACTACTGATATATATACATAAACCGTTCGATGGCAAAACGGATATTAAAGCGAATCCTTCAACGCATACGCGTTAATAGTTCCGCCTAAACTCAACCAAGAGGTGTTCATCTATGCACGCGTATACATAAGTGTGTATGTATGCCGATGCCCGTTATATGAAGTGTATACGTAGAGTAGATTCGTGTGTAAATGTACACGCGGTCGGGAAAGTGTTAAAGCTTAAATTGATACGCCCTCATTTATAACCTCGACAACGAAACTCATAAAGGATCCGTTACTCCAGACTCTACTTTTGCAAGTTCTGGTTATTTATCACGTGCAGGTGTACGTATAGGGGAAGGAGGAACCGCGCGACAGAGGGGGGGGGGGAGGATTATTTTACCCTGACAACACCTTCGGATTAAAATATAGATGTGTATAATTTACTTTTGTGACGAATTTTGTTTTTTTTTTATTTATTTTGAGATCGTATTACGCGAGCAGAGAGTGGAAAAAAAATTTCCTCGATCACGATCGCGATACGTAAAAGAGAAAATGTATTCGAATATCGGAAATGTATATTTGTCAAGGCGAAAAATAAGCCAGTTTCCACTTTTTCAAATTTTTATTTCATTTTTTAACGTTGGAGGTGGAAGTGCATTTCGTTTGAAATTCGAGCACACGTTGAATATTTTCTATTCTTTCGGTTAACCACCAGTCGGGAGATTCTTCTCCCCTCTACTCCCTAAAATTCCGTTTCTCCCTTCTCCCGTTGATTGCAATCAGGCTCAACTTCTGGCAAACGTTCGGTTAATTAATGGAGACTGATTGCTCGCCATCATCTGGGTTATTCGAGTGCTGACATGGCTATCGTTACTATATTTAAATTGAAATGCTTTGAGATATGTCTGTCCCAATTTGCATTTAAGCCCTCGTTTATCCCCTTAGTTTCTCTCTAATTTTTTTCTACCCTTTCTCTTTTTAAATTCTCTTTTCTCGCTTTTCCGTAGAAAATTTTACCCGCAAAAGCTCGCGCTTTGCCAATTTTTTAATCTTTTAATTTTTACTCCTCGCCTGTTCTGCTCTTACGTGTATATATGGGTAATATCGTGTAATTCCTTTTTCTTCCTTCCTTTTTTCGAACCGAATCGTGTCTTGGGAGATTTTCAACGCAGCGTGTACAAGTACAAAGATTTTTCTCATCTCTATGTGAACAACAACCTCCCTTCACTACGCTATCTCGTACTTCTACCGGGTGAAAATATTTTCTCGACGTTCTGGATTCAATTCATTTTCCACAAAATTCAACGTTCTTTTGTTATTTTTCTTTTCTTTCACTTTTGAACTTCTCATCCTACTTTGCACTCTCTTTCATTTTACTCCTTGAACAGCTAGAACTCTGTTCCTTAATTTTGGCAGGATTAACCAGGCTAATGTAAACGAAATAAAGCCCATTTAATTAACGGGACGAAGTATAAAATACACCTACTTCTCAACGTTCGTAGTTTTAAGTTTTTCTTTTGTCTTTTTCAAGTTACCCTTTCTTTCTTTCATTCCTTCTTTTCTCGATAAGAATTTTATAAGAGAAAGAGTAATCGTCTGCGGCGAAATAATACCTAGTACACCAAAATCCATAATATCCAATTCAACGCCTCATTGCCTCATTCCGGCTGGGTTCTGTCGTCGTTGGGTAAAAAATTGCGGAACTTACAGTTCCGGCGAACCAGAATTTATTTTTTCATTTTTCTTCTCTCGCTTTTTTATAGCATCTCGCACATAATACAGCAAACTTTTGAATCAATTAAAACGCGAACAGAAGCAAAAAAAAATAGAATCAAGATTATTATGAGTCTTCTTACCTTATGGCCATACTCTTGGCTTTCAGGTGATGCCATCGTTGATTCATTTCATCGAGACGACGTTGCAGCATAACCGCGTCATCTTGACTCGCTAAAGAACTCAAGAGCTTTCTTCCAGTTCCGTTTAACGAGGCGTAGACATCCCTGTGCGTTTCGATCTCCGACTGGAGATCCTGGGAGAATGAAAAAAAGAAAATTCTCATTTTGTTTTTTTTTCAGTTTAAAATTTTTTTTTTCTTTTCCAAAGACAATCGGAAATGCGATAACGTGAGTTTTTTTTTCCAACTCTACTTCGTGATACGGGATTATAAAATATAATCAAACTAATTGTAAAAGAAAAAAAAAGAAAAATGCTTAAACTCACTCGTAGAAACACACGAATCATGATAATAACGATTTCAAGTTTTAATTAGAATCTCGTTTCATGGATTATAAATATCAGTGTGCACGGAAACTACATGTTTCGTTTCGTAGCGCGTCGCGAGTTGAACTGACGACACGCGGGTATAAAATCATCCGTTGAATACTGACGAGATTTTGAAGCTCAATAATAGCATGAAGTTTATTTGGCAACGGCGAAAAGCGAATGGGAATGAACATATATATGTTTGTTTTAGACTCCCTCCTATCGTGAGCAACGTTTCCTACACAGTTTATAAATTGAACGATAATATATTAATTAGGAATATTTTATAATCTTTTCAAGATCACTCTACCATCGCAACTTCGTCAGCTCAACGTCGAACAAATTTCAATGCGATCAAATAATGAATATATTCCTTTTTCATTTAAAATCTTTTATTTTCTATGGGAAAATGTATCCCCTACGCACTTATCGCGTCCCTGAAATAATCGAACTAAAGTATGTATCCGTATCATAAATCTAGATAAATTCTTTTTCACATGTTATATACGGCCGCCGCGGTAGCTTTTCCGCATGTGTATAGGTATACGGCGCGCGTATACGTTATACGTACGTACATTAACGATGGGGATTCGTAAACCGATTTGGAAAATGAACACACGATCGCGGTAGAAGCGTTTCGAAATGTTCAACGATTCGATCTAGCCGTTCGACTGTAATACATCATATCTCTGTCATCCCCTCTTTACCCTCACCCCTTCCGATCCCCAACACCAAGCCAACCGACTCTATCGTATATCGCATCACCAGACGACAGGATTTTGTTCCACACGTATATAACAGCACGGGTGGTGTAATGCACGTACGCTTCTCTGTATACAAACAGAATAATCTACTCCCACACTATATGCGATATATACGCAATACTATATGAACCGGGACGAGTCAACGTTTCCAATCGCAATATGCGTAATCCAGTTCTTCGTTTTTGGAATCCTATTTATTTGGTCGGTGGTATAGATAAAAAAAAAAAGTTTATAAAAATAGCTTCCATACGTCTTTTCTAATTTTTCATTTCACTGCTTCTTCTGATTTTTGTTTTTTCTATTTTTATTTCATCTACACGTGTCTCCGTAAGCTTTTTTGCGATTTCGAAAAACCCGTGAATTCGCGATTAGCGATTCATATCTAAAGGTACCACCCCGCTAAATATAAATATATGTAAACCTACTCACGCGCACATACGTGTACTCGTATTTTTTAATCCCTCGGAAATTGAAATCTCGAACAAATACGAATGAATTCATTCTGGACATTTTTTTTTTCACCAATGATTTTTCGAACGACGAAACAAACAAGAGAAGAAAAACAAAAACAGAATAAAATAAAATACAAAAATAGAGTAATGCAGACAGCCTTGATATCTCTCTCCGGGGTTCAAAAGGTCAAAGACAAAGTGAGAAAGTTTCTACTGTACGTTCGAGAACCCCCGAAGAAACCGAGTGATGGGAGGGGGGGGAGTTATAATGCAGAGCTGCTTTCGTTCTCGGCTCAAACGTTTTGGTATTGGTATATACGTGTATACGTATGTACGTATCCCTATCCTATGTATGTATGAGTACGTATTCCGAAGTAACGTGAGATTTAGGGGACGACGACGACGCGAAACCACCGAGAACGTTTTAATCAATGTCTGCTGAATACGACTTGCCACTCCTGTTGTTACTTACATAGGTATATACCTATGTACGTATATTTACTTCGACTACTATAATACCTAGAGATCGGGATATCAGACGCATTGTCTACCTACGCCATCACATTTCGAGTCCGACGTCATCCGTGATTTTTGTCGCTCTGATTTTGGAAGAAAAAAAAAGGAAACAAGTACCCGGTGAGAAAATTATCAGATATATCGCATGTGAGAAAAAACACGATATTTTATGTACATAGGAGAATTATTAAAACTGCGTAAAAAGGTCCTTCGGAGCATATGCCAACAAGGACATCTCCTTAGTACCCGACAATAAGTGGAGGGCAGTTTATTTACCTGTTCAAAGTAGCGAAGATCCGCTAGTAGAGCGTAAGAAATGTAGATAAAACGTGCATCTCCAAGATTTCTCTTACATCCAGAGTTTACATCCTCATCCCTGGGGGATCCCTTTCTACCGAGAGACCCCCCGGGCCAGGTGGCCCCCTTCAAATACCCTCTGCAATAATCCACGATAATAATTTTCAACTCTCTCTAATGATCCTTTTCGCATATCATTCAACTTTCATTTTCCTTCTCTTCCTTTTCTTTTCTTTGCAGTCTCTACATAGGTACTACATATGAATAAACGTAGACAGTTCATAATAATTTTCGCAGCTTCTTCCTTTAACTTTTTTAGTTTCCCTTGTTATTTTCTTCATTTCTTCTTTTCACTTCTCTCTTCATCAGTTTCATTATATTTGCACGATTTTCTTCAATAATTACAAACAACTTTTACAAATCAATCGACATCCGCGTTTTAATTATTATTATCAATATACTTTTATCATTGTTCGGCTAAACGAAGAACTTCATTTATTTTAATAATTAAGATGGTCCGGTAAGTATGTTATTTCAATTAAGAGAGAAGAAAAAGATTAATAATCTGCAGAGTTGGAAATGTTTCATAATAAAAATGTTGACATACATCGGATAGCAAAATAATCAAATTCGCGATCGGCTATATGGGGTTATTGTCTTTGTCACGAAGTCCCATAAAGGATAATGGGGGTATGTGTGTGACGGAAAGAGAAAAAAGAAACTAATCCAAAAAATGATCTTCCTCAATGGTGTAAATCGATTTATCCGCATACCAAGTAAGTAAAATCGCAGATAACCAGGGTATTCACGTATATACCTACACACTAGTTGAACGTCGGTATACCTATTATATACGGTAGGCACATGGAAGACGATATCATCCGTTATCCGATAATCCTGAGTTATGTAGGAGCTACCAAGAGAGAGAGAGAGAGAGATAGAGAGCAACGGTTTACACACGCGAAGAAAATCCTACTATGTTCCGTCTACCTCAACGTCCCCTTTCCCCCATCTTTGCTCCACCCCTCGTGTCATTCCTCGAGTTGAAAAAATTCCCCAAGGATTTTCAGACCGTCGAGAAGACCGTTCGTTCATTTATTCATCCATAAATGCATCGGATTATCATTTACTATCCAGGATATCGATCTCAGCTTATATTTTCGATTTCGATTTTTATTTTTTTAAATTAACGCACATCCGAGAGAGTCCTTTTCATTTGGCTTTCATGTTTCTCGTTCCATTTTTGTATCTTCATTATTATCGTTATATTATTTTTTGCGTGTGGGTACAAGGCCACCCTCGGTAAGGATTTTTTTTTTCCTTCTACCACCGCAAGTTTGAAGCTAAGAAAAAGATATTCATCTGGTACGTGAGCAGCTTTACTGATAAAAGCAAGCTTCTCCCCCGTCTCCCATTCTTTAGCCAAAGTGACCTGAGCCTCTCGCTTCCTTCTCATCGTGGGTAATTTTTAAAAGTCTCAAAGTTAGCGGGACCTCTTTTGTCTCCTTGTCGTTGTTGCTGTATTTTTATTCTCCTTCTTCCTTTTTTTTTTTTTTTTTTTTGTTCCGGTCGCCCACATTTTTGCCCAGCCCTTTCGTCTTATCTTTGTTTTTTTTCTCTCCCTTCTATTTTCTAGTCGTCGTTTGTTCGTCAGTTGGGCTGAAACGGTGTCTAGCCCATCGGCCGAGATTGCCGCGATAAAAATGAAGAAAAGAAAAATGAACTAGAAAAATTGGATAAACTATGAAATGGTTTTTGAAAGAGTAGGTCACGACGTATATAACAACGTCGGAGGTGAAGATTATGCTGCTCATTACATTGCGTCCAAGATTAATTTCGGCCATAAGGGATGAAAGTGAGAAGAAATAATTAGAAGAAAAGGAAAAGTTTCCACGGTTTATCTTTCTTTTTTCTATCTTTGTTTTCCTCTTTTTCACAATCGACAATCCGACGCCATTTCAAGAGCTAGCGCCTCGCCGATCTCCATCTTCCCTTACTTTCCCACCCCCTCTTTCTCTCTCTCTTCCTTTCTCCCCTTCCGAGAATTGAAACATTAAAATTCTCATCGATAAAATTGAACAAAGACAAAGTGCTCCGATTTCGGTTTAAAAGTGTCTGAAAGTCTCGCACCGACTCATGTACCATGTGCGAGTACATAAGGTTTTCAAGTTCACGAATTATGTAAAAAAATAAAGAAAATAGAAAATTTCCTTTCAAATATTCGCACACCCCCTTGTATACGACGTATATAATAAATATATACACTTTTTCGAGTGCCACGTATATAATGTAATACGAATACTATACGGATATTTTTGGGGATTATAATTCGCTTCGCGAAGTAGATTCGCTACGACAGGCTTTTACACTTTGAATTTTTAAGCTCACACTTTTACGTATACTCTTCATCATACCTATATCAACTTCACGTTCTTAACCTTTCTTAAACTTTTCTAACATGAGAAAAAAGAATTCTCTTTTCTCTTCAATTTAACGAATTTCTCAGTATACATTTAAATCGTTCGGTGAGAATTTTTTCTCCGTCAGACGCATTGTTTTAGGGTTTTTTTTTTCTTATTTCAGACGTATCAAAAAGTAAAATACATATAAAATTGATTTTCATCCCTAATGGACTTGTATCGCAGTCGGATGAGAATGAATAAAATAGCATATGGGAACGAGGAGTATAAAAGACACGAGAAATAAAGAACGAAAAAAAGGAGAAGATGAGAATGAGATTTTTTTGCAATTTGTAGTACCATTTGAAAAGTGATGCCGGTGGTACCTTGACTGCAGACTACCAGGGCACGACCTGTGATTACTCTATAAGTGTATAGTAGGTAGTTCCGATATAGGTATGTTCACATGTATTTTTCATTTTCCTCTTTTCAAGAAAAGTTTTCCTAATATAAAAAAAAAATCGGGCGACGTCACACCGGTGGGGGGAGTGAATGAGAACGAAAATAAAATAAGATCAAATGAAATGAAATGTCGGTTGGCAAATATTTCGTGCATAGCACACCCTCCTCGCATTGTCGTTCGTTTGTTAATCTGTTCATTTCAATATTCATTCGCTAATATCTTCTGAGATACACATATTGGAGTGAAAAAATAAAATGCATACGTAGCAATGTTCGGTATCGCTTGATTGTTTTTGTTTTCTTCTAAATTCACGATCGTGGAACACGAGAACCGAGGCTGACTCGAAGTCAAATCGACGTTACAGATTAATGTGCTTCGACTATGCAGGATTGCGGAATAAGTTTTACTTTTTCATTTTCAATTTTCCTTTTATCTTTTTATTCGTTCTATTTTTCATTTGTTTGCCGGCACGATCACCGCGGGTGGTGGTGGGGTCAGGTTGTAATCGTAGTTCTGCGTTCCTAGAGACCATTAACGAGCAAAAGCTCGCCACGACCTCCGATAAGCAGCAAAAAAGTCGCGATTAAAACCTCCGATCGACGCTATATACAGGGAAAGCTCGCTATGTGTGTATCGGGCGAAAAAAAAAAATAATACAAAATTCATTCGTCTCGTCGTTTTCGATAAATTATCAAGGAATAATGGATGAAACTTCGGACATCGAAAACTAGCGTAGAATCGTTTCAAGATTATTTCTATTTTTCAAAAAATTAAGAGAAGCTTTATTCGGCGTTATCAAACAGGGAGAAAAGCTCGTCTACCCTCTCTCTCTCTATTCCTTATTTCTCTACGATTTTCGGGTTACGTACACCTATATACATATATATTTTAGTGTACCGAAAGCTTTCAGTATCGTTGGCTCATGTTGAAGCAGCGCATTTGACGTTGCGGCGCTCGGTAATCGGCCACAATCCGCTTAACCTCAGCGTGGAAGCGGCGGCGAACTTGAACGAAGTTACTCCACTATACGTATAGCATCAGCACCGCCACTAAATGTGTATATAGGTATATACTGAAAATGCCATCGTCACATATACGTAAATATATTTCGGTATACCTATATACACGAACGCTTATCGTCGTTATTTTTTCCCTGCAACGGCACACGTATTTTCTTTAAAACGAAAACCATTCCCGCAATAACAGCTGTGTAGCGAAATTAGCGGAAAACGGTTGAACGAAAAAATCCCAAGTAAGTCCGCCGAATTTCGTGCGGTACGTGACGATTACACCCCAAAACTATCTCATTCGGGGTATAATATGTAAAGTATATTTATTTGCGGCAGCCGAATCGCTGCCGCACGAACATCGCGATTCTCCTCTTTAATTAAACTCACGGACTTACGGTAGACGCGTATATATGTATGTACAAAAGTGTATATGTATACATATATATATATATATATATACAGGCGATGCATCGAGGCGTTAGTTGGGAGATTCTAGATAGCAGTTTCCGGAGAACTTGTTCGATCAAATTTCGATCGAACGGATATATGCGATCCACGTCTCGCGGAGGAATAGATTGTCGGTAAGATCTGGAAGATCGCGCGGGAATTCCCTGTGTACGATTACAATATACATATATATATATATATATAATGCAAACACCCACCCACACACACGTATAGTACATCCACACCGCGTCCGTGTACTCCCATCTTTGTTCAAAGTTCGCGCATAGTTGTGTGTATGTACGTATATGTATACTGCATACATATATTATACCAGCTCAGAGTCAGATGCCGTGTAATTCGCGCGATCGTCCCTCGAAGGATTCACCCTTGAACGTCCACGATCAATCTGTATAACTAAACATCATATCAACAGCAACTCTCACCGCGTTTCCACCCTTACCCCAATAGAGAAAGGATAGAATGGAATGCGGATTGGATGAAATTAGACGGGAGATCATCCAGCCGTAAATCGGCGGTTGAAACGCGCCGGTGAAACGAGTTCCGTTAAAATGTCTGCTTAATACCTACCGGAAGGGCTGCGTAAATTTACGTTTTTCTGAAAAAGAAAAAAAAACTGGGTTCTTGCGAGCCAGAAATAAAGACAACCCTATTCCGTTGACCGTTGTCGCATGCGAAATTACGCATGCGAAATTACGCAACGAAAACGATATAAAATTTTTGAGGGTTGACATATATATATATGTACGTTGCAGGTGCGGCGTAGATATGTAATAAAACCATGTACACATGCGTTACATTATGTGTAGATATATATATAGTTTAATAAAACCGCAAAATGTACGTATAGAAACACTGCAGCTCCCGCGGTTTACAAAACACAAGAGTTTAGAGTCTGCGGTGGCGGACATGCAGATTTTCAAAACACCATAAAGTCACGGCTAATTACGCAGCTGCTACAACCGGTGGTTCAAAGAATTATTACATTTTCAAAAAACGACAAAACCAGAAAAAAACAAAAAAACAAAACGGACGAAGGAGAAAATCCTGCTAGTCTACGTCGTTGGCCAAATGACGTTGGTGGTTGTATTCTGGCGGAGTAGGTAGAGCAGGATATTCGATTCCCGGGGGAAAACAAGAGGAATATGGTAGTTGTGTGCGGTTGTCGCGTACAAACACGTACGTACCGTACGTACGTACGTACGTGTACAGGTGTAGGTACAGGGCATGGGGGTATTCGGAGCAACAGGGAGAAACTGATGAAAATTAACAGTTGTGCCCACCCTAACTTGTCCCAAATTTGACACAGCTTCAATCCAACGGTCTACCCCGCGATATATTCCATTAACCCGTTACGCAAACAGTGGCGTAGGTACGGCTAGGTGAATATAGGTAGGTTAGGGTACACCTACTCGAATTACGTCACAAGGACGTTATTTGCACAGGGTACGTCATCCCCGCCGCCACGGGGGAGTAAATGCCGGCGCACGTAACGCGACGTACTGCACGACGTGAACCAATCTCAACCAATATGGACCGATGGGTGCAACAACACCGAAGATAAACGGCATATTTGATCGAAAATTTAAATACCCTGGCAAGGACACGGGCGCGTTTACGACCGGATCTTTCCGATTCCCATTCCCGATTCGGATCGGATCGGATCGTTCGCGTCCGATCAGATTCAAAGAATGCACCGAAAGTCGCTGCTTTTCTTTTCTCCATTTTTTTTTTTTTTTTAATTTTTTTTCTAACACACCAGTACACTCATTTTCTTTGATCACTTATAATTTGTCCAAAGTTGAAAGCCTCTCGTGGGAAAATTTATTACCCGATATTATTAAGGTTGTGTACTCAATCATTCTCTGACGTTATTTATCCGGACGTGGATTATAAATTTCCTATATATTTTTAACCGAGAGAGTAATTAACTGTGTAGACTCGCGTCAAAATGACAAGTGAAATGACTCGAGTGAAAAGTGATTTTCATAACGACGTGTTGTTTTATTTATTGTCTGTTCGTTTGTTCGCAGAGAAGAGGGTTAAAAATAAAAGTAATCGCGGTACATTAATTTAGAAATATTTGAACGACTTTTCTACCTGCGCGAAAGAAAAGCTCTCCGTGTACGATTTTGGTATTGAATTTTGACGAAAACTTAGAGTTCGGTAAACGGGTCAGCCCATCAATTAATTAAGTCTAGAGGGTGCACCGGGGTAGTCGGGTGATTCTATTTCGTAGGCACGTGAAAATCAGGACACACGCCATGCCCTTCGATGCCTCCGATACCTGAGCGAATTTTCGCTGATCAACGAAATTAGACCGCTAAAATATCTCGTGCATTTTTATTTCTATCGCCATCGGCACCGAACGGTCCGCGAAATGGCGCGGTGAAAATTGACCGAATATATCTAGTCGGATTCGTTCGAAATACTTGCACGATATTATTCAATACTAATTTTCGACGGGCGATCGCGAGACGTATTATTCGCTGACATTTTCACCGTCACCGAGAATTACTTTTTCCTTTTCTTCTATTTTCTGGTGCGAAACGGGATGAAATTCCATTATGCGGACCGGTGTATACCCACGGTGACCGTACAAGTCGTAGACGTTAATAGAGGGCGGGTGGAAAATTTAACGTCGTTCCATTTTGTAATTTCAGTCCGTCACACAGCGTGTTTAACTAGATTAACATGATTACGTGATTAACTAACAGTCTTTCTCCCCGTTTACTGCAATGTCTGCTGCTGCCCCCGGCGTTTCTGCTTGTTTCAGCAGCAAATGCAGAAACTGCACCGGCAACGGCAGTTGATGAATTTGTCTCTCATCTATCCTATGTTCAGAGGCATCGTCAACCCTCCGCGAGGAGGGTGCTACTGCGTTTTCACGATTCAACCGAAACGACACACACGCGAGGTTGATTCGCCTTGCGAGACTCAATCGTTGACGATGGTAAGCAAGTTCATGAAGTTGATCTGCAACTACCTACAAATTTTTTTTTTATTGAACCATCTCAGGTGGGAGATGAAAAAATTCCTTCGTTTTTCGGAAACATTGTTTTTACACAATCTCGTGGGTAATAAATTTCGGAGATTCTCTATAATCGTAGCGAAGCGAGGTTGAGTAGAGGGGCGGAGATGGGGCAAGGGGGGAGGTATGCATATTGGAATTCGAAATATCGATGTATATATGTATATATATATGTACATGCGCGTTGTAGGGAACTATACGGGAACGTTGGAATTCCCAAACCACAAATTAGTCGAGTTAAAAATCTATTAATTAGCCCCTCGAGGAATGCGTACGAGAGGGAAAGGACCGTGTCAAAATTTATATTGAGAAAGAAGAAAATTTGAAAAAACGAAGGAAAAATATGCCGAAAAAACTTTGGGTCATTGAACTGATTAAAATCTATGAGTATAACTGAGAAAGGAAAATATATACATTCAGTTCGAAAATTGTAATCGTACGACAAACTGGGTACGAGCTTTTCATCGGGATGAGAGAAGGCAAAAAGTGAAAATGAAAAAAGTGTAAAGTAAAGGAAAACAGAAAGAGTAAAATGCAAAAACTATAGAGAAACAAAATTCTGCGGTTGGGGAGTTTGGAAATGTAATTAAAAGTCACGCAGTCGTGGATAGCTGGGGAGGATAAGCTCGGGTGAGGGTAAATTCACGGATGGAGTTGGCCAAAAGGTCCAGACAAGGTTATATTGGCAACGAGCCACCAGATACTCGCTCGAGCAGTTTCCGGTTTGCTCTCGCTTTCCCGCTCCATCGATTTGACTATCGGTAGATTTTTTGAATCTTAGTTTCCCCCTCGCCGGAGGTTACTCGGCGTTCTCTATGTATAAATAATACATGGTACATACGTACCACGTAGTCACACCACTTGCATACAGCAGACACGTACGTATCCACGTACAACCGTGTGATTTCGATTAGCGAACGCGGAGATTTCATCCCGTACAGCTCGTAACTGATGCGAAAATTTTCTACACGTAAGAAAGGGAAAATTAGAAAAAAACCACTTTGGCTTTTTGTTTTTTCAACATTTATTTTTTCTTCGTCACTTCTTTTTAGGTATCAACGTTTCAATTATTTCCTTCGTTTTTATGTTTTTTTTTTTCTGCTTTTTCATTCGAGACGGACCGATGTCCTATTTTTAGGTCAAGTTTCAAAGCAATTCCAACTCTTGACCAATTCGTACCTGGGTATGCATATATACGTACACCAACCAACACGTATACGTATCTATACCCCTCCTACCGCGGATGCGCCTCATTTGAATCCCCCTAATGTTCAGTCCGGGTTCACAAGTTCAACTCTCTACCAAACTATACTGTGTAACTATATGCCTTTGTGCCTAGGCATATACCTATCCACGATGCAAACCATACCCGGTTTATACCAACCCGATTTTCATCACGGGGGTTTGTACATTCGTATACCTCGCAAACTGTACAACGATACCAGAAATCATTCCCAAGAGTTAATTCTCTACGTACATATATATATATATATATATATATATAGGTATATATATATAGGTATATATATATATAAGAGCTTGCAGGAAGTTGCGTGACTCGCTTCGAGAAAACTATACCATACCCCAGCGGAATATAATCCCGAGGGAAGATTAAAACGGGGGAAAAAAAGAGAATAATGATGAAAAACGTACAATTTTTTTCTCGGGTTTACCGGTAGATTTTGTGTAACGATATATGATACATAAGTTACATGGGTACGGGTACATAGTGAAAGCCGATCACCGGGGATGTTCTTATGATAATAATGATGATAATAACATAGGTGAGTACGGGGGGGTACGCGTATCACTAGCTGTGTAGAAGGTGAAGAGGGTTATAAAGTGAGCGTACGAAATACGCCCCCAAAGTCCGATTCAAGGGCGAACTCACCGTGCTACGTTGAAACCGGACCTTTCTCGTTGATACCGCAAATGATTACGCAGCGGTAGACCGCTAACTGGCCGCTCGGCCATTTCACGTACTACTCGCGGCCATTCAACGGTTCATCGGGTCAACGAGATCACTCTACATATCATACGTTTCAAGGAATTCACTTCTACTGCTACCCATGCAATCGGAAAGCCCTGTTTAATCACCTATGCTGACGACCCACGCGCCTTGTTTTACACGCGCCACGTTATTCGTTTCGATACTTCTTGTTATTTTATTAAAATATTTTCAATAGTTGTAAAAATCGAAAATTTGGAAGAGAGAAATATTTGATCGTTGATTTCTTCGGTCACATCACGAATGAAACTTTTTCGAAAAAATTCATTCGAATCATCGCGTATCAACGTAGTACGAAGTAGGTAGGTTCAGGGGGTAAAACACACATTCGCAAATATCTACCCAGTTTCGGTGTATACCATGGCAAGTACACGAGCACATACTACATGAAATTTGCAGTGGTCAACGATGTATGCAAATTCATTTAACAAACGTACCCGCGTATATACAGTTCGGAGTTGGTATTGTTATAACCAACGGGTTTTCGCAGTTATTTTTTTCTTCCGCCGGAAAAACTGCACCGCGTGTAGAAACGAACTGACGAAAAGTAAGAGAGGAAAAAAAAGTAAAAATTGTGATATATCTGTAGCAAAAAAACGCGATAAGTGCGTATGTACTATATACAGAGAGATAAATCTATTTTGCACGAGAGTAATAAATTATGGGGAAAAAAAAATTCTATTCATTTTTCTTTTTTCTTTACCGAATCGAAGATGAGCAGTGGCATCAGCTGCACTCCTATAAGAATATATTTAATCGTTGAAATATTTTCGCATAATTAATAACTCGACGAAGATTTGGTTTTTTATATTTTTTCCTTTTTTTTTCTTCGCTCGTCCGTATATCTCACGATGTTATATTCATCGAAGAGAGACAAATCGCACCCAATATATAAGGGATGGTGGAGATGAGACAGATGTGAGGTGCAGGTGGGTCGTTACGGACAAGACGAGTATATATATTGCCGAGAATTTCGAGAAAAGTTCTGCTAATGAATCACGTCGAGATATTTGATCGGGACGATTTATAAACGATTGATGATCGATGAATTATACGTTACACACGAAATTCTCGTAAGCTTCATATTTCTTTCGTATAAATATAGAATACACATTTTAATTGAGTGTCATTGGTAATCTGGAAGTTCGTATCTCCTCCGTAGTATGAATCGTAACACGTGTAAGAGAAAAATCAAATATCAAAAATACAAAATACAAAAAAAAAAAAAAGAGAAAGAAAAGGTCCGCCTGCTTCTGGACACTCCGAGCCAGCTAATGAATAAATTGATATTGCGGAGTAATCATGAAATCAGTAGATGAAATAAAAAAAAGGGAAGGAATTCAGAAATATCCCGCAATATTCCATAGTATTACGTCTACACTCTACACCTTCATTGTTCGCGATATAAATATTATTTTTTGAGGTAAGAAATTTATGGAAGGGTCGAATTAATTGCAACGTTGAAGACATGTCCTAGGCTTAGATGTGAAATATCGATTTTATATGGGCTTCTCTAAACCACATCTTCGTTCACCGGGGGATGAAAAATGGTAGATTAAATGTCGACGGGTGGTGCAGGGTCCGCATTTCGCTCGCTCGCTCGCTCGCGTACCAAACCACCGCGGCCGTATACGCGATGCAGGCGATAACCTTTTCTCTCGCAGGTAAAATTTCATAAATAAAATAGATCGCTGGGATAAATAAAATACAACCCTCCGCCCCTCCGCACCGTCACACCCTCTTTACACGGGAATATTGTTGTACACCCGTAAACCGCGTCACATGGATTATCAGTTACCCGTATTATACGTGTATGTGGGTGTGATACGTAAGCTATACGTGGCATGTAAATTATCGTTCCTCTTCCATCCACTTGAAAAAAAAAAAAAAAAGATAATAAACAAAACATATAAACGTATATATGTATATTATTTGCAAACTGTCAAACCGAACGAAAAGTGCAGCGCTATCAACCCTTATCAAATTTCACCCCCTACGAACGATCAAACGACATGGATGTTTTATTTTTTTCTCTCTTTTGTCACAAACGTGTTACCGTATACTAATTAGTGGATATAATTTATAAAACATTGGAATAATTACAAAGAAAAAACAATAATTAGAAAAAACGGCAGCGAAAGAGTGTACAGCTGTTTACGATATAAGTATCGCGGTTAGGTTTAATAATATATTCAGCCAATTAGCGATAACATCGTTTGCGGACGATGGTGTTTCGGTGGTTATACCTGTACAATAATCAACCAGAAACACCCCTTCGACAAATACGTATATAAATATATGCCCATACGTGCACATACATATATAGGTAATGATACCTACGGATAGATACACACTTGTACATAAATGAATGAAACGGGAGGCAGGTACCTACTTTGTGCCTACATAAAAACGTTTTCGTTTAATGTAAATGCAAAACAGAGCAAAGGTAACCGGGCAGCTCGTTTATACCTGTATATACATATGTATACGCGTATATGCATATAACCGATATAACGAAGAAGATTACTCGGCATGTGGTCAGCGCAGATAGCGACGTGCTCACAGTGCAGAAATACTTTGGTATGGGTGTGTACGTACGTAAGTATGTGTGTATGCTAATGCCCGATCCCCGTAACTTTATCCATTATCATATTCTATGCCGTATGTATTAAGCGCGAAGCAAAACGCCCGTTATCGACCGATATCGACGTGCTATACGTATAATATACGTATTCCTAAACGAACGTTCCGCGGCTCACTTCACCGCGAAACGTTGAAAGAGAAAAAAAAAAAAAAAAAAAAAGTAAAATGAACAAATCAAAAAACTCTGAAATTACATAAATATTAATCGAATCTATGGTAAAGTGTACGAGTCACGTGTATGTGACCAGTCATTTGAAGAGTGATTTCGAAAGGGCGGCAGGGGCAGCGGGGGGCGAAAGTGGTATTTGAGGAAACCGTAGAAAAAAAACCAATTCAAATCCAGAATGATGAGTAGAGTCTTTTTTGTTCATTTTTGAAAAAGCTTTCACAGCAAATTTAGTGATTTAAAAAGCATGTCTGTAAACATTGTTTCTCGGTGTACATAATGGATATTATAGTTGTATATAGTTTATTGTCCGTGGTGGTATATAAGGGAGTTTCTATTACAACACAAGTTTAGTTTACTCGCGTTATATCCATGTACAATGTGAGCGTAGACGGTGGGTAAAACCGTCCCGAATCACGCTCACTTTGGTAATTTATAGTAACCCATACATAGTTTCATTCAATTTCCCATATATTTACCAGTTATACCTCAGGGTATACGCATGTATATATGGCGGGTTTGCCGAATATAGTATAATCAAAGGGTGACCAGAGTAAACAATTAGATCCAAATCTATTAAACTCCTTACTTTTTTTTTCTTTCTATGATTAATTATTTGATCGCAATTAATTTTACCACACGCCAACTGAACCACTAGCATAATCAATTTTTCTTGTTACATTATGTATATTTAATCTATAGTTAATAAATCATTCTCAAGTCCGAAAATCTTATAACATCGATGTGTACCTGATCTATTATTAAGGTAGAAAAAATCTCACGTAATTTTGGTGATTTTTTCTCTTCTTTCAAATCACTTCGATTCAAAATCCAAAATCAACGATATAATTTTTCTTGCATTCTTTATTCAAGTGAGTTTCTTTATTTTTTTATTTTTATTTTTCAAAAGATGGATAGCTCAATTTATTATCTGCATAAAATTGTGGTTACTTTTTCTTTTTCCCTTTTTCCCTTTTTTTTTTTTTTTTTGTTTTACTTCGCTCCAGTTTTTTCTATTCTTTTTTTTTTTTAATTATTTATACCGAAAATATATATATACCACGTTGATTTTAAATTGAAAATGTTTTCATAATGTAGTCAATACCGCGGAACGATTTAAATATCATATACCTAATGGTTGTGTGCTTTAGCCGAAAGTTTGAATTCTCTTTTCATTTTTTAGAGAAAAAAAAAGGAACAACCTGAGTATCGTTCGACGCTGAAAAAATATCAATCAATCCAAAAATCCACCGAAGAATCAAGCAAAATGCTGTTAATTTTATAACTCATAGGTAGGATGACTCGTTTCTTTTTTTGGAAAAAGAAGTTTTCTACGTTTGATCAAAGAGAGAAAAAAAAAGAAGACGGAAAATAGAAGGTAAGTGATTTCTTAGGGTTGAGATTTTCTTAGTGCGACAAAATTGCAAAGGAAGAAATATACGTATGACTGCAATTGTAGGAGAAGATTCCTCGGCGGCGGTTGGTCGGACTTGTGAAAAAAGTGAAAAGAATCGCCCCAGCGATATTACGTACAGAAATTCTTTTGATATTAGAAAATAAAAGGTATTTCGTAACTCTCAATCCATCGTAATACTGAGCTTTTATCGAAAATTACATTGGAAAATCATGTAACAAGAAAAAGTCTCTGTAGATGAAGAAAAAGTTGAATTATTGTCATTTTTTTTTTTTCAGATTACAATTGAACAGAACTAATTTGATGCTCCTTGAGATCCCACGAGCCTCACTGTTCTCATTAAATCGGTGAGCGTAAAGGTATACTATTTTGCACCTGCACTCGCATCGTGGCAACAACACTGCAAATGAATCTCTGTCACGATATCTCGCGATGCATTTCCAGTCGTTTTTCGGGTTCGGTGAAGGTGTAAAAATCGAAACGCGATTCTATAATCTCGAAGCCAGAGGGATCATGGATTATACTATACGGCGTCACGCGACTTTCGAAAATGTAGAAGCGCTACCAAAAAGACAATGAACTAATTTGGCAAAAAATGAAATATGAAAAGTTTCTACGTATGTTCGGATATTATGCTTTTTTTCATTTTCATTCAGATTAAATCGTCGGTGGTAAAATTATTCGCTCGGGAAGACGCAGCGTCGTTCGTGCGCAGTCGTCGTAACAAAACTTTGTAGTATGTTTCGCCGTAGAGACGAACGTCGTGGACGCAGAGAGACTTGGGTGTCCTTGCTTCGTCACATCGTTGAGAAACCTATCCCCACCTCATACCTACTGTATTTGTTAACCGAGACGACGCTGAGCAATTAAACAATTCCTGCGTTACTAAGTTTACAACACCCGCTCACAAAAGGAGGCTGGGAGAAGAAGAGGGGAAAGGAGTTAAGCGGAGTCAGGACTCTGCGTACTTCCGAAGGACTTCTAATACTCCTTCAAAAATTCCCAGCGGTTACTCTCCCGTCACTAATGTCACGATATAACTATCGCACGGTCTCGTATACACACGGATAAAACTACCGGCCGAATCGTTGACCAAAATCCTAATCTACGAACTAGTTTCAATACCGTCACGTGACCATGCGAATTTATGGAACTTCCGTATCCGGTTTATTCGTGTTTCCGGTATTTTTATCTCTTCTCGTTTTACGGATGAGCGAAGATGTAAGAAGATACGTAATATACTCGCGACGTAATGTTGGAGATAAACTAAACTTGGTTGAACAATTTTACCGAGCAGCAGTTAACACGTTGGACGGATTATTGGGGTTAATTGAATTTCATTTAGCTTCAATAAAAGCCAATTAATACGCTAGAGGTAATTTAATTAATTCCAAGCAATTCATGAAAACGTTGCAGTAGGCTTAGGTATATTAGGAAATTCCTAATCTACGTGAATAGCGACCCCCAACATAATAGGCATATTAACAGCCGCGCGATCGATTCTTCACATAGGAAACTATAGTGCAAATTCTCGACACGGATGATGAAAAAATTTTCAAAAATATCCCACGAAAAATTGTCTAGAATTTTTATTGAACTTTTACTCTTTTTTCCTGTTCATTTTTCGGGTGTTACGGATAAATTTAGCGCAGACTGTACGCAACGTATGTATCTACGTACGTCGACTACATATGTACGTACGTACGACGTACATAGTATATAGATTATAACGGGGGAACGCGGTAAATGTCAGTGGGCAGTTTGATCATAATCTAATTTGGTGCGTTCGCGCGTGAGCCTAATCAAACAGCGTTATTGTTATCAATTGGATAATTTTCGAGATTACATGCGGGGTTGCAGGTGTATTTCTTGAAAGCCTATGAGCGGAGTATCGAATTTGTTAGGATAATTATATTCAAAAAGCAACAGACCCAGCTGGATATAAATGCGGCAGATTTACCATGCCAGATTTTCCCTCATTTGCGGTTTGCCTTTTTATTTTACTTTTATTTCTTCTCCCATATCACGTTGCATCGGTATCATTTGATACCTACCATTATGAATTATATCTCTAGCCGCATATAGACCCTGCACATATGAAAACGCTCAAACGTAGAGGGATTTTATAGATTTTACAACCAATAACTTCCAAGTCTGCAGTTTCGCTTTTCAATTGATCGTTAAATTCTATTACCTCATACTGCAGTATGGCAGATAATACCTACTCTAATACAGAAAGAGCGCAGCGGCAGCGGCAGCTGCAACTACGAGCAAAATTCCCAGTTATCATGAGACAGCTTCAACTAGAGATACAATTTCAGGATTTTCAAAATTCCAGTAAATCAACTACATTTATATTTTCATATTATCTCATTTCAATATTTTTTCTCTTTCTTTCTCTTTTTTTTTTTTGAATTGTAGTTCAGATTTTAATTTGACTTTATTTCAGTTTTCGTAGAAATGGGTGAAAACCTTCGGCTATAATTTTTTCTTCCTTTTCCATAGCTGTGTAATGTATGTGAATTTTTTATCCGCATCGTCATTCCATATGTACCGTTATAATTTCTATTTCTATCGTAATTTTAATTATTGTTAACGACTTTCCACGGAGTGTCTGTATTTAGTAGACATAACGAATGTAATTTTTCCCCCTTTTTTTTTTGATTTCGTAAATTTTATTTTCTGCACAATCTATTTGTCTGTTCACCATAACTTTATTTCCCTATTTTTTCATGAATCGCAAATGTGGGAAACGAGTGCTTAACACAGATTGTTAAAACCGTTGGTGAAAATGTAAAAATTTGCATCGGACTGGACTAAAATTACCATTCGATACGAAGTTTTCTTAATTAATTCGTGGCAATCTTTGTTTTCTTCTTTTTCATCCAATTAAACACAGAAAAAAAAAAATATTCAAATATCTACATCAGATGTATGTGTGAAAAAAGAACTTGAGAAAACTAAAATAAGCAACCCGAACAATTCACAGGACGCTTAAAATTATTATTTATTTTTTTAACGATATCGCGCTGCAGATTGAACCGCGGAGATGAATATTGTTCGTATTGCGTGTATTTACATATTACATGGGTATGTATTGTATCCGCTATGATACGAAAGGGGAAGAATACCTGAAGAAACGGATGCAGATATAGACGATATAAAATGGGAGTAGCAAATAAAACGGAGTCTTGTATTGCTGTGTCATCGTTTCGATTCTATTGAATATTCTACCTTCCAGTATTCCAAGGCGTTGGTAATTTTATAAAAATGAGAAACTTTCATGCGGTGCAAAAGGACACGGAGAAACTGCGAGATATATCACCCGGATTTCAACCCTTCTGTCCACATCCTGCGAACCGTGCGAATAGTACATAGAAAAATTCGCACATACATAGTGTAGAAAAATGATCCCATTATATTCTCCGGTATCGTTCATATATTTTTGATTTTTCTTTTTCTCTCTCTCTCTCTTGTCTTCTTTCGTTTCTATACTGATTTTTCAAGGGGTGGGTGCAGGTGTACCTTTGCCGCGACGGTAAGAAAGTGACAACGAAAAATAACAAGAAAAAAAGACGAAGGGTGTGAGAAAAAAAAATTTATCACCCCCGTATTACGTGGCAAAAATTGCGAGAAAAAGCAACACGCGATAGACGTACTGAAATGCCTTTGCGGTACATTATGTTAAATATTGTATACACGTGAATAGAAAAAAAAAAAGAAAAGATTTCAAAAAACGGGCGGTGATCCACTGCGTCGGCTTGAAAGATACCTTGGAAATGAAATATCTCAGTAACGACGAGTTCGCGTTAGTTTTTCATAGAATGCAAACATTCGCTTTTCGCAAAAACGGAAAGAAAAGAGAAAATCAAAAAAAACTCGTGTAACTCAAACTACGCAAAATTCATCCCCTCTCGAGTATCTTTTAGAAAAAAATATATTTAGGTACTTGAAATTTTTCTCCCACGTTCATTGGCGAGTATTCTACATATGTGTTAGGAGAGAAGAATTTTTCACATTGCTCGTACCGTACACGTATTCCATAAATGCGAATCCCAGTTTTTGTCTTCTTTGCAGTTAAAAGCACCAACAAGATGCAAAATATATTTAACCTTACATTGTCACTAGAATTTTATTTTAGTAATTTCAGTAATTAAAACATTTTTCATTCGCATCATTTAGTTTTCTTTTCTATTTTTTTTTTCGTTTTTTATCGAGGAGCGATACGATTCCGGCTTCAAAGTCTTATAATTTTTATTTCGTCTTTGATTGAAAAAAGGAGAGACACGTTCTCGCCGTGGAATTGCAGTACGTAGGGGTGCGATGTGGCAAGAGAGGAAATCGAGCGAAAAAGTTTTCTGCAGTACTAGAAAGTTACGTGAAATTACCCGGTCTAGCTGTTCGCTGGCTAGCTTGGGAGCTCAAAACCAACACATTTTCTAGGCTTTGGTAAATGGTTATAGGCTTTATGTATTGTATTACGTGTATATACGTATCTATGTATTATATCTGTTATTGGAAGACAATATTTTACGACATTTCTTAAACTCTTGTACACACTTAAATGAAACGATCCATAGAAAATAAAAAGGGGGAGATTAAAAAAAAAGGGAAAAAAGGAAAATCGTATAATAGAAAATCATAAATTGGAACACGCTTGAGGAATAAAAGTGAAGAAACAAAAAATATCCATGGAAAACGGAGAAAAATGATAAATAAAATCAAAACTACTGACAATGAGATAGAAATTTGAAAGATGAGAAACAAAAAAGCAAAATTGAACGTGTGAACCATGTATGTATGTATACTTCTGTACGTACGTGTACATGTATAAGTATGATATTGAGATGGAGGTTTCTGGTTTATAATACGCGTGGTGGTGGTCGCTTCTTCATTACCGCATTCGTGACCTTATTAATTAGAGTTGAGTGCAGCGCACTTGAAGTCGACTACCTAAACATCGGTATGAATAGAGAAATCTTGAACAATGAAATGATTCGGAGGTGCCATTTCTAATCTAATTCACAAGCCCGTGAAATTTATGCGTCGGTTGGTACCTACACACCTACCCCATATACTTTGTACTCGATGTACGTGACATAGCACGAAGGGAAAGAAAGAATCCATTAATTAACAACGAGTGAACAATTGTTCGCACCGATTCGATATCCAAGTATGTGAAAAACCGCGTTGTTTTTTTTTTTCAAATTAACAAAAAGTAGATGAAGAGTTTCACCTTTCAAAGTACGTCAATTTGATCGTATTCTCCATGAAAACAAAAAATAACAATTCTAGTGTATCGCTAATTTCGTTTATCTCAATTTTTGGAAACTGCGTGATATCACAAAGCTGTATTTTCACTGGTTTCATGTATTATAGTTTCTGAAGTAACCGTCAAAGTGACGCGATACGATATTCGATACCCTCTGGTTTGGTAGTAACCGATCGACTGATGCTCGCTCAAAATATATATTATATATACGGGTAATAAGCGTACCCCCGTGCTATTATGTATGTACTATGATATCGAGAAGCATGTCTATTGATAGGCTAGCGGTACGGAATATCGATGATGCGACGGTGTTGGTTCGAAATTGCAGAAATCCGAGACCGGCCTTCGCAACATTGGTTCTTCACGGTCTTTGTGAAAATCTACCGCGTCCAGACTTCGTGTTACCCAATATTTCCCCATAATTTCAATTATCAAACGTTGATTCGATATTTCAGGATACCCACCGTCCAAAGTGTCATTTTCAACTAGCTCAAAAAATTGATCCAAAGCAACAAAAAAAAGGTAAAATATCATCGTTAGTGGTAAAAAAGATTCACAAACTACCTGTAATGATAAATCTAAGAATCAACCAGGAGATCGTAACCAAAGTTTGGAAGAAAATATTTATTTTCACGTTCCAAAATGTCTCCTATAGCGTGAAGAAGTGACTATCCCTAAATGAGAGGCAGCATCGAATGTAGGATGAAAATCTTCCCGTCCAATGTCGACTCGATACCGTACAACCGAATTCCGGACCATATAAGGTGGGTGAATGGTAGTTTGAGTTTTAGAATGCAGTTCGGGTTGGGTGATCGAAGACTACTTGCGTAATGAACCAAACTCGATACGCGGGATACCTAACGTTCGCCCGCGTGATTTTATAGGGAATATACTTCCGATGAACTGAGATTTGAAGACTTCAAAATTCCACGTTATTGATCCATCGATTCCGGTCCAACGGGGTCAACGAACTCGGCCGATACGATTCGAAATAAATGTACGATCGATATTGTCGAATCACCAAGGAATCAATCACCTCGATTCGTAGCAAGTTTAGCAAAAAAAATTCTCACCGCGCTATTTACACCGGTTTTCATCCGACAATTCATAAATCTGTATCATGCATATACTCAACAGCTACTACAATAGATGTACACCTTATACCGCACGCTGCAGAATTTTATTCTCTTTCATTTTCATTCTTTTTTGAATTCGCATCTCATAGGTGTTTTTCTATCACTCTCTACACCGTTCTCAATGTTCGGTTTTGTCTCTCGACTACGTTATACGAGGTTCCCCTAGACAATCAAATGGTAATGAATGGGGGAAGAACAAAAAAACGAAAAAAAAAAACGTAAAAAAAAAAGGAACCGAACGTTGAAGTTCCACTGCGGGCAGCGGAGGTATAGTATCGCAAATACATGAATAACATGAACATGAGTATGAGCACGAATGTATACGAATACGAGTTATACAGGCAGGCGGGAACCTGGGTTATACAATGCTCGACAAAAAGTGTAATAAATCGTGAAATCCTGTAGTTTAGTAACAATGGTCTGCCGCGCGGGGTCCCCTCTGGACCAAATGCAGTGGAGTAGGGTGAGCGGGGTAGGAGTAGATTCGGTTCACTGTACCTATGCGCGGTTACAGGTAGATATCTGCAGGCAGGTGAGGATAACTAAAAGTAAAATCAGGGCGGCGCACGCGTAACATTTACCCTCCGTACACACTGTGCATTGAAGTTTCGAGGGAAGGTAGCGCGACAAACGCGTTGTTTTAAGCGGTTGCGCATAGTTTCGATGTGTATAGCTACGTGAAAATGAACGAACGTTAGAAGTAAGTTTACTCGTCGGACACGTGCACGTCACCGTACTTACACACGTGTAGAGTCTACGAGACAGATGTAACGCGGGTTTTATGTATATTGTACGAAGCTACGTTTGGTTACAAACGTGAAAGTTCGCGTGACGTAATGAATTTCAAACAATGGAAGTTGGTATGACAATAGCCCCCTGAAGAATGGAGAAGCGAGAACGACCTGCACGTCGAATAGCAGTAACTGAAAACTGTAAAACTGTAGAGCCGAGGAACCCGGGGAGGTCGGAAACCAAAATGTTTTTTGGACGTACCGAAAGGCGCGCGGAGCTACCAAAAAGATAGAAGAAAGAAAACGCGGATGGTAAAATGTCCACGAAATTGAAACGGAGAAAGTTTCTCAAATTACGGTATGAAGGGGAAAGAAGGAACGGAATAGTGTATTCGAATTCGCGACCTATTCGACCCAACGAAACGGTCAACTTTCATCGCGAACGAACCGCGAATTTCTTTCATTTTTCTTTTTACCGTCAAATCAATCCGTCGTTCCCGGGGTTTTATAGGTATATAAAAATACCGAAGGCATTATTAGTGGGTTTGGATAACGGAACTGAGTTTTACGAACTGTACGTCGTTTACCGAGGGACCTACGACGGACCTATGCCGAGATAATTTCTCATGGGATTCCCCGAGAACCGGCCACCACTCTGTACGGTTGGTCGCGATGGACGCCCTTTCGAGAGTTGAAAAATACGAGGGAATCTCCTTTTTTTTTTTTCTTTTTTCGTTTTGTCGCAAGAAGCAAAAATCGATCGCGACATTTTTTCCCCCCCCCTCCGATTTGTAAAATGAGCGAAAAGAGAGAAAGAGGAAGGAGACCAAGAGGAGCTGAAATACAAACGACATATTGTAAGCTTCGCGATGTTCTCATGAATCGTCATTTCGGAGACCAGAAGTAACCATGGGATAATGGGCATGTATACGTAGGTAAAGTCTAACCGTGGGACTCATGAACCGCGGTAATGGTAGCGGCTCATTATTTTTAACCGCCGCTTTTAAAAGCCGTTCGTTAAAACCCACGTGTACGACAATTCGAGAGGCAAGATCCTAGATTTCAGATTCCATAGAACATCATTCCTCGTTACAGAGACCCACAAACAACTCCATAAAACAAAACCGGAACTTGAATTACCGGCGCGTACAAAAGCGTAACGTATGAAAATGTCTGAACACAATCGCAGATAAAAGTGGACGACAAAAAAGATTTTCATTTTATTCTAATCTATTTTCACATTATACGTAGAAAAACTCAAGTGTCCGTAGGCAGATACATGCTTCTGTCCGTGCGCTCGCTAAATTTCCATTACACAACGTAAAGGATCGTAATATGTAATGCTCGATGTGATGTATTTAAGGAATTCCTGTTTATCCTTATATATACATAACATCGGGAACAGCAAACGTCTCTGTAAACGTCGGATGGAATCTCTTTGTAGTTTGGTCTACGTAATTTCAAAATTGACAAAGGATTTCACGTGAAAAGGGTCCGCGGGATACGGCTGTGTAGGTAACAGCTAGCCAAATAATACCACCGGGATTTGATAATTTTGAAGCTGCACCTCCATTAGAACGGCCGACGGTTACACAGCGGATAGAACGCCGCTGCTATTTCCAGTCGATTAAAAACTAAAAGATCGTTAAATTGTCCGTCCGATCTAAAATTCACTCCGATTGAGAACCAGTCGAATAATATACATAATCGTGGTCGAACTCGGAGTGGAATAAATCGTGGTAAAGGGACCTTGAAATAATGCAAATGTGGGCATGAAAAGCTATAGTAGCAGGGCGATCATCTTGCGGTGGGTCCCGGTCAGCTCGTATCTCATGCGATAAAACAAGAACAATCGAACTCCTCGTGGTTTGCGGTTTGTTTGAAGGCGAAATAAAAAAAAAAAAAAAACACATTGAGAATAAGAGAGAAAGAAAAAAATCGCTTCCACGCCGCGGTATACGACGGTGTATGAGCTGATACATTGCAGGAATGTTTATTTGATCGATCACCGATGAAATATTTATGCGAATCTTTGAATAAAGCCGTTCGACGAACTTACGAGGTTCATTAGCCCTACAATTCATATTTTCGCCGGATATATCCACGTCGACGACGAAATGAAGGAGGGTTTTCAGTTTTCTCGTAATTTTTTTTTCAGCTACTTTTTCCCTTTTCTCGTTCCGCCAGCCGTCCCTTCGAGTACACGTGTACGTCAACAACCGTCATAATTCTCACAAGCTCCTGGTGTCTAGATGGATTTTTCAACCCTTGTAGGTAACGCGCGGAAAAAAACTTCGCCATACGGATCAAAGGAAGCAGCTATTTGTTAACGAGGCATAATTATCCTACCGACAATGCAAGTGGATGTGTGGTTTCGGTATAAACCACCAACCATCTCCCGCGGTGCAAATACGCACCACGTGAAGAATAAAAGGAGCCGCTTTTATTCTCTCCGAAGGGACAAAGGTCGTGGCACAGGTCGTCGGCGGCTATGCGATGGCTCGATTTCTGAAGATATTGTCGATGATTATTCGAAATTGTTTAAATTATATCAACTCGGACTACGAGGGTTGCTCACCGTATGGAAAAACTTGACATTATGTACCAACCCTGTTCCATTGCGGATGACCGCGTCGTCATCCTGCAACATTGACGACCTCACCTCAACCTCGTCTGATTCCGATCGTTTGACGTATTGTCTGATGAGGTGTGAATTTCAAAAAGGGGAAATAATAGGAATAGAAAGACAAAAAACCTATTTCATCTTAATTATTATTATCTATAATTTTCCTTCATTCGATATTCGAAACGAATCCTTTTCCAATTCAAGTGTTCGGAACAATAGATCGTTGCACGGTATGAACGCAAAGTGGTTATGTAATTTCGAGATTGTAATACGTAACCGTATCTAGCTTTGAAAATTATCTACGCGCTGCCGGTTGGTTGTCGATTACAACTACCACATTCGAATAGAGGAAGGAAATACGGTCGACTGCCTTTTTATTATAGTTTAGAATCGACCGCGGCGGTAGTTTTGTGTGGCACTCCTTGTAAAAGTTGTCCAAATAAAAACGAATAAAAAAAAAAAAAATTACAACAACGAAGAACAAAAAGAGAACTAGCGACCACCTCTTCAAACTTCAATGATTTGAAATTACAAGGAAAAAGAATCACAAGAAAAAAATCATCGAAACAGAGGTCGAGTGGTTCTCGTCCGCAACGTTAATTTGCCAACAATCATAGTACGTCAATTAACGTACTCTTTATAACGTATACAGACAATATGGACTAAATAAGAAAAGTTTAACGTTGGAAGAAGTTTGGCTTCATCAATTAACGGTTTCTAACTATTACAGAAAATGTATAATAGAGTAGGAATACGGGGGTAGTGGGGGGGAGTGGGGGCGAGTGAGGGGGCATTACTCAACATCCTACGTACTACCTATGCAAACGACACACATACCGAGCGTACATGACGCGTAGGAGACGAAATTTTAATTGGAAAAATTCAATCGATAAAAAGTGCGCGCGTTCCAGGCAGAGGGAGATGTAGAGAAAATGAGATCGTTATAAAACAAGGTCTTCGTAGAAAACAGCTGCTCGCGCGACTGCGTAAATATGAATAACAATATATGAAACTGTGTATACTGTACGGAGTGGCTCGTGTTTTTCTTGAACACACTATAGGCACATGCAATAGCAGCGGCAGTGGCAGCGGGAGTGGTTCGTTTGGACAGAAATCGTTTGGACAGAATTCGTTTCTACAGAGAAAATTTGCCCATGGTTCGTTTGGACAGAGGAAATTTCGACTTAGGTTCGTTTGGACAGAAACTCATTTCTACAGCGAAAATGGATTCTGTCCAAACGAACCTAAGTCGGTTCGTTTGGACAGAATTCGTTTTAGCTGCCCACATCACATTCTGTCCAAACGAACCGACTTAGGTTCGTTTGGACAGAATCCATTTTCGCTGTAGAAATGAGTTTCTGTCCAAACGAACCTAAGCCGGTTCGTTTGGACAGAATATGATTTGGGCAGCGAAAACGAATTCTGCCCAAATACACTGACATGGGTTAGATTAGTTTATTTTCTGCCGATCGAATTAGGTTTGTTTTGACAGAATCTGATCTTTCTATACAAATGCAACGAAAACGGATTCTGCCCATATACGCTGACATGGGTTAGATTAGTTTATTTTCTGCCGATCGAATTAGGTTCGTATGAACAGAATCCGTTTTCGCTGCATTTGTACAGAAAGATCATATTCTGTCCAAACGTACCTAAGTCGGTTCGTTTGGACAGAATCCGTTTATACTGCAGAAATCAGTTTCTGTCCAAACGTACCTAAGTCGGTTCGTTTGGACAGAATCCGTTTATACTGCAGAAATCAGTTTCTGTCCAAACGAACCTAAGTGGGTTCGTTTGGACAGAATGTGATTTGGGCAGCTAAAACGAATTCTGTCCAAACGAACCGACTTAGGTACGTTTGGACAGAATCCATTTTCGCTGTAGAAATGAGTTTCTGTCCAAACGAACCTAAGTCGAAATTTCCTCTGTCCAAACGAACCATGGGCAAATTTTATCTGTAGAAACGAATTCTGTCCAAACGATTTCTGTCCAAACGTACCTCACTCGTGGCAGCGGCTCAAGTACGGTTCATGGATCGAAAGAGAGAGAGAGACCGGTTTTTCTTACATTAGCTTTATAGCTAGTTCAGAGTTGCGCGTTGCACATCAGCTTATGACGTATAAATACATTCACCTTCATTCACTTCACGCTAGAGAGAAACACAACCGACCGACTAACCACGTGCGCATGATCTGCCCTGGTACAGATCGTTGCAAAGAAGAAAAATCGTATCGATCACACGCACGTTCCACGTCTTACACGAATACGAATTTCGCATTCAATTATCAGTTTCGAAAGAAGAATCTGGAAAATCATTCCAGATCGCATTCAGTTACGAGTACCTACTTGCGCATAAATTAAAACTGAGACGAGTTCCACTCATAAGAGAGAAAAAAAAAAAAAAAGGAACCACACCATAATAGATACTTTCAAAGTTCGAGCATCATCGATCAGGCTTTGAATCAGCGTTTTCTAAACGAGCTTCATCAGATTTTTCCCCCTTTTTCGAATATTTTAATTTTATTTTCCACTTTTTCTCTTCTTTCTCTTGCTGATCTATCTGTACCGTTCGACCGCGCGATTTTAACGGATGCTGTGTATTCTCGATTCCGTTCGTATGTACGATATTACTTTGCCGGACAATTTGGATATAACTTCAGTATCTTACAAACACACTCTTGAAATCACGTCACACTTGTATAATAATTAATTTTTGTATTTATTTGTTTTTATTTCTTAATTAGCACATGCACGGGGTCACGAGGCACGTATACAAAAGACACTTGTGGCTGTACACTCATTACATATAATATACACATATGTAACCGATTTTATTTTATTTTTTTTTTCATTTCAATGAAATTTCAAATTTTTGATATCTTCTTCACAAAATTCTTCAGAAAAAAATAGACAAAAAAACAAGAACGTTCGAAATAAATAAAAAGCAACGCACAGATATCCGCGAAATGTATTTCTCAGCAGTTTTCTCCGATAAGATTACGTATAAAAATTATGTAATGATGATAATAATAGAAAAAACACATGTATACATGTATAAATGAACGAAGGATTGAAATAATATTGATAATGAATGCTAAATCTGACAGCTTTCTCTCTCTCTGTCCCACTCACACTCACTCTCCCTCTCCCGCTCTCTCTCTCTCTCTCTCTCTCCCTCTCTATTTATATTTTTCTCCCTTATCCGAGAGGAGAGACGGCTGGGATGGTGTTCGCGGTCGCGAATACGCGAGTACTGTGTGTTATGTCGTCGTCATGTCGTCGTCGTCGTTCCTGCTGCCGCTGCTGCTGCTTTACAGAGGAAGGCAACCGGGTGTATTACCTACCTCCTCTACGCACACTTTGTACCCGTGTTCACGGAGATGCCTTAGTACAGACGACCATGTTTCTCGTCACGTCGTACGTAGGTACGCGCGCGTAAAATACCTCTCTTCACGCGTGTGTTTCCCAGACACGTTTTTTTTTTTTTTCATTTCTTTTTATTTCTTTTTTTCTCATTTTTTCCTTTCTACGTACCCACACACGCGAGAAGAGCAGACCTTTAGTTCCTGTGAGGCAGGGAAACGGCCCAGGGGGAAGGGAACGACACTGATATCCTAAGACTGTGCATGAAACGTATGAAAGTAAATCTTCAATACGTCGTCCTTCTCGTATCTCGCACGTGTGCGTATCCGTACGAGTACCTAAGTACAATAGTGCGCGTCTACTCGCGAGGGATGGAAATAGAAAAAGACGAAATAGAAAAAAAAACCCTTGAAAAGAAGGAATAGAAAAGATTCAAATTACTCTATCGCGATTAATTACATATGTTCTTAAATCGTTATGACATTTTTCTTTTCTCGAAATCCTCGGAAAAATTTTCTTCTTTTCTTTTTTAATACATTGCAGAGTAGAAATTATGGACGACGTCTATGGGTACAACGTATAGTTTCCTGCAGAGTTAAATTTTGGTTTCTACTACACGACGCCGGTCGGGGGGGGGGGGGGGGGGTGGTGATAATATTATCGGCTATCGTGGCGTGAGATCTAAACGTTATACGACATTAGGAGGTGGTACTTGTGTTTCCCATTGTATTGTAGGTATAATTGTCGTTAAGGGTAGGTAACTATTGTACGTATAATGCGATTGTCTATGCGAAGCACCGAAGTGACCTATACTTTATCTTCTGCTTCCCGCAGGCCACAGGTATTAGATCATCAAGTAATTGAAATCCGATAATTTTCGATAAACTTTTCAACCGTCATTTTGGCATATCCGATTTCACGAGCGTTTGAGAATAATTTTGTCTTTATATAATTTTGTTTTGTACCTGCTTTTCTACCTCGATAACCATTTTATGATATCAATCAACGTGTCTCGTATTTCCACGAATAGTAATCCGATTGATTAAACATTATCTGATTAATTTTGAATAAATTTCTTCTTCTTTATCAAAGTCGTCGTATAGTCTCACAAGGATTCCAATGATCAATGTTTTAATGATGCTCATGAATTTAATCATGATTCAATAGGTACCGATATAAATATTTTAAAAAAAAACCTTAAAACAAAAAAAAAAAAAAAAATGAAAGATAAAAATAATTGCCATTTGTTTTATCAAACATGTAATTAAAGTTGTGACTAATCGCACAAACATATTCAAATATATACGTTTATGTAACTCCACGAGCGAAAGATGATTGGACGAAGGAAGAGAAAAAAAATTAATTGGTGGAAAAAATCAAAAAAAAATAAATAAACAAAATTAAAAAATAAATAACAAAATGGAAACGGATGACCAACGATCACAACGTTATTATCCGTTTTTACTTACATAAGAGTTTTGTAATAAGATGAGATTAAATATTTATAGGCAACGATTGTGACTGCGGTCTAATTACTCCGGTTGTAATAAATCAGGAAGACTAGGGAACTCCCGATGTATTTAGCACAGCGATTATGTGTTATATATATATGTATACGTACTTACGAGCGTGTGAATAACAAGTTTTTCTTGTATTTTTTTCAATGACTCCATGGTTTTATTTTTTAATTTAATTTTTTTTTTTTCCTCCTCCTTCCGACGTTATGTTAATGTGCGAGATAATGAACGACGTCACCGTATTCACGATATAAATAGAGGTTCGAAAAGCACACAGCCGAGCAGAACGAGAAGAACGTTGGCGATAAACGGATCCAATAATTGTCGCATTCTCGATATTCTTTTTCGCGTAGAAAAATAAAATCAATCTATCAGAATGAAGGTTGCCGCCTGTGTGATTTTCACCCTACTCGTCGTCTTCGCAATGAACACCGAAATCGACGCCAGACGTGAGTACTGCTTCGATTGTAATTAACTTGACTTTTATTTTTTTTTCCCACTACACATGCAACTGCAGAAACAAAAAATTCAAATTGAAATTAAGATCAACTTTTTTCATTTTTCTTATCATAGCTGACGGACCCGTGAATTGCGAGGGTGAATACGATTGGAGGTGAGCAAAACACAAGAAAAAATAAGGATTGAATAGAAGAGTTTGAAGTAATCGAAAATTTTCTATGGCAGTTCGTGAGACGTATTAATTGATAACCTCTTCAATTTTCAGATGTCCCCAAGTCATGTGCGGACCGAATGGAGTTAAGGGAGCAAAGGCTCAAGACAACACGAAGCCTTATCCGGACTGTTGTGGAAGAGTATTTTGCAACCCATAACCATATTGTTATTGTGTGCTTTGAATAAATCTTAATAACGCTTTAAGACCTTTGAAAATCATTTCGTCAAAAAATGATCGTCGTCGAAGTTCAGTGTCCTCTGCAAAATGATTCGCACCATATTTCACGAGAGAACGAAAATCGAAAGATTCACGCGTGTACAATAAGAAGAACAGAAAAACAAAAAAAAAAAACTCACGTTAGGTATTCCGACGATCTAATCAACGAATTATCAGGTATGTAGCTCCAAAAATTCCATACCTGAAACACAAGAGAGAAGAAAAAAATTATTATCGATCGGATCAGTTCGATCTACGTTGTGTGAATAATTTCTAACATCAATGAGGAATAAAAATAACTAATCAGCGCAAAATTAAGGAATGGAAAAAAAAACAACAAAAATCCTACCGGAGAAACAGGTCAGGTTGAGTAAACATACTTTGCACTTCTTTTCTTTTTCTTATCGTTACATTTCGGCGGAAAGGGGGTGATGGGAGCTGTAATAGGTGGTCGCAAATTACCGGGAACGTAGATTAGGCTCACCTAATTTCCCTGCAGTAAAGTTAGAGATTTTCGTGAAACTTGGTGACCATAACGTGTACGTGTAACAGTGGTTCTAATTTTCATACCAGTACGTACAAATATAACATCCTAGTTCTGTCCGCCCGCGCCGGTAGAAGTGGGTAGCTCTAGCTACTCCGTACTTGTACCAATCCGCGGTGCTTGCGGTAACCAGGAGTAGTTCGCGGTCAAAGCTCAACCTCCTAGATGTGGGCTATTTTAGTTTTTCACTACACAAGATGAAAATAGGAGAGTAAGGGGAATGGGGATGGGGATGGGGTGAAATGGGGTGTGGGGAGAGTACGACCGGACCATTTCGCTACGTGCACTCACTCTCTCCTCCTACTTCTTGACTCGCTTTCATTGTACACTTTAAGTGGGCAAAAGTAGAAACTAGAAACTAAAAAATTTGAGAGAAGAAAAACAAAAAAAAAAACTATATTAAACCCGCGCACAAAGAGTAATAGAAAAATTCAAAGAAAAAAAAAAAAAAAAAAAAGGAGAGAGAGCTCGTAATTGGTCTCAATAATTATTACACTCTAAATTGCGAGAGGTAAAAAGTTAGATACCCTTGCTTCCCCCCTCCACTTGCCTCCTCCCTCTTTTCGTTTTCTGTCAAAACTTTTTCCACGATTAATATACATAGTCGGTATTACGACTATTACGTAGAGATTCATAAGTACAATTACACGAATTGAATGATCCTTCGTTTTTTACATAATTTTTGTTTTTTTTACGTTTAATTTGAATACGCACGATGTGATACAAGTCACACACGTACACATGTACAATTGTACGTGACTTTTCACGGTTGAGATTCGAGACTCTATTTTCCGTTCGTTTTATTCATTCGTTTGTCTTCTCAATTTTCTCAATCTACGATCGGCTCTCACTCTTCCTATGTATTTCTTACATAGGTGCGTGCAGATATAGTATATATGTACGTATCTTGTCTAACTGGCTGTTTCCCAGTACAGGTATTTGTAAAGGGTTCCTTTGATAACTGGCGGAGAAAGATAAAGGATCTAAAAAAAAAAAAAAAAAAAGAGAATCCGTAAGACAATACGAGAATTCTGCCATTGTGAAGTGCTTCAAAGCAACTCGCTTGCTGAACAAGGAGGTAGAAAAAAAAAAGATAGAAAAAAATACTACACATGGCCATCGCATGGTCTTCCCATGTAATGGACGATGACGTAACTGAACAACAAAAATGTAACGAATGAAACAAAATTAAAATAATGATTGGTCAGCTACTGGCTGATGACCATCGAGACTCGTTGCGACGATGGAGAAACCATACATCCGAGAAAACTCCGGTTTCCGCGGATCAATTAATCGTTTATTTTTATAGTTGATTTTCGTTTCTAGTCCTTCTTTTATCTTGATTGAATAACTCGGTTTCGTTCTTCTTTACTTTCGTGAATTATCTCCTCTATCTCGGTGTGACGACGAGGACGACGACGGTGATGATAATTTTCCAATGAAATAAGTTATTCCTCTATACTCAACGTATAGAAAATTGACCCAGTTATTCAAGTTCATGAGACAAACAGAATTTCACTTCATCGTATAGGTATATAACCTACATGAAACTATATACACTATCCACAGTCTGTATATTATGCTCTCCAAAGATCATCGCGTCCTTCGTTAACCGGTAATAAGTCAAGTAGTCATAGGTACCGGATACCTACTCGTCTAGAATTTTTCTAGATATTTTTTCTACACTGCAACTCGTTCTCCGCAGTAAATGTACCCGGGTATGTATTGTGTATGCGAGTATCTACGTATCCGTACATCTATCGCTGACTGAAATCCTTGAGTTTTCCGAGTTGAGTTTCAACCGCTACTAACGGAATTAATACACGAGTACCCATCCATCTATCCACCTATACCTACCCGTACCTACATACTCGCCGTGGTTATCTGCTTGTTATAACAGTTATCGATATCTGTACTGAAGTTTGTAGGTTTTCCACTACATATATTTGCCGAAGGTGTATAGACGACGGTTCGCTAAAAAATTTTGTCCTTCTCACCCACCCTTCGCTCTCCTATCCTCTTTCCGCGTAACGAAAATTTCTTCTTTTTTTTTTTCTACGGTTGCATATTTATTATTTATTTATTTCTTTCTTTCTTTCTTCCTCACTACTTCACATCGCCTCCTCCCCTCTTTCTCCATATCATCTTTTGTTATATTATACTTGCAAATATCTTCTTCAGCTAGGCCGTTAGTGCAACTATAGTTGCTGCAGTTTCAACCTAGATTCGTTAATTATTCTCCAGAGTGTGTACGGAGGAAGATTTTTTTCAATTTTAATTTTGCGCTCTTTTTCGTATACTTTTTTCGTTTTCAACGTTGAGTCATTATTATATGTATACCAGGGTGTTTCATGTTTGAGCGTTTGTTTTTCCTTTCCTACCCGAAAATCTGATACTTTACCGTAAATGAAGAATATCCTCGTTAGAGATAACAAAACAATAAGAAATCTCTAATAGATAAATCAGATGAATTTGAATACGAAAGATGAGAACAGCGATGCCTGTGGATTTTGATTTTTTTTACATCCGATTAGAAAATTAGTGGGGGTATAAATCCAAAGAAATCCGTGATGTCTACGGTCACAAGAAATACAATAATGACATATTTTTTTTCACGTCGTTTGATTTCAATTGTCAAAACTAAAGAAGATAAATGTTTCCGCGATATGACATTAGAATACATATGTATATGTATACCTATGTATGCGGGTGTGATATTATAAATACAAATACATATGTGCATCACCGAAGTACACGGATTTGCCCCCATCTCTTCAAATGGATATATAGAGTAAATAGCTGTATATACTTTGCTATACAGCTATAGTGAGTATGTGTGATGTACGGAAATTCGAATAGCCGTTTATGTACCAGGAAAAGTATATAAATTAAATACCTATATACCTCGAGTTGTTCAAGACGCCGCGAAACGACTACGACTACGACTATACTGGAACGACGACGACACATCCGAGATGTATTTAGCATTCGTATAAAAGCATTTTAAATGCATCTGAGCGGTAGCTGACTGCATAAGTATATTCTATCTGAACACATCCGTATAAACGTATCATCGCGTATACGTATGGCGAAATAATATGAGGAAAGCTGCGTTAAATAAACGTATACTACGGAAGAATGAATTTCAGCTATACATCGAGTATGAGTAAAACCGCCCATAATATTTCTTCGGATGGAGTCGTAAGTTTTGTGGAATCTGTTTCCCTCCTCTCCTCCGTTTTCGTTTCCGCCCAACTTTTTCTTCATTTTAATTGATTATCGTAAATTTTTCTGTTTCACCGGGTCGCGTTTTCCTTCCCCGTTTTTCATACTGCAGTAGGACCCTTGCTCTCGGCGCACCAGAAGAGTAGCAAAAAACTGGAAGGTATGAAAATATCGAAACGGACGAGTTGCGGAATATAAGGAGAACGTCGAAAGGGATGGAAAGTGGGAGGAAAAAGGGAAAGGGCGTCGGTGATGTTGCGGTGGGAAAAGTGGCCGCGTCTCGCCGTGCAGTCTGAAGGAGTTGATTACAATATATGAATATTCAGTGGTGCGAACTTCCAACCCGCTTTACTCCGTTCTGACACCCTACCCCAAGCCCTTCTTCTCTTTTACCAACCACGTTTCTGCTCCTGCCGACGCCACATTTGCAACTCTCTTTCCATTTTCTTTTTCCGTTTCTTCGATTTTCGTCTCTTTTTTTTTTTTTTCAACATTTTATGCTACACGATCCTTTCAGGCATACGTCGTCCTGCATGTGCGAGAAATTTTTCACCTATATGGGTACAGGAATTTTATAACTGTGTACATGTAGTTAATATTATCATATTTGGAAAAAATTTTGCAAGACCTTTTGACTGTATATAAAAATTTCTGAACTCGAACGATCTGCGCTTGTTAGGGAGAAGATAGAACTGAAATTATCTAAAATAAACTTCCCTACCAATCGAGCGAAAACGTTCATTCCCCCCCCCCCCCCCCCCCCCCCATCTGGATCACCTGATCGTTTGCACGGAGGAAGGGCAAGGGTGGAAAGGATTATATCAGTGTATTATAATATCCTAATCAAATTGAATGATAGAACGGTGTCATTACAATAAAAATATTAATCTTAACGATTAGGTATATAAATAAGATGGTTTGATAAACGGTAGTGCATAGAAACGATCATTTGTGTATTAACGATTGTGTTAAATAATCGCTACTTTCTCCCGAATTTTCAAAGATCTGATACAATAATAACGCGGTAACTCATCTTGATTTGTGCAGACGGTCTGACACGTCTGGTTGGCGCGTTGGATCCGGGTGAAGCGAACGAAAATTGGTGGGCATGGGTCAATTCGCCTCCCACTCTGTTTACCTATTTCTGTTACGGCTAAACATGTCGGAGGGTGACCGATTTAAACGTATCTTACAATAATTGTCAACGCATCGTGACCAATACCGATGATCAAGCTTGGCAAATCCGAACGGTCAAAGCTTGCGCGTAGGGTTCACGTTTGCGTTTGAAGCTGCAGATGTAGGGCGGACGGACAGCGTCCGAAGTAACGTATGTAAATGACCATGCGAATCTCGCCGCGATTGCCAGAGCTTCTATTGCTCCTATATGTATACATACGTGGTGTACAGTGACAATAATCAAAGCAGTAGTAGGCTGCCAGATTAACTCGCTCAACCGTACCCCGATTCCCCCTCCTCCCCCGCGCTCTATTTCGTCCTGCAGCATCCGCATCTGCTCGAAATCTCTAAGGTTCCTGCCAGGGGTTCTGTTTCGTCCCTAACGAATCGATGGAGGAATAGATGTCGTTTAATTTCGCTATGACTGAAGAGAATTGGCGAAGAAAAGAAGAGCGTGCGGAGTGACGTAGAACGGGGTTTAGTTAATAAGTCAGGGCTTTTCACATAAAATTGGTCGAGTCAACGCACGACGGGATCAAGGAAACGAACTAAAGATAAGAGAAAGAGAGAGAACGTTAGAAAAAAAAAGAAGAAGAAAGGCATCGAAAGACAACATCGGAGACCAAACACGCGGTCGGTCCGCCGTCAACAAGGTCAACAGAGGGTCGAGCTTTGCGATTGAACGGGGATGGATACGGCCGTGTATTCGGAAAAAAGTGAAATAAGGAAAACTGAAAAGGAAAAACGAAACGCGAAAGACCTGGCGAATTAATATCACGAAAATGAAAGTCGTATTACTGCTCACGTGATGAAATTTACGAATATGACGCAAAGAAAATGGGGAGAAAATTCTCGTCTTGTGTTTGCAAGTTTTACTCGGACGTTGTCGGAATTAAAATATTTCGGATTATTTTGACATTTATTAAGGGGTCTTTCTTTTCTTAATAAAATTCATGTTTATAATAAACGTGGGTCGTGACAGCCGACGTCGATACCGATGTTAACGACAAAAACAGATATAGGTACTTACTTATAGTATAAGGTGGGTATAGATGAATTGATAGAGAATGGAATGGAATGGAACGGAATGGAGGGGAATGGAACACAGCTTGGGTTGGCTCGGTTCTGCTTTTCGGTCCGACGAGCCCCTTAAATCTGTCACTGTCACTGGAACGTATTACGTCATGCGACTAGTAGGCGTTTGCCAGCTTGGCCCACCGTCTCCCCTTACTCCCAAGGTGAAAATACTATATGTATATTTAAACGTTAAAACGTCTGCTTCGTCTCTTAGCTAATAATAATTTAATGACCCAATGATTCAGGTTTAATGAGATTTGTACCGAAACATTACACCCATTTATCATTTCCCCTCCTTCCCCCCCGCAGTTATGATTTTATATTTATAAATTACCTATATGCTCTCTCGTTTTCTCTTTTTTTCTTTTTTTTTTTTTGTATACGCTTCACATCGATCCGCGATGGTTATTCGTTCTTGTCGTCGTTCATCCCCTGGTTCGAGAGAGAATACAAGTTTATGGGGCAAAAGTAGATCGAAAATCACAATTTTTACTCACGACAATAAAATGTGAAAGGGGTCTACATTTCATTTTTCCCGTACGAGTTTGAAAGAAGAATATATTACATAAATTTTGTTATTTTTCTTCGGTTTTCTTAAAAATCTAAGTGATATTTAGAATTCAACGTGAGAACTCGGAGTTCGCCGCAAACTGAGATCTACGAGAGTTACCTTTTCCCGTAAAGATTTTTACCTCTCCTCTCATTCTTTTATTCTCCGCTATTTTTCCGGCAGAGGTCGTCGAGATTCGCGGGATAAAGAAAGGGTCGCTGCGAGATGAGCTACTAGGGAAGTTGGACGGAAGGGAGAATCTACGATTCACACGGGGATTACAACGATTTCTCCACCGAGTTGAAATTTTTGATTTTCCTCAGGAGTACGTAGAGAAAAACACCGCGACGTTAGCTCTACATAACGTAAGTTGCGTCGCTGTATCATCCCGCGGTGATATGACGTTGGGATTAACCCCTCGCGGGCAGAAAATGGTCGTCGAGTTTCACCGTGCAGTTACAACTTTTCGCGAACACGTATTGTCAGCATCGGTCATTTTGATGGATTAACCGACTCCGTATACAACTACCCCTCATTTTTTTCCCACGCTCTGCTTGTTAGCCCCTTTTTCTTTCTTCCTTAAAAAGGGTCAGATATGACCGAGCTTAACTTTTCCCAAAGTGTATGGAAAAATAAAGAAATGGAAAAAAGGTTCGTATAATTGAATCGATCGAACTTTATTTCGTTGCGTAGAAACCTATCGATTTCTTTTCAGAAGTTCACAATATTCACGATCGAATCGATTTCATGTGTTCGAAAGTTTAGGAAAACAAAGCGCGTGTACGAAAGAGGTTTTTAAAAATTATTCATTATTCATCGGGTCATCAGTCGTGTGTCCCGGTTATGGTGGGTTACACTTTTAAAAATCTCGTTTGAAAATTTTGCGCTGGATGTATTACGCGAGAATTATAATCTCGGGTGAAATACCGACGGAATGAAAATTGTGAAACGTTCCTCGTTTATTCAAAGTGAATTTATTGTACGGAATTATAACAATACAACACGAGAAAGGAAGTGTATAAATATACGGTGACAAGGATTTTACGAATACCCGCTTCCTGCTTTCGTATGAAATTACATTTATGAAGTACGTCATTTTTTCTCAACTCTTTTAGTCGAATGAAGAAAAAGACTGAACAAAATTTGAAAACTTATTCTGCAATCCGTTTCGTTACTCTTCAATATTTTTTCGATGTCCAAATTATAATTCTTCAAAATCTTTCAAAAGTCAATCGAGATCCGACGAGAAAACTGAGAAAGCAGGAACAAAAATAAATCGAAAGGAAGAGATAGAACGCTGGAATCATATTTAAATCAACTGGCATTCGGATTAAAAGAAACATGGCAAAGTAACCAAAAGATATGGTCGATCGCATCACATCTCCCTGAGGGGAGCGGATAAATTTTGATTTTAATATTTCTCGACGAATAATTCAATACCCGTTTTTTTGCGGATCACCCACCGTGCCGGCCATGGGCTATATTTCGGTGGTGGTCGCGCTATTTGAAATACTTTTGTCGTAAAAAAAAAAAACCAATAAAATACGAAACAAAAAGAGAACGAACCGACTGAAAATAAAGATCGAATTGAATTGAACGAAACAAGAATAGCCAAATAGAAAAAAAATTATTGGAGGCCTACGAAAAGAAAAAAAGAGTACGTACCGCGCTACACACTACACGTAGAATTCGCACGTATTCAATAAAGCCATCCTGTAGTACAACTTTTGCCACCGCGTTGTACGAGGATCGATAAAAATTATATTTCAACAAAATTATTCTTGGCAGTGTAACGAAATTACTAAAAATTAATATACGCGTGTGATATTTTACCCCCTCTTTCTCTCCTCTGACCCTTCATCACTCGTTGACTGTACAAACTTGTTGGGGATGGTTTGGCGAAGGTATTCAAACACCCGCTGACGATATTCAATACATGTACATGTATTCGGGTATGTACAGATGCCGTATTCCTATACGGATCGTGGAATTTTTCGAATCGATAGAATGAAACGAAAGAAAAAATCATTTTCATCACTAATCGGCAAGGTTCGACGACTCGAGCTGAAGTAAATGTTCAAAAGTTTCGAATGATTTAATTGAAACTGTGAAAAAATCGTGGCAATAAATTGGTCAATTCTCGATTTTCCCATTTCCACCTTCCACCATCGTGCATATATAGAGAATGGTTATCGCATGCTTCTCTTTGTTTCTTTTTTTTGTTCACCCTCGTCAACTTCACACTCCATTTGTCCATCTAATTCGGTGGGATAATGGTTTTATTTTTTTCTTTCCTCTCCTGATCCCAATAAGTCCTACCTCCGATTTTCCGCTGCTGCTCCCCGACAAATTGCATAATATTCACATATACTACTACTATTCCCGCAGTTGTAGATTATTGAAATTTTTCACTTTGTTTCTTTTTTTTGTATTTGTGCATACAAAAAAAGGAGATATAAAAATTATTCACAAAGATGCCAACGAGTATCCGATAATTAGTGTCAATGATATGTACATCATTTATCCAATTATCATACACCAAGAAAAGCTCCATTCTTTACCATCGCCTATCCAATGACGTATACGCGAATGAAAATGTAATGAAGATGAAAACCACCGAATAATAATAATAATAATAATGACAATAATGACAATAGCCGGAGCAACGATAATCTCTACGGTGTATAGAGAGGTGAGAGACAAGGGTTGTTTTTTTTTTCCTTTTTTTCCTTTTCCATCGTCTTTCTTATCGGCTATTTCCTGTTCCGCATCTCGATTTTCTCGCTATATCTTCTTATTCGATCGGGTTATAGTATAACTGTACGTGGCGTTCAAGGCTGCTTAATACCTTTTCCTTATCGGAAGATATAAGAAGTTCTCAATTCGTTTTTAGACGGAGGGGACGCTGCGGGGTTGAAGGTGCAGGATAGGTGGGCAGGTAGGTAGGTAAGGGTAAGTATGAGGTATTGAGGGCGAGTTTGGAGTGCATTGTTGAGAGGAGGCGAAGAGAAGAAGAGAAAAAAGAGGAGAGGAGAAGAGAGAGGAGAGAAGAAAATGAAAAAAAAAAACAAAAAAAAACTAAGAGTGGATAGCAGACGACGTATACGTATGTATGTACGTACGTACGTAGGTGGGTAAGTATCCTCGGTGAAGCGAACCGGTAACGCCGGCATCCCGACGCTCTACCTCGCGTCATCGCGCTCCGTACAGGTGTGCGGTTTTGGAAAGCCCACCGGTTCGCGCGTAATGTATGTATACGGATCATACACCTATGTGGATGTGTATTTTATGTATATATATATATGTATATAAATATATATAGATCGAGTTTGATATCGCGCCTAGCCTTATGCTATACTGGAGTGCCAATCGACCTAGCGCCCTGCCAAGAGTTGATACGACACGACAACCAGCCGACACTTAATAAGCCCGTCTTCGAACACGTGAAATATATGACACATGTAAATGTACGTACGCTTCAGATAAAGTCTATGTATATATATTTGTATTTTTGAAAAAATAAAACTAACCCATGCGAGGTAAGAGAAAGATGAAAAGAAGAAGAATAAAACCGATGAAATTAATAAAGTAAAATGAAACTCTCAACTGTGAAAATATTATCAATCACTCACCATTCCTCGAGAGTCAATTCCTGATAAGGAATGGTGGTTGTATAGAGTTTTGGACTCACGTACCTGAAACAATCGAAAAAATTGTTTTTCAATTTCATGCATTTATTTATTTTCGGTTTTTGCGTCTATCGACCTATGTCAACGATTGATTAAACTATTACGTTTACAAATTAAATTTAATGCGGAGAACAATCAAGAATTTTGGAAACTCTCCAAAATATTTGTTGTGCGAGGTGTTTTTTTTTTGTTTGTTTTTTTCTGGAGCTTACAAAAACCATAAATTTGAACTTTGACTTTTCTTTTTTCGTTGAAGTATTGCGGATCGATGTGTGAACCTCGTGAAAAAAGAAGTAAAAGTAAAAATGGAGCGTATGAATGAATAAATGCGGATATGTGTCGGGCGTAGTTTCAGAAGTTACCCCTTTTAACGGTGGTTCTTCAAGTCGGTGAGAGTAGCGAATCGCTTCGGGGGGTTAGGTAGGTAGGTAAGTAATAAAATATGCAAGGGTAGTATGGAAGTTCGTCAGACATATACGTATATCTTCTTCAAAGTCTATAAACATGACGTTTCGAGAGCGCCCCATATGAATGTGAATATTACCATCTCTAGTACAGTTACGACTCCGGATGAGCTCAACGTAAATAAACGAAGGGAGAGAAAAGGAGAACAATTCAAGAATAGAAAAAAGTAAGGGATAGGAAATTCATATCTATTCGAATGACGAGAGCTAGACGATACAATAAAAAGGACGTTTGGTCTTCCCGTTTGGAGGGTGCATTCGATGATTCGTAAACGATGAAACAATTGAAAAGTATACATTGTTTTTTTTTTTTATTTAAAAATTTTACAGTTATTCCTTCCATTGTCATTCCATACGAACGCGTTGGTCGGGTTGAAGATACGAGGGATGAAAAAACAAAGAAGTTGAAGAAAAAAAAGTCAATTGGGGGTCGGGAAAACTCCGGAATAAGAAAATGTGGATACGAAAACATAGCTCGTGGTGGCATTGAGGTGAAGAAGTCGTAGAACTTGGAATGAAAAAATGTATGAAACGAAAAAGAGAAAAATGGGGAGAGTACGAGGTCGAGGTATAGTGAAAATTGTATCGACTCTCTATCGTAACGAAGTAAAAGTTTTTAAAGAAAATCTTGGGGTGAGTTGAGGTTGGCTGTGTGAATATATGTGTATACCTATATATCACATAACGTCAAATGTATACGTATATATAAAAGTGGGATATAATAGAAAAGTAATTAACTCAATTATGCGATCCGCTTTGACGCTGGGGTAGAACATTGCGCTAACCTTGCTATCTGATTTCGCAATTGCTTCTCGAGATCTTAATGTGATTAATTATCAAACGGAGCTCTTTTTCTTTGCAATGTTTCTCAACTAACATAATTAGCTATGTATACGTATATACCTATCTCGATGGACTCATTTTACAGAAGCATAAAAAAAAAAAAAATTCATCAAGAAGAAAGCGAACTGTGGGTGCACGCGAATTTTTTTCAGGTAAGAATAAGGGGGGAAAAAATATGTATGCATGTCCATACACTCTATTTTACCGCAAGTGGATCTGGTGTTGGAAGAAAAAATGAGTGATGGGGAGAGGAAGAAAGAAAGAGAAAAAAAGAAAGAAGAAAAAAAATATCACCCGTTAAACAATAAGACGAAGGAATACAATGAGGAAGGAACCGGAAGTGGTGGGTCTGGAGTTATAATATGAGAAGAGTTTAAAAAATATAAGAATGAAAAAAAAGAAACCAAGAAAATTCAAAAGGCGAAGAATAAAAAGTGGGAACATGAAATCGCATTGTTGGAGAAGAGAATTAAAAATTTATTTCAACCAAAAGCGATGCAGGACACAAGGAGTTTGAAAGCTCGAACGCATTTTTTAAAGTTTACTTGCGCTATACATGTCCTTGAATATTTAAGTTTTTCACTACGTCATACAGGTTAGGGTAGGTAAGGTGGGAAATAAGGATTATTGATTCTTATGCGCGTGAGGTTGTAAATAAATAAAAGGTCTACGATTTTTTATTCTTCGTCCAACCGTGGGTTTTGAAAGAATCACAGATTTTTTCTATTCGAAACTTGTGCGGGTGTTACGGTGCTGAATAACGAGCAATGAGAACAAATATCCTTACGAGCCCCTTAGGCTAGATCCGCGCAATTTGAGAAGGCAATAAAATGGGAGTTTCCAAATTCATGAATAAGGTTAGTCAATATTGGGGGGATGATTTCCAGGACGTTACCCGAACGAATGTAGACGCCCTCTTCAATAGAATCTTATTAACCGACGCCTTCCCGTGTCTTCGGGAATGTTTACGAGCGGGTGGAATCGGCAAATATTGGTTCGCGACTTTGGCAAACCGTTCTATTCCCTATACGTTTCTCCAAATCACGTAACATATCCGCAAAATTCCTCAGCGTTTCCATTCCAGTATCAAGAAACGGACGGGAATAAGACGAAGTCGTGAAAATAAAATCTCTTGAAGCATAATGCTACTAAGGTACCTGATTGTAAATTTCTAGAACCCGAAAAAATAAATAGAAATTTACAACTTTATCTATCACCCGACAATTATAAGCCACTAGATTATTTTCTCTTCTATCGTTTCCCACGCTTCTTCACAAGTGACTTGTAAAACTCGAATCTATTCCGTCGTTTACGAGCCCGAATGGTAAAGCATCGACGAAAATTATACCTTCTTGATTCGTGTCCGTGGCTACCGACTTTTAGTTGATTATATGAAAAAATGAAAATTAATTCAGCGACTCAGTCGAAATGATTTCAAGAGACCTTGCGCGGTCGTCTATAGATATAAATGGATAGACGAGAACCACTGGCCTTTGTCCAACTTTCGTCGATAAAAATCTCCCCCTCTAACCCCCTAATGAAGTGCGGAGAGAATTCTACACTTTGGCGGTTAGTATCAATTTGTACGAGCTACTTGTTTACACCTTGTTAAACTATCCGCGATTAGATTTTGAAGAGCTTCACCTGTTCATAGGGGAGCAAAGTAGGGAGCACCCGCTAGTCAAATACGAACGAATTCCGCCCAAATCACTATCGTCAAATCATTTATCTTGTAATTGAGCGATGAAATAAAAACTGATGAATTTAAAGTATAACGAAAGAGTTTTTTTTCCGTCTCGTGCAATTATCGAGAATACCGTTTTCTTTTTTTTTTCCCCCCTCATTTTCGAGTAACATGAGGGAACGAATTCAGAAGAGATAAAAAACACCGAAAAAAAAAAGATTGGGTCGTTTTTGCCGTGCCCATAATTCAAGAGATAGCACTTATCTGCGGTGCGGTTTCGCGATTTTTCTCCCTCTGCGGAGAGACTTTCGTAAAATAATCTGCGGCACGCGTTCGCGCTGCTGTAACAACATCTGGATTGGCGCGGATAACGGTTAGCTAGCTAGTTGAATTTGAGAAGAACAAATATCAACGTTATATTGTACAAACTTCAGAGTGTTACTGCAAATATTAGTCAGTTACCTACCGAACGAACGCAAACGCCGCCATAAAGGTCGTTCGTTACTGATCCAGAACTGCGGGACATTGTACCCAATAGTAAGCCTCGAAAAATTGGAAAAAAAAAAGTTTTGGGGTAAAAATCAAAATTGAATTACGTGAAAAAAAAATTAACTTTCTCTATCGAATTTTTGGTTTGAATACTGTGCGGTCTCCCGTAAAAAAAAGCTCAACGCTAAAAGAAACGAGAAAAAAGGGATGGATAGAAAAAAGGGGAGAAGAGAGCAGAGTTAAGAGATGAGCGAAACAACATTTGCTCCTCGTAAATTATACGAAGCTAAAAGTTTCCTTCTTCAGGGATCGTTTGCGTTTGATTCAACTTGCATTTATTTCTCCAAGGATTCTTATACGGTAACCTTCGTTTTTTTTTTTTTGTTTCTTTTTTTTTCAAGGAAACAGGACGACGACCAGGTTCCATTAGACTTATTGGTTTCCTACGAATTCATTTTATAGGTACGTTGGGCAGTAAAGCAAGCGGTAGAATTCCACCTCATTTGTTTCCTCCGTCAGATAGTAAAAGAGAGAAAAGAAAAAAAAAATACTAGAAAATTTGGAGATTGAAATCACTTAACACCGTCCTATCTCCTGGATAACGATCGACAGTCTGCGTATTATCCTCTCGTGATGTTTTTTTTCTTTCTTTCTTTTTTGTTAATTATTTTTCTCCTCGCGTCTTTTCGATGTGTAGCGCGTTTATTGTTCGCTGAAGATATTCTGCACAGCCCGTCCATCGACTCTACAAGACAATGATGAACTTGTAGGAAGCAAAGAAGTTGAAAAAAAAAAAAAAAAGAAAAGAGGAAAAGTAATGAAATTACGATCGTCGGGTACGTTTTCAATCCCGCAATTATTTCTAACCGACGTTAGTCGGACGTAACTTTGATTTCTCCCCAAGTTTTTTAATATCTGATGGGAGATAAAAGAAAAATCAAATAAAAATGGAAGCTCGACTTCACTTCTCGCGCTTTTTCACCCTCATTTTAATTCAGCTGTGTCCGTTCAACTTCTACACAGCACAATATCGGAAAGTTAAGTTTAGATTATTTTCATCCCTCGGATACAACTAATATGAAGAATTGAAAAATCAAAAGAGAAAAAGAGGTATGAGTGAAATGTCACGCCGGAAAAACCAAGCGGCGGGCGCGTCGCGTAGGAAAACTTGCGGTAGAGAAAAAAGGGGGAGAAAGTAAAAAATAACGGAAGAAGAGAAGAAGAGCAATCAAAAGCATCTCAAACTGCATTTCGATGTACCGTACGGGATGAATTCACATGGCGAAATGCCAAAGCTTCGCTGAATTTGACTAGATGACAGATACACGAACGAATAAACGAAAGAAACCTATAAGGCCCTATGCCGCTTCCTGCTTTCTTCTTTCTATCTCCACCTCTAGCCGCCTTCAAGCCGAAGACAGCTTCTTCAAATTCCATTACATTCATAAAAATTGTACAATAAAAGTATTACCACTACAAAGGTACGCGGTGATACAGGCGATTGATTTTAATCGTTCGATTGTACGTTAATAATTATCTGGTTCAACGAACGCGATTTACAACGTGAAATCTTAGACGTATGGCATCGAGCGATAACACCGGGTTATACAACGTGATTTTCGCGAGATGAATGTATCGTACGTATGTTACGACGGTGCAAACACCGCGGTTTTCCCTTTTTCAAGATAAGAAATACGTTAGAAATGGCAAACAGCAAAGCAAAGAAGAGAGGGGAGAGCAGCCGTACGGTTGACTGGATGAAGAAATCTTTGGATTTTGATATCCAAGTAGAGGGTTGCATGTACGGTGGATGGGTTTTCCTGTCATCCACGTTAGTGGCTGAGCTAACAAAGGGATGTATTGGTTATCGAGGTGGAGGGTTTCCAGTTTCCATTTACGTCGATAAACAAACTGGGTCAATAATTTTACGTTTTCCATGCAGAGGTACCTACTCAGCTAACTCGAATGCTCCTCGCCAGCAAACGTCGCATGTCCAGAATATCACCGAAATGAAAATATTCCAAATATCTTGTGTCCTCCGAGCGAGTTGTCGAAGATGAAAAAAAGTTAATCATTCACATTTTCTCGGTGAAAAAAAAAAATAAATAAATAAAAATAAGAAAAAAGTAAATGACCAGAGTCGCCTGAATCATGGATTGGGATACTGGGATTTCGGGAGGGTAGGAGGGGAGGTGAGAGTTTGATGGCTGCCAGAGTTCTCCGAAAGTTGTTCTCGCCGAGTAAATTTTCCCAGCTGTCTACCTGTCGTACAGAGATATAGGTCAGTCGTCGTAGTCGTCGGTGCACTTCCCAGAGTATCACGGAGACGACGGGGACCACTACAACTACTACTACTACCACTATTACCACCTACCACCACTATCGCGGCTATATAGCCGTAGAACATAACGGCGAGCAGGTAAGTCAAGTTGGCACCTCGAAATAATTTAGTGGCGATCGATGGTCGTCTCTGAAAATAGCACGTGTCACTTCTGCTCTCTCGGTGCGGAGGGTGGAGTGCGATATAGGTGGAACAACGATGCGATAAATTGATGACTGACATATTTGCAACACTATTATTACTCGACGAGATAGGTCATACCTACCTTCGATATCGAGAAGGTTGAGGAGAAAATTTTTTAAGAAAACGAGCGAAAATAGACACGAGAATTTTTCATCTTTCAACGAGAACAATCGAGCTCGTCTAAGAAAAAGAAGAAGAAGAAGAAGAAGTCTATCTGATTGAGATGAAAATTCACTTTCTCACGATTTTCCTTTTTTTCTTTTTTTTTTCTTCTCTAGAAGATCAAATAATAAAATTACCCATAACAGAAGAGTGCAGAGGGCATAGCAACGTCACGACGAAGTTGGAATTGACAAAAAAAAATGCCTTTTCATTTCTCCGTAGTGACGACCACTGGTAATGAGTCAAGCCGTAAACGAGACGTTAAAGTAAGAAAAAAAAAAAATATGTATATTCATTCCCTTACTTCTTATCACCGAGTCGTAAAACTCAAAGTATGAGAATAAATGTTGAAAATAAGATGATTTTTTTTTTATTGTTTCTTTTTTCCCTCCCCAAGAGAGAACGTCTCAAAATTCATATTGAAAAGACTGAAGGTGCGCTGCGTCTGTCTCGAGATGACAAAACATTTCGTTCGTCCGTATTTTAGAACCCGAAAAGCGAGCGAAAGAAAAGAAACGAACCCACCCAACCCGAACAAGGTAACGAAAAAAAAAAAAAAAGAAGAGATTTAAGGAACTAAAGGGAGAAAAATTTATATATCTTGCCATCACAATTTCTGTGAAAAATGAAAAAGAGAAGAGAAAAAAGAAACACCCATTTTCTCTCTCTTGCTTTTCAGTCTGTACGCTAGAGACAGACAGCGGTCTTTTCTTCCCACGTTATCTGGGGTGATTATTTGCAATATGCCAATGACTGGGGAGGAGGGAAAGAAGACGTGAGAACAAAAAAATTTAGATTTCAAAAAAGATAGCAATAAATTGCGGTCGAAGAATTTTTCTCTCGTAACCTCATCTCCCTCATTCACTTCCCGCTCCTTCCAAATCTTGACAATTTTGTCGATGTGATAAAATTCTCTGGTATACACATAGTACCTTATATACGTCGAGAGGAATTTGTTACCAACCGCAAAATTGTTTACGAGCGAAGGTTATGGGCGTCCCTTGTCCCGGTTGATGGACATTGGATCTGCAGTGTAACGTTTACGGTGGTGATTTTTTACGATGGTGGTGGTGGCGTCGGTGAGCTTGCCAGAAATGAACGAACGAACGTACGAACGAACGGCGATGGAATTTACCACACGTTTGGCGGTGCAGCTAAACGGTGTACGCAAAATGATATAAAAGGTGAGGGGGGGGCGGCGTGAAACGTTACGTGGTCCGTCGAAATAACGACAAAGCGAGCGACGATTTTGGCTAGAAAATGGCCCCCTGGCTGCAGTCAAAATACCAGTCGCATTTACATCCACGTGAACATGAAATGTACGATTTATCTCCGACCACGTTACGAATACGCGCATGTATACGATACACGGGTATACGTGGGTACGAAGTTATTGAATAAATCTCCGATAATATATGTACTGGTTATTGATTGATGAATTATTTGGAATATTAACGTGACGTTGGCGCTATATAGTGTATCCGAATCGTTTTGACCCGACAATTACCGCGTCATGTTTGACGACGGACGATAATGAACACTTCGAACGTTCTCATTATCAAGATAACAGCTTCTATTCGCAGCTGATGATCCGTTTGCCGTTTGCTCATTGATTGCAATTGTAGTTATACCGGCGGCATCGTCGGCCGCAATATACTCCCGTCACTCATTGTGCAAACCTTCGTCGAAAACAACCGACCGAACCCGCGTACCGTTGGTACCGCTGACGCCACAGTGCGTGGAGAGAGATCTACAAAATGATCCAACCGAACAAAAGTTTCGCAATAGTCCCACCAACTGGTCCGAAGCCGTTCGTATAACGTCAGCAATAAACAGACAGTTCGACGTATAACGTCAATTTCATTGAATCAATTAATCACCGACCTGAAGGATCGACTTCAAAAAGCAATTATTCTTTTTTGTTCGGAATTTCGGAAACGGAAACGTAAGGAACAAATTGGGACAAACCGACGGAAGAGATGAGAAAACGGAATGTGAAGATGAAAAAAAGAGCCTCGCCTGGGGCTGCAAGTCCCTGACCTCTGGCCCGCGCGGTCCAAAGTCCAGAATTCCGACGTTACGTCTTCCTCTACGTGTGTACCTTCGTTCGTTTCTTTTTTTTTCTCTTTTCCCTTATTCCTTAACCAGTGGAGGAAGAACGGCTCTACCGTTCTGTGAGCTTTTTAATTAGTGACGGATAAAAACGCGCGTGATTATAAATCTGACCTCGTATATTCCATTATTATTATTATCATTATTATTATTATCACTCCATGGAAATGGTTAGCGAATGTACAGTGAAATTGGAATCGGAGTAAGAAAGACAAGGAGAGCCGTCATTACGCCAACAATGAGCAACGCCTTCGAATCTTTGTTTTTTAAGGCAACCATCGCACCCCCCGTCGCGTCATCTTGTCGTAAATCCGGGTCAGCTTGAATTATTTCCATTACCAAACCACCACGTCCAATACCAGACTTTCCGTCATACCATGAAATCGATAGACGGATCTTTCGATATTAGAATTTTTCCCAATCCTTGGAAAGGTCCAACGTCGCGTGGAACATTACTGGTTTTAGAAAATAGAAAACGGAAGTTGAATCCGGAGCGTTTCCTTTACTCGTAAATATCAAATATCGTCGCGGCGGTCGCGGGGATTTCCGTTAGCAGTTCGTAGGCAAAATTTGTAGGGTACGTAGGTAAAAGGTGAGATCTAGTTGGGGCAACCTTTTACAGCAGACGAAGTTGCTCACTCGTTATCTCATAGGGATAAATTAATTTTCGAATAAACCGAATAAAGGTAATGTTGTAGCAGATGACACGCGAACCTCGAGGTAGCGACGGGGACTTGGATAATTTGTTCCCCTGGCTACTCTGTCACTGCAGGGGTCAGTTGTTCAGTTGTCCGTTTGGAGGGAATTTGCTCTTCCGTTTCTCCTGATCTAGTCATCCCTGTATTTGAGGCAACGCATCTACAGCAGTTGGTTGTCGGAGTATAGAGCTACTAAGCGAATTGCCTGGTTCATGGTTCTGACAATGAGAGGATTTAACGTAGGAGACAGAGGAAGTAGCAGCTACTAAAGAGAGCTACAGAAGAGCCTATAGAGGTTCGACTGTTTCATGGTACGGAGGAGAATGGAGGTTCAGCGAGTCGCTTTTGGAAAGGTTTGAGCGTATTTAGGGCACGGTATTAAGTTCAGATTCAACGGGTTTCTATTTTGCCATTTAATTATCCGACCGTTTCTGCGTTTTTCTTTTATTTTCGCATTTTAAATATAGCGGAAAATGGTGAAAAGGTGATGAGTGGGGAGGTTGGAAGTCACGGACGGGAATTAATACCCACTAACGCAGAGGTGCAGCTGCGAACCGGTAGTGTGGTGGGTAGTTGAAACCTTCTGAATATCCAGATCGATAGTTCAAACTCACGATTGGCCCAGTTTTATGGCTCACACAAGAACATCCACCTATACGAATGCGCGAAACTCCGTACGAATCTCTCTATACCGCTACGTACGTGTAATAAAGTTATTCAATTTGTACCGAACGAATGCTCTGTGCCCAGGTAAATTGCCCGCCGATTTCATTCCTGCAGTAGCAAATCCGAGCTGATCTAAAGTTTATTTTATTTCCCGTTAAAAATGAAGAAAATGAAAATGTAAATAAATTAATAAATAAAAAAAACGAACGAATCACCGCGGTACATGCATATCACTGCAACGAGGTATGGGTGCATCGTGCATCTTATTTCCCTCGATTTATATGTACACAAGTTCGTCATACCGAACACCTTTCGTTTATTAAGTCGTGGAAGAAGTTTTTCTCCCGCATCGAGGAAACCAACAACTTTGATAAAACTGCATTTATTATTATTTTTGATGTCGATGCAAAGTAGCAATTTTCTTTCAACACAGAGTATGCAGATCGTGATACCTTGGTGCGTATCTCATTCGGTATTACTGCGACGAGTTGAAGATAAAGAAAATTGAAAAATAAAAACGTCGCGTTAATTTTATAATCGAAACTTCATTCTTAACTTTCGTTCGCGTAACTTGTTTTTTTTTTTTCTTTTTTATTCAGAATCACCAATTTATTTGAACCTCCCTTTGCATAGAGGTGATTTGAATCCATCTCTAAGAAGTTGATGACCCGTCGCAACTCGAAACGCGAGATGAAAGGAGATGAGCCTCGCGTTTCTAAATTCGTGCTGCTGAATGAGCGTGTACAGATTAATTAGTGCCGTTGCATTTTGCTCGTGGGTCGATTGGACTTCGCGAAATGAGTGAATTGTGCCGCTGGACGGTGATGACATTTTACTCGATTGCTGATTCGCTGAGAGGTCAATATTCAATGTTTCAAATATGTCAGTCCTATGCCACGATTTGTGGTTTTTCAATTAAATCGAAAATTGCCAAGCCAAAAAGACGTCAAGCTTATAGCCTTAGATCTTTGTCAAAGTTGGGACCGGAATTTGACATGTTTTTTGGGTTTTCTATGGCTAATATTTCGATGCGAAAGGCGAAAAACCAAGAATTTCTCGATGGGAAAAATTCGTAGCCCAATTTGACCGACAGATTCGTGTTTCCGGGGTCAAAATATGCTAGAAAAGTGTCCTACAATCGATTTTGAAAATACTCCATTTTCGACCCAAAAATCGAAAAAATCCAAAGGGGTACCCCTTGGATTTTTTTCAATTTTGGGGTCCAAAATCAAAATTTTTTTTCATTTCGGTTGAAAGGCTATTCTCACGTATTTTGATCTCAGGAATCCGAATTCAATAGTAAAATTCATCTATTCATAAAATTGATTGAGTTATCACCAATTTTTCGCTTTTTACAGCAAAAAAATTGCGAAATTCGATGAGAAAAATTCTTAGATTGACAAAGAAAAACCCTTGGCATACATACCAGTATTGAAAAAAGTAAAAAAAAAAAACATTCAAAACCAAATTTCAAATTGTATCCGAATGTTAATTTACCAGAGAAATCTTTTCCTGGACATACCACGATCCTAGCCAGCTATAGCGTACGTTCAAGTTGAAAAGAGTAATGGAAAATGGAATGAAAGTTTGGCTAAAAACTTTCGACCTGCATCAAAACTATAACGATATAAATGTAATGTATGTAGATACTACAACACGTTACAGTTATAACGATGGTTGTACAGAAAAGTTTCTTCAAAGAAAAAATAAAAAATAAAAAAAAAACGGAAAGAAAAATATGTACACGGTACAGTAAAGCTCGTGATAAAGATGAGACGTGGAATTTTTCTTGAAGAAAGAATAAAGTTTTCTCCTTCTTTTTTTTGCATCTAAATTTTTCATACAAGGTAGATTCATGTAAGCGACACAACGTCTAGCTGGCGGTATGAGATTATTCGATTATTCAAGAGAAATAAAACTAGTTTTATCATCTGAGGAATTATTCTCCCAAACGATGGTACGTAGCCCTAGGCAGACATCATCGCATGTGAGAATGAGAAGAGAAAAAGTTAAGAAATGTGCTGCTGCTACATGTATATCTACATTAAGAAGAAAAAAGAAAATCAAGCTCACAGATAAATCATAGAGTCTGCAAGAATCTATCTGCAGCCGACTTGACCAGGTCAGCTTTTTACGAGTTGAAAAGTCCTGCAGTTTCTGAGCTCCGTATTTTTCCAAAGAGTTGTAGAGTGTATATACTATACACACCGGACAACGTTCATCCGCTCTGTGCCTGACATCTGAAAAATCCTATTCTAAGCTACAATTTCCTAGTTTATTTTACTTTTTTTGTTCCCCGTCCGTTTCGCAATTTCCGCGATTTATTTTCTCACCTTGGACAGGTAAATGAGAGATCGGCTCTCTCCGTAACGTGGCGTGGAATAAAAATTCAAATTTTTCCATCCACATTGAGAAAAATAAATAAAAAATGGAACAACGAAGTCTTGAGAATAACGAATCGGCGACTGAAACTGCAGTTTTTCAGAAATTCCGGACCACAAGTAAGCGACGTGAAGCGTCCCTGTACGGTTAACTATTAAATATTTCACAAGTTGAATTCTCCCCGGTAAACCTCGTTATCTTTAAATAAACAAACAACTGGTTCAAGTTGCACTTGCAGCGTGGTAAGCCATAGCCCGCTAGAATCGGAAGTATAAAATACCCTCCGTAGTACAAGACGCGGAGAGCGTCGGAAAAAAAAAAAAACAAATAAAATAAAAAAAATCACATACGTAAACTTGATACGTTTGCAAATAGGTACGTACGTAACGCGCGGTTACTCGCACTCCGTGAATACAGATGAACAATAAACCGAGAAATGGAGGAGTGAAAGAATAAATGTAAAATAAAATTAGGAAAAAAAAAAGCGGGGAGAGAAGTAAATTGCGAATCGGGGAAATTTCATTGTTTCTTCGCGTAAAACGCCGTATCCTCGTCCATGGCGGGGTTCCTGTACGTTACACGTGACGCAACGTTTGTTTAATTTGTAATCGTACGACTCATGTGGGAAAGGGTTTCACCGACAGACGCAATTCGTACTATAGATAAAGGTATAATTTGTTTAATTATTTAAAATATTTAACCTTAGCTCCAATTTAGCGTATACCCATATCGTACCCGGTGACATAATTTCCCTCGGGCATTTTTTGAACGGTAAATTTTATAATTGGCTGCTACAACCACTCGCCGTACCATCGACAACAGTGCGCTGATACGACACCGTGATGTACGCGTCAAGATGAGAAAGAAAAATAAAAAAGAGAGAAAAGTAAAAAGAGAAATAGAAAAATTAAGCGACAGCTTGGCTGCCGCTGTCATATAGGTCGCGTCATGTAAAATCGAAGGTATATATACATACGTATGAAATAATACATAACATATGCGAGGGTTAAATTTGCCGCATCATCGGTTAGATTTCCCCGCGGAGCACGCGAATCCCTCACCAACCGTTGAATAAGCTGATCAAACGTACGATAATATTTAACGAAATGTTAAATTACTCCTAATACCGTATAAGTACCCAGCGACTCGTCGGTAAAAGTCCAATTTTCCGTATCAAAAGATTTCAGTAAAAAGTAGCTAATTAGAAAATTTCATGTAATGTGATTTCGAATGTAAGACAAGTTAAAAGAGACGAAAAAAAAAAGGAGATTAGTGGAAACGGAAATTGATGAAAGAAATTCAACAATTTTTTTTTTTCTCCGTAATTGAATTCATCGCTAAATCATTTAAGCGTTGTGAAGAAGAGAAAAAAAAATATATATACATACTCGCGTTAACGGTACGATGTGTAGATTAATTTTGGCTAGTCACCAAAAGCAAGTTCGAAAATGAGCAAACGCAATTTGGAAGCACGTCGCAACGTGCGGAACCGGAAATGCAACGGTGAAAAGCACAGGTGGTTCAGTTACTCGTGTCTACATTCAGAGGCGTACCCCGAAATTCAGAGAGAAACAGGACCGGCAAGAAGGGAGGGGGGTACGGATTTTAATCACCCTGATAAATAATAATGAATGGTGGGCGCCACCTAACGCCCAGGTAGTTCGTTATTAATATGCAATTAATATTAAACACCCCTTATAGCCAGACTGCCGCGCAAGAGGGTTTAACACCCTAGCTACTAGATCCTGATAGTGTTTCTGGTACAACCTAGACACATATGTGTCTATTTACACATGTTAACTTCACGGTAAGCCTCTTCCGACGATTTTCTGCCGTGATTATAAACTAAACGGGTCGTGAAATTTCGTCTCATAATCGCCAGAAATTTTATATTCTATTTGGAATTTGATACGGAACATACGGTCTGAAAAAAATTCGATTTCTATGAGTCGAGCATACCTGTTATCGGCGCGAATCAAAGTTCCTGTATTCAGAGAATAAAAAAGAAAAACAAAAAAAATGGCACACGTATTACGTCAGAATTTTTTTGAAAATGATATTCAAAATTTTTCGACTGATAATCGAAGCTTTCGAGAAGAGAGAAAAAGAGAAGAAAAAGTTCGCCGAAGCGAAACATGAAATTTTTTAAGAAAGAAGCGAAAGCGGTCGGAAGCATGTATATATAGGGTGTTGGGTAAAATACTGCGGGAAGAAGTTTAGAGAGAGTATAGCGGTCGGGTTGTGTAGGTAGTTTTGAAAGGGACGAGGTTTCCAGTACCGCGATAAGCTTTCAATTTTCACCAACTCCTGACAACAATAGATTTAAATTATAGCTCACCGTTGGTTATACCTATAGGTTACACTTCCGTTTTGCATAATTATTTTATTACAAGGTGATGAAATATATGCGTATAAATTATAATGTACATACGATAACGTATAACGCAGATATTCCCGTCGTACGATGATCGCTGTGTTAAATAATAACGCCAAACTATCGAACGGCATAAACAAAAAAAAAAAAAAAAAAAAAGTAATGAAATAAAAAGAAAAAAGACATTTTTTCGAAGCGCTGTTACGTCCGCGCACCGAAGATAGATCGATAAAAGTTGATGGTGGTAGTAAAATAAGCGTACCACAAAACGTCTATAGTAACGAATATAAACGAGGTGGAAAACCAAAAGGGTAAAGTACATAACGCGTACACGAGTAACCTGATATCGTCCCTCTATATACACATTTACGAAAAAGCGATTCAAGCGCGATAATACTAGTCAAATTTTTGAAAAGCTTTCGCTTCAAAATCTGCGTGAAAAAAACCAAGTGGCTATCAGATTCAACATAGCGCCAAAATCCCATCTGCTTTCCGTACCGTGGTCATACGCCATTGATACTGTATGATATTTTTGCGAATTTGTGTCGTTACACCCCTCGCATGAAATGAAAAAAAAAAAAAATCCACGGAATTTTATACGTACGAGAGATTATTTTACTACACATTTTTGCTTCTGATTTTTCAATCCTAATTTCATTTTCCTTCGTTTTTCATTATTCGTTCGTTGATCGACCTGATCGTAGAAATATTCCGCGGAAAAGAAAGAGGAATGTTTCTAAAAAAAAAAAAAGCTCGTGAATAAAAATTCTGGTGCTTTCACACAGAAAAAAAAAAAAACAACAAAAAATGATCATGAATAGCGTACAATAAGCATCATTCACGGCGTCAAGTTAACGCTAATGGGAGGTGGAGGAGTGGTGGTACAAGGGTGGTAAAATGTATCCCATAAAGTTTGGGTTATACGTCAGCAACGTTCGCTTAAAGAAGTTGCTCTTGAGGGGGAGGGGTTCGGGTGGGGGAGGTGAGGCCACCCCATCTGTAGCTACCCCCTTAGCCTTAACGTGGATGAAATCTATTTTCAGATGAGGGAGTAGCGGCATCCTTTTGTCCGAAACTTTGCTCTACTCGACTTTACCGGAGGTCTACACGTGTAGGTATAACGCGTGTGTACCTACGTAACTGTGTATGGAAGGAGATACACTACACACATAGCTATACAGAGAAGCAGAGAACAACGCCGGGTTATATTGGCTTAATTTCCAAAATGACATGTCTGGTTTCTTCTGGAAGCATCAAAAGGATAAAATGACATCCTTTCTAGCGATACGCAGGAGCTTACTCGTCCCGTTCCTCCTCCGACGCTATTGCTGGTGCTTCGTAAGCTTTTACTCTTTTCTGAAACCTGCCTTACCTAGTCCTTATAAATTCCGACCTGCTTCTATTCTTCCGAAATTCCGATAAACAATTTCGTTGTACAAGCTACGTGCGTAGCGAGCTTGAAAAGCTGTGAAACCGTGGGTATAATGGTGACGATACCGGTTGTAGTGTGCGGACGATATAATATAACGATGATCATCCAAAGGGTTTTATAGAAAAACTATCATCGGACCATCTAAAAGTATAACTGGAATCCTGAAAAGCTCGTGAAATATGGAAGCGAGAAAAGAAAAAAATTGAAAAACGGAAAACTCGAACAGATTAGAGATTCTCTTCACCGGGTCGAGTGACAATGAGCGGATAAATTTCAGAGTGTCAGAAAGAGCTTTTTTGAAATTAGAAAAAAAGATCGACGAGTGTTTTTTTTTTTTGTTCGAAAAACTAATTTGCCAACGATTGCGATGTACTCGAAATCGCGGTAATCGATTGACGTGGCCTTTTATTCTTTCGCGTTGCATTTTGACTTACAAATCTGTACGAGCGATTAACGCGTTTAATGTATTTACAGTTCGTGTATAACGTTGGTACAAATGCCAGCGTAAATTTGCGTAACATTAACGTGTGAGAAATCGTTTATCTGCCATTTTGGCGTTACCTATACTAACGAATATTTGCAGTCTGATAAATCTCTGTCGATAAATTATTATTGTCGTTGATTTATAACCGTTATTGTTATTCCGATTATAAATTGTTGGTAGAGGCTATTAGACGAAATATACACTCGGTATATATACCATAAAGTAGGGGAGACCGGGGCAAGTTGGAGACGTTAAGCTTCAAGTGCGGTTTTTTAATTGATTGTAAGCGAATTCCAAAATCTTTTGGTATTTTTCAAAAGTATGAGATGTTAGCTATTAAAAAAAAAATTGACATTGAATTCGGTCATTCACAAACTACGTAATTTCCATTTTTCCGAAATTCTGCAAATTCGCCATCTTGCCCCGACCACGGGGCAAGATGGCGAACCTATCGGGGCAAGTTGACGAATATTAGATTTTAGTTTAATGGGCCTAAAAAAATACTTTTTTCGTCAAAATATACTTCAGTTTATTTAAATCCATAAAAGATATGAAAATACAAATACGCATAGTTTATGTAGTTTAGCTTAGATATACAATTAACACTGGTCGCAAACGAACTGAGCTGCTCCTTCGACATTAGAACATGCCAACATTGAATCGTAAATAAATTTATTCATTTATTTATTTATCGAATTATTCAATGAGCTGCACAATCGTATGTAGCCTAAATATCAATTAACTAAACAACATGCAAAGATCTCGATAAGGACGATCCGTCAACTTGCCCCCACCATCTTGCCCCATTTGCCACTATTTGCAAAAAAAGAACCCCACAAAAAGTACATTGGTGAAAATTCGGAGGTTCTATGATCTCTAGGATCTATATGCGTATAGAAATAAAGTATTAATTCACAAGTCCGATCTTGCTTATCTGTAGTTGTATACAACTATTTTCTTGAGCTCCAAATGTTACTTCGCACACGTCTGAAACCACAATGCCTCCGTAAAAAAGCCGGATGACCTTGCCACGCTAGCTACATCGCAAATATTATTGCGTAGAAGAGTGTTTAACACTTTTTGATAACTTACCCGGCGCTATCTGTCAAAATATTCGAAAAACAATTAATTCGTCATCTTGCCCCAGCCTCCAACTTGCCCCGGTCTCCCCTATATACTGTTGTGTATGTACTTTCATATACATACCGTTCTATCCACACGCGCGCACAGGTACGCGGGTCTCTCATGGTTGGATTTGGATTTTGATTTAGGTTTAGACTCGGATTTAGCTTCGGGTTCAGGTTAAGCTTCAGGTGTTGGATTTTACGAGTTTCCGTTGGAATTTTCGTCGGAAGGTAACTCCGAGTCTGTGCGTCATCTGGTCTACTCGTTGTTAATTTCTCTCATCCCCCCCCCTCACATCGAGCACCTTCTCAACGAACCGAGTATTATATGGTGGTTTCGTATATAGCTGGAGGATTATGTATATATACAAACATATATACGTACAAAACACCCCCAAGATTTCGGTTATATAGTTTTAACGTGAGAGAACGTCTTTTCCATCTACCGACAGCTGTTTCGTTATTGATTCTTGATTCTTCTTCGGATACGGATACGGATACCACGGCCAAAGTAACATCGGGCTCGAAAACGCGAGGATGAGAAAATTTCACCAGCGAAGAATTTTTCCCGCTCCCTCTACCGCCTCTTCCAACCCCTTATAATTTCAGATTTCTCACGTTAATATGAAACATCCTCCGCGGCGTTAATATCTAAACCCTCAACGTTTAATTTAACGCGTGACTATGTGCTAATTGAAAATCTAATTGCAAGAAAAGAGAGGAATTTCGTCCGACTATAAAAATTTTATCTTCAATCCCTCTACTCTCCTTTACTTCCTCAGGGATTAAAAATCCAAAAAAAAAAGACAAAATTATTCAGTGGTTAAAAAAGCACAATTCATTTTCACCCCGTTCCATATTTCCTCGTACGCCGTACACCGTTACACGTACATACACATTTTTCACACCTATGTACATAGTTATTATATAAGATAAATATTAAAGGTGAAAAGGGTCTTCCGTATATATACGTGCAACGCTCCCACATATGAATAGGTGAGCGAGTAAAATATATCACGATCTAGCGAGAGGTCGTCGTTTGTGGTAGTTGGTTTCAAATTCAACCCCCCCTTTTCGTTGCTGCTGCCGTAGCGTGCGAGACAAACTTCGTATACGTTAAACTTATTCATTCATTTGATTAATAATTTTCGCTCGTCGATTCATTCGTTCATTTTTCCCCCAGGCAAAGAATCGCGAAATCATTATAATCCTTCCGATTCGTATATCCTTCCCGATCACCAACTTTTATCCATACGTAACCGAAAATAATTGAATTTTGGAAAAATTTCTACAAATAGAAAAACTTCTCGACAATCAATCATATTCGTTCGTCGTATGGGATCATAGGTAGATGTGTACATATCCTATATGATATTTATACGCTGATGTCGTTTTAGAAAAGCTTTGATAGAAAACTTTTATCCTTTTTCCAAGCTGGATGGTTGAAGCGAAAATATATCGGGCGAAGGGAACCTCTATTTTTCGCGCGAACAAGAAGGAATTAGCTATATGCGCCACTACCCTGTCTCTTTTACTCGCTTTTCTACTTCCTGCAAGAGCACGATGGCGGGAGTATAGCTTCGAAAAAGGAAGGATATGCTCGGTCCTTTTACACGTACGTGTGTCTATATACGTTACACACACCCATCGAAAGAATAATACACCCTAGAAAGTGGGATCGTGTCGTCGCTCAGAAAGATTTTCTAAATCCTTATCGATTTTTACACACGTATACGACCGAGCGATCCTCCTATATGAAACGATCTCGACGGGAAATTTCATTCCACATCGACGGCGGCTCTTCAAACATTATTGTTATCAATTCTTCTGAATTTTCTTGAAAATTTCGATCAATCGATGATACAAAGAAGAATTGTCTCCCATAAATAAACGCCTGTATTACAGGGTTGGCAAAAAATCTCGGTAGAAGTACGCGCGAGTCACGGAAGATTAAGACAAAGTTGAGAAAGTCGTTTCAAGTCCATCAACGGCTCGTAAAGAGAACCTCGGTTTCAACTTTTCTACTTGAAAGCTAGTAGCGTATTACCGCTTGAAAACCGTCTACCGAACTAGCCGTTTCTATCGTTTATACGGCCAAAAGGAAGACCAGCTCCGTACGATAATAAAATAGGTAATTACAGTTGAACCATTTTCGGAGTAGCAATGCTCGTTCCCGGCTTTTTTAATTAGGGCGGGTAGGAGAAAAAAAAAAAAAAAGAATTCGAAACAGAGAAAGAAAAAAAAAAAAAACGGGATTCTTAGACGAAAATTAATTAAATTATCACGCGAGCGTGTAGAGCCTAAAACGGTGCGTTAATTTGAGGCTAGAAATTAGTATCAGCTTTGAGACGGGATATATTAAGCTTTGGTTAGATTCTGGAAAGCACAATTACGCCGATGCAACCGTACGGAAACTAATATCCAGTTGGATATTTTGGCTTTAAATGGAAGTAGATGTAACGGAAGTGACGAAAACTGTAGCTGAGAATACAAGTATACGTACATATACGTATACGCAGATATTTGTAATAACGTAACGTTCGCTTTGAGTTATTCCTCTAAACGCGTTGGGACCTTGTTAACCGTGTAGTACTCCAGATAAAACAAGTGGGAATTGTAGACACCGACTGGAGAAATGCAGTGGCATCATTCGGTACGGGATCAAAGCGACGATGTTCAGAAATTTTCCACCCCCTGACTAAGTTAACCCAGTGGCGGAAAAATGCATGTACCGAGTTGTTTGGTTGCGAAAAAAAAAAATGAAGAATTTTCGCCAATTTCTTTTCGCGTATACTCCTTTCATTCGTTTTCTTCATTTTTTTTTTTCTGTTTTAAACCAACGCGTTGGCTGTAGCAGCGCAGGAGATACGAAGGAAAACGAGTTAATCCTTGGTGTAGCAAAGAGCCGACGATGAGAGGCGTTGGTGAGATGAGGAGTTCGTTCGGTAGTAAGAAAAAAGAAAAATAAGAGAAGGGAAAAGCAAAGCGATTTTTGCTCACATCAGTCGGCGAATAGTTGGCGCGTGAAAACCCCCGAAGGGTTCAGATGTGTACGTACGCGTGTGCGCGAAAAACTAGGGCAAGAACAAGAGGGAACGATCCCAACTTTTCTCTCTTCTCTCTTACGGCAGAAATCTGAAAAAATAAAAATGTGCGTTGACCGTTATCCTTGTTTCCTTTCACCCCGCAACTCCGCACACCGGCTCCGCAGATTTTCGAATTCTGAGAATCACTGTCGTCCGGTATTCGAGCGTAATGAACGTTCACCCGCAACTTCGGATGTTTTTACAATGGCTACTTTTTCACTCTAAATGTTTGATCTCTGCAAGCAGTAAAAGTCTCGCGGGCGTCTATCTCTATCACATGAACGGCGGCGGCTCCACCAGCAGCACCGGAAGTTCACCAACGAAAGCAAAGAGCATAACGCAAACGTACATTCACCGAATATACATCTATATATATATCATATTCATATAAATCTCATGTGTATGTTTCTCTCCGCGCGAGTTCACGCGATGGATTAATTAAGCTCTCTGTATACGTATACGTATACGTATATATATACATGCCAGGTGTAGGACATACGTATAATAATTCGCGTGCACCACATAAATATGTGTACTAATGTATACCGTCAAACACATACCGTGTGGTATATAAATACACATGTAAACGAAAAACTAAAGCAGCTGGGCCACAGACTCGAACGTTCGCAAATTTTTAACGTTCGCTCACTTTAACTTTTTCCGGGGTCCGCGACCAGAGCGGAGAATAAAAAAAAAAAACAAGAGAAAAAAAGGAAATTTATTTACCTGAGGGAGGGTTAAACGAGTGAAATCGGGGAAGGGTTTGATAAAAATTCTCGAGATTTTAGGGTCGGGAGAGACTAGGTGTCGCGTCTCCGTCTCATCCTCGTTAATTTGTTTTCTTAACGCGATCCCGAGGGAATTTACTTCGGATTTGGGGGAGCCTCTAAGGAGGAGAATGAAAAGGGATCGGGTAGAGCGGTTCGGTATTTGTTGTAAGTAAGGAGGAAATCGAACAAGTGTCAAACAATTTCATTATCCATTTCTCTTGTACAGTCAGGCCGTCGCGTCGTCTTCGTCTTCAGAATGTCGCAACGTTTAAACAGCGGTGTTCAGGGCGTCGAGAAATTCGAGAGACTCGAATTATTTCCAAGTGTCTTTGGATACGGGAAATCGCGGTACGGGCGAGAAACAAAGTGCAGATATCGAGAGAACTTTTTTCTAAATTCTCCTTTTCCTTCTTCTTATTCTCGTATAGATGGAAAATAAAAATGGCAAATAGGATTTTATCGGGACAAGCGGAAGCCGGGAGTAACGTTTGCATATAAATTATATTTGAAGAATCGCGAAGCGGTTGCTGCGGCACCGATCAAGGCGTTCGTACTATACATAAAGTGCAGATTCCTATAGAAACGGAGCACAAATCCATCATTTTTCGCTTCTTTAGAGCCTAAGGCGGTTTCTTCGCGCATTTTCTTTTCGCGACACGCGCGAGAATAAACTTTGATTCTCATACTTTTCTTTATTTCTTCGATACGGGAATAAAGGTGTATACCTTTCACGTACACGTATACCTACCGCGTACGTACGTGTATATTTTTCACCCCCTCTGAAAATTGGTGGAAAAATTGTACGAGGAAAAAATTTACGTAAGAAGAATAGGGCTGACTGCGAAATAAGGATCTCGGGGCGTCGATCAAAAAGTCAAATTGGTTTTTGATTCGAATTGATTTTAAACCCAATAAATGTGAAGCGTGAAGAGGTGAACTGACGCCGGTATTTTCTATAAAGTAGGGAAAGTGTCGCAAAATTTGCATTCCAATTTTAAGCTCTTAATTATTATACGGAAAACCAGAAAAAGACGAAGGTAAAGAAGATCGAGAGAGAAACGACGCGGGAAGAACCGACGGGATTAACGTTCGTGGAAACAATGCCGGAACAGTTTGGCGTTCCACCCCGGTTGCCCGGGGATCATTAGCCGACAATTATTACTCCGCATTATCGCTCTAATTGACAAGGTAAATGTAATTAAAGACTCTACTCCAAGGATTTCTGGAATAAGACGTTATCGAAATCGATGAATTACACCCTCGAGTTGCCGGGATAATTTTCCAAGCAAGATTTGCGTCGCGACGAACGAACTTTTTCTAAAAATTTCTCATTCCTCGTCGACGAGTACAACTATACTGTTATATTATTTTATTTTACCCCGACGGTTCACTGACCTTGGCGAACCTTTCCTGAGTGTCAAGAATCTCAATGAAGAGTGAAACCTTATCGTCGACGATCTTGAACCCGTTTCTCGGTTGAGCGAGTAGTTGTTGTATGGCCTGCGAGGTAGTCAGACTTTTGGCAGGACTCGTAACGGGGGTGGCGACCCTGTTCCCTCCGTGGAGATGCGTACATCCGAGAAATATGGGATTACCGTTCGGCGACAGTCCGCAGGTGAACGGTCTGAAGGGTAACCCGTGAAACGTTGGACTCGGCTTGGGCGTCGTTACCCTGAGGAGGGTCTGGGCCGACGGCAACGAGAGCCGTCGAACGGCGCTCTGTTGACCTTGGATAGAGTTGACTTGCTGAGAGGGTGATTTCAGCAGTTGATAGTCGCTAGATGCCGATGGTAACGACCTGTAACCGGAGTCCGACGGTGAGGCGGGGGCCATGGCGTTACCCTGCGGCGTTGTAGCTATACTGTGCGGTCTGGGGCGATGCGAACCACCGGGTGTCCAAGTGTTCGAATTACCGGGATTCCCGAGACCGCCGTTCAACGAGGTTGTCGGTGTCGGTGGCTGAGGTTGCGATTGTTGGGCAGTTGGATAGGGACGCCTTGGTACGGGTTGATGCAACACCATCCCCGAAGCACCCCATTGAATCGGTTCTCCTGGTGTACGAGGACCCGTTGCTGATGGCTGTGTTGCGAGTGCATTGGAAGATAGGATGACACCCCCGCCTGAAGATGATGAACCGGATGTCGGAGTTGCTGCGATGCTGTGCGGCCTACGTGGTAAGGGTTGATGTAGCAGCTGACCGTTCCACATTGAGTGGGGTGGGAGGATACCGTGACGAGTTGAGGTGTTCGCTGTTGAATTAGCCATTGGTACGACGCCGGGAGATTCGTATTCCCTTGAATAAGCGAGTGGTGATACGACGGCGTTACCGCTGGCGGAGTGCGGTCTGCGTAAAATCGGTTCGCTTGTCGGGCATTGAGATGTAACTGGAGTCGAAGAAGCGAGGATGAGAGAGCCGATCCCGCATCCGTTTGGGGCGCGTGAATTAATCGGCGCGCATGATTGACCGCCTGGCGAGGCACCGGCGACGATTGTTGTCGGGCTTGACGCTGGACCGGGAGTAACGGAGGGGGCGACAGAAGGGCCTGCTGAGCCCCTCTGAGACGGCGTTGATCCTCCCGATGGTGTTGATGTTGACGGTGCGGTTGGGGTGGGCGATTGTGCCGATGGAGATTGTTGAACGATTCTGGCGTTCGGTGTGTATTGTCCGTGGTTGGTGTACGATGAAACGGTAATATTAGAAGGACGTCGCGGTGCTGGGTGTGGTAGGCCGTTGGATACACCGCGAATTTTGTTTGACCCTGAAGACGATGATCCTGACGCCGGTATTGGAGCGGGAGGTGTGTAGAGCGGGAACCCGTGCCCATTGTAGTTACCGTGACTCGGACTGCGGGCGGGCAACTGGCCGCTCGATGACAGCGACGATGACGATGACGCCGCGCTCGGCAATCCACCGTTACGCAAGCTCTGACCGCTTCCCGGTCTTCCCGAACTTCTCGGCGTCGAGGAAACGACGTGAGACGACGTCGGTGCCGGGGGTGGCGGCGGTTGAAACGACTCCGGGAGATCGTCGGATTCTCCGGATGAAAAACCCCAAGGAGGAACAGCGGCTGACGTTAAAGACAACCTTGCGACGGATACGTGTTGTTTTAAATTCGAATTAGCGGCGATCGCGCCGGGTGCGCCGGTGACGGGATCCGGACTCGACGATACGGAATTACAGGCGCGTGGCGATCGGCCGCTGGCGACGTGTCGCAACTGGTGACGATCATTCGTTACGACCGGTTGGCCGGTTCGGTTGTTACCGCCACGATAAAACGGTCCTAGTCCCAAGTTGAGGGTGGTCGGTTTCTGTTTGACACCACCGTTGGACTGCGGTGGTGAGCCAGACGCCGGTTCGCCCATTTGCGGCTGGTTCCTTAATTGTTTTTATCAGGTTTCACCGCATGGTTTCTCATGCCATTAACGCTCGCCTCGATTCCTCTTTTCATCCCAAGTTACAAGTTACGTCTTTAGCTCGTTTCCACGTTTCCATTAAGTGTATCGTGCGAATACCGAGCTGAGCGTTCTATCACCGCTGGGGTTAACGTGCCGAGAAGAAAAAGAAATGTTCATCTTTTCACGACTACGAATATTTACTTTACTCTTCAATTTCTAAAAGCGGAAAAAATAATCGGAAAAAAATTAATGAAGCTACGGAAAATAAAGCGCGCACCTTGTATCAAAATACTCATGACCGAATCCAACGACGATTTATCGATAACTGAATTGAATTAAAAAATCGCCGCGATGTCCCGCGCAAGATAAACGGGAAACATCGCGGCGTCTGGAGTGCTTTTGCACAGGTGCTGCAACTCCTCTACTCTCAGGGTATCAACAATAATATTTTCTTCACCACCCCCAGAGTCTCCCGCACAAAATAAACACCACGGAGTAGCCCGATTTTCTCGAGTACGTTTGCGACCTCGGTGCTCGCTCGGGGGTCCGATGTTATTTCTATATATTATCTCTCCCCCTTCGGAAAATGCACCACCAGAGAAGATACTCTACCGACGACACTTAACGGCGACGCCTCAAGGACCCGCCGCCGCAGGAAATCGCCGAACCAGTCTCGATTTCATAGCGCGAACTGTCTCCGGACCTGCCGGGGGCGGAGTGGCGTGCTTCGATGGCACACGGGTAAGTTGAGCCGTGCACCAAGCGGCAGAGGACGCTTGCGCCGGGACGCCCCGCGTCGCGACGCCCGCCCTGACTCTCTGGGTACACACGAGCTTTCTCCCCATATAACTCTCGGTATCTCGCTCTCATCACCGTTTCCCTACATACTTCTTCTCATCTCGCCGTCCCTCCGCCTGATTTCGGCTAAGGCCGAATCACGACCGCACATCCCGTGGACCGAAATCTTCCCCGTTGACGGACCGTCACCGTCGTCGGTGGCTAGATATGGGTGTCCACGGTAGGGCATTCGGCGGATACCGCTCACCCTTATACCCTTTAACGTTTGCCGTTGCCAGCGGCGTAAAGTTATCCAGGAGGAGATCACGTCCGATTGTATATAGCCCCCGCCAAACCGCGTTGCTAGGTCGTTGATTAACCGTTCCGAGCAAAATAATTGGGAATAGAATTTGATTATTGTTCGAAACACCTGGGTGATATTTGCATGTCAGTTGAGCGGAGGAGATTGAACCGATGGTTGTTTCTTTTTTTTTTTTTTTTTTTTTTTCAACAAAAAAAAACGACACCAGAGTTTTGACCGAAGTACCTGATTGTGCTCACTGCCGTTCTCCCTGGGTGGTGGGAAAATTTATAATTCAAAGCCCGGCAGCTGAAAGAAGCGCGAACAATGTCCAACATTGAATTGTCGAAGAAATGGAGAATAACTTTTCGCGTATTCCGATCTATCTCCAGATTCTAGATTCGCCGATGCAGCAAAAGCCACAGAGATATACGCGTTCGAACTTTACGCATGAAGCATTCAGTGGCGTTAAAACTTATTTAATAACTTCCCCGTAAGCTTTCGCTTCAGTTTTCCGCCATCGTGTATACGAAAGCAACACGACCTGTCTCAACCTCGGAAACGACCAGAGGAGCTTTTCACGTATCGCATTTCGTAGAGACTCGTTCAAAGTTCACCAGATACACCGCGCCGCAGCATTCGACTGCACTACCATTTGAAGCAGCTACGTACATGAGAGAAAAATCGAGTGAATGTAAGAAAAAAGGAGAAAAAGAGAAAAGGAGTTTCATAGTGTCGAGTGCAGCAAAAGGCGATGCACTCAAGATATGATTTTCTAATTACGTTTTCCACGTAAAGGTACTGCACCGCGGTTATAAGAGGGTTTCAATCCTCGACTAAGAATAAATCTTATATCTCAAATCACCGGAGCCTGCAGGCTCCGGTTATTATTAGAAACAAGACGACCTGCCCATCGATTACCAACGGAGAATGTTTACCAAACTTCTACATTTCTCAACAAAATAAAAAATAATGTAAAAAACGAAACCAAATGCATGCAGTCAAACGAAAAAAAAAAAAAACAACAATCTAATAGTTCAAGCTTGCACAGCTGGTAATATTGGGCTAACTTTCCTATCGTCGATTTACAATCGAATTTCATATCACAGCGCGATTTCAAAGTAAGTGGTATTAATTAACGATATTTCCTTCGTCCGAAGTAAGGGCTAAATATTTTAAACTCGTCAATTTTATTTAGCCTACATAGCTTACAATTTAAAAGATTCTGTAATCACGTAATTAATTGGATCAATCTTGTACACCTCTTCGGAGAATCTATACTATATTCAATCGATAAAATCGATAAAATCAATACCAGGTTTCCGTATCGAATTGTTCTAAGCCGGATGGGTTGCTACCCACCCTGCAGACGTTTGCCAAATTGGCTATTAACTCATACCCCCCCCCCCCCCCTTCCCCACTTTTACCGTGCCCCTCTTTCTCGCCCTTTCCTTCACCTATCTTGCACAGGAACATTTTCGATCGTCAAGAATTAATCTCACCTTTGTCTGGACGAGGGTGAAAAAATGAGAAAAATAGCAAAAAATTCAAGGGAATAAAAGAAACTAGAATTCCAAGGCGCGCGTTTTATTCGGAACATTTTTCATCGTTCCATTTTTATTTCCTCGGATTCGCGGAGCGTGCCGTATTATATATTATATGTATTAGATATACGTATATCGTATGTATGAAACAACGCTTCTTAATTCAGGTTAAAACTTTCGTGAGCTAAAGGAGGAAGAATTAACAGGAAGTTGAACTAGGAACTTTCTTTCCCGGCGCGGTTTTATAACTGAGAAAATCGTGACCTATACCCCTACTCTCAACCTTGGTGGTTTCCGGTATATAATCTTGGTATAAGTTGGGCGATATCTTTAAAAAGTAGAAACCATGGCAGCGCATTGCCGTATACTTTATGCGGTACGCGTACCCACCTAGGTAACCGGTTGCACACCGTGTTAAAAATCGGTATACGTGCATCGGTACATATGTACACGTTTACGTAGATGGGGAGGGGGTGGTAGGTAACGGGGTAGGGTGAGACACGCGCTTGTACTCCGGGTAAAACCGAGGCTAAACCATCGAGGCCAAGCGGGAGCCGCAGAGCTAACCGCCGGAGTAAGCCAACGAACCTGGCTAACTGGCCTAGCGGAGTATTTTTGTGCGAAGCTGAGTGGCTTTGTGAGGGGAAGAATGGGCCAGGGTAAGTGCTTCAGTGAAATATGGGTTACCAACCTCTCAAATGAGAGCGAGAAGGAGCGAGTGTTTGGTAGCCCTTCAAAAATACATTCGCAAAAGAGGTCCTTCCGAAATCTATCAATTATTAGATTCGCTGGAACTTTCTACTTTTTTTCTCCTCTCGTTGTCAGCGACGCGAGTAAAGTATATGAATCACGTTCGACTTACCGAAAAGATTTCGGAAATATTATCGTCCCGAATTATCGTCGATTGAGTATGAACGAATTTCAGCTTACCTGAAACAAAAAAGAATTACATCAGATTAGTACGAACGAAGTTGATTTCGGCGTGAAAAATATAATGGAAAAATTTCATGCACGCGTAAACGAGTCGTGTGGTGGGGTTTTTGAAAAGAAACAAAATAATAAAGTAATCTCGTAATAGTTGTGGGACTGAAGATGAAGATGTGGGTGAAAATGAAGGAGGGGAGAGAGCGAATTCTAGATACCGAAGCGAGCGGTTCGAGGGGTGGAGTAGAGAAGATCGAAGGTTATATTTCCGCGCCCGTTTCTTCGTGGAAGGACCAAGCGCGAATCCTTTTGAATTTCATCGTGACGATTCATCAATTTTCTCCACTCAACCTCCGTGCAGTGGCAAAAAAACCGTATAGCTAAGGCTTCTGGAGTCTGGAGAAAAAAAAAAAAAAAAAGACATTTTTTTTCGCGGAAATGAAACAGTCTCGCGAATTCCACTCGGCACGCGCGAAATAACTTTAAACCTGTAACGGGATTATTCAGCTGTCTTCCCACGTCACTTCGGACGCCCGATAAATAAACTCAGGCAATAATTACGGGATTTAATCGAGAAATTTCATATCGAAAATCATTCGAAAAGTAAGACAGACGATACTAGACAACGACTCCCTCCATTTTATCTCTGGACCGCAGCTGACCATTAAGCAAAAAAGAAGAACCACGTAGAGGAGGTGCAATCGGGATAGTGCGATAACCACTCTCCTTATCTGTAAGGTACACGAAAAGTATAAGTAGGATAGCGAAGGAAGAAAAAAAAAGGAAGAAGAGAAAAAAGGAGAAATCGAGTAAGGTCAACGAGCGCCGAGAACAATTCCCAAGAGTCTTTTTAATCTTTATTACTTTTTAACGACTCATTTTTAGGGTGGAACGTGCGCGTTAAAATCGCCGAGAAACATTCGCCTCAAGATTTATTGTACATAGTTGAAATCCAGGCGGGATCACAGCTTCCCACCGATCATTCGAATCGATAGATCCCGTTTTATTAATCGCTCTCGTTCGAGACCGCGGGCGAGACGAATAAAGCGAGGCGAAAAACAAACATGAAAAAGGGACGAAAAGAAGTCAGTTCGAAAATAAAAAAAAAACGCGACAAATTAAACCCGCATACTTTAACGGTAGAAAAATACTGCCGAGTCTATGGAATCGATTGGGAATCTGAAAGATCCTGTAATAATAAAAAAAAAAAAAAAAAAAAAAAGAAGGAAGAAAAAATAATTCTACACGGCCCATGATCACGAACAGAGAAATACCTATCTGCTAATATTACTTTGAAGCCTGATTCGACGCGGATCAAAACCGTTGGATACGAAATCGTTTGAAAGCTTGCATACCGCTCGGCAATCCTTGATTAAAACGATCGACAAACAACTGAGGCTCAACGTTCGAAATTCCGGTGTAAACTATTGTGCGTTTGGTCGCGGTTTGGAATCCTGAGGAGTGAAAGGAAAAAACTTTACATCGTTCGATGTGTTATAAATTCTGAATTTTTTACTTCCTTTCTCTCGTCTTGATTTGATTTTTTTTCCTTTCTCGTCGAGACATCGAATCTCTGGGTTATGAAAATGTGAAGTGACATAAATTCTTTGGATAGATAAACGCGCGATGTCCTTATTACCGGTGAAGTGGTACAGGGGCGAACAGGTCGTTTGGAATTTTTCATTTCCTCTCCGCTGTGGTGAGTAGTACGTTTAGTCCCATAAGGTGGGTAAAACCGCGGATCCCCGTCCAACCGCGAGTCTCCTTTTTTTACTTGTCAGTAAATATATCCGAGATACTTCGAGGATATCGGAGCGTGATAAACGATTATAAAATCCAGGAGGACCTTATCCCCGATCCTCGGTGAGAGAAAAAAAAAAAAAAAGAAAGAAAAACAGGCAAAACCCAAAGAAAAAGAATTTCAAGAGAACGAAAACGCAAAAATATTGAGGGACAAGAAGTCTGTATAAAAAAAGTTCTCTCAAAATGAGAATCTCCCTCTCTCCAGTTACCACATTATATACAATCGCTATGATATCAGCAGTATATATTCATGCACCATTCATTAAATATATTCATTCGAAAAACTGAAGCTGCGGAAGATCGCGATATACATGAAGATCTGGCTACGTATAAGGATGTGTACGTACACAAATATCTGTACCTAACTTGTTAACGTTCGTAGCAAGATTAAGCCAAATATTATAAACTTCTCTGCGAAAGTTTAGTTGACTTTTAAACATACTGCGAGGAGAGTTGCACCGTAATAACTTGATGATCTACATTATAAGATACGCTGTACGTTGTTGGGCATGGGCGAAAGGAATGAACGATCCTGCAGCCGGAAGAGCAGGAGAGGCATCGTAGTATTTCGCCTCAAGGTTGATCCTAACATGTCGCATATTTCTCTCTACGGTATGCAAACTATTTCATACAAGAATACAATTATCCGTACACTTCATGCCTGCAGGCGATATTTGAGCGGTGTGAATTCAGAGAAGGAATTTTCGTTTTTCCACTTTTTTTTCTATCGCATATTCGAACTGCGGGATTTACTGCATTCCGAATAAATCCATCGCTGACGGACATAATTTCTGTTTTTACATTTTCGGTTGATTTTTTGTTTTTTGGATTTTTTTTTTTTTTTCCCCCGACAAACTGACAGACATCGCGAATTGATTACTTACTAATGAAAAAAGAAGGAGAATTTTAATTTTAGTTTCAAACTCGACAAAATAAAACTTCCGTAAAAAAAAAAAAAAGATGCAGCAAAAACAAAAAAAAAAAGAAGCAATCGCAAAAATTCACGAGTACATACCTACCCACGTACGTATCTCTGATTCAACCGAGTTGCTTAATTAATATTTCAAATCACCCAGCGAATGTGTGCCGCACATGGGAATGCATACAATAGGACTATATTGTCGTGAAAAATAGATGTGGTACGTGCAATTTTCGTCGGGGATATACGTCATTAGAGAAAAATAATAAAAAAAAAGAAAAATAAAAAAGAGGGAAAAGAGAAAACGTAAAAAAGGAAGAAATGAAAAAATAAAAATGTACTATAGAGTTTTGAATGATAAAGTGACGGAGGTTTTTCCTTTTTCTCCATCTCTCTCACTAAATCGCATCGCATCGCATCGCATCGCATCGCATCGCATGGCAATACCGTCAATGGCGTACACCATGTGTAGAATACATACGTGTACGTATACGTATATTCGGATGCGGAATCGCTGCATATCGTACGATTTCGTTTCTGTTCGTAGCTCTCGGGGTACAAGTCCGGCAATAAACTGTCCCGCCATCTGGTCACCGCCGAACGACAATCTCTATATCTAGTGGCAAAAACGCTTTTTCAATTTAACGTGAAAAACTCTGCTCGACTGCACCAAGATAAATTACAGGGAGAGGTTTTTTAAACCTCACACACACCCAACTCCGAGATAAATTAGCCGGTACACCAGGTGCTACCCACGTTCTTTCGTTTTCAGTTTTATTTTTTCTTCTTCTTCTCTCATTTTTGGTTTCTATGTCTTTTTTTTTTTGTTCATTTTTTTCCGTTTTTTCAATGACGAAAAGTGCTATCCCTCTTAGCTAACCGCAATTCGATCTCGGTGTCGGTGAAAACTCACATCTCGAACGATTATTTTTCAAGCACGCCGCATCCGAATATAATAAGAGAAGCTCCGAATCAAAGATCTGATAAAGTGAAAGTAAGGGAAATGAGTAAAAAGGGTCCGTTTTCGTTTGTTTTTTTTTCGTTTTTTTTTTTTATGGATGGAATATCGCGAGAGTATTTCCTGCCAATACGCGCGTTTGTACATTTATAGGAACTCTCGGGGGAGGGTAGCGAGGCCGGGGAGATGGTGTTGGAAAAAGGGTGTTGGTGAATACGCCGTTAGGTACGACGACAGGTTATGATTGATGTTAGAATAGCACGAGTACGAGAATACCAACTACGAGGAAAATTTTTTCGCATAGGTTGCTCGGGTGTAGGGTTATTTCGCGATACGTCAATGTCTGAAATTTTAAATTTAACTAAGATGACGACGACGACGAGATATTTCCGCACTGTTTTCACCGGGGGTAGATACAAGTGCAGAAAAAACAATACAAATGAATAAATAAAAACCGAATAAACGTGCGCATAACAGACGCAGAAAATATGGAAACATTTTTTTCAAATTAAATTGTCAATTTCATTTATTTGTTCATCTTTTGCCGAGGAATTGAAACGATGCGGCGAATGTATGTATATCTTTATTTCAGCAGTTGATGGTGGAATGCAGAAATGTGTGAAGACGTTTTCAGTTAATTCGCGAAATTCTTTGTCGGAATTTAAATAAAACGTTTCAGTTCAGCCGCGCGGGGCATTTATGTCACCGTTTTAGTTGAATAGCCGAAGGGTTTGTCCGGCATTCTGGAGCGCCCGGTTACCCCCTTGCTCCGTCATTTTTTCGCTTTCAAAACCGTCGCCCACGCATGACCCTTTTCCTCTCGAATCACCCAGCGATACACTGCCACCTCTTATGTACACGCTCGTATACCTCCGAGCTAAATTCCTTCCGACTTCCGTACTATACGGAAAATAGACTTTACACTACCATAGAGATTTCATAGTCTTACGCCGCTCACGCGTCATTGTCAGATAATAAATTTGATACATGTATTCAAACCACATAATAAAATTTATATTAACTATTTTGAAAACCTGCCCGCGATTCGGTTTTCCTTCTAAATTGATCACCGACGTAATATTATCTCGAGATAGTTTAAGATCCTATGGGGGATGACGAAAACTCTGAACGATCAATCTAATTAATTCTCCGCAACAAACTAGAATCAAGGACTTTCCTCCCCCCTCTCTTACCCCTATTTATCCCTATCAGTATCCTCTGTCAAGGAGATGATCTCGTGGGAATATAAGAATTACTCAAAAAATTAAAATGATCTTCATCGGAACATTTTTTTACTCTGTATGAAAATCTGTTTTTCGAGAGAAGTGAATTTTTTTTTTCTCCGGCAACGTTGTTAACAAATCATAAAAAAAAAGGTACATGCAGTGTAAAAATTAATAATTATTCTCGGTATTGTAGCAGTGGAGTTTTGTCTCCAGTTTTCATAATTTCAAAATTATTATCTCTAGCCGTCCGTCCGTTCGTTTGTTCGCTTGGTTAACTAACGCGGTATCTGTGTACATACGTATGGCGGAGAGAGGCTAGGGGGGGGGGGGGGGGGGGGGACGGTAACTCGAAGGTACCTAGGTACTAACCTTACCTAAGCAGACCCAACCTGACCTAAACCTCTAGAACTCGGTGAAAATTCTGTCGCGAACATGCGGGTAGCCGGAGATACCGTTGCGTTGGCACGCGAATAGCAAACTGCGCCAATACGCGACAAGCTCGCAAAGCGCTCTTGCTTCTGAAGATGTACGTTGGTGTCGGTGGCAAACTCCGTATACGGGGGATATCATGGTGCACGTGAGGTTCACGTTACAACCACCAACCCAAAACGACATCTGTTCGTAACGTTATCATCTTCACTGTGAACTCCCTATCTTCTCCTCTCCGCACTTCTTTCATTTTTCAACCCCTTCGCCTTTTTCCATTTTCTTTCCGTCCTTTTCTCTCATTGAATATTTAAAAAAGTTATGAGAATAAAAAAAAAACACCGCACCATACGTAACGCGTGTTGTATTTCCTACCAATCGATAAAATATGCGGAGAAAGGCATGATGTGTAATAGCGTAGAATGTCCAACAAATATAATCGGATATATGAGCCTCGCCGTTTGCTCGGGATCAGCGGAGCTTTTAGCGATACTCATCTACTATCACGAATACCTGGTAGCTATGTGCATGAAAATACGTACAACGTCGCGATACGGAAATTCATTCAATTACTCATCGTTAAATATCAATTGATATAATGCGATACGCATTGCCGGCATAATTTCTATTTTCTCTATATACGTACGCACGTACGTGTGTACTGTTATCTGCTGCATCGGGCTATTCAATGGAATCAAAAAAAAAAGAAACAAAATGAATCCATCAGAAAAAAAGACACGAAGCTACTGTACGACGTATTGTTGAATTAATAACCCGGTCGGATTTATAAATTAAAAAAAATTTTTAATCAAAATAATCAATGCTCGATTAGTAATCAGTGAAGTCACATCCGCACAATCTGTACACTAGTCGAAAATTCGTGGTGCCAAAATTTTGGTTAAACCAAAACAGCGGCGGCAGCAGCAGCAGGAGTAGAAGCAGTAATGCGCATTATAGTCATTCTACGAAATGGGAACTACGTGATTTTAACCAATATTATTTCGTCACGGTGTTGGATTGTGGGAATTGTGGGAGTGTATAAGGGGGAATGGAAAGGCGAAGGGATGTAGGTAAGGGTTGGGAGGGGGTTTAATTCAAAAATCATGTTAACCGATATTTGGCGGCGCGCGTTAACGTTCGCACATGACTATGAATGCGAATGAGAGAGTCCCACTCTCGCGTTTGGTACTGCGGCAACGTGATATGAAAATTGTTGCGTTCAAAATTATTATCGTTTCAGTTGCTTTTTTTGTCATTCATTTTATTATCTTTCCGCTTTTTCCCGCTCCATTTTATTTCATTTTGTTTTTGTTCATTTTTTTTCTAATCTTTTTTTATTTAGCTAAAATGCCATCAACAGTTGTACGTTTTACCACATCATTTTTTTCTTTCGTTTCCATTTTTTTTTTTTTTATCTTTTTCACAACGAGTTCCATTTTGCTGAGAGGGATGAAAAAAACGTTGAGGATTATTTTGATGTGTAAAAATGGACGTGGAAGTAGAAACTGAAAGTAAGAGGGGTACGGATAATTTTTTTCATCCGAAATTCGGATCAGTTTTTGAAGAAAGCAAAAAATATTTTCCTAGCGTTTTTCCGAGCGATATTGAAATCTATCGCCATTGATTCTACTTCGATTTGATTTCCAATGTTTTGAGAAACTTGTATCTTCGCGACTGAAAGACAAAAGCGCACCCCCTCAAGTTTTTGACGAAATTAAATATGTGAAATTTTCTCTTCACAATGAGACAAATTCAATGAGGCTGTGTTCGATTTATTTTTGCCCAAGAAATCTGATCAATTCAACCGTATTGACGAATTTGAAGAACGTAAGGTAGAAGTTCCGATTTTTCAGACTGTGGTAAAACATTGCTTTACACTTTTGCAAAAATAGCGACGGTTGGATTTCGTAATTGTCTGTAGGAACCTCAGTTCTCCAACTATTGCACGGCGGATAAATGGAACTTTATCCCTCTGGAGTTGAAGAAAAAATCATTCCCTGTTCGGCCAACGACAGAAAATTGATCCGAAATGTTTCATCCCCTATTTTCACATTGCCTACAAGCAATCTAGCAACCCTGAACGTCGGTTACCATCAGCAGTCAGTAATTTTGAAGATCACAGTACGAGCGAACGCGATATTACCGACAGTCCTGAAGCGGGTAAAAGCTAGGGGTTGTCATCCCCTAAAAGTAGCGCCACCTTATTCGAAAATTTCTGCAACACCACCGCCATCTACACGGTTTCAATACGCATGCGCGTAAAGCTTCGATCGAATGCATCTACCCTCGTATCGAGTTTTACTGGCTCAAAAGTTATACCCTAAAGAAATCGTTGGTAGGATATCAGGGGTATTCGCAGACACTAGAGGGCACGGCTAAAATGGATGTGAAGAAACAAAAAAGAAAACAAAGGACATCGATCCTTTCTCTTCAAGTTTCTGATCTAACGGGATATCGCAGTAGGCAGATCATTCTTCAGCCATCCAAAATAAATGTAACAAAAGGATAGACGGAAAATCCAAATTACCATTTTTCTGCACCCTCAGACATTCTAAACTCCCGGAGAATGGATCCTGACAATAAGGAAGACAGATGACTGTTGCGTATTAAGGTGAATGTTCGCGAGGCAACGGAGGGATGAAAAGAAATTGAGTAGGGGTAGTACAAAGCTACAGTAGTGTGGAGAGTAATGATATAACAGAAAAAGATGAAAAAAGTATCCTTCCTTTCTTAACCGGTGTTCAAATTTTTCGAAAAGCTCGGAAGTAGTTGGAGCTTTAAAAAAAAAAAAATACAAAAAATTCAAGCGTTTAATCTGATCCTTTATCGATCTCGGTGTATAGCTGGTTATAAGGGTGGTTTGTAAAGTGGCTCACTACCCCGAGGCTCGTAGTCGGTCTCCTTTCCTTAACCTTATCCCGTAACTTCAAAGTCTCCCTACAAAGTCTTTTTCCTACTTCTCTTACTCCTCTTCTACTCGAAAACGTGAGAGCGGTGGAAGCCTATGTCATATATATCTACGTATACATCTAGCAAAGAAAATTTCAGGGAATGACGCGTACCCGCCCTCAGCGTAGCCTACTTGCTATTCAACGAGTTGTCTGGCGTGCGTTGAGATGCAGCTGGCGTACGACGAGCCACCCCCTCAAAGCTACAGCAGCTGGAAAACGAACCCCTGCAAAGAGGAAAGCATGTCCTTCCCGCATAGAACTATATTCGCGTATTTTTTTGCCGGATTCTCTAATCTTTTTCCTTCTCCAACCGTTATCTCTTTCGTCGTCATAAATTGTTTTATCATTTTATCGTTACGGATACACCGTCTTTTTTTCCCGTCGTTCATTAATACTGAAAATTCTAATAGCGAGTCATCAAATCGGGATTCCTCCGCGATAAAATTATTATTATTTCATGTGGGTTAAGTTATATGTTTATTTTTTGTTAGGGAGGGCACGGGGTCATTCCCTCGGGACTTGATCCAGAGCCTGAATAAACGGTATTTCCTTTTTTTTCCCCCATTGTTTCGTTTTTGCTCTCTCTTCTTTCTCCTCTCTTCTCGTGGAAGTGTTCGTTTTAATTTCAAATTCCGAGGGAAAGGGGGACGTGAAAAAAGGCCGAAGTTAAAGTTGGAGCGAGATGAAGTTACGGGGGAAATAGAAATAAAAATAAACATAAAAAGTAAAACATATACACGTATAGGTATATCGAGAGAAAGTGGAAGATAAAAGAAATCGCGACAGTATATAACTACTGCGGAGCCGGCGCCGTTTTTCCAGTTTTTCTTCGGAGCAATTCCGGTCTACTGGCTCGGCTCGAATTACTATTGTTATATCGGAGTGCAGAAACGTACAGAAAAGAGGAAAGGAAAACCGTAAAAAATGAAAATAAATTATGAAAAAAAAAAGAACCAACAAGAAAAAAAAAATGGAACGAAAATGAGAGACTCGAACAAGACACCGGAAGCGTCTACGGCCGGACAATAAGTTCCGGAAACTCTGCCATCAAACAAAAGACGATCAACCGTTCCATCGTCAGAATGAAAACCGCTGGAGAAAAGCAACGATAATGGTAATGAAAAAAAAAAAATCAGAAAAAAGAGAATACGCAAAATGATAAGAGAATAATGGTAAATAAAATTTGTACAAAGGAAATTTGTGAGAAAAATAGATTTTAGAATTTGATAGCTTCTCGAGAATCTTAAGCTTCATTGGAAATTTACAATCAGTGACAAGTGTACGTCCAAAGATTGGAAAACCGACTGTCGAAATAATTTCCAAGTTAAAGTTAAAAGTTTCGCGTTAAACTTTTAGTCGGAGTTGTCGCCTTGTAGAAGTTGTGTTGAGCGTCTTACGTACGTAGGTATATGTATACGGGGTGGGGAGGGTAGCTGCAGTATTTGAAGTAGAAAACTATTTCACGCAACAAACTAAACCAGCATATTGTACGGATAGTTTGGTAAGGGATGGCGGTGGTACAGAAGAGAAAAGGATATAGCGGTAAGGTTTGCGGTTCGAGGGTGTTTTTCCCCGACAGGATTTGAAGAAGAAGAATACGAGGCGAGGTCGATATAAACTATACCACGCTAGACGGAGTAGAAGAGGAGCAAGAAGAGGTTCTACATTTCAGCGTGAAACAGGGAAGAGGAAGGTAGAGGGCACTACGGAAAGTACGGGGGTTAAAAGAAGGGGGATGGTATGGTCGATATGGGCGTCTCTCCGTACCCGCCGCCGTTGCACCTTCCGAGGTGAAATTCAACGAGTGGAGAAGATGAACGCGAAAAGGAAAAGGTGGAGAAAAAGGCCAGAAGAACAACGGAGCAAAAAGAAACTGGAGGAGAATAACCGCGGTCCTTCCGGTCCGAGCGTACCTACATCCGGCGTTTATAAGGGTTTGGCTTTCGGGTTTACTCCTAAATCCGACGGTGTCCAGTTAACCGGTACCAACGACTACGACGACGACGACCGGAGTGAAGTTGTTCGCGTGGGATTAGTTAGCCGGAGATAAAGAGGGACCCCTTCAGTGAAATAATCGAGTGTTAATGACTTTGCCACAAGGGCGAGAGAGAAAAGGTGAGTGGCAAAGGAGATTTCCACGATAATTCGCGAGAAGAGGAAATACTGGAAAAATGTAGACCCTATTCGAATTCCGGCGACGCGCTTTTTCGATTGATAATCCGTCGTGAATTATTTTGCCGCGATCACGTGTACGATCGGAGACGTCGCTTCGTAACGTGCAACGTCTTGTCGGTTATCGTTAGCGGCAGAGCATCACCTCCTGGTATCGCATAGGCAAGTTTAATTCACAGTTTATCGATGACCTCGCAGGGCACACAATCGACTATTCGCCGCGATTCCGGCTTAGTGGTAGTCATAATCGAACTAAACTTCCCAGTCAGAGACAATGAACAACAACAATAAGAAAGTTCGCTAATCTCAACCGAACCACCCTCCGCGCGAAGCTAATCGAGGAAAGCACTTCTAACGTGTGCTCTCTTTTTTGTTCTCCCCAGCCCCCTCCATTTTTTTTTATTGTCTTACCTTAAGTTGATGTTGCGGTCTCCTCAGGGCACCCTGGTCTCTGCGTCCACCCAATCTATCAGCTTCGGCTTCCAGTCCTTCCATAGATGATTCCGCCTCGCTTAACCACGCCAAAAATTTATCCAAAGATCGATCGAAATTGTGCAAAGAATTCATCGCCGAGTGCAGCAGTTTTCCTCGATTAATGATACTGGGGGAAAAAGAAGTTGAGGAAATGGATGAAAATTTCACCCTCGTTCTCCGGCAAGTTTGGTCGAATTCTAAGCGTAATGAAATTTTTTTTTCACTCACCTCGTGTTCAGGTTATTGTATCTCTGGTTTATCGTTTCAGTCATTTTTTTAACCCTCGTCGTATCGTCCTGCTGATAAACTGCGATTAGTTTTTGCGTGAGTTGATTAAAAAGCTCGATCTGATGTTTGTACTGATGAAGTTCTACGTGGTAAGACTGTAACCAAGGTAAAAGAAGACTGTTTAGTTTAAACAAAAGTTCATTTTCATTCAAGAAATGAAAAAAGATAATGAAAATTTGTTGCTGTAACATAAGTATGGCCAGCGTCGTTCGCAATCGATACCCGCGAGACGAGCGCCAGACGAAAATGTAATTACGGTTGATTGGAATTCAGGGCTTGATAGGACGTAGAAATTGGATATCTTTTCTTGCAAAGCAGAAGGTACAAAAAATCTACCATGGTTACGTCTACGTGCATGGGAAAATTCCAGACCACGGAAATTCTCGTTTCAAAAGCAAGGCCAAGGGAGTCAGATCCCCCTCCCCCTCACGGAATTGTAAATTGGACCGAAAGCCCGATTGCACTTTTATCGATAACTCAAAAGTCGGTAGCTTTTAGGATTGAAAAATCGGAGTGCGCGCTTGAGCTACGATTTTACGAAGTGAAAGAGTTCATTTTTCGGAAATTAATCAAATCACCTTTTGTTCCCTGAGTTGCGCTTCGAGTACATCAGCCGTATGACCAACGGCTCGCATTCTTTCCAATCTAGTTTCCATTCGTGCGAGCCAAACTTCAACTTCGGCCCGTTTAGCTTCGTAACGTTGACTGTCACCCAGCATAGCGTCGAGTTGTGTCTTTCTCTGCATCATTTTAGAGTTTGTTTCATCCCAATGTTCCCTCAATTTGGTAACTGCGGAAGAACAAAACCAAAAAATTAAGATTATTGATTTTTTTTGTTTTTTTTTCAAAAACAACAAGAGAAAAGTTTTTCAAGCCAATTAGTACGCTGTTTAGAGAAAAAAAAAAGAAAAATCTCGAAAACTTATATTACATATTCTTTTTAAAAAATATAATTAAATAATCTTTCCATCGACGGGGGTGGGGAGGGAAATATCTGGTTCTGGTAAAATTGTTCAACGACTCGAAAATACACCTTTAAAAGTTTCGTTGTAATTATTTCGACGTGGGGTTTCCCTCCTTATTAATATATCCTTCAAGCTTCTCTCTGCTGTATACCGTTCAACTCCGCTAATTGTAATTATGAAACTTAGTTAAATAGTACTCTACGTACGCGGAAACAAAATATACGATGATGCTGAAATTAACGATCATCGTTGATAGCCGTACCCGTCATACAGGATATAAATCTGACCTGACGTAATTACACGTGGTACAGTTTACCTACATATAAATCCTCACGTATCTTATAGATAATTACGCTAATTACGAGGAGCAAGAGTGTATTATTACATCCGTAGGTATCAAATGTATCTAATTATTGTTATCTGAAGTAAAACAAATAAATAAAATTTTAAGTAATAAAAAAAGTAGGTACCCTCCCACTAAGCTGCATAGAATCGATTGAAGCCTTCGATATATGAGTAACGGTTAGTTTCAACTTTTAGTTTGATTTTCAAATTTAATGGGAAGTTATCGGTTTACTTCATACATATATACATAGGTGTTAGCCGGGAGCTTACGTTAATGGATTGAAAAGCTGTCTTCTCTTGAATTTTACTTTTTTCTTTTCTTTTCGCAATCATTTTTTTCCCCCCAATAAAAATTGGATATGAGTTTGATCGCTCTGATGGAATTGTAAATTACTGCAGGAGCAACACGTCAATCGAGTGCAGGTTATTAGCTAGGAGTATGGACTTTTTTATAATTAGGTAGTATCCAACCGGTTCACTCTTCATTCCTTCAAACGAATATAATTGTACGTGTCATTTTGAATTTTGAATTACGTGTATTCTTTTTTTCTTTTCGATATACCTTTCAAAAAAATCCTGATTTGTGAAAAATACGGTGTACAGGTGTCATCTATCAAAGGAGGAGCTAAAATAAAATTTTTAATATTACACCATAAAGTATGAAAAAAAAAATATCCCTTAACTCTAGAGATTAATAAAAGAATATTTTTCTTCCAAATAAAAAGTGAGAAAAAAGCTCAAATCCTGCTGATTCGGACGGTTGAACCGAACGAAACCCGCAGCTGTGTTTGAGGGCCACTTTTGGCTCTTTTTTTCCTTTTCTTTTTTTTTTGTTTTAAACCGCAGGGAAAATACATACCTACCCCTATTTCTTACGGGGTTAACGTATACGTACATATATGTAGTATCTATACTTATGTTACACTCGGAAGTGCCTCGGGGTAGAAAAAAAGAAAACGAACGACAAAGATGGCGCATCGTAGGGAAAAAGAATTAAGAGAAGTAAAAAAGGAGCAAATTCTCTACGACAATGATCTATGACGAGTTGGTCAGGAATAAAAAAGAAGAGGGAACAATGCGCGTTTCTCAGCCCTTAATTAGGATTGTCTCGAGGTTTTTTTCTTCTTCCTTGAATTATAGCAATTTTATGAGAAAGGGTAAGCGAGGCGGTAAGGGTAGGTAAATAGCGGTCTGAGACGTTGATCGCGACGAGACGGAAAATAATGGCCCGAAAAAAATAATACAATATTTATATCGACGTACATACGTGGCGTATGAAAGTACGTAGCGTACGAGTATTAAATATGTGTACATATACGTATATTACATATACATATATGTGCTCGAGAGTGGCATTATAACTCACCGAAGGTTGACTTTCTTTTGTGAAGAATAATAGAAGTTCGGATCTACAGATATTATTGGTATTCCAAGGGTCTCCCTAGGGAGACGACAGGGAAAAGAAATAGAGAAACAGAGATGGAAAGAAAGGAAGAAGTTACAGGATGAAGAGAGAGATCACCGGAGTTTACCCCTTATAAAATGGCCGCGGATGTATCCCCTGAATATATATCAGTATGTATCTGTATGTACGTATACACCGCGTACAATATCATACATAACCGGCTACCACCGGGACGATGCCGAAAATCGAATAAAATTTATCTCATATTTTATTTTATTTTATTATACCGTTTCCACAAACTTCTGCCGATCGGCCCGTTTCTGCTTTTTTAAATATATGAGCACAAGGAGCGATTCGTTTGCTCGCCACATCGGATGAAAACCGAGTGTTTTTCCGTGTGACATAAATTATTCATCGTCTAATTCTGCAGTATATAAGTTAGAATATGGACAGAACGGAATACGGTTATTATCCGAAACATTTATTAGGGAAATAAAAATGATAATCTAATTCCCACGGAAATGGACAGATTTTCATAATATTGATAAAAAAAAAAAAAAAGAATTGAAGAAAAATGAGAGTCGCCGTCACGCCGTGTAATGTATTTTATTTCCTCCAACACTATCGCACTCTCGTGTGTATACGGATATATTTGCGGTCCGTTTAATATGCAGCGTAGCAGTTACGCGGAAGATAGATAGAAACGTTCGTGTTCAACGGAGAAAATCCAACGTCCTGTAATCCCCATTGATATATTAGATCAACGTTAACTCCTCTCTATTCGCAAAAGGATGTATATATATCATTATCGGACACGCACGAGGGCTTAACGGGTGACCGCCGCTCTCGAAACGTCGAAATTTCGATCTCATCGGAGCGCAGAGGTGGAAAAAAGCGGAGAAAGAAAAATCAGATATCGCGATATTCGGCGCGTTTTTTTTTGCGCACCAGATCGTAGAAAAGGGGTAAAATATCCCTCTCAATTTCCGAGTCATAGAAATGCAATTAGCAAAGTTTATACTAGAAAAGGTGGTGCGGTGGTGAGAGGGGGGGAAGAAAATGACACGGGTGGGATATAAGGAGCGGTGTAAGTGGAAGAGAGCTTTGTCGATTCCTAGTGGTATACCGGCGACGTAGAGCATATTTCAAAATCACACCTTGAAAGCTTAAACATTTCAGTATTTGCATAGTCGTTTGCATACTTTCACCAAGTACCAAAGTTTCCCTCGCGCATTTTGGTAGCCGGGTATAAGGTATGTATTTTACATACGTATATACTTATACTTTCAACGCGTTAACCAATGGAAAATGTTTCTCTCAACTCAACGTGGTCGTTAAAAACTTTTTCCAAGAATATTTCGCCTCCTGCAAAATCTCATGATTTGTATGTTTCTAAAAAAGTAGTACAATAATTCGCAATTAACTTCGCACCGTAATTCGCCTTTTTCTCTCACTCAAATTTTTTCTTTCCTTCTCTTCTCTTCAATTTCAGAAAAATCAAGAACTCCGAGATAATAACTCTTCAACTTCGGCAAACACCATATAGGCAGTAGATACCACTTCTAAAAAACGAAGTCCGATACGAGAGGTCCTTGAAAAAAAAAATTATCTTTTTCAGAACTTGGATGAAACGTTCCAGATATGAATAAAAAAAAAAAAATGAATTTTTTCTTTTCTGAAATTATGTAAATTGAGTGAAGAATATATTAGTATTCGGAGCATGAGAAGACTACGACGAATGCCGATGAGCTTTTTAAGAATTCACAAATTTTCATCATCTAGTATTTTGGGGGTGGAAATATTTCCGGTGTAGATAAACCAAGGTAGGTATGTGTGTAGCTGCTCGTGCTGTAATATGTACGTATCTGCCCCTCTGCACCTACAACTCCAGGCAGAGGTAGGTATTGATTTTTACCTGACGATTTTGTAGCCTTCCGCGATTGTCGACGGCGTGTAATATTGACTGTTAATAACGATATTCATAGAGCTTAGATTTCAATATCTACACTCGATAAAAAAAAAAAAAAAATTGAAAGAAAGAAAAATCAAGGAAGGAGAAGAAGTATAAAAACATTCGCCCCCACCTGCCGAGATCGAAGAAGCAAATTAGGTTCGCAGGTAAATCGGAAATATCGACAAATTTTTCTCGCTCATCCATAAGAAAAAAAGAAAAAGAAAAGGAAAAAAAAGAGGGTAGATCATTCGTTTCATCCGAATATTATTCATAATACATGGAATTCGAGATGAGGTGAGAGAGAGAGAAAGAGAGAGAAAAAAAAAGGAGAAAAATGAAAAAATATTTCTACCTATACACAGACGAGGGTGTGCCGTTGGTTCCGAGCTACCCGGGCACTCCTTGTTTTTCTATGTATAGCCAGCGGAACGTCTAGCGATAGATTATTGTTAGAGGTAGTTGGTTGGGGGAAGTAAGGAGTAGAATGAGGGATGAAAGAAAGAAAAAAAAAGAATGATCGAAGTAAGAATTGGTTTGTATAGTCGGAACAAGGGTAGGTTAGGGTGGGGGTGGATGTTCAACGTTGTGCACAACGATAAATAGCTTACAGGTCCGAAGTAGGTATGTGCGTACACGTAACACCGTGTACGTAGCCTATGGTCGTAAAATCGTAGTGTAAGAAAAGTCGAAAATATGACATTTATTTCCACGTCACGTTTCCGGCTAAAACTTTCCCCCTCCATTCCCCTCTCTTATTCGCATTCTCCGATCTCGGCGGGGCCTTTATTTTATTTTCATTTTTTCACTCATCCCCACTCCATGGATTACACTTCGGATTTTGCCCTGTCACAACGTCAGCGTCCGACCAATCTCTACCTTTTACATTTTACATCTTACCTTATTTTTTTTTTGCTCTCCCTTGGCGTTTTTTTTTTTTTTTTTTTCACCTTTCTTTCATTTCCTCGAGACCCAAGTCTTGTACACGTACCCTTTTCTTTTATCCCGACTTTTTCAATATTTGTTTTTATTTTCCCTCCCTGGTACGTTCTTACTTTTACACCCTTTTGACTTTTTACTTGACGCGAGTTACGCGTGTTTTACTTTTTTCCCACATCGGAGTAAAACAACCCCATGGTGCGTACAAACGTATACGTACATCGGATGCCGCCGCGTTATTAAATTAAATTCACGGTTCGTTTAAGTTTTTGTACGAAAGTGAGTTCACGCGATCTTTCATTGTATCTATACCCTGTGCGTAGTTTGTAGAAAGGCCGTAGCGAAAGAAGAGTTCAACTCCCGATGGTAAAAAAGGTCGGTGACACGCAGGTATGGGTGTATATTTTTTTATATCATTTCTATTTCTTTATTCAAACTTATCGATTTTCCTACGACGCTACACACACACGCACACCCATTTTCTCGCATCGATATATGCAAGCATCGATTCTCGAATCAAATTTATAGCCGAACGAGGCGTACGACGACTACGACCCTATCCCTCTCTCGCTTTTTTCCATCTCTGTCTCTCTATTCGCGATTTTTCTCTCATCCTAACACCCAGTTTGATACATGCAATTTTACTTTTCCCTGCATCCAATATTCGATTCTTCGACCTCGCACAATTGCTTCCCATTCCAATTCGCAACTCGGCTGCATATACATCGATGCCGATGCGAATCTCGATGGGGGTTGTACTACCGACGTAGCAATCTCAACATTTCAATGATAAAAACATCGAATTTTATCTCGTTATACCGCGAGCTCTCCCACGTAAATTTGGAAACAGAAAACAACTATTTTAATTCAGTTAAACAACCGCAATGTTCTTGCATTTTTATTTCATCGTCTCGGTCCGACGTTTTTTGGTAGAAGTCAAAGAATTAATCATTTTCATTTAATTCAATTATTTCTCTGTCTTGCCTTCGTCTAATGATAGAAACGTTAATTCGCTTGAATTATATTTAGCTGCGATTGTTAAAATTATCCTTCATAAATATTTTGCTAAAAAGCTCGCGCCACCCTATTTCTTTAATTATATCTCGTTAGAGCGCAAGAAAACGCGCCGCAGGGTACCAGGTACCGTTCACTTCGCGGGGCGTTCAGTTTCAGCAAGTCTGTCTCTTTATTTTTCACGTATAAGTATACATAAAAATGAATATATATATTTTTTTTCTCCTAGACATATAACAAGTCAATCCGCAAGTTGCATGTAGACGACACCCGTGTGAAGTTAGCAAAAAGTCCGTACACGATATCGATATCTCATTATAACGTTTATAAAGAAAAGGACCCTCCAACACGTTGCACAATTTGACTTTTCACACGCTCGAATATTATACGTACATAAAAAAATTTCACAATCTACATAGAGAGGATCGGTCATTGAACTTTTTTTTTTTCTTCAACTTTCTGTCAATCAACGTGCAAAAAATTTCTAACGAAATAATAAATCTCGCAGGACATTCAACCCTTCGCTAAGAAATAAGATTTGTAAAACAAATGGAACGTTGAAAAAGAAAGAAAACGGAAGATCGTTAGGTACGTATAAGATAATTACACCAATGGCGTGTAAGAGCGAAAGAAATTATTTTTCGCGTGCCAGAAATCGCAGCGTTGAGTACGAGTATAACTAGCCATATCGGTCATAGCCTTAGTCTGCAGCGTCTAGCGAAAAATAAATGGCTTCTGGTTTAAGCGGAACATTTTTCAGCCAACTACGGTCCGTGGGTGAACGGGTCAGTTTTGTATTTTTTATCCCCGTGGAGAATTTTTCTTATTTCCGTTATTCGTTTTCCTTTTATTTCAACGCAAGTGAAATGCACAACGAACGTTTAAAAACGTAATAAAAATCTTCGGAATCGCAAATGGCGGATTGAATTTTTTATAATACCCTCTCATCGGGTAGAATACAGATCCTCAAAGTTCATCTTTCGCCTCGGGATAAAAGTTTTATCCTGTTTTTGAAAAGCTCGCCCGAGCTAATTTTCTCCTTTCCCTTTCTTTTCTTCCCCCCTCCCCCCGCCGCTCCTCCCTCCCAACAAAAATAATCGTTGGAAAGTATTTTGCGTGTGTGCAGTCAAGAGTCAAGTCTGTCAAAATAACCAAAGGAAGTAAAAAAAAATTGGGAAGCTTCATTTTTTCTTCCTTTCGTACTATCCTATAACTCTCCTCGAAGGATTCGACAATCTGAAGCGTTTTATTCCGGCAAAGAGTAAAGTGGGATGAAATGATGTGAGATAAAATAAAATGAATAAATCTAATAGTAATGATTTCCGTGGATGATCGTATTATAATTCTTGAATGTGTGGTATAACGAACGTTTGCTTTCCCGTTATGTAAACTAAGGACATTCGATAGACTTTTTCTATTCCCCTGTACATTTCCCCTATTCCGGAAGAGTTCCCCGTGAGGTTGAGGAGCGCCCGAACGAACACGCGACGTTACAACTTCGTCGCGACTCACAGTCGCGTATAACATAGAAGGACGATATTATAGCCTCCGTATAATATCGGCTCCTAGTCAAAGTTATAACCAACTGAAACACGTACGTACATACATTCGTATGGCTATAAGTTTCTGATTCTCCTCCATTCAATCATTCACTCTATTTTACGATATAAAATTTCTCTTCAACCGAACACCCCCACCGTGATCAGGATAACTCTCCTCACACGTCATTGAGGAATCATCGCTTTTCCAAATTGTGCGGGGGGAGAAAAAAACCAAAAAAAAAAACGGTACATCGGTACATCGCGCCCTCCTTTATCTCGGGGTGCACACATCCTGCCGTTTTTTTTTTTTTTTTTTACCAGCGGAGGGAAAACACGAGGTTTCGCTCCGCTGGTGATAAAAAGATACCCATTCGCATTCCGATCAACCAATCGCGGAAGAATAGAGCCAAAAGAAAAGGAGGGAAAAGATTTGGTTTGTCCATCATTTCGACGTACCCTGATGAGGACTGTAGTCTGAGGATCTTCTTCCGCGATGTTCGGGTGTCCCGCCGATACTTCCTGCATTGGAAGAAGGAGGAATCGGCGAAGAACTGACGTCCGAACCTCGCCTAGGAATGCCGCCAGTAGTAACTGGATGTTCCTGGTCTATTCTCGACCTTGATCCGATCACATGCGCGTTGTCTTGCTGCATTTGAGATCCGTGAAGAGATTGAGCAGAAATTGGTGTTCGTAGCGGTGAACCGTGGGGTGAGTAACCGGACGCGGTGAAAATTTTATCCAGTCCTTCAATGATGCCACCGACGTCGAAAGTACCGTGTTAAAAATTTTTCTCTTTTTTTTTCTACCATTTTTTGTTTCTTTCATTTATTTATTTTTCTTTTCTTTTCTTTTCAACCTCGTTTGCACGGTGGTTGATTATTTTATTTTAATTATTGTTACTTAGTTATTTACTTTTCTTTCTTTTCCAAGACTAATTAAGCAGGACGTTATAACGTGCGACCTATAAAACCGCGGGCAACTTGTTGGCTTTATTCAGAACTCTATACCTATACCGTTTTACTCCGAATCATAAAAAAAAGTGCTTGAAAAAAAAATATCCTTTCTTTTGGCTTTCGTGAAGATTTTTTGCGTACGTATAAATTTTTTGACATGAGATTCGAACAATCGCTCTTGTGAGGGAGAACAATGTTAAAACTTTTACTTCCGTCAAATTCTTTGACGAATAAAAATGCCTGTCATTATAAGAATATACATAAATTTTCTATCTTCGTACCTTGATGGGGAGGAGCTTGTGAGTGATGTGAAATAACCGATGGTAAAATTGAATGCGGTGACGGATGTACGATTCCTGCAGGACCGAGAGGATTTACGAAACCATGAATAAGATTTCCTTGAAGCATCGCGGTCTCGTGGGTCGGTAGAGACGGTACCATTCCTGGTAATGGGATACCACGGGTTAAAACTTCCTGAGGAGGACCAACGGAAGCGGTCGTCATGACCTTCGAACTCCCGGTGGCTATTCCTGCACCGGAATTACTCTGCAAAGATCCTCTTCGATTCTGCGACATCGCGGACGTGTAGTTTTCCGATTCCAATCAGGATATCTCTCCTTTTTTTCTCTCCTCTATTTATTCTGTTTTACCCGAGTGATTCGTTGCCGCACGGGTATTGGTTAGAGAAAAAGAAAAGCGAGAAAAAAAAACAAAACGACGACAACGACCACTTTTAACGACGACTTTGATTTTCCGCTGTCGTATTTCGAATCCGAATCACATTCGGATACGCGTACAAAATGAGATGAGAAGTTTACTCGGTCGGAAGCTCAAATTACGTATTCGTACGCAATGATTGCAGAAGCAGGAGCGGCACCAGAGGCTTTTAGTTTTTTATTTGAACACAGTGTAAATTGATAGTTTTAAAATTAGAACGAGCTTACGATGTCGGGTCTCATGTTCCGTTGAACCCGCGTATCCTACCTGTTGTTAGAATTCCCCCTCCCTAACTCTATCGCTTTTCCTCCCACGTAGCGAATACGGAAAACCGTCCAACGAAGGAATAAAATATTTATACAATTTAAATAAATTATTTATATCTCGTAACGAAGCACTACTTTATGCATTTATAACAATAACCAACGAAATTATGCATATATTCTCTGTCCCGTTCAATGCCAACTACTACACATTCACTTCGAAAGAACACACATCATACACAAATCACGGATATGTACAAGAAATAATTAGATTTGATAATTTTTTTTAACATTATCAAAACACCATAGTTTCAAATCACCTTCGTGTGCGTGAATTTGATTGACTTATTCATTTACTTAAATTATTTATAGCGATAATAATTACGATCACAGCTTTTTCCGATATGTTCTTAAAAAACAAAATGAAAATTAACGAATATTATCAACCGAAATAAAAATAATAATCTACTTCCAGGTACAAATCTGGTATCGAATCGACTACGTCAAAGTTCTAATTATTCGGCCGGGTATTTTTCTATTTTTCTTCAACGTTTAGTTTCTAATAAATTTGTTTTCAAATTTATTCAAAATAATAAACAGCTCCGTCCCGACGAATAATCCGTCTACGATAGGGAGCGGTCGCGGGAATACTGGAGAGCTTGCGTCGCCGTACACCCTGAAACGCGTAGGGAAACGCCGCGCCCTCTCCGGAGTACCAAACAGCGAGTACAGCGTCACCCTGAACCTCCACTACCACCGACGACGTCACTACTACTACTACGACTACTACTATCACCCTCGACGCCGACGCCCGCAACCCCTGAGCTACGGCGATGCCCACCGGCGCAGGTAAAACCAGCGAACGCGAACAGCGTATCCTACATCTAGATATAAATACATAACGTCTTTACATACCTAGGTCCGTGTACGTACGTAAAAATTCCTAGGTGGAAATGCATGGAAATTCTCTTCTCATGTGCGTAGAGACAGTTATACCTACAGACGTACGTAGTCGGTATGGTCAGACGTGCGTGAGCTTGGTGGGTAAACTACAACCGTTTCTACTGGGAAGTAGTAGAGGTAGTAAGGTATGTGGTCAGACGTTGCTGTACGCGTTGTACGAGACCGGAGTGGGGAGGTGGCAGGGCAGCGGTCGTACGAGTAGTAGTAGTAGAGGTAGTGCGCTAGTCAGACGCGCTCATTAACGGGAATGCGTCGTTCAACAAAAACGAGGATGAGAAAAAGTGTCCGAATTTTTAGAGGGCACTAATTAAAAGTAAATCGAGAGCTTTTTCATTCCGATTTATTGACTCTGAGTCTTTGTTAATTTTTCGTTCAGACCTAGAGAATTTCTATGATCTTTCAGCTTCGTGAAATAAAAAGATAAGTTCAATTTTACCCGGATCTTTTGCTATCCGCACTTCAAAATCCGAAAAATCGCAAATCGACCAAACGAAATCGATATTTTTCGCTCACTTGGAGGAAAAAAAAAAATTATTCACTCGTTCAAACAAATAAATTCAATCCTGTAAATTTCAAAATTTAGGCTAGCTTAATGATACTTTATTTGTTTCTTCTCAACTTTTTTATGGCGTGACTCTGTGAACAGAGTCATTAGCTTATCCGGTGCGATCTTTTACACGAAAAACTTGATATTTTCAAGTACACAAGCTCGTTAACAATAAGTTGCGAAATGCGCAATGGTAGCATGAACAGCGTCGTTAGAGATCGAAAACATTTTAGATAAAAAATATCTACACGTCGCGTTGTGAAGCGAATAACGTAAAAGAAAATGAGACCAGCGCTTCGCTTCGGTCGTTCGATTTTTGCATTAGTTGAATGTAAGAAATTGGAGAGAAAAAAAAAAAAAATTTCCATTCAAAGTATATCATTCCGCCTACTCTACGTGGACTATCATGAAAGGAATTTTGGGGTGAACATATTCCGCAAAATTTTTGTTTGCATACGTAACCCCGCTATCATGGGCACGTGTGCGTGTAGGTTCATAAATTTATGAAACCTTAGCAATGCAGGCATGGAAATAAAAAACCGTTTTATTCGCGTAACGTAGAGAGTACGTCGAGCCCGGGGAACTTGACCCTCCAATTTTTACTTTCAATATATCTTACAAACGGACAGAATCGCCAGTTTCTGTTCATCTCTTTCGAAAAATTTATTATTTTTCTGTTCTTCCCCCCCTCCCCATTTTATTTCTTCGAGTCGAGTCAAGTTTCCAAGCTTATAGGTACACATCCAATCAACGGATGTCTAAAAAACGTTGGTGAGTAGGTGATTACGACGGTGGTTAATTGAGTGACGTAACTTTTTTTTTCTTCTTTTCTATTCCAATAAAATACATATCTAGATATGAGAACGATCGCAGAGTGATAAGTTATTCTTGATTTTTCAAAATCCTATTCCTGAGAAAAAAAAAAAAAGGATCCACATCTAAGACAAGTCACGTATGGATATCAAAGTTTTTCGCCAGGGTTCCGCGAAGCTACGCAATAAGTGACATCACATACAGCAGCTATACCATGGGGTGCGATGAATTATTTAGAAGGGAACCACCCCCGGCACGCGAGTCCTTCGGAAAAGAAGAAAATAATACAGGATATAGAATTTTGAATCGAGATATTCAGCTGTGCGCGGACACGTCGTAACGAGCTTGCAACTTCACGGGGATATTTGCACCACGTACAGCGACGTATGTGACGACGTGACCGGATTTATATTTCCATAATATAATTGCAATTTCTTTTCATTTTATTTTTTTTTCCCCTCTCTATTTTAGAAAAATACATCCACAGTCTTTGAGCGACCTGTAACGATAACGGCCGCAACTGGATTTGAGGATGCGGGGTGCGTAAGGTGGATGCGATGACGCGGGGGTTGATCATCGCGAATGTGGAAATAAAACGAAGTGGATTAACAAGGGTCCGTTTGTGAGGTTGTAAAAATCTGTTAGGTGTGACAAAGTAGGTGGAGATTATGGAGCTGAATCACGTGTGCCGCGATTGGCTCGGTATTTGCTAAAGGTTGACGACTAGAGATAGAGTAGTTTGAAATGACGGTAGAGAAAACTGGTGTCCTCTAGGAAGCGAATAAAATCCCTGAGGTCGTTTATTAGCCGTACGTTCACTTGGGTAGTTAGGTATGAGGTGTGTGTATACACGTACGTAACTGCTACCTTGATGTTTCACGCGTATATATATATATATATATATGTACTTCGTGCGCGTACATACACATAACACACCTATGCCAACACCCGCACAAATTTCAGGATTCGAAGGACCTTCCTAGTAACGTAACTATAGTAACCTAGCCACACGAGGGTTTCAGCCAAGTCGAATGAAGCTAAACCGAGCCAAGGTAAAGCTCGAGTTTAGTAGTTGGTTGTGGTCTTGGTAAATGCTACATCTTGAATAATCCAATGACTCTGTTACACCGTAGTCCCGATTTTTCCCGGTATCAAAAATCCCAAAGAGAATACGATCTTTCTCCGCAAAAAGGGAGAGAAAAAACAGAAGAAAAAAAAAACAAAGAAAAAAGACACGTGAAAGGAATCGATAGCACGCGATCTTTGCATAATTTATTCTTTATACCTTGTTCGAAATCCTTCAAGGATCAGGGGTAGAAATTACAAATAGAAATGCATAAAATGAAATACTTTTCGGAATGGTTCAGTTTTATCGAGAGATCGTAAAACGGTGTCTGTTTTATCGAATTCTAACTGGCCAGGGTTATTTCAGATCGAGAGCTGCGCAGGATTTGACGATAATGCTAATAGTAGAAACGGGCGTTCGATCGGTCAACGACTTTACCCATGAGAATTTCCGCGAAGGTCTGTACCGCCTATGTATATCTAGATGTTGAACTACGTGTATCCCTCTCTATACCTATACGTATGTATATCTTCTACACCGATTCGAACGTTACATGCCAATTCACCTTTGCCAGAATTGAACCTCTCCGCATCCCCTGGCCGATCTACGTGTATTTTTATCTCTTATCTTTTTCCTTATACAGATTACTCTTCTTTCGTTATATCATTTCACAAAACGTTGGACGCGAAACGAATTGCATCCGTGAAAATTAGAATAATGAATAAAAAATTTTCTCTTCATTTCTTTTGATTCGTCTTTTTTTATGTACGTACATTGAACACACGTAGCGCCATCCACCCGTACATAGTAACCGTTTTGAAACAGACTAACGAGCTTCTGTCGTTTTTAAAACTTGATGAAAAGAAAAAAAAAAAAAAACTTTAGTTTTACTCTCGTTTACCCGAAACTCGAGCAACGCTACAAATTCGAGAAAAATAGAACATGAATAGCGAATAAGAGAGAAATATATCGCAGCGAATTTTGTTGTCCTGTATCAGCGTGAAAAAAAGACTTATAGTAATAATAATTAATTTTCATTTAACGTTTACATATACGTACATATATGTACGTATACGTTGGTATGTACGCGAATGTACATATTATAGAATAGTGTGGAGATGATGAAAAGGGACGAGGGATTTGAATATCATTGAATAGCTCTGTGAGTGGATACACCAAGTCTCCTTTTGAATATATATTTATTCAGGCGATTCTGAATCCAAGAAGTACCCTATGAACCTACCTACCAGCGTATTAGGTAAGAGGAAAGAGGTCCACTTGACCAAATTGGCTGTAGGGCTCCCACCACGCCAGCACGCTCGTAACGCGGCCTCCGTGTTATGTGCTTATAACGTTGTATAGTATTATAATAAAAAAACGATGAGATACGAATTCCGATATTTTATCGAAATTTAACTCGAAATCGGATTAATTCTGAATTCTCAAAAAGTGGCCCTTTACCAATTCTCACGTATCATCTACACGCGCAACGAGTTATACGTAATAATTACAACGCGGGTATTGAACATTTATTTTTCTCCTCATCGTATCCTCGAAGGCAGCTCGTACTCGAGCTGATTTTTCTCTCCCTACGTTCTTATTATACACCTCTCTGTAATCGCGATATAATTACCCCGCGGGTAAAATTGCGAGAGAAAACAAAACGCGAGTGAAGGTTATTAAAAGAAAACGAGAACGGAAGGGAGGGAAAATAAAGAAGAAAAAAAGGACGAAGGAGTGCCTACTTCTTCTCTTTGACGAAGCATCGGAAGGAAAAAAAAAACCAAATACACAATAAAAATGATACCAAAATTCATTCCGAATTAATTAGAAGCTTTTTACACTGTTATGACGGAAATCTTCAACCTACATCGTCGTCGTCGTAAGGATTCGTCGTACGGGGACAAGATCGGAATAAGATTTTGATTGTAATTCGAAAAATTAGTCCTGCGATTTTTCGAATATGCACCGACAAAAAATGAATAAAAATCGTACGTCGGACGTGACGAGCCGAAGGGATAAAAATCTGAACAATGAATAAGAATAATTAGAACGAGAACGGGCAAAAGTATAATATGAAGTAATCCACCTGAGATTTTCCACCTGTATAGGCTCAATTCATGACGTTCGGTAGAATTATTGTTTGCCTTCAGGTGGCGTTCAAAACAATAAGATATTGTCTACGAGTGAATTAGTGAAGACAATGGGCGTTCACTCGATCTTAATCGTAAAGCAATACCCCCCCCTCTGTACACTTATAGGCCGTGCGTATCTATACCTATACTCACGGACCTACAGCGATGCTCGCGAGGCTTCGGATACGTCAGAACGTCCGTTGAGTCGGCTGAGAGCTAAATATTTGTATAAGTTTATTAAATTCCTTGCGGTGATTAATCACTGCCAGCTGTACAACATCCACCCATATTGCAAGTTCCAGTCGAGCTTACTCTACTTTTCTACCGGTACACCGAAAATAGATAACTAAATAAATAAAGTAAAAAAAAAAAAAGATATAACAGATGAAACTTAATGGGGCATGCAGAATCCAGAGGCAAAAAAAAAAAAAAATCGGGAAAAACAGGAAAAACGATAAAATGCAGAGGACTGCACAGCACGCAACCGCAGAACAAAATATGCAGCAGATATAACAGAGTTGTCAGATTTGGACCGTACTAAATATTTCCCGTGAAACCAATGTAGCGTACGTTTGAGAGAGAGTACGTTCAAGTTTACATACTGCTCTAAATTTTCTATCGAACTTTTTTTTGAGCTCAAATCACATTAAGGGAGCAGAAAAATTGAGACACATCGGTCGAAATATTCGAATTTCTCGGTCTACGAGGGGGCCCGAGCTTTGCTGGAGTCAGTGTGGCCAGCAGCGTAGCGCTTTGTTGTGAGACGTCACCTTGGGGGCTGAGCAGAGGTGACGCCCCACAACAAACCGCGCGCCCGTGGCTACCTGACTCCAGATAAGCCGGGGTCCCTCGTAGACCGAGAAATTCGAATATTTCGACCGATGCATGAATTGCGACGAATCAAAGTGGGTCTACGACTAAAACCAATCGATATGTCTTATAATTCTTCTGCTCCCAACAGCGAATAATTGATGATTACTCGATCGATTGCATGAGTAGATGATTTTGGCTTTCAGATTTAGATTTCGGAGCTGATTATACGTGAGATTATTCTTGAAGAACTGAAAAAAAACTGATTTTTGGGCAAAAAATAAATCATTTTCCTTACGTATTTTAATCTCAGGAATCCGAATCTGGAAGAAAAACGGATCTATCTGCAAGAATGACCGAGTTATCGCTATTTTTTCGTGATTTTCGGCATAAATTTGAGAATATCTCGAAGGGAAAAAATCGTAGCCTAATTTGGACAACGGATTCGTGTTCCTGAGGTCAAAATACACAAGAAAAGTGCCATACGATCAATTTTTAAAAATAAAAATTTTTGGCCAAAATTTGAGATTTTTCCAAGGGGTACCCCTTACGATTTTTTCAAATTTTGGCCAAAAATTTTTATTTTCAAAAATCGATCGTATGGCACTTTTCTTGTGTATTTTGACCTCAGGAACACAAATCCGTGGTCCAAATTGAGCTACGATTTTTTCCCTTCGAGATATCCTCAAATTTGTACTAAAAAATGCGAAAAAATAGAGATAACTCGGTCATTTTTGCAGATAGATCAATTTTTTTTCAGATTCGCATTTCTGAGATCAAAATACGTAAGAAAAGCATATTAAACTCAATTAAAACAATGATTCATTTTTGTCTCAATAATCGAATTTTTTTTGGCTCCTTCAAGAGTAATCTCACGTATAATCAGCTCGGAAATCCACATCTGAAAGCCAAAATCATCTACTCATACAATCAATCGAGTAATCATACGGTGGAAAAAATTTTTCACTTGATATTTTGAGGTAGCCCACTCGTTTTTTGACTAAATAATTAATCAAGTGGGGTACTTCCAGCAATAAAATCGCGGCGAACTTCATGTTGTAATATTGTCATCATAATCTGAATATTAAAAATCTCCTCCCTTGGATTTGTTGTTATATCTTTGGCTGACATTGTAGTTAGAAATTTGCACGTTGATTGTTTTAGAAAAATCGATTGTCGGTCACCGAAATTAATAAGAATAACAAAATTCTTATTGGTTCGTATTCTTCTGATTTTCCAGACAGTGTTAGGAGGTGAACGTGAATATGATCGTTTCATTTCTGAATGTAATTTTCGTCGACTAATAGCCAACGGGTTGGTAATATTTGTACTTTAATTAGCGAGCCGAGAAGAACTAGACGTTGCAGATATACCGAAACTACCACACAACTGATACGCTATTAGGTGCATGGGTATATCTGTACGGCTGCCATGAATGGGCAAAGTTAATCAAACGAACGATAAAGTTTTACTTCAAAGCTCGCAGACTACCGTTGCTTTCCAAACCGAAGACATGGCTCTCCTAGTTTCTGCGGAGGTTGGGTATATCCTACTGACGTCTTAATCAGCTAAATGTACGGCACGCCTTTCATTTCGCCTCAAACTCCGAAAGCCACACCCAAAATCTTCAATTTTTATGAATATAATGAAAATAAAAAAGGTATGAATAAATAAATGAAAAGAAAAATGTCTTTGAGAGGAGAAAAAGGAATCGATAAAAAGGAGAAAGCGAATCTCGTATTTCTCAAAGTTATTTCCCTCCTGAATTCAAATATTTGACTTCCACTTTCCAAAGCTATTTTTGATCCTAATATATTCGTTTGGTATGGGAGTTCAGAAGAAGGTTGAGTTAGGTTAGATATAGCCAAGAAAATCAGAATACGGGATCGAATCGAATATGTGTCGGTTCTCACGGAGGCGCGAAGGCGGGAATTGCTTCAGAAACAGCATCTATTTATCGTATTTTATTTTTTTATTTTTTTTTTTTTTATTGAAAGAATGTGAACAGAAAACGATGAGGCAGAGAACAATATTCAAGCCAATGCGATTGAGAATAAGATGAGAAGTGGAGAAAAGGGGAAAAGGAGTGCAGGATGATCGCGATTCGCCCGTTTCGTTAAGTCCGAGAGCACGATATATTGCCCGGCAAAGTAAACCTCGAAGTTTTCCTCATTTCTTTCAAAGTCTTAGGTTATTTAGTTAGACCGCAAAGTTTGTCATTTTAGCCAAAAACCAATACCGAGAAAACCAAGGCTTCAAGAGTCTCAAGAGTCAAGAAGAATATATCGCTACCGCAAAAACTTTTATTCGCAACAAATTCCCTTTGAAATGAAAGAATAAAAGAAAGCAAAAGAAAAATGAGACAAGAGAAGAAAATTGAAAAAAAAAAAAAAAATCTAAGAAGTTATAATAAACCGCAATGAACAAATACAGACTCCACCCTCAAATTTGTTTCGTCAATATTTTCATATCCAAAAAACAAAAAATTAAATCACCTAATTTTTACCGAACTGCGTTGACTTTAATCTGACTGACAATGAGGATAGAATGAGTACGAATTTTTTCTTCTCCATCGATTTTTCTTTTTCCTTTTTCTTAGCTCTTTTCTTCTTCATTTCCGCTTCCTTCAACAGCTGAGAGAACGCCGCTGATTTCATAATGACATTCGACCCCCGTCTCATAATATTCTTTCACTCGACTTAAAAATCCTTACTTTCATTGCCTACCCAACTTTGGGAATTTTGTTTCCTCCTTCAGTCCTTTGTTTTTTTTTTTTGAAACGAAAATCATTATTTTATTTTCATTAATATTTGTGTTAAACATTGAAAATTATCATTTTAGGGCATTTATAATGCATGTTGAGGGAAGAAAAAAAATCGATTCGATAATATTAAGCTCTTCTGACGAGTCGATTAGCATATTATCAATTCCAACGATAAAATGGCCAGTTCTTTGATTCCCTCTTTTTCTTTTCATAAGCGCGATCGAGAAATTCATTAGACGAGGTAAACCAGACAATTATCCGGGGTCACTTCAGGGCTGCTTTTCAAAGAATAATAAGACAGAAGAGTACGAAAATAACGCGTCGTAAGATTACATCAACTCGTTAAATAATTAGAATTGTTACAAAAATTAGCTGATTATGTTACAGATTCGCTTTAGCCACGACGCGATGATCGCTTATGAGAGAAGGACTATTCATTTCTCGAAAGAAATAATGAAAATCAACTAGAACACGAAATGGAGAAGCGTCAAGTTTTCCAGTGGACGAGATCAACGTGTCGTCGGACCTGCGACGCCATACCGGTAGCGGTGCACTTTTCCAAAGTAACAAGTTCCAAGTTTAGCAAAGTGGTTACTCGTAACTAACTCTATTTTCCGTTTCTTCTCCCTTTTTTTCATTTTTTCTTCACGAAACGTATAGTCCATAGCCATGGTACACCTACAGCACGCGCACGAGTTGAATTTGTAAATGGTTTTATGAAGTTACAACCAACGAACTAACTTTCCCCGTATCACTGTATAGATGCAGCGCAAGAAGAACTGCGGAACGACGTGCTTTGCTAGGCGACGAAAATCAGAGGAGCCAAATCATTGCAACGAAAACATATAGATTTCACCCTCGTAATTAACAACAAGTGAAACGTTTCACCGGAATTCATTCGCGAGCAATTCTTTTTTTTCTGATCTTCGTCCGATTTTTTTTCTTAAAATCCGATTATGAACCACCTTTGCCGTTCGTTGCATCTAATTTCAATTCACGTCTCGAATAATTCAAGTACAAAATCGACTACAGATGAGAAAGAAGTGGATAATAGCCCTAATAATTTTATGCACTTTGTAAACGACGTTGAAACTCTCTTCTCCATGTATTCGTCCACTTTTTTCCCTTCTATAACTGCAACGGTACTCGTAGTCATTAAAGTCGGCACCTTTAATCATCGTCTCCATTTTCTTACGTTTACGAGCAATGATTCTAATCTTTGAAGAGGTAGGAATATAACCTTCTTGTACTCGGCTCGAAAACGGTGAGCTTGGCAGATTCGTATCTCTCTAACGCCAACAAACAATTACAAAGGTTGTTATATCAGTTGAAAGCCACTTGAAGAGAAAAAAAAAAAAAATCTCCTTTATTTCGGCGTTGAATTAATTACTCCGTTGCAACGATTGAAGTTCAATCGAGGATAAGGGTTAGATTTCTATTGAATTATATCGAGAAATTTGGTAATTTTAACGACATGCAGAAGAGGCGATTATTCTTTTAAAAAGCGATTAGATAGGCTCTGCTAATTGATTGAGTGGGGTGGGTAAAATTGGATATTAGATGTACGGTGAATCGTTCGCAGCTAATTTCGTCGTACGTCACCAGCGATCATCTGTCATTTCCACATTTCTGGAGTACCCTACATCAAATTTCGCCATATTATACGCGCTTGACGGGCGAATAAAAGCTACGTAAATTTGATCATCGCGGCAGACGATCACCGGCGGTTATTCGAATCATCAGATTTACGTAAATCGAACGATCGATGAATCGATGTATGGTTTTCTTTTTCATACAATTCGGTATCTATCGGACCAATGCACTCTCAAAAATGCGAGATTAATTTTTTGAAAATATATTCTATAAAATAACGAGAGCAAAAATGCAAAAAATTTCATCAACGAGCAACTATGAATTTATAATAGTACCTAAAACATAACATACGTACATATGTTCACGTTTACAGAATTCATGTATAATGTAATGTGAACGTAACGACGAGTTTAAAATTAGAATACAAATTCAAGAAAGACACGGTATGTTTGAATTCCCGAGGGAATTGTAATGAAAGTAGTTGGCAGGTAGAGGAGTAATTAAACAATACGCGTACACATATCACGTTATAGTTTGAAATGTCAACTTCAAGGGGTGGTTTTCCTACGGTTTGTTAACAGGCGTTTATTAGGTAATTTTGAGCGACACAAATTCCATTCTCAAATAATTTCATTAAATATAACTCCGCGTGAGTTTAAACCGTGTAAGTGTATTACCGGAGGCGAATATAACATCCGGACGTGCGGTTGAATATTCGATTTGAAAAAGCACGGTAGGATTTTTCGGAAATAATAGAATAACTACATGGTTAAAATGATACCCGGACATCCGCGGATGACGACGCAAATATCACCACGGCTAACACAAACGCCGGTAGGTTTTACTCGTACACCAGACGGTTTAAAATATGGGGGTCTGGTAATGAAATTTCTCAAATACCTGAACGTTATACAGGAACTCTAAGGTTGAAGTGAGAAGCTAGAAGTGGGAAGGCCTGCAGAAGAGAAAAGAGAAAGGATCGCACGCGAGCTCATAGTAGGTAATATCGAATCTGCCGCTCAAAACTTGTCAAATTTAAATCCACCTTCTTCTCAGCTACCCTCAACAAGAGAGCTTCCTTTTTTCTTTTCCATTTTTTTTTTTTTTCTCCTTCTTGTTTTTTACTTATCATCTGCTTCCGCGAAACGAGACGTGGAATAATGCGATTTAACATCGGGTGATAACGTACCAGAATAAACCGAAGAAAGAGAAAGAAAATTTCTCTGCTCACGTCAAAAATGTAAAACTAGGTAATTAAAAAAAAAAATTTTCTCCTCTCATTCCTTCAACTTTGTAATTTCGATATTTCTTTTTCTCTTTGTATATAAAAAAAAGGAGAAAAACGATGAGATTAAAAAAGTTATAAATGTTGAGGGAGGAAGGGGGGAGGGGGTTGTGACTTTTACCGCAGACTAAAATTGTGATATTTCGATGATACATTTCAATTTGTTGAATCCCTCTTGTTCGTTCGTTCTTTTTATCTTTCATGTTAAAAAAAAAGAAATGAGAACAAAAATGAGGACGGACTACTCACCCTTTCCATGAAGCTGCTGTCGATTAGTGTCCGCCCGTAGATTTTCCGCGGTATGAACCAGCTCGTCCAACTGCGGTTTCTTTTGCTCCAATTCTCGTAGTACATTCTGAAAACAAAGTGGAGAAGATAAAATGGGTCATCACGAAAATTTAACGCGAGGTTGAAAAAACATAAATTTCAGGATCCGGGGCGATGATTCCATTCCGCTTATTGTTAGTAAGAAATAAGGATTTTTGAAGAATTATTTCATCGAGTACGTAGAGAAAAAAATCAGGTTTACTGACAGAAAGAAAAAAAAAAAAGATTTTTTGTCGTACTTAGCGTCTTAATTTCAACAAGTATTTTACAACGCGGAAGTAACACGTCATGCAGTGAGAACGGCAAGTTGAGTACTGCAAGGATTTTAGGATTTTCTACGCTGGGTGGGATTGGATTATGAAAACAATGGGTACGTTAAGTCTTTCTAATCCGAGAAACGTTCCACCTAAAATATAAAGAAAAAAAAAAAACAGAAACAGAAACAACAGGAGGAAAAAACCAATTCGAAAAAAATAAAATGAAAAGCGTTACAGGATGTACAAGATGAGAATATTTTTTTTCCACTCGCTTACGGTATGAAAAAGAAAAATTCTCGAACATTATGTTACTCGAATAATCCTAAATTGAAATTGGATCGAAAGAAGAATCGAAAAGAATTGAGAAACAAGAAAAATAAAATTGCTTTCGAGGTCGGGAATTCATCGATAAGAGGCGATCGACGATTCATGTGTCTCCCATTCCGAGAAAATCATCTAAATTTCAACTAGTGTACATTGAATTCGATTAGCGAGTGAGTAACCATTAAGTATTTCAGCTAGTTCATTTGCTCCGTTTTAGTTTCGTGCAGAAGCCTTGCAAGAGAGATTTCATCTCACCTCATGTAAGCTTACTCGGAGAGAGCTCGCTCGCCTATCTAAAGTGCTAGTGCTGGTACTCCTGCTTTCAAATACTCAGATCCGATTGTACGTGTGTACAGACGAAAGAGAGGAAGCCAGATTGGGTACCAGACGGAAATAATAAATCGACGACTTAGGGTTACACACGTAAGTACACATGGAATATGAATGAACGTCGTTAAATGGTAGAACAACAATAATTCAACCTAAATTGATGAACGATGAAAAAAAAAGAAACCATTCCAAACATATGAAACGGGATTGGTCGGATGAAAATTTTTTTTTTCAATTATCTATCATGTAATTGAAACCGCTAAACTGGATCTCAATTACCCGATTGAAGGAATTTATTCTCCTTTATCTACATGCGTTTATCAAAAAATAAAAAAAGTGGATTACATAATCGTGATGGTTAAAAATATCGACTTCACGATCTTTTTTTATTTTATGTATCAAAGGCGTATGTACACACGTGTTACACACGTATAATTTCTAAATTTTGGTACCAATCTGGTCGTTTTAATTAAACGCAAGTGCGTCGTACACGTTCGCTCAGTTTGAAACACCCGGTTTTATGTGTGTACGCGAACCGCTAAAGGGTTCGAAAGCTCAAAGGACTCTCCCTATACCCGCCCACCTTCTCTCGACGATGTGTATGATATAATAATTATTTAGCGATATATATATCCGCGAATCTTTTTTAAACTCGTTACCTTTTCGTTCTTTTTGTTTCTAATTTGTTCTCATTTTCTTTCATTTATTACTTCCGATTTCGTACGTAGAATTTGAAATAATGAATCACGAACCACCGACTGTATTAAAAATTGACAAAAAAAAAAAAATCACATCCAAGTTATATTGAAAGTTCATAGAATTTCCGTTTATCTGATACAAAACTTTACCCTCGTCCGTGGAAAAGGCGGATGTTGAATCGTTCATTTTTCTTTTCATCAAAAAAAAAAAAAAAAAAATTGATTCCAATTATTCGAAGAAATTGATCACCATATAGCAGTTCCCCATCGTTCGTTAGGGGCGTAAAATGCGCAAAATTTCAACCTCCCAGCGACGCGGTGAATTAGGATGAGAGAGACAAAAAAAGGGGGAGAGAGAATGAATGTAATGAATTGCACCTACAGGAAACAGAGATGAGTTTTTTTTACCTTCCTTTTTTTAGCCCACCCCAAAAATCGCGGATATCGTCATATAGTTAACGTTCGATCATTATAACGTTGTCTTTTTTCTTATTCTTTTTTTTTTGCATTGTTCTGTGTTTCAGTTTTTGTCGTACGAAGGGAGAAGCTACGTATTATCATCGCCAATATTTCAGAATTATTTATTACATAATATCCAATTTACGAAACGAACTACACGTATATATGTGATAGAAAATAATTGCAAAATAAAGTGATTCGAAAATAAAATAATGAAAGCCGATACTTATAATCGCCTTTATTCCAGAGTTAATTGCCTTTTTACCTCACTCTCCTTTCAGCCTGGTCACCCCGCGCGTAATTGCATTGTAAGAATATTTCAATCGATATCCCAACTTCACGGGACAAAACGTTCGAATTGTTATTTTGAATTCGCTAAAACAAACTCTCGGCTTGGTTTATAAGCGATTTTGCGAATTGTAAGCGTATTCGTTATGTATAAGTACCTACGTAGGATGTGCGCATACTCACGAATATTTGCCAATTTGTTCAATTAATTTTTCGAGTTATTTTGAATTTTTCAGAAATTATATTCCCGAGAACACGACGATGATCACATAATAAAATTCGCACTCATCTCTTTCGATGTCAGAGAAGAGAAAAATATAAAAAACAATTTCGATCTTCGAATGTCGAATGATATTTTCTTTCGTTGTATTTTTCATCTTATTATTTATAATAATACATCAGGCGAGGGATACACATACATGTAGGGAGACCATAAACCGCGCCGTCAACGAATAAGTATAATGTATTCTTCAAGCAGTTTTGCAAACTTCGGAAAGTCCTCTGTTATTAAAACTTGAAAAGTCTCTTAAATAACGAAGCACACCGGTTATATAGGTATAGGAAAGATGGAATCCGACGATCAAAAAGGTAGAGGAGAGATAACGAAGAACACTTGCTCAACATTCTACCGCCACAATCTTCGGACTCGCATTCTTCGACTAAATTGAATCGGGGGTTCGATTTCCAACATTTTTCGCTTATATACGTCGTATATTCCTACGCCAAAGATATTCAAATTTCACTTTCTGATGATCATCCAAAAATGGAGGTCGAGGGTAAAAATTTCCTGAATTAACGATCGGACAAATCCTTCTAACGCATCTCATCGAACAGATGATACCTTCGACTTCAAATTTGAGAAACAAAAAACAAATACGAATTCTGAAAAGGAACTGTACGCGACATACGTACAGTACAAGGTACCTAATTGACCACGAAAAATGAAAAATCCCCCAAAAAAAAGAAGAACGAAGAGAAAAACGACCGAGAATATAAACTGCAGCAGCAGCAGGAACGGGATTATAGAGATAATAAATTACTGCCTAAATATTCCGACGCCTCAAACTTTTCACATCCCTTAAAATATTCCAAACGACCCCCGCTGTATGCGACAAGTTAAACGAAAGTTTATTTATCTCCTTCGTTCTTTTTGTTCTATTCCCCTTTTTTTCGTTTAATATCAATATTTTTTTTTTCAAATAGTAATAATAATAATGTACATTCTCGACGAAGTATCGAATTTCGATTATATATTAGACGTATTTGGGAGATCAGTTTTCGGCGTAGAACTTACATTAAAACGTAGCTGCAGGGTACCGCTGTTAGACGAAGTAGACGACGACGGGCTGGATTGAGACACCGGTGTTGGATGATCCATTACGATAAAAAAATATTTACAGTCGAGAAAACAACAGTGGAAGTGAAAGAAATAAAGTTTTCAATTCGACGGAACAAAATCATCGACGGTATATCCACACGATGTAATCGTCTTCATTACATTCGATGACTAAAAAGCTCCACTTATTACCACCACTTATTTAGCTCACCTCTGAGAAAGTCCGATGGAAAGGAGAGAGAAAAAAAAATAGTTAAAGGGTAAAATAATTCAACGTTCGTGGTACATGTGAATGAAAATTGCATGACCGGAGCAACCGATGGCGATTACCATAACGCGAAACGAATTCTATTCGAAATGACTCTCAATAGGAGGAAAATATACAATAACCAGAACAATAAAAAAATGGAGAGAAATTTTGCATCTCCTCTCATTTTCCGTCTCAACATATATGTAGTTTTCGGCTTTTACTTCTTCGTCTTTTTTGTTTCGGTTTTTGTTTCGAACCTCCCTTCGCCCAACAATAATTTCCTATCGCGATTGGACACGCGGTTAATGTAATGGTACCGACTCACGATTCTGCAATTATTTTATTATACGATATGATGTATGTACATAGGCACATGTACGTATATATCTACGATTGTTAGTTACATAGTATAGTTCGTGTTCAATTTCCTTGATCAAACATATAACGATGATGATGATGGAAATTTGAAATCACGCCGATGAGAAATTTTTCTAAAATCATTTATTCCCGAATCGTGAATCGTCGATTTCCTATAAGTGCATTTTTCATTCGTTCCGTACTAGAGTTGCTTTTGACAGGTGGTTAGGCATGACCAATGAAGAATAAAACTGGCAAAAAACAGTCAATGACAGACAGATAGCTATTTTCGTCTTGCGTATTCGTAGGTACGATGTACGATAGTTATACAAGTGTCGGTCGCCGGGACGCCGCGATGTGAGTAAAGGCGTCGCTTCCGGCGTAGGCAGGTGCCAATACTTTATCCGTCGCGTCGAGGGGTTGCTATCGATTTTCGCTCGAGGCCACGTTTTCGTCCGGCGTAACCTTGATTTCTCTAACTACGCGTACACACTGTACAGAATGTCCTCAAGAACGTCTCGCGTATCAATCGACAAGAAAAAATACATGAAACTAAATGGCGAAAAATACCCTAACTGTGACGAGCTTTCTACGTCGTTTGATTCGTTCAATTGATACGATTTTTTATTCTTTTCTATAATTTTTTCACGCGAAGACGGTGAATGTGGGGAAAATTCTCGTTGTACAAGAACGATAAAATAGAAAGAAAAAAGCCGCAAAATTAGAAAAAAAAAGATCTACATGTTATAAATAACCGAATTTGAAAATTGTTGTTGTGGTTTTTTTTTTTACGTAACATACAATCGCGACGAGTACGCGATGAACAATTTTTTGGTAAAGAAATTTTTTCGAATTGAAATTCGCGGCGATTTTTGAACGGATGAATTTCTTACAATCAGAGGAGAAAGTAACAACACGTGCATTTGGTAAGAGGCGCGTCGAGATACTGGAGAAATCGCACGGGGAGCGTGAAACGTGGGGAGAAAACAGGGGGGGGTGTGCAGCATCCCCCACGGGTTTTCGGGCGTTGGGATTGCCCGGAGAGAAGAGCGAAGTGAAGGGAAAGGCAGGGAAACAGCTACCGCTGCTGCTGCTGCTTCTGCTGGATGGGGAAGACCGAACCGCACCTCGCGGCGCTTCGCCTCTATACCATATCTCCTGTGTTTCGCTAGGATTGTTGCCCTATGGCAAGGGGACTCGAATTTCGTAGCAAGGGGTGCAAACACCCGGCAATCGCGAACAACCGAACTTGACGGAATATACGGGCACACCTCACATCGTTCGATATAACGATTCTCGTGATTACCGTAAATTATCGCAACTCGTGTGATCTGAACGAATACGATCCAATACACAATTAACGATTCAATCGACGATTTTTCGTCTATCCGTTTTCATTTCCCTTTTATTATTTTCCACAAGATATAGTCGAGTTACATCCGTCGTTGTTGTGTTTCAATTAATAGTTCAATCACGCGAATGATTATCTAGTTTTTTGGTTTTTCTATGTTTCGTGTTTCAGAGACCTCGAGCCTTTGATACCCTCCCATAGTGGTAATCATCGACGAATTCCGACACGCGAATGGGTGAATATGGGTTAGAGTGTAGCGAAAAAAAAACTGAAAAAAAAAGATGGAGTCGATGTATAATCATCGATACGAACATTACTAGGCATACACGTGTAAATAGAACCGTCGAATTAGGGGAGTTCAAATACAGATTTGCAATATGTTCGTACCGCATATCAATCCCTTACATTTGAACTTGCTGTATAGCTATACGTGCATGGGTACGTGCAACTGATTGACGCTGGAATTTCGTCGGAGTGAGAACCCGAGTATAGGCGAATGCACAGGTACGCACTGCACTCTGTGTAAAGCGGATTTCATCGCCTAGTATGAATTAACTGTCAGTTCGGTGTATCGATACACAAGTAAAGCTCCGACATAACACATTATACATGTTCAGCGTTTACGACATCTACTGTTATTCTTTCTTTCGAATAACCGATGTTCATTTCGCCCCTCATTCAATCTTGAATTCATCTAACCGTGTAATTCAATATTAATCAACTATAAAAGTCTACTCGTAATACACAGTTTTGCGAGGCTGGGATAGAAGACGTGGAAAAAAGAAAAAAAAAATCCATCCTCAACCCTCCGCCCGTTTAGAGACGCGCACTCCACTCCAGGGCAGAGGAAATTTTGAGGGCAAAATTCAGCTCGCATGGCTGCGTAATTCCCTCTGATAGGTTACTAAACTTACGCCGTGCTCCGCTCCGCGTATACACTGTAACGACTAGCCTTAGGGGTAGTTTCTCGTACGCCATACGTCGCAATTCCTTTTCTCTTCCACCCCTTCGCCAGTCTGCTTTTCGTGTCCCAAGTAAACTTAATTACTGGTAACTACGACATTGAGTAAAGCTGGCGTTAATTTAACGCAACCTCAAAAAGGGCGCATAGGGCAACTCTCACCTCCGCCCTGCACCCCTTCCGACATCAACCAATTTCCGCGGTGCTCCTTTATTACGGAATGTGACAAAAACGCGCCACGCTTTTTTTTACCTCCGATTTTTGGTTTCACGAATATAAAAAGGGAAAGTTTGAGTTTCGCGATTTCCCAATCTACCCTATTTGGACTTTGATGGGAATGGGTTATTCGCGCATGTATGCCCGGATAACTCTCGTATCTCTGAAATATAAGCCCTTTGAAAAGGGTTGAAAACGTAAGTATAATTATAACGAGTGGAGTCTGTTTTCATAGGAGAATTAGGGATGAGACCGGCGGTTTATACCGGGCATATTGTTCTACAAATGGGCGCGCCTCAGAGATCGTGGGGATATAACCACTTGCGCCTTGGATATACATACTATACATCCACGAAATTTTCGCTATAATTTATAATAGAGAAAGATGGCGATATAATGGCAAAAGTAGGGTGCCCCGCGGAACGACCGTCCCCTAAATAGTGAAATCGGATTTCTCGCCCGTTATATCTGTACAAAATCTCCGCATTAACGACGCGGAGTATTAGTCCCCTCCATCTGTACAGATTTTCTCTTCCAATTGCGCCTTCCAAAACTTAAATTAATTTCACAAAATCAAACATCCAACGGAGAATGAGAAATCCAAAAAAAAAAGTACAAAGCACCGCGGAAACGTATCCGTCAAAATGAAGAAGAGAAAGCTCGTGAGAAAGAGAGAAAATAAAGAAAGAAAAAAGTGAAATGAAAGTACGGAGGAGATGAATGCGTGTAATCGCAGTCAGAAAACCCCCTTCGAAATTGGCCCTACAATACCTACTAGCCCATAATTAACACTTGCATGGTACCCAGCTACCCTATAGGTATCGCATGATTTGGTCGCGTGTTCCTCGATCATCATTTCAGTAGCTCAGTCGGGTCGAGTTGAGCTGAGTTGAGTCGAGTCGAGTCGAGTCGAGTTCGGTTCGGTTCAGCGTTTCCAATGTCGTTCTCATTCCGAGGCAGAGCTTTACCCTCCCCTCAACTCTTCACCCTTCCTCGGCGGCTTTGTACCGCGGCGGTGAATATAATCGTCCCAACAGCCACGGCGCTACATATTATGGGCTATGCTATAGAGCTGCCGAAATTTCCATACCAATTTTATCCACCGTCGCATGACAGATTGTCTTGGACATGCGAACGAATTTATCCTATCCGTGTCTATAGGTATACATGAGATTCAGGAGAGCGAAATATAAGTCCGAGGAAGCGACGTAGCGGGAGATGATTGGAAAAACCGAGAAAAGACGATCGGATCGCGCGACGGAGGATGGAAAAATATCCTTGAGAAATTATACGCGGTCGTTTAGACTGATTAGTTCGCGCCGCGCCGTGCCTGACTGAAACGGGGAGAAACAATTCCATTCACGGTATACCGAGACGAGAACCTCCCTTTTCTCCGTTCGGCGAAGCTGCTCTCCCGTTCTCAATTTAACGTCAAGTTGTGCGGAGTACTCGTAGTAGTACTACGTAGGAATGTTACTAACCTCACCTTCTATTCTCTCCTCTTCTCTCAACTCTGTCGTTTCCAATCGGAAATCAATAATAGGCGCCACCGTAACAACCCATTGTTTTTAGCTACTTGCTAATGACGCTGACTAGCGGGCGATTACGTTTCGCTCATTTCCTATTTAATGATTATTTCTCTATCAGGCTTCCGAACCAACCGAACCCACGCGTCGTCGTTTCATCTCGTAGAAATCGCATGTAAAATGGCAAGTAATGCTCCTTCAATAAATGGAAAATACATCGGAGGTGGCGATGAAAAAAAAAACTAAGAGGGTGAGTCTTGAGTATCGTTTCAAGAACCTGATGATCGCTGATAAAAATTTATAGGAACACAGGAAAAAAAAAAACTGTTGGCTGGAAAGAGCTAATGAGGTGGAAAAAAAAAACAAAAAAAAAAAATGAAACGTACTGCGAGGTACAAATTAAAAGAAGAAAAATAAAAGTAAAATTAAAAAAACGTACCAGTAACTCAAGTTGTAAGTTTACAGAAACTAGTTAGTTTTAACAGGGCTAGTTTTGTAGTTTTAGAGCTAGTCCTGTAAGGCAGGTATTTATGGGCGTATATATATACGTAGGTACGTTTATGGGGTATGTACGGTTCTAAATTACAACGAGAGAGCAACGGTTGTCAGACACGACCCTAAACAGTTAGGAAATAAAACCAGGAAGAAAGTAATAACGACCCTCGTCCTTCGCATGATAAATAAATCTGTTTGTGTTGCGCTCGCAGCTGTTGGGAATAGGACGTCCCCTGAACAGCGAATTACTTTATCATCCTGTACGGTGACTACGCACAAAACGATCGATGACCATCGATACCAATATCGAGTCGCGAAAACGATCGATGATGATGATTTGTCATTCTACCTTCTTTCGTCTTGTGAGCATCATCCGTATTCCCTGGGTGTGGCTTTTCAGGTGCTACATTCTTTGGTTTTTCCAATGTCAATGTCAGGGTGCGAACCACCCGGAGGGTCTTTGACATTGAGCATTGACCCTTTGAGTTCGTTAGGCGATTTTACGCGCCCCTCGTTAGATGGTGGTCGAGAGGAGAAAGGTACGAAGAATTTTCGTACGTGAAATTTCGGGGGTTGTTTTCTCCCCTTACGGTAAAGAAGCGTTTCATCGCCAGTCGATAAGCCCGAGGCGAACGAAGAACGGGGTGGATTTTTCCAAGGGTTGGTAATACAGAAAACTTGCCGTTCCGTGGGGTGGAATAAATTTTCCAAGGTTTCGGACGCTTACCTTCTGTTTGTCGAGCAGCTGCAAGATCTCGTCGACGTCACCGACGACCACAGCCTCCTGACGTAGCATCTCTTCCTCAACTGTGAGCCAATCGCGTATCTGCAAATGATATGCAAGAAAGTGCGAATAATTAACGGAATTTCGAATCAAATGAGAGAGAAAAAACTGTAATTCTTACCGAAAGAAGAAAATTCGATTTACTAAAAGTACGAGTAATTAAGTCTACGACTGCACGGATTTCTTTATTTTTCTACACAAAAAGTTTCGTCCAATTACACGCGGTACTCACGGGACGGCGTACAGAAAATTTCCCACTTTTCGCAAAACGAATAAATAAATTGGACGAAAAAAACAGCTGACTAATTGAGTAAAAATCAACGCACGTGTATGTGACCGGTCTTTTCAGAGCTAAGCGCGATACTGATTGTGAGTCAAACTCTCCGCGTCGTCACTCGTCATCGTCAAGGTCCACTCTGTTTACATTGCGATAGTATTCGCTCTACGTTTCAAGGAATTATAGTTCTCGAAATTCTGTATACACAGAAAACTGTACGGTACGAGAACGATGTTTGAAAATTTCAGAAATTCAAGGACGTCGGAATGCTATCGCGCCCTTCAAAATTTAAGGGCGCGATCGTCCGACCGGAAGATCTTTCGGCGAAAGATTTTGCGGTTGAAGGTAAAAAAAGGTTAGAACTTTTCTTTTTTTTTTTCACCGCAGTCTCAACTTATAGGTTGTATCCGTTCGCCGCCCCAATAGCGTTATTACGTTTGGTAGTTTTTCCGTTCTTCGATGATTTTTGTTATTTTTATTGTTGTATCGTACCCGAGGGAGAGTAGCGGGTTCGAGAAAGTTGTACGGGGTATATTCAAAGTTGAAATTCGTTCTGTGTTCCGTGGACATCGACGTTGTAGCCTCAATATAAACAAAATTTCATCCCCCATCGAAGTCGTGCTGTGGAACGGAGCACGTTTCTCCTTTTTTTACTTTTCTCTTCGTTTCTCCGTTCATTTTTCGTCCATTCAAAAGTTGTTTTTTCCTCTCTTTGTTGCAGTTCAAATATCGGCACACCCGTCGATATTGGGGGGAGAGGGGGGATTCGTATACGGGTATAATATAGGTATACCGAGAGACGCGAAGAAGACCGGAACATGGATGTGTTTGGTAGCGGAAATTAGCAGGAAATACCCGTCTGCCTGTCCGACGATCAACTTCTCTCGTAAGTGGCTGTCAGCGGGTGAAAATTCCGGTGGATATATGTATACGGGTACGGGTTACGGACGTAAAGCGGAACGAGAAATCCGAATCCACCGAACAAACGGCACATTCATCCAGTGCATACGCGCGCTACGTACATATATATACATATATACATACATATATATATGTTATTTATTCGCCGTCTCTCTCAAACCGCGCAAAACCTTTCGCCTGATGATCATAGCAAAGATAGGGAAACGATGCGACCGCAGCGATTCGATTGGATTTAGTTTATTGTCGGAGTTTGAAACGGTCGGGTTGCGTTACCCCTTCGAAATCCCTCGTGCATATACTACGGACGTTACTACACGCGTATTATACATTTATCTCCGGTATATAATAAATACATGTGCATACGGTACGAAAACAGCGTTGAAATTGAGTTTTGCCGTAGGCAACTTTTCCAACGAAAGTGCGTGTCTCGGTTGCCGTCCACGCTACGTGGACGGCAACGCGCGGTATCATTGCAAAGTTTATTCGCTTTTGTTACCGTTGTTGTTCCATCCGTTTTTGTCGCCACCGCGGCAGCGCGACCGGATTTTACGATCCTATATGACAGGGAACCCGCGGTGTGGTCATAAACTAAACGATGTAATTAGTGCGCGCTACGAACAGCTATATTTGCCAGCCGTCCATGCAGCAAAAGCGCATTTTCGTCTGTACGAGGAGAACCGAACGAAAAAAAAAAAAAAATATTAATAACCAAAAGATTTATTAGCTTGCGATGGCGGAGATTTTTTTCTCTATTTATCGCCGATGTAAAATTTTTTTTTTTTTTTTTACAATTTTAGAACGAATTACGTTGGATGGTTAGATTCGTCGTTGAACCGGCGAGTTATGAGTAAACGATGCGTGGGTGAAAGTGAAAAATAAATCACGCATCTAATGAAAACGGCAAAAAAATTAATTACGTGAAATAGATCAGTAAATAAAAGGCGGGGCAGTTTGATGAACAAAGCTCAGGTCAAACCTCGGGGCAAACCAATTAGTGAATCAACATGTGGGCTTTTTTTTCTCTCAATTATTCAAAATTGGATCGGGTAGTATGAAACGAAACAGGAAGCACTCTGCGATATGAAATTTGAAAAAAAAAAAAAATAAAATGGAACAAAATAGATGAAGATTATACGAAATGATATTAACAATGATTCGCATAATGGAAAAAAAGGAGATCACCGATGATACCGAGGGGGTTGACCTTCTATCGATTATGATTAATCACACGAGTTTCACTCGACACGATTTACTTCGCGAGATAATTGAACGATTAATTAAATACATGCATCACGTGTTTCGGAAGTATAGGTATATAAATGATCAAAATGGAGAATCCACGGTCGCTTATCTACGCAACGTAACTTTCGACAACCCGCAAGTTTTTTGATATCAATGAAAACCAAGATCAAACACGCACTGCGCTAAATTATGTGGTTGAAACACAATGTTTATTCATTTTTTCCTTTTTTTTTAATTTTTTTTTTTCTTTTGTACCTCATTTCGAAACGTAACGTATAGCAAATATTATCACAAGATTAAATTCCGGGGAATGAATCTCCGAGGTTTTTTCTTCCCTCTTTTTCCTCTTCACTCTCTACCCGCAGCCAACATGAAAAAACAAAAATTCTATCCACATTCCCTGATATCTTTGTATACGTGCCGGAGCGGCGATAAAAATGTATGGAGGTACGATAATTTTCGAGGGGTGAGTTATTAGGGTAAAAACATCGGGACAGGTGAGTATGAAATCCTGTTTCCGCGTACGCTGATGTACCTGGGCAGGGATTCCCGTAGCAGTAAGAGCTACTGCTCGATATATCCGCGTGCGGTTTTTCCGGTCTTCTTCCTTTTTTTTTTTTTTTTTTCTTCGTTCCTCCTCGCAGTACCTACACCGCGATGCTAGCGCGGAATAATCGATCAGGGTAAATTTAGATGGGTAGTTTTTTATGGCTCCCTGCGGATAGGGAGACTAGGGATATCCTTCCGAAGGGATGCTGCACTGACGACCCTTTAGCCAAAACCCAAAGCCGGGACACACTACCTGACTACCACCCTTCTTCTTCTTTTATACACCTACACACACCAGCTCGCCCCGTACTCCCGTAGATTCATCTTACCCACGGAAAGGGCTGAGACGGGGGGATAATTCCCCATTGACAACGTCTGGACAGCTCAGATTTTATATTAGGCGGATTAATTTTTTTCCTCACAAGAACGGAGATATATCTCATTTACTAAATTATCCTCCGTCTATGGAAACTGAGACTTCGCTCGAAAATTCATTATCGAAACTTGCTGTTTCCTTTCTTTTGGTTTCTCTCTCTCTCTCTCTCTCTCTCTCCCTCTCTCTCTCTTGAATCGTATACTATTATGAGGAATAAATTAATCAACCGAAATTTAATTAAGCGTATTTTGATCGAGACTCTCTCTTCGATCGTCGCTATACAACACCGCTCAAAATTAGATCCCTGATTTCGAGTGGTTGCTTCATACGGCCGGATATTTTCGATGATCTTGTGTCGCGTGGTTCATAATTGAGGCGTCGAGTTTTGAAATCGATTTCCCCCGAAATGTCTTCAGTTCGATAATCTTTTTTTCTTTTTTTTTTTCTCTCTTCGCGTAGTGAAAGGAATTTCGTTGTGCAAAGGACGAGCGCGATGCGTTTCGCGCGAATTCAACAAGTCAGGGGTTCAAATGCGGCAAAGTTTCGGGTTAACGTCGAAGGAGAGAGTGTTGAAAAGTAGCAGACGTGGATGATTCATAAATCGGGTGGAATCCTCATCGGCAAACTAATTATAGGTTGAACATTGTTCGAGCGGCTTTCATTCTTACAAGATCAAATGAGGTGGAAAAGTTTTTCATCAAAGCTCGACGTTCGACAAAATGGTTTCCGATTCACGCTCCACGAATATCAATTCTCATCTATACTTTCAAGAGTTCTAAACTTTTAGCTTCTAAGAATTCCACCTTCAAAATGACAGGAAAAAAAAATAAACGAACAGACAAAAACATCGAATGGCGATCGCGAATCGATGACAAAAATGTCCAACCGGAATTCGCTTCGATTTGATAAATTTTGCGGGAACGATTGTAATTCGATATCAGGATAGGTTCGAATTTTCACGGTGAATCAACGCGATATCTAACAGTTGGGATTCCTGATAATCCCGACAATTCCGTTGGCTCAGATATCTAGCTGCGAACGAAGGGAAATGTTCTGGAGCATCGTGTAGGGAAACTGTACGGTGTCACCGTGGCGGCTTGGTCGGAATCAATTGTACGGGAAATGTTTGGACCGGCTACGAGACAACTGCACAACTCGAACGGACGGATATGACGATGGATTCATTGGAATAACGGAGAAATGAAGGAACGGGGGCGGGGGTGGAGGTGGAGGGTCGGAATGATAAGAGAAATTCTTGCGGAAAACGTAATAACATTCCTCCATCGAGTACGACGTAGATGTGCACGGGGGTGGCAGGTGGATGTGTCCCGTTTTACGGCACATGTCTCGAAATTCAACAACCTGGAGGTTTATATGAAACCGTGTTATTCGTGTCCGCATCTCCGAGGGGTAGTCTCAACGCGTCTTCGTCCCGACCAAAGCCTTCGAGAAATATCTGGAATTTATGGATTTAATATACGCAATTAGCACTATTACCGCGCCCCGGGATACCCGAAGGGAACTGCGGGAGGCTTCAGTTTTCGCCTCTTCCTTTCACCACTTCGCGTAAAATTATGACAACGCGAGGCTACGGGGAAAGGAACGAAAGCTGGCGATATTGAAAGAGCGAACCGCTTCAGATACCCACCTGAGATGAGCCAAGGGATGACAAAATGTGAGAAGCGTAAAAGGCGATAGGTGGATTATGTTACAACTTAATAAAGTTGACCGAGTTACCGGGATATAGTTGCCGGTAAAACTCGAGTGTCAAACCCTTCGATTCGGCGTCTAGCCCTCCCACGCGAGACAAATCTAATTTACCGGTCTGATCAGCCCTCTAGCTTTTCGTCTAGGAAATGAAATATTCAACGGAGCCTGTTCGCCGGACATTACCTTTTCTATCTGTTTCACTTCACTTTTGTACATGTGTATACGAGACGTGATATTGGACGATAATTGCGAGCTCAAAATAAGGTTACCCCATTCCCGAAACAAAACGACACCTTTTGTCGGATATCAACCGAAATGTCAAATGACAAACGTGTCGTACCTCCTACCGAACTCTCTGGGCTCATATCCTCGAATTATATATATATACATTTTTTTTTTCCGTTCAATCGCCTACGCAGTTTTCATTTTATTCTACCGATATAAAAACGCGGTTCTACGTTGTGTGAATTATTTCGAAGAACATTAAATTTCCGGTAGATTTTCAGCCGATTTAAAATGTCGCGACATTTCAAGCTCATGGGTAGGAAAAACTTAATAGGCGTTTCTAAAGTGCGGGGTCACAAGGTCTCGCGGATGTTGTAAAATCGAGCCTTTTTCACCATCGTTTTTCAACCCGAATACCGAGGCTGGATAAAACTTTCGCTCACAAAACAAGCGTCAAAGGTTTCTTACAGAGTGGCCATTACTTTCATCTTATCTTAGCACTCTTTTCGCCAGCTCCTTCGCCTTCTTCTTTTTCCCTTTCTCCTTCTTCTGCTCCCGCTCCTGCTCCTGCTCCTCTTCACTTTCACCTCAATTTTATACCTCCGGGCAAACGAGCTCGAGCTTAAGCTACCTCTCATACCACGCGTACGTAAGTTCGGTTGGTAACCACCATCCGCCACCTACCACCACCGCAGCATCCACGACCGTTTTTCTCGATCGAATTTTACTTTGAATTCAAGTGGGCAACACTTTACTTCCCTCGTCTAGCACCTCGTTACCAAAGATTCGATATCGCCCACCCCATCGCATAATGATAACAGTATCGTAAAACTGCCTTTACCAAATGTTCTTCCGACAATATATAATATATATCAGCGGCTGTTCCAAAACCATCTCCGCGGTAGCGAAATACGTTGTTTCAATTTTCATTTCAATCGTTTTTAATTCGCTCACCTGAAGAACGGATTTGTCGAGTCCGGTTATGACTGCCGACGAGGTTGTCGATGGCGTGCCTTTAGTCGCGTTGAGGGACGCGGGTGCGGTTACGTTTGTGACGGTCGTTTGGGACGACGGTGATATCGGCGGTGTCGACTTCGCAATTTGAGAAGCGCTCGACGCCGGCGTCTCGGTTGTTCCGGTTCTTTCGAGGGGGGCAGGAGAGGACGGTGCCCCCCTCGGAGCCGTCCCTGGGCTGACCCCCGCGCCTAAGCTTCTCTCTGCATCTGAAAAACAAAAAGAAAAATCCAAAATTTACTCACGGTTTACCATACGTCTACGAACTACGCGTGTTCGGGGGTTTCGCCCATTCCCGATGTCGCTTTTCCATCCGAATTCGGGCGAAACGCGTCACGCCCCAGTAACTAGTATCATAAGGTGCAATCTAGCGTAGTGCAATTTGATAAAATATCCCTCCCTTTCGGTAGACTCGATATTCTCATCCCTCTCGTTTTCCATCCCTCAGGGCGTACGGAGCGCGCGCGGTCACCCCTTGGAAGAGGGTAAGCCCTTACCGACTCTTAGGACCGGTGCACGCCAACCAACACCCGGAAAATATCACGGCTGCCGGATGGTGCTGCAGCAGACTCTTACGCTCTATAACGGAGGAGTGGCGGTACTCCGCTGGCGTACTACAAACTCGCTACTCTAAGCCCTAATAGACTTCGAGGTATTGTCTTTCTATTCTCGACTAGTACCCCCTAGAGTCCCAGCCCTGGAATAGGGCGAGAAAAGAATGAAGGGGTGAAACGTCATTTCTGAAATGAATGGAAAATTTACACCGGGTAGACCGCGAGGTGTGTACACGGGTGCCCGAGGAGCACCTCGGTATCATCGCAAAACTTTTTCTTTTTTTTTCTGCATTTTTTGTTCCTTCCTACTTTTACACACTTTCAATTCGCTTCCCGATACATAAGAAGTTCAAATTTCTACCACTCAGCTAAAACGAGATTAAATTTTTCTCCTTGCGCTTCTACGTAGCCGCCTTTTCGGAATAATTTCGCCGGCTTCAACGGAGCCAATTGCCTTTTGCATGTAATTACTGTAGCCCAGCTATACGTTTCCCTCGAAAAGAACCTTGGCGAGCATCGGAGGGACGAAAGTTATAGACTCTGAATAATAATAATATTATACCGTACGGGTGTAATATTTATGAATATTCGCTAACGTTTTCTGACATCGCGTGGCGATGAGTGAAACAAATTTTTCCACATTCATCGCTCGCCTTTTATATCTGGACGAGTGAAACCTTTTGCTTCGTCTAACGTGTTATCACCGGTCGGATAATTTTTAACGTCGATATATATTGTTTTCTACGTTTTCTTTTATCTTCTCAGCGGTTCATCGGACGTACGATATATCGGCTGAAAAAAATATTCATGTCGTGGAACGGCAAGGCCAAATTTCAAACAAAGCCAGCGCTTCGTTTGACGTGAAATGATCAATTGATCACTCTACCCTTCACCGCGCGACGAACCACACGCTTGTGTATTCTACATTCGAAACGTCATCGGGTGATCGGTAGGCACTGATCGAATTTTAGTCGACTCTCATTCGCCGCTATTATACTAAAACGAATTCGGTTGAAATAAAAAATTTTAAAGTTCCAAAATTTTTCAACGCTATGAAAAATGAACAAATAAATAAACGAAGTCTGAATTCTTTTTGCGCAAACACGGATATCGTCGAAATGTCGAAAAATCTTTGTGAACTCGGAACGTCGGTTTCCGCTTCGTTCGGCGAATATTGCTCCACCTGAACGAACGGAGGGCATGAATCGACGTTTTCGGGGATGTGGAAACGTGGAATAAAGACGCTACCAGCCGAGGGATAACTTTTCCGGGAATTCCCGTTGTCCTATCGAGCGTATCTCCCCCCCACCCCTTAGTCCCCGCGGTCTTAGACGAGGACTTTCAGAATTATTTAGATTTTCCAGAGAAGTACAACTTCCGATTTCGCTTTCTTTTTTGTTTTTTTTTTCTATCCTCTGATGCGTTTCTCTTTCCTTTTACTACGTAGGTATGTTTTTCGTGGCTGAATTTTCTTCACATTTTCATCTGATCCCTAATCCTCATTTTCATTTTCCCGCATTCTTTCCATAAATTTTTTCTGACATTCCCTCGCCGTTTCTTTCATGACAGTTGGTTACACGTCGTAGTCCAGCTTTCTGATGGATTGAGAGAAACTTAAAACCGACACGCTCGTTCGCAGCTTTCACACACCCGAAGCGCATCTCTATCCGCGTGTGTTATATTTATTTTTCATAAATATGAAAATCCTGTCATCAGATTTCGCCACTCACCCTTCGCACGGTGCGAAAAAGGATTATTCCACGCCTCTCAATAACTGGTTGAAAAAAAACTCAACGAATAAAAATTATATAAATCTAGCTTCAACGTTATTCGTTCATCCCATGAAAATTCTCTTCGTCGGGTATGAGGAAATGAACTAAAATCAAATAAATGAAAAAAGAAAGAGAGAAAAAAAAAAAAAAACAGAACCGTAACGTACCGTGTATAATAGCAAAAACCGCGCGAGTTTCGAAGATTTATCGAGTGAAAGCTATTTGCAGGGGTGTACCATAAGTTAGGTATATATACCGTGTGCGTGGTATAATTTTGGGTTACATCACGCGCGCCTTACGAATTATACCAGTTGTATAACTTGGCCCATAAACCTAAAACTGAATGTTCGAAGCTGCAGCGGGAAGAAGTTTTCGTCATGAAGTGGGTAAGTTACTTTGCGAACTATTCCCTAAATAAAGGAGAAACGGCGATGCAACCGGAAATAGCGGGCGGGCGGAGGGGGGAAGAAGGAGCTTTAGACTTTGGGCTTTTCTGACTCCGATAGATATTTCGTACGGCGGGCGTAGACCTGTGTGCCCAACACACGCAAAAGTAGTCTCCCCCGCGAACTGGGGCACGTCGATTCTCCTTTGTTGCCATTTCAAGCTCCAGGGGACAGACGCGCGGTGGAATTAAAGAGAAAAATGAGGAGAGAAATAAAAAAGTATGAAAACAGCGAGGGAAGGACGGGTGGAGGATAATGTGGAAATGATGAAAATCGGGCTGGAAAATTATTAATTTTTCATTCTCCGCGACGGATTATTACGCCGTAAGTGATCGATTCAAATTTCAAGAGCGTGCGATTCATCGGCGATTTTCCGCCCCCCCGATGTATCTGCCGAGCGTATCGATTCCCCCGTTCAAATAATATCGAGGGCTCAGATTTATCGCAACAACTGTTCAGACGTTCATCATCCAAAATCCGACGCACTAGCAGGTAAGCTCTATTATAGGTATACCTCTGCACACCCCGCGTACCTATATTTATTGATTTCTGTAGGAAAGCTCCAAACGTCAATTCGAATCCCTTCCAATTTGTTATCGTTTAGATTTTATAACCGTGCATATACGTATATATGTATATATATATATCCGTATAAACCCACACAACGGCGACTAGATGAAATCGGAGTCAGCGTTTTCCTCTTTCTATTTCTTTCGTTTTTTTTTTTTTGTTTTTTTTTTCCAATCCTTTCCATTCTTCTCTCATCCAGCTGGCTTTGTACAGGGATGATTCCGATCTGACGTGGAATAGGAGGACTTATTTTTATCATTTTGAAAAATAGGAGGCCACAAAGTTGAGCTCGGCTCAAGCGTTTCTCTGTTCTCTTGTCCGTCGAGGGTAACTGATGTGACGGGGCCTCGGTGTCTCCCAGCCTAGCTGCAGACACCGCGGTGCGAATGAGAGTGATAGATCGCACCCTCGGTCTCCCTCCGCCCCGCGCCCCCCGAAGTAAAAAAAAAAAAAAAAAAGAAGGAAACTAAATTTGTAAAAACAAAAATAAAAAAACTACATATTTATAAGAGAAATGTCCGATGCCTAGCTCTTCCTTCCTCCTGGCCTGAACAATATAATCCGAGAGGAAAAGTATCTAGGTGTAGGTACCATAAACTAGTAGAACGTGAGAAATTTCTGGGCAAACTCGACACTTGTTGAGTCCGATATAGTTAAGTTGTATGTACACAAGAATCATGAGGATGCAGCGGCAAAAAGGTGGTCCGCTTCGCAACGCGCGCTGACCTTTTCTTTTTCTTACTGTTTTTTTTCATTTCTCTTCTTCGCCGCAGGACGTCCGAATGTGCGAAGAGAAATTTTCGTCGCGTTACAGATGAGAGAGGGAGATATATTCGGTGCTTTCGTCAAGGACGGGACTCGGTAGGACCGGTGAAGAGTGGAGCTTTAACTGCGGGAGTTTTGAAGGCGGTTAGGTGATTCGAGAAAATTTACACCCCTGGGGTCGGTAAGAACGGCTTTAATAAGACGCGAGTACCTAATTCGGGTGAGTTAGCGGTACTCAAACGTTTCGAACTAACCCCCGCGACCTACAGTCCACGGAAATTTTCCCTATATATATATATATATACACCACAGTTTGCGCCTGAATAAATTACCTCGGGATATTTTCGAGCTGTGAAATTTCATTCCTTGACTATCTCTCGGCGAGTATAGCTGCCGCTGCAACGACCCGAGATCTCTTCCTCGATTTATCGCTCGATCTAGTGCCGCGAAATTGTGTCAAGCAGATTCTATGCGGGCGTAATATCTGCAACCGTCGGCGGTTTTCCGCACTTCATCATACGTCGAGTTCAGGAATAAATAAATAAATAAATAAATAAATAAATGAACGAATCGAGTCTCCGCGAGGCAGGTATATTGGGGGAACGTTGAAAATGGGGAGAATTTCAATAGCCTGTATAAAATAATTAATTTACGTGATTCTCAGCTGTTCGTAGGTAAGGGGGGGGGGGGGGGGGAGGGGAGGTTTGAACTTTTCGAAGAATGACCCAGCCGGAGGGTATCGGGTGTATGTAGGTGTTCATGTTTATCGTGAGCTTGATTTTGCTCGTCACGGGGAGGTCGACTTTAAGGATAATTGGATAACGGAGTTGTCTTTACGACAGGCACTTCCCGCCGGTGTGTAGGTGACGCGTAGGTATATTGCGGGTTTTATCAGCTGTACACACTCTGAACGTTCGCGTGCTTAGGACCGATATAACGTTAATGATTGTCACGTAGGTTCCTTAATTACGTTCACCAGACATTCAATTCCAAGGGATTACAACCGACGCTCAGGCGTCGCCTGAGACCTTACTTGTTTACGACATCGACACACGATGTCATCCGCGATGCATGAGACTTCGGATGTTAATAAAACGGAATGAGGAAAAAGAAGATACCAAGCGGAGCGATTCCGAAATTATTGCACGCTAAACGACAATTGCATCAATTTTATTTTGTTCGTACAATGCTGATTTAGCTAGAGGTGGGTGAAGAAAAATGAGAGGAAAGTGAATCACGCAAATTTCAAATCTGACGGCAAGGAAGAAAAAGATAAATGTTTTTCCCTATTTTTTTTTTTTTCCAGGAGTGAAATGAAGAGATGGAGAGTGGGGTGGAGGTGTGAGAATTTTATTTGGCTCCGGAGAGACTTAAATTATACATAGAAAAAAATCATAATCATAATCGTAATAATAAAATAAGACAGAGGTATGAGAAAACCCCAAGCGCAGCGAGGAAAGAAATGAGAAACTACGGATTTGGAAAAATTTGAAAATTGCCCAGAATTATCATATTCGTATGAGTTCAAAGTGCGACGAAATTCGAAAACCAAAATAATTTGATATACGTCGAAAAAAATGTACGATTATTTTTTTCTTTTTCCCAAAAACTAGTCGACGCCTGGTGGATAAATATTTTTCAGCTATAAAGAATCTTCTTTTTTCTGTCGCCGTTTATTTTCCGCACGTGAGGCATGGTTAGACCTATGAACATTGTATTCATGTATACGTCAAGCGCAGCCAGCCAGGCAGAAGTTGCATCACAGGAACGGAAAAAACGCCCTGTATATGTAAACCACCCTCCCCCCCGCGCAGCAGACGCGTCGCGTCGCGGACTGTATAAGAACGCCGCATGCATTATTCAGTGACGTTCTATCATCGATACAACCCTAAAATACACGAGCGTGCATCTGCTTCGCGAAACAGCTGAGTATCGAACCAGCACCTGCACCTGGGACTTCGTCAAACGGCACCGAAAAGTAAAACAGACATGTACAAAGTTTTCAAGATTCTTCCCGAGCCCCTAAATCGTCGCAAAGAAAACTTTCTTATACCGCTCAAATAAATACGTGGTGTCTCCGGACCGAAGGCAGAAATTTCGAGGGATGACGGGAGGGGACGAGCTTCAGGGGACCACGTGTTATACGCGTGAATTTACTCGGCTCGGCCCCTCCCCTACGCCCTTTCAGATTCTTGCGTTTAGTCCCGAGACTCCCCGATTAAGAAAATAGAAAACCGCGATATTCTAAACTCGATGGGTCGTTTTTCAAATTAACTTTCGAATTTTTCGACTCACGGTTCGATGGCCCCCGACGTGCGCTGGAGGTTTGAGAAAAAAAAAAAAACAATGCCGCGAATCTCTGGAATCAGAAAACAACGAACGGGGGGGATGTACGTGAAAACCTGTGTACGTACGTACATCTCGTCGCGATTCTCCCTCTGTCCATTTTCGGAATTCTTCCGCCTTTATTTGCCGGGAAATTTTGTCAAAGGAAACGCGAGTCGAGAGGCGCAGCCAGAGATCGGAGGGGGCGCAGAAGGCTTTCGCTTCGAGTAGTTTGGGCTGGGTTGAGTCGCGCTACGAAACACCTGGTATAGTCGAATCGCCTGATACGTAGACGTAGACCCCCCGCCCCGTGGCTGCAGCTGAGCCGAAAGTTCTTTGAAAAAGAAATACGAGAAAATACCCCGCATTTCACCCAGTGCACCATTTTTTCTTCACTTTTTTTTTTTTTTTTTTTCGTCGTTTTTTGGTTTTGCCCCGATGTTTTCCCCCCACCGTGACTCCGCGACGTCAACCAACAAATTTTCTAACAGCATTTCTATACTGAAAGTTTTTTAAATACGACGAATCGAAGATAAAAGAATTTTGCGTATCTTGGATATTAATTCTTCGAAATTAAAGTTGTACGTTATTTGAGATAAAATGGAAAGAAAATTGAGAAAATTTCTCATACTTTGGAATTTGTGTTGGAATCTCAAGCCGCTCTGATGTCGAAAAAAAAGGAGAAGAGAAAAACTCTTACAAGATCACGGTCATGATGTTCAAGATTCGTAGAATTACACCTTTGAGACGTTTACAGAACGCACATTAGGAATTCGCTCGAGGGAATTTCAGATTATACAGGGATACCTTTCTTACTTAGCTAATTTTATTTCACGGAAATAAATTTTGCCGAGTATAAGTATACGCGAGCAGATATGCGTATGTTTTATGGGTAGAAACATAAAAATTTCATAAAAAGGAGGAAAGAAAAGAAAGGAAAAAACAAAAAATATACAAAAAAAGCACGAAGACGAACGTCCGACTCCCCAGCTTTTTCAACCGCGGACGTTTTCCACCCTGTATTTTTTACGGCTTCGCGCTCGCGATTCCCTTGGTTTTTTGAATTTTATTCGCCTCGATTATTATCGTGCGTTTAAGGATCTCGAATAAATAGCCGTTAGGAGGTGAAAATTTTATTGTCAATTCGAAGCCTGTGCTATTCGCGTGATAAAGGAGAGTAAAATTTTCAAGACGAGGAAATTGGTCGTGTTTTATCGAGTGCTCTGCCCGAATAGAAAAAGGCTGAATTTAAGGGGAGTGAGGTAGAAAAAAAAAAAAGTCTACGGCGAATCACGTAGAGGTCTGAAACGCGCAGTGGTAACTGCGGGCGTCTAGTCAGCCGTATTTGCGGGGAGATAGGCGGCCGCGTGTCGTTACGCCGCTTGACAATCTGTAGATAAAACGTACAGCGTTGTCCGCCCATTCAGGACTCTCTCTCCACTGATGCGCCTGTCGCGTTTGTTTACTCGTATCACTCGAACTGGAATTAAAACGAACTACATACCGCAGCACCGTGCGCTTCGCGATCGCATGGGGCAGTAGTTATAATACGAATAGCTGGAATTTCAACGTACCTACTACAACGGCTGCTGTCAGGGGGTGATTTTGGTCAACGAATGCACACAGAGTCTGAATTTTTTCTTTTTTTTTTTTTTTTGTGTTTCAGCTTCGTCGAAAAATTTATCGTATAACTAGAGCAAATCAGAATCGAAGGATAACGAAAACGGAACCCGTGATAATGACGAAAGACGTGTGCGAGGGGAGTGAAATTGTTCGCAATGATTTTTACGAGGTTATCCGTTTTGTGGTGAAAAAGGGGGATTCGAATCGGGAGTGATATGTAAATCGTGATGTAGAAATGTGTTGAGAGGAGTTTGATCACCTCTCATGACGTCCCATCGCTTGTATCGAGCAAATATTGATTCTGAAAGCATCCCAAGTTGTTTGAATACTCCCCAAAGTTCGAATCGTCATTCTGGGAATACGCGCCCTACAGGGATCTCGATATATTCTAAAGGAGAGGGACTCCTCCACTATTCCGTCCAGCGCTATACGCGTTCTGCTAAAGTTTCGGGAGATTAGAAGAAACCATTTTTTTCTCCTCTGCCTCCTTTTTTATTCTTCTTGTTTTTTTTTTTTTTTTTTTCTCTTCAGAGTGCCCAATAAAATATTCAGACCCCATACCCCGAGGGAGATTTTTGTTTGATCAACGCCATCATTTTCACTACGCTATATATAGTCAACGATTTTATATTAAATAAAGCTACGCGTCGACGCGAGGATCATGCCTTCCCGCGCTGTCTTATGTTCTTTTTTGGATTTTTTTTCGTCCCTTCACTTTTATTTTTTAAACGAAACCCTGAAATCACTTTTCGTACAAACCCGAGGGAGGTGTTCTTTTTTTTCTACTTTTCCGCAATGGTTATACCTGATAGAATACGTCCTCGTTTTTTTACACCCTTTAAGCCAAGGATAAAAAAAAAAAAACGGGAAAAAAATCAAATCGAGCGATACAACTGAGCGAGTGAGTGAAATCCGTTTACTCCATTTAACATACAGCACCAAACGAAGCGTGTGGAGAGATTACAACCTGCCGCGAATTTACCGGCAGCTGCGCCACTTTACCAAAAATGAATTTGTTCTAAAAATTTACGTACACACCCAGTATGATTACAGCGAAAATGAGAGAGGAGAATAACTTTTTTTTACATTATAAGTAAGACATCTGCGAGAAGTCTGAAAATGTTGTGCGGACAAAACGCTCTTCAGATTTCATAAAGAAGAAGGCAAGTTTTAGTGGCCGCTCAGTAATGTTTTTCAAATTCGAATACGCGTTATCAAAATGAGAGTATTTTGGGAAAAAAAATTAGCAATAACAACTTTTCGACTTGATACAACATTGATAGGTGTGATCTACAGCTTTTGGGGTCGCTGAATTCTCACTAGATTTGTTGGAGTAAGCAATATACAGTGATAAAGCGTTTCAAATCGTCAGATGTTCTTATACGAGGACTGGTGTTGATAGAAAAAAATTTGCCGCGGAAAAAAACAAGATTATTTCTTTTATCTTGTTTTTTTTTTTTCGGGTCAGTGGAATACATATTGGTGCGTGCAGCGTAAGTATACTCATACTCATAAAGGTATGAAGATCGCGGACGGATAATAACGAGCAGGGGATGATCCGCGTTCAGTGGGATAGAGTTTCCTCGGGAGGCAAGAAATTGAGATTTTCCCCTCGCAAGCTCGCCTACTTGTGGCGTTTTTCGATCCCAAGCCCAAAAACCCGAGGCCCTTTTACCTTTTCTCTTTTTTCTTTTTTTTTTGCCCGCCCCTTTTTTCATTCACAGCATCAAAGCTTCGCGTTTCGTACCGCGTAGTGTACGTCCTGATTCTCTCGCGATATTGGAGTCTAGTTGATATCAACAACGTGAGTTTGACATAAAACTTGGGATGCGATTTTCGCAGTTCATGTTGCATGACAAGTATGGAATAACGACGTTTACACGAACAGGTAGGTATATCAAAACGATTCCGATCTCGATTACCACGAATTTCTTTTTTCGACAAATAACATATTTAATCTCCAAATATTCCGAACACGTAAACTATCGTTCGTACACCGTCAATTATTACCGAACCCCATGGTTATAACTATAATTAAAATTGATCCCTTCCGTACGCCTCGCTTTACTACAAACAAACCATAGGTAACTGAACATCGTGCTACCCTGATGAGAAGAAATTACTCCAACCTTTTTTTTTTTTTTCTACTTTTTTAAAGAAACACATTTTCACCCCACCGATAATTTCCCGTTTTCAAATTAAATTATAGTTATTATCTATCCACTCCATTTCATTGGGGGTAAAGGTGAAAGGGAGTGAAATGTAAAACACGAATAAACGATAAAATGATAACGCGTCTTGGGAAGCAGAAAAAAATCGAGTATTTGGAAGCTTTCGTGTTAAATTGACCCCATGGAAAAAATTCTTGTCATGTTTTGCGCGACAGTTCTAACCAATTCACATCGAAGGGGAAAAGTGGAAGGTAGACGAAGCATGAGAAAGCGCAGGTAAAGAGAATGAGAAAAAAAGAAGAGGTCTCATCTTTATACTCAGAAAAAGATTCTCCGCAGTTGTTCGCTGCCGTTGACAGTAGGTACTTGACGACAAAATAGCCGTCTTACATTTTCTTTTTTTCCAGAGCCAATTTCAACCCCGTCAATTCGATTTTTACGATCTCTTATACCGGCAGATTCGCTCTGTTTGAGTTATATCAACCCCCGACCGCGATACATCGGGCAATTTGAGGGTGAAAAATTTATAAAGGAAATATTTCGTCAACGTGCATGTAGCGTGAAAATTACACGCGCGAGGGTGCGAAGGTGGATATTATTAATCAGGTGAAAGAAGAAGGCCTATAACGCGAGGTGGATAAAAAGGAAAAAATTCTTCCTCAAATCTAATATGAAGCACAGGCTAAAAGGGAACCACCCTTAATGTCTATAACCTCTGAGAACACCCTTTATCACACAGCGGTAGTAATTTACTACGGAGTATTAACGTCAAGACGAGAAGCCGGAATCGTGCCTCAAATATATATAAGGTGTCCCTCGATCCGTCCGTCGAATGAAAATAAAATTTTCCATCACGGAACTGACGTAAAAGTCGACGTATACGGAAAAATTGGATTCAGAAGCTCACCGGCCATCGTATCGAAACGGATGCATCGTCAGCTCTTCAAAGTTCGCTTTTCTACTGGTTTTCATTTCTTTTTTCTCTTCAAATCGAATTACCGAAGATTCGTCCGTCGCCCTATCGAAGTCACTCGGATAATTGAACGCCGTGCGGATCGTCGAGACGTCTCGTGAGATGTAAATTAGTACGGAGGTATATATAAGCTCGGTTGGACGGTGCGAATCGGAGTATACGTCCTTCGATTCTCGCCGAACCCTTTGGTGCGGTTGGTCCTTTGCTTGTGGAATTCTGGGTTTCGTAAGCCGCGCGTACTTTACGGGTGTGTCAGGGGTACGGTTCGAAGGCAGGGCAAGAGGAAGAGCCGAAAACGTTCCGCTTAGATCTCCGAGTCTTCTGGGGCATCCGCGGACCGGGTGGAATTGCGGGTTTAACTCATTGCCGCCAGCCCCGCGCAACTCCCGAGCTGCCAAGCACAGCTTAGAGCTACTTAGCCAAGTGTCGGTAGCAACCAGCCCATTAATAATTTTCCGAAACATAGCGAAAACAATTTTACAAACAACCCCCTGACCTTCGCCTCCCTTTCGAAGCTTCTTGCAATATTTCGTAGCCCAAAAACGAGCCCAACAAAGAAAAGAAAAAAAAAGTGAAGAAGAACAATCCGCGGTCTGTACGAAACACTTCATCTTCGCGGCGCAGATCCGCGAGACGTATTTTCTGGAAGTACACGAATCTGAGCTTTTCATTTATTTCATTTGCCGGATGTGGTATATAGAAAAGTAAAACGACAGACAGACGGAGAGACGATGAAGTGTAGCTTGAAGAGTTTTGTAATAATATATCTCGTTCACCTTGCATAAACATTAGGGTAATATAGTGGGTACGTTTATGTATATGTGTGAACAAATGCAGTATGGGGCGGGGGTGTTGTATTCCGTTGGGATTTCAAGCGAAAATCCAGACAGACAAAGACTTGTGACGATGTCCTTTGCGCTTGAGAAGCCATTTTGAAAGCACATCTGGGTATTTACATGTACCGGTTGTACGTGTAACCCGCAACACACGCAAGTATTAAAACACCCGTTTTTGAAAGAGCCGCTTATTTCCACCGCATGACTTGTTCGAATGTGGCTTTTTTCCTCTTTTTTTCTACGTTTTCTTCAACATTTTTGTTTGTTTTTCTTTTTGTTTTTATACAACTGAAGCACCGTGGCGTCGCAAAGCTTCATTGTTACTTACAACACCGGCGTATCCATGCCGGTGGTAATACATTATACGAAATCGAAATCTTTACGCGATTTTTCATCGCTCAACGTTCTAATTTCAACGTCACATGAATGATGATTATCGTCACGATCTCTCCATCCGTTGTAGGATTTATCGTTTCTGAGACTGTAAAGACTTCGGAAGAGCGAAGAAATTTTTTCTACTTTACCCAAGACGAAACGAATCGACGAATACGACGAAGCACAGATATTCAATTGTCTTACGGTACTCCTCTTTTACTCACCTGTAACAGAAGAAAAAGGAAAAAAATTAACTAGATTCAGTAAAACATTGTAAAATACTCAAATCGTATATGATATGGTACGAATGTGTCGATAGACCGATAATTAAGAGTAAAAAGTGTGTCGCGATTCAGTTCGAAGTTATCATTTGAAAGTAGTAAACCCAAGGTACACGAGGTGCGAGGGTATAGGAGGAAAGTGTTCTTGCTTTCTATTCGAATCTTTCTCTTCTCTCCTTTCGTTTCGTTTTATTTTTTTTTTTCAACCAGGAGGGTCGTTGAACGAGAGACTTCCTTTCCATGGTTTTAATTAATTCCCCGGATTTTATACACGCTTTTGTAAAACCCGGTAGCTTCCGATGCATTTTTAATTGTCCTCCCCTCCCCCCCCCCACCCCACCCCCCCATTCTCCTTCCCCCTCGCCACCCAACAAGAGGGTCGAGCTGTACTACAGAATGTAGTCGCACCGCCATCACCAACACCAACGACCACGCACGATGGGCTCTAGTCGCGACACCGCGTCGTGCGTCGCGTACTCTACGGTATTCAGAGTGAAAACAAGGTAGGTTCGTAAGGGTGAGCGAATAGCCTCCCTTTTCTTTTGGACTTTTTTTTTTTCTCATTGTAAGATGTAAGGGTTGCCAGAAAAATGTGACGATGTAAAAACAGACGAGAGGAGTAAAAGGAACAAAGGAAATCCAACTATTTGAAGAAAAATAGAAAAAAATTCTAGGCCCTCCTGACGTTGAGAACGAATTTCTGGTTTGTCGTTCGTTGATAGAGCGAAAGAAAAATTGCTACCGACAAACAAGTGGACTCTTTTGTATTTCATCCCCTTTTTTATTTTTAAATATCGACAAATGGGAAATACTTGATTGGAAAAATTTCCAATCATAAGAGGGATGTGTGGACCGACTGTGTATGGGGAGAGAAAATTTCGCAGAGAAATTCTGAGATGGACTTCTAGTCCGATTGGTCCAGTCTGACCTACACAATGAACGCAAGAATCTTTGATCTTGAAATCGAACATTTCTTTACTGCAATCTTCTTCTTGTTCCGAAGATCTGAAAGATGTGTAGGTAGAACGGAATGAATACATCTTCAGCAGCGGTAGGCCCAGCCGCAGTGAAAGAAAAAGGAGATGGGACGGAAGGAATTCATCAATTACGTTTGATGCCGGCAAATAGGAAGGGGGGGTGGGGGGTAACACGGGAGAGATAAAAAAAAAAGGAAAAGGAAAAGGAAGGAATAACGGGGGATAAATCAGAACGGAAGTTAGCCTGAGGGACGTTAGAGAGAAAGAGAGAAATAGATGTAGTATAATACGGCACAGCATCCGAACAGGCATTGTCTAGGGTGGTTTAACGACGATTACGTTATCTCTAACCGCCCGCAGATTATCCAGCGGAACACGAGGCCAGAACTTTTTACGAGCAAATATTCAGAGCTGCGTGATATTGTAAATTACTGCGAGGGTGTATATGTGAGGGTTTATTCGAATGCGTTGGATATGAATGTAGTGCGATAGTTCGGAGCGTTTAGAGGAAAATTCGTACGGATACCGACCCTAGCGGAGGTCGGCTTAAAGAGAGGGTTATTATCGAGGTTCCGAATCCGTCCGGTGATCTCATTAAAAATTCCCTGGATCGTCGCGGTATTTGGTGTTTGGTCGCTCGAACGATAACGAGCTCGAAAGAATCGTGGGGCTCGAGCTTTGATCACGTACCCGCGATCATCGATACGGACATTTTTTGGGGAAGTAGAATCGGGGAGGGGGGAAAAATTGAGACACGTGACTCGTTACACTTAAATTTCAGAAATTACGAACGCAGGTCTAATTGTCCGGAATAATTGAGGTGAAACTTCGAGAGAATTCGGAACTTGGATTTCAAATTTATTATACCACAGGCTGACGTTGAAAACCGAAATACGTGAGTAGTAATACGCAGAATTCGAATGGCGCTCTTTTAAATTCAAATGAAATATGTAGGAGCTTTGTCGACGTGCGGGAGAACTTTGAAACTTTCAATAAAATTTTGCAACTTTCAACGCATTCATGTTTAAAAAATTATCCGGCCCGATAAATCCTTGCAACTTTTTCATAGCTTGGTCGACGTCTGGTATTCTCGATCGACTTTTATCTCGTTTCGTACGGAGATAATTTGCGGAAAAATGAAATAGTCGATCCTCATCCAATTATACCGATTCGACGAATGAATAATCATCTCTGACGCAACGAGCGTCAGTTCTTCACTGTTCGAGGTCAGGTGGGTCAGTTCGAACGAGACATTATCAGTTAGCGGGATTTTCATCAGCTTCGGAATTCCTCGCAACAGTACGATCGAAGACCGCGAAGAATTTAGTCTGTCAGTAAAGGAGCTCCGGCCGATATGTTGAATCTGCTGATCACTTTGCCACTGCAATTCGCATGCCAATTAATCGATCCGATCAATTCCACCGCCGCAAATCTAACGCTCGGTAAGTGGCGCGAAAAAAAAAATAAAATTAATACAAATTAAGAATTTCATGGTATGATGAAAAAATCGTGTCATTTTTTTACGGTAGACCGAGTTACCACGTCCCCGGAACAACCGACTATTCTGCCAGAGGGTTACACCGCGTTTCCGGACATCGGACTCGCTTACAGATTTCAATTCGCTACCGTTACGTGGAACCAGGCGCGAAAACTTTGCATAAGCGAGGGGGCTAATTTGGCGGTTCTCGATTCGACGAAAAAAATCCAGCACGCTTTGACTGTGAAAAAAAGCGACGTGGCTCCGCACGTCGGCATCCACAGAACGTTCGACAACGTCGAATGGACCGACGTGAAGACCGGTAAGGCAGATATATGGACGTGAATGACGATCATAAAAGTGAATTTGAAAACAAAAAATTGAAGACTTTAATTTTTCCCGGAAAAAGGTATGCCTTTGAGCAGTATACCGTGGGCACCGGTACCGGATCTGGGCAACGTTGGTTCCAACTGTGTGGCTCTATTCCCTGACGGAAGAGGAGTTTGTGCTCGGAAATGCGATATTCTGCGAAGTTACATATGCGAAATTCCCTTGACCGAAAATCACGGAAGCACGAAACTCGCATCTGTCTCCCCTCTTTCAAACTCATAGATAAAATGACGTATAAGAGTGTACTGCGATTCGAAAAATAAAAGTATCTCGTTTCAAAAAGTGGAATCACCGATCAGCGATCCGCATTCGAAGAAGAGAATCTGATAAGGATTTCGGAAATGTAAATACTCTGTGGATCCCACCGGGGGAATCCGGTAGTTCTAAGTTATCAGACATACCGATAAACAGACGTGAATAGTCAGAGTTATCTGCGGCGTGAAATATAAAGCGAAAACCATCCGGAGTTTCAATTACAAACATCTACGCTAGTTTCCCGAGCGCACTTGAACTAAAATTTCGAGGATGTCTGGTCTGCTGGCTACGTTACCTATACATCTCGCGTGTCAGTTGATTAGCCCTGGATATCACGGGGGCATCAACGTGACTTTGGGTAAGAAATTTGGAAGACTGTATCCGGATTTACCGAACGAGAGACAAAATAAACTTTTCGAAGTCGGCTCTAATTTTCCAATACCTTTCCCACTCCGGCCTAGTCGAAGATTCACACGTAGTCCATGAAATGGTCTCATTACCATCGGGGTACACCGCCTTCCCGGAGATAGGAGTCGCCTACAAATACTACAAAAATAAACTGACGTGGAACGTAGCGAGGAAACAGTGTATGTCGGAAGGTGCTTCGTTGGCGGTGATAGATTCCTTTCGAAAAATAGATTACGTAGCGAGTCTCAAAGAGAAAACTCTCGCCGTACACACGGGGATTCACAGACTCTACGACAACACCGCCGAATGGACCGACGTGAGAACCGGTGAGTTGTAAGAGTGGGCGAACGATTTGGGTCATTTCCTTATATTCTCGACTGATTCACGATATTTCTTTGATTCAGGTCTGCCAATGTTCTTCGTACCTTGGAACCCGACGGTGAACCCGACGCTGCGATCGGCACTTTCGTGCACGGCATTGTGGGCCGACGGTAGCGGAGTGGGCCCCTGGAACTGCGGAACCGTGTTGCCCGTGGTTTGCGAGATACCGTTGTACGGGACGACAAGGAGCTCGGATGCGTAAATTCGTTCGGACACGGCTGACGCATTAATTTCCAATTGAATGTAAATTATCCATAACCCAAACGGATCCGTTCCATTGACTATGCTACAAGAATAAATAATTGTTTCTTTCTTGTTAGATCATTAGTGGTAACCGAGTGAAAATTTATTATCAAATTACTGATTCCTACCATAGCTCTAGTCATTAGACGAAATAAAAATCATCCGAGATTACGTAGTACGTAAAGAAAATTTTCGGAAGATTTCTATGGGAGTTCATGTCCACGGGGGCGACTCGTGTCGGACAATCACGTCCGGCGTTAGCGTTATTTTCAAAAATGGCGTTTATCACTGAGCGAATTATTGTGCAGTGAGAGGGAAGAGAACGAAACCGATCACCGAATGATCCATAGAAAAAAAAATGGACAGACGGATCTTATCGGTTCTTTTTTTATCACGCGGAAATGCAACTTTTAAGACGACAATCTAGAGGCGATGAATTCGTTTGCGAAAATGTCTTCATTGACGAGCGCGAAGGAAAAATACGTGAACCCGGATGTGGGCGGTGGAGAAGTTCATCCTCAAGTGCGAAAGATTGAATATGCGCCGGGGAACTACCCGAGAGTCACGACGGACATGAAATTATCACACGTCCAGATAACCAGATGTGAAAACAGCGAGCTATCTCGAGTTTCGAGTATAAAGCGAGTGTGATTCGTTTCGAGCATTTCAATCGACTGGAGGAATTCATCGAGTGAATTTATAGTGAAAATCAACCGAGATGACCGGTCTACTGGCTACACTACCTCTGCACCTCGCGTGTCAGTTGATCAGCCATGGGAATCATGAGGCGATGAACGTGACGTTGGGTAGGGAAATGAAAAGAACCCCAGGGATGACCAATTATTCTATTAAAACTGCACTCTACTTTGCTAATCACGTTTCTTTTCTGCTCCAGTCGAAGATGCTTATCTGGCAAACCAGACAGTCAAAATACCTGCGGGTTACACCATCTTTCCGGACGTCGGGGTCGCCTACAAATTTTACAAAAATAAACTCACGTGGAACGCAGCGAGGAAACAATGCATATCGGAAGGTGCTTCGTTGGCGATAATAGATTCTTTCAAAAAAGTAGAATACGTGGCAGCCGTCAAAGACAAAACTCTTGGCGTACACACGGGTATTCACAGACTATACGACAGCACCGCCGAATGGAATGACATAAGAACCGGTGAGTTGAAAAAGTGGGCGACAAATTTTACCCTCCCCTTTATTTCCTCAACTAATTCAGGAAGTTTTTTTTTTTTTTTGTTTCAGGTTTGCCCGTGTCCTTCGTACCTTGGAAACCGGACGCAAACTTAGCCACGACGACAGGACTCTGGTGCACCGCGTTGTGGTCTGACGGTAGCGGAGTGGGTCCCTGGAACTGCATGAACGTGTTAGCCTCGGTTTGCGAGATACCGTTGTACAGGACCGTAAAGAGCTCAGAAGCGCAAGCTCAACAAAGCACGTCCGACGCACTGTATTTAAACTGAATCGCAATCAACCGAGATATAATTATGTCTGTAACGTGTAAAATATGCTCTATGAAAGAATAGATATCCTTTTTCTTATCTCATTGTTATCTGAATACGAATTCGCCAAAATCGATCCCGATCAATCCTATCGCTCGCTAATCTACCGATCAATCATCGATCGAAGGAGGCGAAAAAAAATCCTACGGTCATCCGATTGAGTGGGAATAATCATCAGTTTGTCCATGAGAACGTAAAGAAAATAGTTCGGAGGATTTCTATGGGGGTTCATGACACGGGAGCAAGTTACATTGAATAATCGCATCCGGCGTTAGCGTGATTCTCAAAAAATGCGGACGATCAAGCTAGTTGGGATCTTCTCGCATCTAATCAGGTGCGATCTGCACTCGTTCTATCGAACCCCAGACACTACAAAAATAGGGCTCCGTTACGGAGTGAAAAATTTGGTGGTAATCATTCAGAAGGAGAAATTGGTTCCAGAACTTGCTGACCTTGAAGGTGGATAACGCGTCTCCGTGGACGAGCCTGAACGAAAACTATTTGAATCCGGAAGTGGGTGGTAGAGAACTTTGCGCTAATGAGGATGAAATATTTCATTAAACACACCGGGGAACTACCCGAGAGTCACGACGGACATGGAATTATCACACGTCCAGATAACCAGATGTGAAAACAATGAGCTATCTCGAGTTTCGCGTATAAAGCGAGTGTGATTCGTTTAAGCATTTCAATCGACTGGAAGGATCCATCGAGTGAATTTATAGTGAAAATCAACCGAGATGTCTGGCATACTAGCTACACTACCTTTGCATCTTGCCTGCCAGTTGATGACCCACGGGTACAACGGAACCGTAAACGTGTCTCAGGGTGAGAAACTGAAAGGAATCGAGGGATGAAAAGAAATCCCTTCGTACCAATTGTTCTATTGAAAGCCCACTCTGATTTGCTAATGAATTTCCTGTTCTGGTCTAGCCGATCATTACGCCCACCTGGCAAATCAAACAACTGAATTATCAGGAGGCTACACCATCTTTCCGGAACTCGGAGTCGCCTACAAATTTTACAAAAATAAACTGACGTGGAACGCAGCGAGGAAACAATGTATATCGGAAGGCGCTTCGTTGGCCATAATAGATTCCTTCAGAAAAATCGACTACCTGATGACGATCAAGGACAAGGCTCTGGGTTTACACACCGGAATGCACAGACTCTTCGACACCTCTGAATGGACCAATATAAGAACAGGTGATTTCACTAAAATTGATGTTTTTTTTTTTTGAATAATATCTATTCATTCGTTATCAAAATTTACGTCTGTTTTGTTTTTTTGTTTAAGGTCAACCGATGCACTTCATACCGTGGAAATCAGACGTAAATCTGAACGCATCTCCTATCCTGACGTGCTCTGCGATGTGGAACGACGGAAGCGGAGTCGGTCCATGGAATTGTATTAGCCCTTTACCTTCGGTTTGTGAAAAGCAGGTGTCAAGGACCGAACAAAACTCAGAGTCAGATATTCATCAGAACGTGGTGGGCGCATTTCGGGCTAATTAAATATGAATTATTTTACAAAATTCTGTCCTATCGAGATCAATAAACTATTTCTAATCTTCACCGTTTATCGCATTGGCATTCGTCATAACAAAAATCATTCTCCTCAACTTGATAAGTTCAGATGCAGTTTTGGAAGTGTGACACCCGTCCTCGTTCGCTCAGAGATAAACGAAGAGGAAACAATCTTCAATGAATATATACGCATCGCAAGAACTAACGTCAAGGAAACTGATATGTATGTGCCGTTTACGCAAGGAAGTGTATCAAGTGATGGGTCGGTCATATCATGACATGAATAACTGGCGGGGTTATCGCTGCTGCTATGCATTATTATGCGGGTTTGTAAAATGACTCTCGACATAAGACGTTTGACAGTGAATAGAAGATGTCCAAAGCACTCGTAACATTGCCGCTCCAACTGGTTTGCCAGTTGGTTATTCGCGGGGCTTTCGATACCGGAAATACACAATGTGGTAAATAATTATACCCTATAACGAAGGGAGTACCGAAGAATCCGGTGAATTACGTATCAGATTTGAAAAATAAGAGAAACAAAAAGAAATAAAAAAGTTTTAATTCCTCAGTCGTGAATTCTACGTGGCCGGATGACAACTCGCAGCTTGTGCCAGCTGGTTACACGGCCTTCAGCGACATCGGAGTCGCCTACAAGTACCACAACTATAGCCGCAACTGGAATTTAGCGCGTAAAGATTGCAATTTGGAAGGTGCTCATTTGGCGGTGATAGATTCGAAAAAAAAATTAGATATCGCCATGTCTCTGAAAGATCCGATGTCCAGCGTACACGTCGGCGTTCACAGATTCTTCGACAAGTCGGAATGGGTGTCCGGTATAACAGGTGAGATGTGAATCGGACCGAATTCTCAAAGTTTGATTGTCGAAACACTGTGATCGATGTTATCCACTCGTTTACTTATTTTTTCTCTGTTTCGTTCGGTTGGCCAGGTTTATCGGTACTTTCCATGCCTTGGACATCGATAACGAACGAGGGAACGGATGAATATAACTGCGTGACATTGTGGTATGACGGAAGAGGCGTTTGCGCCGACGACTGTAATTCTTCGCGGAAATTCATTTGCGAACTTCCACTAATTATGAACGAAGAAACGCGGCCCTAAAAGATATGGCCTTCTTCTTCCATTTAGCGAAGGTGATTTAGCATAGTCTCTATTCGATGAAAATAAATAAATAATAATAAGAAGAAGAAGAAATACAGTAAAATATTGAATCGATATCGTCGATTTGCCCTTCTTTTATTGTGTGAAAGGAAAAAAAAAAAGTTACTCATCATTTTTACGGGTATTCGATTGACTTTTCAATCCGATCCTATAATCTTATCAAGTTATATGTCGTTTATTATACTTGCTGTTGAGTGGAAATTTTTTGATTTTTTTTTTTTTCTCCTAATTTTGAAGCCCCGAAGGCGAGTATAGTAGGGACATCGGCACGGGGCGCAATATCAACAGTTATCTCGTCTCTCTGCATAAAGGAGGCTAATCGAAGTCTCAAACTCTGCATACAAATGGGCGAGCGTTTGGACCATCCAAGATCGTGTCTCTGGCGTATCTCTGAAACGTTTCGGATGCTGTCCCTCCAGAGTCAGGGTCGTTAAAACGTTCGGTCCGGAACAAAATCCTTCCCCACCCTCTTCCCCTTAAGCGTATCTAATCGCGCGCGGGGGGGAAAATCGATCGGCGAAATGATACATCCTTCAGTTTTGAAGACTGTGCAACCTTTTTTTTTTTTTAAATAATCCATAGACTTTTCGGAAGTTTCAGAAGCGAGTATCAACGGCGCACAATCAGTTAATTCGACAATCGGCTGGACTCAGAATTTTTTTATACATTCAGACGAGTGAATTAATTGTCAAAGGTTCATTAAAAAATCAAGCAATATCTGAAACATTTTACTCATACACCCGGAATCAGCTGATTCTCATTAACGTTGATTGATTCGCGTTTCGCAGTGCAAACTTTTAATTCTACTTTGTCGTACATCAGAAATATAGTTGCGGAAAACGCTGCGGGACAAATGCAAAATGCACGTGGCACTATAGCGAATACACATATAGGTATATGAAGCTTGCGACCGGTGCGGAGGACGCAAGACCTCGTATATGTCCTCAGAAATTGATGATATTTAGTTACGCGATTATCGCGGTTCGAAGGAAGATACAAAAAAAAAAAAAATCGCACGTGTAGTTCCGCTGGGATGAAAAAAAGTTGGAGGATTTTGAAGCCCGACTAGCATCTGCCGCCCCGCGAAAGGGATAAGTTGAATATTTATTGAGGTTTGCAAAGGAGTAGTATTCCCGTAGGAAAGGAGAAGTGGGAACAAACATAGGATACCGGAATGAAAATGAAATTTTTCTTGTTGTCTGAATATCATCGGTCCAAATCTGAACGATACGATGAAAAATTTATTGGAAAAAAATGAAACGATTTGGAGAAACTTACATCAGATATTCCATGCTAAGCCCATTGTAGTCCAAGAGGAAGAAAAAAAAAAAAAAGGAAAAGCACGACCAAAGACACAATTCAACGCCGACGTTTCATGAACTGAAACTGGCCGAACCGGAGACACCACGATTTAAACGACATAAAAATAGCACAGTTGCACAAACTGATCTGAAAAATTATTATCAATGGTCTCGAATTGACGATTGAATCAATACGAATACCTGGAAAGCAAATTTGCCGAAAAACTCGGTTCGATTTATTCGTCTTCGTCTTCGTTTCGATCAATTTATTTTTTTTTCACCGTGTGCGCGGGAAATCGTCATTGCGCGAGTTATTTCCTTTGTTATAAAACGGTCTCGGTCTTTACCCGTGTTCGTCCGGGGGTGCACTAGCTACCCCCGTGGCCAGGGTGATCGCGCGTAGGGTGTTTTTGAAGCGCAAGCGCGTCGCGACGCCGCTTATACACGCGTATCATATGTATGTACCTATATAACGACGACGCGCCGTGCGTCGCGTCGGTTTTCCGACGCCCTCGCGACTCGCGGTCAATGTCACCGCGACGCGCCCGATTCCCTGCAGACTCCGCGACTTTACCAAACTCCGCAGATCTCGAGGGGGTCTGATTTTATCACCCCCTTATCACCGGCCGCTGGCGAATGGGCCTCGAGTGACCACCGAGGCGGTTTTTTTCAATCCCCATCGTCGTTATTATTGTAAATATTACTCTTGTCATTATGCAACGAAATTATAACAACAATTTTTCGTTCCCCAGAGATCGATGACCGATTTTTCGTCGCTCTTTTTCCTAGGTGAAAAATTAGGATCGACCACACGAGAAGAACGATAAGATTTTCCCATACGATTTCCTCCTATTGTGTCGACACTTCGTATAGTTGATTAATTAATTAATAATTCAAGTAAGTGAACGAGCGAACAATACGTATTAGCGGGGGTAATTCTACATCAAACTTGCAAGCTCCGCTCGTCTGTTTTCCCCGAGCGCGCGGTAAACTCTTCAAGACCTTTAATAACGGAATTATTTTTTTTTTTTCTTGCTTTTTTCTTCTTTGGTTTACCTCTGGAAAGAATTTCGCTTTGCTTTTACCGGGGTGAAAAACTGGTTCTGAAAAATGTAAAATGAAAAATGAAAAATGAAAAAAAAAAAAAAAACAAATAGAGAGAGAGAGAGAGAAAGAGAGAGGGAGAAAAAATAGAATTTCTCCCTGAAACGCACACCGGGTTTTGCCAGCTCCTCCCTACCAAGTCCTTGACTTTCCGGGGCTCGCCGCGGTACGACGATGCTACTTCTGTCGGTGGTGGTTGTGGTTCTGCTGGCGGTGCCGCTGTTCCTCAGTCGCGTATTTTTACTGTGCACTCTTTTGCAGAGTTTCCTTTCGAACAGCGCCATGAGATTTAACCTCCTCCTTCGAGTTTATTTTTGCGCGGTGAAACGCAGCGTAAAAATATACCCGGGGGAAAAACTAAACTCGGTCTATCCGACACGCGGGGGTAGGTACAAGGTGGGTATAAGGTATACGGAATTTTTTTTTGGCTTCTGCTTTTTTTTTTTTTTTGTTTTTTTTTTTCACCCTGCCGTTGTTGCACTAACGATAAAGTTACGAGGCGTGGGCAGTTTCGCGAAAAACTTCATCCTCTTCAGTTGATACTTTCAAGTTCGTATAATGTGAAGGGAAAGAAAAAAGGTAAAAAAGAAATCAGAGAAAATGTAGCAGAACCGAGAATGTAAAAAAAACGGTACAATTTTTCGGACAAACCGCGGGTGAAGTTCATCCTAAAGAGTGGATATATACAAATAGTCCGTGTATCTACATGTAGGTGGAATAAATGTACATGGGAAAGTTTTCAATATTCTATTCCTAAAGCTGGAAGTCGTTTTCTCGATTTACGATATCAGCTGGTGTCACGTTATTGCAATGCCGGGCGCACGGAACGTCAAATCTCAGGGATTGGAATTGATTCCGCGAATACTTTTTCCCTTCTCTTTCATTTCTTTTTTCCACCCCTACGGGATTCCTCTAACCGAAATCTCAGGTGTTCGGTAGAGTTATTCCGTCGCCTCTGGACTAGCAAGAGTCGAAATTTGCGAGTACCTATCTCAGCCGATTTTTTTCTTTTCACTCTATTGCCGCCGCGGAAAAGAGGAGAATTAGATCTAGTTTACTTCGGTACAGTTCGACGTGTACGTTACGCAGTTGCAACAGCGTAAAATTATTTTCGATCATCTCCCTTCTTTTCAAGTTATCTTTTTTTTTTTTTTTTTCCTTCGAATACACATTTTACGAATCGGCGAGTTAATCTTGCGGCATCGGGTACCGATATTATTACAAGACGACGGCTTATGCAAACTGCGAACGCTTTTCACACAGCCCCTCGACCCTTCGGGCAACTAACCAGAAGCGGAGGCAGCAGCGGCGAGCTGCAGGACGGCGCGGCGTGGCGTAGCGTAGAGTATAGCGTGGCGTGGGCGGCCGTTTCCTCGTCCATTAATCTTGTCCATTGTTTCCACGAAGAGGGAAAACTCGCGGACTGGAAGGTATGGCACTCCGGAATTCTCTCTATTCCGAATTCTCGAATCCTCTCGTACAGCACGAAACCCGGGATACATATATATATACATACGATTCAAAATCCGATATCTGTTGCTACGCCTCTTTATTTTTACAAAGAAGAGAAATGGAGGAACAACAGAAAAGCTCTCTCTCTCCACACCCCTTATTTTTACTCTTCAACTCCCGACCGATCAGACGTACGAAACAAGGCGAGGGTGGAATCAAAAAAATGAAAAATCAGGGAACCGGTGGCCCGGTTTTTTGAGCGATGCGTCGGAGGTCGGAAGAGATCAGTTCCCGGCTACGACGTTGCTCTGCGGAAAATACATAGGTATCTATCTACATCTGTATACGCCAGTTGATAAAGTGGTTCGATATTGCTGTTTCTGTTCCCGATTCAACGACGACCGCGAGACGTCAAGCGGTGTCTTGGGAGCGGAATGTTAGCGGCAAAAGAAGCGAGGTAGAGAGACTAGCTGCGGCGGTGGCGCGTTGCGAGAACTTGGGACAATTTGTCAGGCGTGGAAGTTGATCGTTGCGGTTGATTCGGGATTCGATTCCTTCCTTACTCTCTGGTTCCGCTGATCTTTTCTGCGATATATATGAAACCCTTTCTTATTCCTGGTTTATTTTCTTATATTTCACCGCGATTCGCTACCCTCGACGTACCCACACGATGAAAATATTGAAAATGCGACACGGTTCGCTCTTTCAGTCCACGCAAGTCGGTTCGTAAAAATAAAAGTTGGCCGCGGTTTTCCGGTCAACCCCTGCAGGTTTTGGGACTTAATGACACTCGTGGTGGAGTATATAAAGAACGTTAACACGAATCCAATAAATAAAATCCGACGTCAAAGACCCCCGACGAGAAAAGAAAGGGTGAGAAAACTCGCGGTGTATTTACTTTCATTTCCTTCTCTTTCGGTTTCCTTCGTCAGTTTTTTTTTTTTTTCTCTTTTCTGTTTCTGTTATTCCCCTTCTTCGCGTTTATGGTATCCAAATTAGACGCCCCACCTAATTAATTACGGCGAGTGATATCATTTGGATAAAGTGAATTGATAGAACCGCATCACGTCATAAGCTCGTTAAATATGCTTAAATGTGATTACATATTCGTGTAATTCTACGTTACGGAATCCATGATTTGACAGTGTTGCATTGGTCTGTTTTGCGAACGATCAGAAGACGAATCAAAGATATGAAAAATTCTGAGAAGGAAATCTACGACGATATTATGAACTGAGGACGACATTGTCGGGGTCATTGAATCGAAAAAGGAAATATTCTACGGCAACATTCTGCAGAGTTGCGTTTCAGCCCCTCATACTAATGGGTCGTTTCGACCCTGCAGCAACGGACCGATTGGTCACCCACCCTGGACCGAATTACATATCAGAATTGTAAACGTCCCCTTTGTCACCCAACTTCACGTAACCCCATTCAAAAACGGTTGCAGGGGATGCGAAAACCTTAATTACTGGGCATAATGGTGGAATAATTCGAAATTGGGGAAGACGTAGAAGCAGTAGGGTGGCACGGCAACGATGCAACTACTCGAGAAGAAAAAAGAAGTAACGATTGTTCTCCGGAGTGATATGACGGATTAATTCTCGGAGCGTGTGAAAATAATTGATTTTTGAAAAACTTTGATGATTTTTATTCGGTTAAGAATATATGATGATTTTGCGAAACGTAAATCGATGTTGATATTTCGAAAAGTGTTTGAGACGGCGGTAAATTCATTGGAAGAAACAAAAAAAAGTGAATATTATTTTCAAATCTAACCTGAAGCCTCAGCGAGTGAAAATTTTATAACATAAAGTCGTCTAGATGTGCAGCAGCAGAAGCAGCAGAAGTTGAATAGTTTGAATCAGAGGCATTTTATTTGCTTTTGAACTTTTACTGGAACTTTGTCCCAGAATTACGTAGTAGAAAGCTGAGAATCTCCTCAGGAATAAACTGCTACAATATGACGGTGGAATAAGATTCCGTAGTGACTATAATTTCAACTCAGATGAATTGAATCTGAAACTTGATTTTCAGACTCTTTCTAAAAGGCGAGATGTGTGCAGAGAAAGCACAACGGTACAATGCGTCAAAGTTAAAAAGGATAAAAATCCGGAGTTCGAAATAACGGTGACAAAAACAATAATAACAACGGCAGGATGAAATAACGAGTTGCGTGGAAGTCGATCGATCGAATTTCGAGCTCGGAAAAATTATCTAAGATCTTCTCAAAGCTCCGTTAATATAACGAATATTATACGTATAGATTCGTTAAAGAATTCAGAGTGGCGGTAATGACGTCGTTTATTCTTAACTTCCCGGGCATCGTGAAAGGATTGCGTTTTGAATGAACTTTAGAACGGACGTAGATGAATGAATCCTTTGACGAGAGGAGGCTGAGACATCAGAGAAAGCCATAGTCACTGCTGCTGCTGCTGCTGCTGCTGCTGCTGCTGCTGCTGCTTCGTTATACAAAAATGATAAATTATAATTTTCCGCAGCTTAAAAGCCAATTCCACGTATAACGTAATACCTGGTCGACGTTGATACGATTAACGTTACCGCGAACACACGCTGTGTGAAGATTTTAAAACGATTCCGTGAAAATTTTAGACGCCATATTTCATAAAACGCAGTTTATATGAAGGAGAGCGCGGAGACAACTACAATTCCATACGACTGGGCTACGGTAACAAAAGCTTTTTTCAAACGCTATCCAAATCCTTTTTCTGGTCACGTAATATCCGAGGACACTATATCTCACGAGGTCCGCGAAACGAAATTCTTTATCAAACGTGTCCTAGTGAAAAGGTTAACATCGTTGCCACGGTGGATTGTGAAACTGGTCAAACGTCAGCAGGTACGAGACTCTCGGGAGATTCAAAAATACCGGACGATTAAAAAAATCGAATGGGTTGTACAAGATTTGTAAAATCACAGGTAATCGTGCTCGAAGATATTTTCGTCGATTCGTCCGTCCCGCGGCTCGTCTCATCGGCAAAAAACTTGGACCACGTCAGGATCCTTCGTGGTTCGGAGAATACCGAATACATTCCGTGTACCGATGATCCGACAAAAACGATCTTGATACGTCACACGAGTGTTTATTCTCCGTTAAGTGGATTCGCGGGGGTGATGATCGAGCGATTAGCCCACGTCAGGGCGATAAGAAACGCCAAGAGATCGTTACAGGTATGACAAAGTCAAACACACAATAGATACAAGAGTTTTGCGAGCAGAATTTTGCTGGAAGGTGAAACGAAAAAAATAAAGACCGCGTACCAACCTCTTCGTTCAACGTATAGGGGCTGCTGTACGTTCTAAACAATGAAGACGAAGAATCAGATTGAGTGAGAAATGGAGCATACCGAACGATACGGACCCGATTCAGAGTTTATTTTTTGGCTCTACACCCTCTACGCCATTCTATACATCACGGTTTTACTTTACGATTATTTTTTATGGATGCAGACTAAATCGCGCTTTTCAAAAAACCGGGCGAATATGTTACTTATCTCACGAACCCTTCGTAACGGTTGATTTTATTTAAATAAAAGCCAAGATCACGTTAAAGTTTGAACATCAACATGTCAAGTTTTCGCCGATGGGAATGAGTTCTCGAGTTTTCAACCAAATAACACCCACACAAAACACAAAAACTAAATTCTAGCTCTTCACTTTTTCAAAGTTTCATTCGCATCGTGTTCTGCATACCAAGATGAATCAAACGAAGGCACGGACGGTGAATAAGAGACGCTGAGGGATTTTTCAAACGGTAAGGTTAATCTAAAAGTGAAAAACAGAGAAAAAAAATCACAGAAATGGGTCTATATATGAGTATATTTAGAAAAACACGATACACGCGCGTATGAACAGAAGGGGCTAGGTACGCATGAAAGAAAAAGGGAAAAATAAGTATAGACGGGAAGAGTCCCTCGGGGTAAAAGGAGGGACCGACTACCATAGGGATTCGCGTCCTCGATTCGCCCTTCCCTTTTCGTCCTTCGTTACTCTTTCGGTTTAGCCCTTGTATTGTATATATACGCGCTGTTCTCGTCATCGCGACGGAGCAAATAAGTCTTTTCTCATAGTATGTACGCGGATAAGTGCAGAACGTATGCCTTGGTGCCTGAATGTAGGTATGCAAAGGGTATTACGTTTTATGCAACTTCAACATGTACGCATATAATGCATAGCGAGTCGACGACTTTTTTATCCCACGTTCATCACTTTGCTAGATTAAACTTCTTTCTGTAGGCTATTGCGACAGTTATGATTATTTTTATTCTACTTCGGCTCTGATAACATCCTATCTCTATCGAGCATTGTGTTTTTTTCTCTCTTCTTTTCTGATGATTTTTTTTTCCTTTTTTTTTTTTTTTTATTTTACCTCTCGTTGCGTCCGCATCGACACATTATGTTGAATATCGTGTTATAAAGTCGTTGGATTTTTTTTTTTTCCTTTGTTCGCAAGAAAAATTTCCAACAGGTGAATTATCACGACGACCGAGTTGTAGAATCTGAGAGACTCGGCCTCGATGATTTATTTTTTATTCCGTTTTGCGTAAGCCGCGCGGACAAAGAAAGAAGAAACGAGCAGTACTTGAAAGTCACGAACCATTCGGACGAGAACCTTATCAAAAATCGATGATGCCCCGCATATACGAAGTTCCGTTTTCTCTTTCTTCTTTTTTCAATTATTTTCAGCCGGTGGTGTCGCGCAAAAATTATGCAGGAATACCGAAAAGCGTTTATCAACAGCCACCGCAGAGAGAATTCTAGGTGCCGCGAATATTTGCAAATATTTGTCGGAAGTTGATAATCTGCTAAGTATTTGCTGTTTATTACAAACGAAAAATGATAACGGTTATCCTCGTGATGAGGAAAAAGTAGCGTATCTTATTCTGGGAAATCCACTGCGCAGTTCGGCAGCGTGGCTTATCACATCGGATGACAGATACAATGCACACATATTCGTCAAAATAAAACGCAAACCTCAATCAAACTTCGTGAAAAAGAGATCCGAATACTTCGCCTGCCTATTGATGATACTTATCCGTTTCGTGATGTCGGTTCCCTCCCGATTACGAAAGGTCGAAGGTTAAGATATCCCCGCAGAGGTGGTCGTTGAGCGCTGTATTACTGACAGACGTAACGGAGATTCTTGTCGAGATTTGCATTGCGAATTTGTTCTTCTTCGCGATGTATTTCAACGCACTGTATCATTTTAGGCGTTCAAGAGAAAGGTGATTATTGAACTACATCCTACGACCGACGGATCGTATGTGGATTTGGCAGATCGGCTGGAATATGTCACAGTAAAAAGTGAATCACGCTGTCGTTTGAAATGACGATACCGATGCCTGTGCTGATAGCCAACATTATTCCGGCCACGATCAAAATTATCGATTAGCCAAAATGTAATCTGCAACCTCCGGGTGAGTTGAGTTCGATGAATCACGTGAGTGAACGCTTGGATAAATTATTCCGGTGAAAGAAAACCGGAAGATCGATCGATGATGATTCTTTTATTTCAGCCAGAGGTGTTCTTCCGTGCGGTCGTACCGCATACTCGACGATGAACTTGGCGTACGAGGTTCGTATCGAAAGGTTGTCGTAGGACCAATGCCAACAACGAGTGCGGCGGACCGGGTAGTCGACTGGGAATAACCGGCACCCGTAAAAAAATTGAACATGTGGCCGGATCGGAACACGCGCGAATCGGTATGAACAGGGAGCTCCTCGGACCTGAATTAGCAGGGGTGAAATTGGAATATTTCTTCTTCGAGCGAAGAAATGAATGGATTCGATATTTTTTCGTACTCAAATGAAGAATTTTCCACTTCCGTTCATGTATATGTAATTCGGTTTAATCGTATCGGATCCGCCCTGGACACCATGGAAACCTGCAGGACGACGCAACCGTCACATACCCTTTCGAGTCGATGCGGCGACCGAGGACTGGGTAACGAAAATTGTTGACTGGGAAACATGTTTGTTTATGAGATATCAACAAATCGAGGAATCCCCGAGAGTCGAATAAAATTGTTGATGAATAATCGAATAAAGACGGCAATCATGATCTCCTTTTTTTCGTTTTTCAATTATTCTAACATTGAAATATGTGCTATACCCGTTCCCGCCCGAATAATAAAGAATTATGACTGATTGCGTATCGCAAGTTTGTCAATGAAAAAATTACGATAATACGGTGTACCGGGGTTATCTACGACTTATATATATACACTCCGTGCTGGCGATGTTTTATTATTAGTAGATCGTCGAAGCTCGTTGCGAATCGCCATGGCCGCGCTCGTGACGACCCTCCCTGCGATGCAGCTGGTTTGTAATTTGGTGTTCGTCGGTAACGGTACCAATTCCGGTAAGAGAAACGCCAAGTTCTACATCGATATTATTTGGTGAATTGTCATCGATCAGTTCGATTCACGATGTATTCCATTTGAAAATCTGCAGCTTTGCCTCTACCGGGCGGATCAATAAACGCATCGATCCTCCCCGAAGGCTACATCGCGTATCCCGAGACCGGGGTAGCTTACAAAGTCCACGATGAGATCGTTTCATGGTTTGTCGCCAAAGAAAAATGCAGCCGGGATGGCGGTAACTTGGCGGTGATTGATTCGCTCAAAAAATTGGCATTCGTCAAGGCTCAAAGAAGGTCGAGAGACCTCACGCACGTCGGTATTAATCGGATAGAAGGAATCAACGGATGGCTGAGCGCAAAAACCGGTAAGTTGCAACTGTTTTTCTCTCACGAATCTGTGATAAAAGCACATCGGAGTAAATCGATTCATGCGACGCAGGTTTGCCACTGTCTAACATACCGTGGGCACCGGGCGAGCCAAACGGAAGCGGAAACTGCGTACAAATAAAACGAGAAGAAAATGGACTCGGGGTATACTCGTGCATCGCACCAGGGGATTACGTCTGCGAAATTCCGATCCCCGAAAACTACACTGCGCAGCTTTGAAATCGAGGAATTCATGCCAGTAGTTATGACATATTGTCCAACAGGCTATACGTATCAAACTTTCGTGTATATTATTACAATTTGTCGTATGATAAGCGAGATAACATCGATTGACTCGAGCATACCAGGGTAGAAGAGGTCTGGCATTTGTGCGATCTCTTGAGGAAAAATAAATGAAAACGTTTAACTGGAATCCCAATGTGATAATAAAGTTCGCTGGGTCAAGTCAGAAGGTCTTAAAAGCACGCACGCACCTCCAACTGACACTAGTTTCGAAGAAGTTTTCATTCTCGGTAAAAATGGCTTCCATGATGGCTTCGCTACCGCTCCACTTACTGTGTCAGTTAATCGCGCCCAATGTAACTACGAATCATAATAATCATGGTGAGAAAAGCAAATAAGATCTGGAGAATAAATTAGGGAAAATACTAAAAATATTTAGAAATAAAATTCAATAAAATTCACACAGGTACCCCTGTGTACCAGTTGCAACAACAGCCAAGTGCCATTCTTCCGGAAGGATACGTCGAATACCCTGGGCAAGGAGTAGCCTATAAGTATCGTATGGAAGATTTGGTGTCTTGGAAAAAAGCTAGAGAACTATGTGTTTCGGAGGGGGCTCATTTGGCAGTGATCGATACCAGAGAAAAACTTGAATACGTTATGAGATCTCACCCTACCCTTGCTTTTCATGTGGGTTTATATGCAGCGTACGATGACAACAAAGATTGGGTCAGTGTTACTAGTGGTAAGTTCCGAAATGTACCCCGAAAACTAAAATCGCTTACGCCACCTACTTGATTCTACCGGATATACCTTATACAGGAGGAGCGCCTATGTTAAACCTACCCTGGCAATCTACCGAGCCCGATTCTACTTACAGATGTGTTGTGGCTACAAAGGACGGACTCAGTAATTACAGCTGTTCGGATCACAAACGGTATTTCATATGCGAACGTCCGATTTCTTCCAGTGTCCCCGCGGGACCACGGACCACGGTGAATGTCGCCGACATCCACTAGAATCGCGAACGCGTCGAGTGGCTTTTTCTTATATTTTTGAACATGCCAATTTTTTTCCAATCTCGTCATGTATCTCATAATCACTCGCATGGCCCTCGGATGAATTGGTTCAGGATGATCCTCGGAAAATTATTTCCCGATCATTGGTCAACATTTTTTCTTCAAGAACCGTCAGCCGCGGGCACAATTATATATTTAGTGAAATATGCGCAAATCCGACGCGAAACCGATGAATAATTGCTACGATCTCTTCCAAGTACATGATGTGTATGATCCATTCTGTTTCGACAAACTCAATACAATGATAATATATGATGATCAAAAGAAAAGAAAAATAACAGAATGATAACACGAGGACTAGTCTGGCCTGATTTTTTAATCCCATCATCAAAACCAATATGTTATGCGATGTATGTTGATTTCTCTGAGAGCAATCCCACGAGAAAATGAAGAAGATATAAAGTTCGCGAAGGGGTTATCTATTCCGGAGTTTAAATAGCGCGTATTTATTCTACTTTGGATTTATTTCTGCAAGTATAGTTTTACAAAATGGCAGCTCTGGTCGCTACTCTGCCGTTACAGCTAGTCTGTCAATTGATACCAACTAATTTGCCAACTAAGGATGTAAAAGCGTTTGGCAAAACTGAAAAATTTGGTAAGATAATAGTTCGTTTGACTCCTTGTAATATCTATGATGTACATTTGCTGACATCCACCCTCAGTGCTAAATTTCCCGCAACCCCAAACGCCGACAATTCCAACAATCCCAGATGGTTACGTACCGTATCCTGATATCGGAGTGGCCTACAAAACCTACTATGAACCCGTACTTTGGAAAGTGGCGAAGAATCGATGCACAGCGGAAGGTGGTAACTTAGCGATAATCGACTCGATGAAAAAATTCGAATATGTATCACGGCAGCTGAAACCTGAGAGGGTAACTCACGTGGGAATTCATAGTTTGTTCGATCAGGATGAGTGGGTGAGCGTTAAGACGGGTAAGTTTAATTTCGTATTTACCCGGAGTGAGATTGATTTTTTTGTTTTGATGTCGGTAGGACTTCCCTTGACGACGATACCTTGGGCACCTGGTGAACCAAACGGTGATTCGCGGTGCGCAATGGTGAAATATGAAAAAAGTGGACTTTGTAATATCGAGTGCTCGCAGATAGTCGGAGATTTTATATGCGAAATACCGATCCCAGAGGGATACAAGATGCCGGAGGAAAGATTCGAAGATATTTTTGGCCGAATAACAGCCAACTGAACTTCATGTATATAGCCGTAGCAGTCCTAGTATATTGTATAAATCGATAAAAATTATAAACTATGGTGAAATATTTATCGGTGACGAAGCTAACAAATTCTCCAATAACTTGTATGAAACTGAGAGCAGCAGACTGCTCATGAAATACCGAGGATTCACCAGATAATTATCTGCAGGGTAACGAAATGAAACTTTCATCAGGTCTTACCTTTCTGTCGATACGCTAACTTTGGTGTCACTGCGGATAAGGTTTCTGTCTCTGGTGGTTCCCCGCGATTTTTAACGAACTGCCAATCCTCCCTCAGCTTTTTCAGCTTCTCCTGAAAATCGAATACAAATAAAACTCGTGAGAAAACTTCACTCGATTGAATATAGAGAGCCTGGATAAAATCACTCACTTGAAGTTCAACGGATATCGGCTGCTTCGCTGATTCGCACTCTTTTTCTAAATTTGTATAATTTTCGATAACATCTTTAACTTCCATTTCACGATCGACCACACCGACCTGTGAACAAGCAAATACATTTAAAAACGAAAAATTTCGTGTACCGTATGGTCGAAATCAGAATAACTCTGACTCGAATCGATGAAAGAAAGCTCGGTGTATGTACCATTATGTTATCAATGACTCCGACACGTTCCTGCTGTGGTAGTTCCCGAGAAATATTGAGCCTCGTTCGTGTCTCCATAACCCATGCCATCACCGTGTCCAAACTGTTGATGTATTTTTTCAACGACGTTAATTTATTTTCAACATACTCGCGGTGGGTCGAAAGATTGGAAGTTGCCTAAAAAATAATTAAGATTATCATATTAAAACTTTGACGGTAATAAAAACAGGCACTGGTGACGAAACTATCATTGGTCGTTACCTTATTTATATCCAAAAGTGTTTTATTGTAAACATCCTCGCTACGAGGATTATTTTGCTGGGCCACCAGAGCTTCCATCCCTCTTTGCCGCGTGGCGAGTTCCTCCGCCCTTGCCTGAATCAAAACGGGCGTGATATTGCAATGAAATAAATGATGAAAAAAAAAAAATAATCATTGCCCATCCTTTCGAACAAAACACAACAAAATAATAACGTCAGTAAAAACAAGCAGATGGATCAATTTCGTATTATTCTCAGCCAATAAAATTATTCTGTTTAGATGATGAATTCAGAAATATTTTATTCGAGATATCAATAGAAAAAAACCTGTGATGTTAATTTGTCTACGGTCAGAAAACCACACGAACAAATTAAGTATCCGTTTTTAGTCATATTGCCGCCAGAGTAGCGGAATGTTATCATTAGGTAATGAACGTGTTCACAACTCTGCTTTTACCTTTCCAACGGCATGCCAGTGCTTTGTAATAATAAAAAATAACAAGCATAAAAATAAACATGTTATCACTATCGATATCAGATGCAGCATATCGATTGATTTTTTAGCAAACAAAACTCTGAACGGATATTATATATTTTTATATAAATCCTGATGAGAACAAAATGAGAGACGATCAGCGATGATGGCGGTTACTCATATCGAAAGTTTTCTGCACACTAGCTAGTTGGCATAGTTATTAGAGCTTGTGTAACAAAATGTATTTATATATAATAAGCGGGAAAGCATAAACCCAAACTAGACAAAAATACGAGTTCACAGCTATTTTTGTCTTGGCAAGTGTGGACTACGAGAGTCAGGAAATGCAGTGATATTATTAGAACCCGGCTCGAGTTAGCCTTAACTATATGTTACATTATTACCATCTCACTACTTTTATTCTTTCCAATATGAACTGTGGAAGGAGTTCAAGAAACGTGTCGTTTCGAAATTCGTCATTTGAAACATATTTCAAAGTACATCTGCACGTATTGATCCATTCTATTTCTATCATTATATTTGAACTTGAACCAATTTGGCTCGAGGAAAAGGAAATCAAATTCAAACTCTTCTGTTTTCAAGCATTGATAAACGCGATTTTACAAACCTTGATAAGAGACAGTCTGATTGCGAGTGAGGTGTCATCGGATGGGTTTGCCGAAGATGCCAACAGTGCATTCACCTGATCGATAATGTGGTGAATAGCATCCAGGCTTTTATCGCCAGTCGTGGATTTCCTTTCCATTGCGAGAATTCTTAAAACAAATACATGTCTTATAACTGGTATTGCACTCTATTATGTCAAAACGTAAATGAACAATTTTCAGCAACCATTCGATCGTTGAAAAATAAACACGATTATTTAAATACGACAGTAATGATTCTCCTTATTTTCAGATATTTCTTGTTTCAATAATCATGTGATGTCCTGTTTGTTTAAAATTATCCCGACACCGATCATTGCTCTGGGACTGGCAAGCCACTACTGAAATAGCTCGATAGTGTCATCCTGGTTATACCTACGGCTAACTTCGAAAATCCCCGTGTGTGAGAGTCTCTTGCTATGTTTAAATTTGTGAACACTGCAGTCTGTGATCCAAACAAGTGATCAAAGTAGAAAAATAAGAAAACAAACAGAGCAGAGCGATAAAATAAAAATAGTTTACGCCTTAAAACTCACTTTTCTTTTCTCAATCTTAATTCTGCGCCGAGGTGTTGCCATCGACTTTTGAGATTATCAACCATCATTTGCAAATCTTTTGCTTCCTCTGGCGACGATCGACTCGCAATATCCTTACTGGATGTTGAAATTGTGCCTATGATATGCTGCCTTCTGGAAACCTCCTGTTCGAGCTCCAGTACCTTGGCTTTAGCACCTTTTGAATACCCCACTGCATTCAGCTTGTTGAGTATATCTTCCGCCATATCCAACCAGTCGGAAGATGTCCTGCAGGTATTATGTAAGCTCTTCCAATTTTCCGAACATTTCAACCAGGTATTATATCTCGTCGTAAACTTCTGGTTGACGTTAGCCCATTCTTCTTTAAGTTTTTCAACCAAACGTATAATCTGGTCAGCTTGTTCTTTACGGGAACGTCTCACGACATCGGAACTGAGACCTTCCACCTCCTCCACGCTGGATTTCAGAATATTTAAAGCGTTACTTATTTTGGTCAAGCATTCTTCTTGGTTGATGTACGACTCGTAGTCTTTTCCATTCAATGGTGAAGAGTTCAAAGATCTCGATATAGTCGATATTGCTTCTCGTAATTTATTAGTTCTGGTTACAAAGTCTGGTTTGGACATAGCTCCGACATCCTGTTTCAAAATGTACACAAAATAAATGAGTGAGGTTCGTTTGAACGGAATTCGTTTCTACAGAGAATTGCTGCCCAGGGATCGTTTGGACAGCGTAAATTTCGACTTGGGTACGTTTGGACAGGACTAGACCAACGGGATCGACGTAGGTGCGTTTGGACGGAAAATAACATCCTCAATAAATTGGATGATATTCTTATCAGGGAAATTCAAAACATCGCTATCGAAACGAATACTTACAATTTCCATTTTCTTCTCGGAGACAAGTTTGTCCTTATCTTTACTTCCACTGAATCTTTTGAACTGAGAACTCACTTCTTGCCATTTGCTATTTATGGTATAACGGGTGGTTTCAGAATGCCCGACGTTGAATCTCTTCAGTTCGTTACCCAACTCGTTGAGCTTCTGAATCTGTTGTTGTTTGGTCTCGAATTCTTCGGTGAACAATTCCAGCTGTCCTTCATAATTGTTGGCTTGTTCAAGCTTTAAGGGAACATCGTTGAACCAGTCGTTAAATTCTGAGATCAGAGCATTGTACTGTCTCAGAGCGTCCTCGGCTTTCTGAGCTTGTGTGCGCCTTGCCTCGGTTTCGGACATTACTTGATGCCATTTACTCCTCAACTTGTCCTGATGATCGGACTTGATCTTCTCAGCCCTAGACGGATCGGTCATATGCACCGTCATAACTAGACCGTCTCCTTTACTAATTAAACTCGCAGCATCTGGAGCTAAAGAGCTAACTTCTCCTTTTATCACCTATAATAAATCAACGTTTGGTGACTGAACAATTAGTAAAACTGTGGGAATCAACGATGGTTTATTTGACGAATATTACAAACCTCAAGGCGTTTTGCTGGGTCTCTTTCGTTGCCTACTCCTCCAATCGTCATCAGCATAACATCCATTCTACGTAGCATCCTTTGAGCGGCTTGCTCAAATTCTAAAATATCCCTTTCGAAAGTAGTTCTGGATTGGGCGGTCGGGCTTCGAAGAGATCTCGACGATTCGCTGGTGAATTTAGGAGTGACCTTCCAAACCGGAGAACGAGATTGTTTCTCAGTTTTTATCTAAATGGAATGGAATGAGGTCTGTGAAAATTTGTCTACCAAAAACTTGGCCTAAATTTTACCTGGAGTAACGAATATAATTTAATCGGTTTAATGAAAGTTACAGCAGTATGAATGCATCGTTATTCGTTAGCTGCATAACAATTGTTAATTCAAAAATAGTATGGGGATAACGCAAACGATCCTAAGGCCGTTACCTTAGCCAAGAGGTGTTCGACATGCTCTCCTAAAGTGGAATCCTCTCCTTCAGAACTTGAACTACTAACATCAATTTCGGTATCGTCAGAAAAAATTAAAACGTCGTCAGTTTCTTTATCACTTCCATAAAAACTTTCACAATCCTCCAATGTGTCGTCAGAGGACAAACATCTGACCGCTTTTGGTGTCGGAGATTTTCGATAATGTTTTCCCGTTTCGGGAGTAAAATTTCTGGGAATTTCATGAACATTAGAAAACTCCACCTGCTTTTTGGTAGCCATTGGTTTCTGTATCTCTTTCTTACGAGTTCCGGTCTCAGATAAATTCTCGTCTAAAGCAGTGAGATCAGGAGGAGGTTTATCATCGAGTATTAAATATTCTGCTATACTTTCTGGATCTTTCCAAGCATGTAGGGCAGCCTTTTCCTCCGAGTCGGTGCGACCTTCGATTTTTTTATCAGTAGGATGAGATTCATGTGCTCGCATTAATGGAGATCGAGATGCGATTTGTTTTGTAGATCTTTGTCCAGGTATTCTTACGCGCGGATATTGCAAAGCTTCGTCCAGCAATTGTGAAAGATCAGCAGTAGAGTCTTCTAAATTTAATTTCAGACCGAGCTTCTTCGCTGACTTTCCAAGGCTCTCGTCAGAGGATCTTCGTTTTTTTAATATCGGAACTAGATCCTTGTTCCTTGACGCGGAACTTCCCGAGTCGACGGTATTAGCTGGGTTGCTGCTGCAGCCTACATTTCCTTCAGTATCTTCGTCGAGAGATTCCGGTTCCGTCTCCCCATCTTCCAATATCTCAACCCGCTCCACAACTTGAGGCATTTGTTCCACGCTAACATTTGCACTGGGAAGAACGACGTGTTCCTCGGGCGAAGCCACAGATTTGACTATCTCCATTTCTTTTATCTCGACAATGCGGAACGAATTTGGCTGTGCTTTCGTAAACTTTATTGGTTTCGAATCGGTCGCGGTCAAGCTGTTCGTCGATACTTGAGAAAACAGTTTACTATTTTTTGCGAGAAAGAATTCTTCATCCGCAGCTACCGGTGACTTTCTGTCCGACAATTCAATGGGAGAATCGCCATTTCTCGGTATTTCCCGAGGTTGAGAAGTTTGTACAACGTCCGGAACCGAACTCATATCTAGTCGTCTTCTCACGGTTTTGCTAACATCTATTATTCTGCTTTCATTCTTAGCTGATTTTGTGCTAGACTTCTTACTGCGCAGAGGTATATCGATTGGTGAGCTTTTGGGCGTTTTAGCATTTTCTCCTTTCTCTTCGAACGCGGGATTCAAGTAGCCGATACCACAAATCGACTGTTCATGATCTATCGACTTGATTTCTCGTCTAACCGGTGAATTTGTCGCTTGATTTAGAAGCACGAACGAATTAGTAAGTTCCAAATAGTCTCTCCCCTTATCATCGCATGTCTTATTAAAAACCAAGAAATGATCTGTACTTTTTTGGATCCAGCCCTGTGGAAAAGATGATTCTTAGGAATATAACTTCGTGATCAAGCGTTGTTTAATGTGAAATAGTGTGTTAATGGTACGATGATATTAAGCCAGTCCAGACAATGCTAGCGATGAGGTAGCTTTCGCTGCGAGAATCATGTAGAAGAATATTTCTTGACCATCCATCACCAGAGTGCGTTAATATTCTCCATATCATACAGGTATATTAATATATCCCGTCAAACATTTTTTCTTCTTCGCCTCTTCACAGAGAGAAACAAAAGAGAACAAAAAAAAAAAAAAACCATAACCGCGAATAGGGGAGAGACGAGACCAGCGTACTCGATATTGATAATTTTTTTGGCTGAGTCTGACAATGAATTTCCTCAACTCTCATCGATCCACCCATCGGAACATTGCATATGTATGATTGTGTGTGAATATATATCACGTACACGTATTTTTTTTTTTTTTGTGCGTCAATGGTGAATTATTTACATGAAGATGTGCAACGTCAATTGAAACCGGCACCACGAATATAAGCATGGAACACCTCTTGTACAATATTTATAGTCTTAGGACCTCTAAATGACGTAATTCATCATTTTCATCATATCCTACTTGTACATCTGATTGAAAAATATTCTTTCAGACTTGTGCAACGTTTATCAGTAAACGTAGCTAAGGTAAACGAGACATATTTCCTCGTATATCGTTATATCACGTGCACGGTAATACTGATATACTTGTGTCTGAGAAAATTGAAATATAGGGTGTAATATCTTCATTTTAAAGTCAAAATTCAGTGTACACTTCTTGATAACGTAGGCGTAGAAGAGAACAGTCGAGAAAGTGATTTTTCATAAAATGTAAAACAGTACATTGAAGCCTAGAAATTACAGACACCAAATGTTAAAGTGTATTAAGCAAATTGTAAGCCGTGAATGATGAAGCAATGATCATGTATTACAATTTATTGATCGTAAGGGGCAAAAGTCATGTGTTTGTGATAATATGTCGCTAACAAAATATAACTTAAGTACAAACTGAAGGTACCGACGTACCTGTATTCTGTTGCATATTTCTTCCCATTTTTCGCAAACCTTGGCAACCTTAGGATAAAATGAACACCTCTGAAGCTGCATTACCTTCGGTTTAGTTTCGATCATCTCACTCTGTATGGCCTATTTGAAAATGATTTTCGAATAAATATGAATTTTCCGAATACACACCTAAGGGTATTCGTTAAATTTTTTTCAGCCAATTTCATAAATTACCTTGCAGTGCTCGAAGTGCTGTTCACTCAGCTGATCGGTTGGCACGGAATCCAAATGATTTAATTTATCTTCTGTCTGTTGCAACCATGCATTAATTTCATCGACGCACGGTTCATCCTAGTGTTAATTATTGAACGATTAAAATCATAGACTTCCGACTCACCGATTTATAATTCATATAAATATTAAAAGTTTTCAATTACCTCCGAGCCACTGCAAAGACGCAGTCTTCGCTCGGTATTGGCTAGTCGCGTAGTAACTTCGGTTACTTTATCTCTTAACTGTTCTAAGTACATCGGATCACAGAGTTTGGAAAATTCATCTTGAGATCGGAACAACTTATCCCTCACAACGTTCAATCTCGGCATAACTTCTGTCAGAGTCTCCTGTCCCAAAAAAAAAAAGATTGAAATACCTAAGTCGAACTGCGATGACTATACCGGCGAATAATTTAATATGCTTTAGGCAATATTGCACCCGGCTTACCGTAACGTATATCGCATTCACAGGCAATTCCGGCATGTTCTTTTGGGTATCTAATTCCTTGTTAATGCTTTCGACGGACATGTTGATGTAAGTCATGTGTTTGAATATGTCACGAGATAGTTCCAGAGCAGATTCCAATGCGGATTTTGATTCAGTTATTTGTAACCCCAGCTGAAAATCAAAAAAAAAAAAAACAATAAGGGTAGACGTTAATTACAGTTAAAAATTAACTGGATGTTCTGTGATTACTGAAACATTATGAAGAACCAACCTTGTTGTAAAGTTCTTTGAGAGTATCGATTCGTTTTGAGAATTTTACCGGCTCTTGCACGATCCGATCTTCTACCAGTTTCCTACCAGTGACGATAATATTTTCAATTTCCCCCTTTATTTCGCTCAATGTCCCGTAGAACCGCTGAAAAGGAAATTTAATATTGGAATGAAATGTGAAAAAATTCTTTACAACTCATTTTCGAGTATTGAATCAAATCTTATTTTTACCAAGCAATGCTTGAGCTGTCCCTCTATCGCTTCTGGATCTTCGGAAGCCAATTCGAGAAGGCAGGTAGCCTCCTCGATACCTCTGAGTTCTCTGAGAGCTCGAGATAATCTAGGTTCGAGATTTTGAGGGCAGCAAAAACGTTGGAATTTTGCGTTGACTTCGGAAAACTTTCCTTCGATTAGCTGCATTTGTTCTTGAAGTCGGGCTGCTGCCTCGTGTTTACCATTCGCCTTATAGGATTCAACCTGGGTCTCCATTTCGTGTAAAGTTGCTTTCTGATTTTCTAACTCTTCGAACAATTTCTGCAATGAAAATTTTTATTCTCTTCTTGACTGTAATTTTTTAAACCGGCTAATAACATCGCACAGATCGGATTATTCGCTAGTTTCATTAACACAAATTATCTGGTTACAGATGAAGAGTAATAACTCATGTTGCCGCATATGATTTAAAAGTGAGCCCCATAATATGTGTTGTTATAGAATTATAATGAAAATACATCGATAAAACATAGAAACAGAAGTACGACAGACCTGAATTTCGTGCGGCAAATCATCTGCAGTCAGGTCACAATCAAGACGTGCAGTTAGTACGGAGTCTACTTGCGTTAACGAATGCTGAAGTGCGATAATACGACCTTCAGACTCTTGCGCTTGCCGCACCGATCCTTCCAAGAGTTGAGCCCGTTCTCCTGCCTACCCAACAACAATAACACAATCTATCGGTCTGTTCAGACATAATTTTTTTTTTTTTTTTATACAAAGTTCTGTACTTTAGTAATTATACGAAAAAAGATAGCGCTATAATTTCTGAAATAATTGATGAATATCACAAAAGAAATCTGGGATTGCGAAGATATTGTGAATTCGATTCTTGCAACATTTAATCTTTCAGCGTATCTTCGATTTTATAACAATGAAAAGTTCTGCCTAGAAATGAACGAACAAGCATCGATTAGAAAACGCGCATACAAAATTTTTAGCATTATTATTCACCGAAGCACATGCGTGTCATTATGTATTATACACAGTGATATTAGTACGTAACTGCTAGAACGAGAAACCAAAAGAACACTCTGTTGAAAACAGCTTAGTTCACGTGAAACATCAAATAATGGAAATAACACATAACAGATTAATTAGTGACTACTTTTGGAAATAATGGAGTGAAATTGAACCAACCGTTTTACTCAGATTCTCCCAACGATTCGACAAAGCTTCGACATCAGCTTTCACCGAATTGGTCATAATATCATTGTCGATGAGTTGCTTGCCGATTTCTTGGATTTTAGCAAATCGTTGCTCCGGACGATTCCGAATATAATTTTCCAAATCCTATACAAAGATTTATACGAATTAATGATAGTCTTTATGAATAATAGTCAAACCACTATGGTAAATATAATTTGACAAGCATCAACGTACGTCGAGTTCTTCTGAAATTTCTTCTGCATCAGCTGCACTTTTCGTTGACTTTTTCAACCTTTTATCAAGTTTGTCTAGCCAGTCGCTTTCCTGAGCAACAAGGGCCCTGAACTCCCCATATTCATGACTAGCATTTTGGAGCTGCCGATATCGTTCGTAAATCCTATCAGTAACATCTGTCCATCTAGCGTTTAGGTGGGTAAAACGTCTTCCCAGTTCTTGGACAGAAGATCCTTCAGAACTTAGCAGTTTGTCATTACCCATTTCGTTAATATTTCGAAATTCTTCAACTCGTCTATCTACTTTGTCTTTTAATATTTGATAGCAGCCGCGTGCCTGAAATAACTCTACAGAGGAAGTAATCTTCTCTTTGGACGGGATTTCCTGCTCTAAACTAGAAAGCCACTTGGTGAAATCTTCGATTCCGTTGATAATCTGCGATGAAATTATTCTTTTAATTACAAAAAATTATTGTTTCAATGAACAGTCGGAGAAAAAATAAATTCTTCTACCTTATCGTTCTTTTTCAAAGCACTCTGGAACTTATCCGCCTGATGCTTAACGCCATCGACAATCGCGTGCCACTTTTGTGAGACCGTTTCCAGTCTGTTATTTAAAATATTTGCGAATTTTGGTTCAGAATTTTCCAATAATTTGTTAGCGCAAGTTTGTATACGCTCGATCCTCGGTTTATTTTTACTTATGTCTTCGGAAAGAGCTCGTATCTGTTCAAGCTTGAATTCCGTAGTTTCAACGTCATTTACAAGCGCATCTTCCGAAGCCTCCTCTAAATACCTCGATGACTTTTCAAGCCAGTCTTCGAAACTTTCAAATTCGTGATTGAATTCTTTCAAAGACTCGATATCTGAAGTGCAAACGTAAAATTATTACTAGATTATCCTAAAAAATGAGTAGAAAACGTGTTACCTTTCAATAATTTCTGCTGTCGTTCTTCGAGAATTATTGGAATATCGCTCCATTTAGTAATGAGATCTTGCAGTTCTTCTCTGATTCTTTGGCTACTCGGGTCACCGTTAATTTTTGCAATTAAATCCTGCCCGGTTGAATTAACGTAAGTGAAATTGGCTTGCTGTTCAGCTAAAGACTTCTGAAGATCTTCGAACTTCTTGAGCTGATTTTCCATTGATTTATCATCGGAAACAACGGCGTGTTCGGAAAGAAGAACGCTTTCTACGGAATTTATGAACGTCAGAAGGCTGCTTACAGTATCTGTATATTTTTTCGGAGGCTTCTTAACAGCCAAATTCGTCAATTCCGTAAGTCGATCTGATAACCTGTAAAATCATCAAACCTTAAACTAAAAATACCGCAAAGGATAACGACTCGATTTGACGCTATGCTATACTTTCGAAATCTACAAACTTTTTTGAAAGTTCTTCCCAAGAAGATGCGAAATTCTTCGCGTCCACGTCTACGGTGCTTGCTTCTTTGCCGCAAATTTTATTTCCGACCAATTCGTTCGCTTTTATCATTAATTTATTGATACGGTCCTCGTGCGATTTCATTGATTTTATTTTCACCTGAACAGAAGCAAAATTGTCATCGAGAGACCACATAAATTCGATTGTTCGGAGAGGAAAAATATCAGCTTTCAATTAACACCTACCCTATAGGTTTCGATCTGACTGTTTCCATGGTGTCCGTTAAACCACTTGGTATGTCCATCAAGAATTAACTGCAGACTGGCTAATTCGTTGGTAAATTTTTTGAGATCCGTCAAAAAATCAATTCTCTCCTTTATTTCTTTCAGTCGATTAGTCGTTGCTTTCCAACGTTCTTGGACAGTTTTAATTTTCTGTTCATCATCTTCGGTTTGTTCATTGGTCTGTTTGGTCTCCTCTAGAAGTTGGCTACCGAGTTGCAGAACTCTGGTGAATTCAGTTTCGTGCGAACTCAGATCGGCCAAACTATCCTCGTAAACAACCCTCTTCTCTTCTACGCTCAACTCGTCAAATACACTGTCCGAACGACCAGTTTCTAAATCAACGTAATCCAACCACTTGTACAAATTTAACAGAGCTGCCTCGAATTCCTGTCTCGTTGCACTTCCGAGGCGACGTTTCTTAGAATCACTATGCGAAGTGGAAGCCGCGATTTCTTCCCTGTACGCTATCGTTGTTACAGTTTCAGTCATCCATTCGTTTCCGGAAACCACAGTGGTGGTTTCTTGAACGGGTTTAAATTCGAATTCGAATCCAGAGCTGGATATTCTCTGGCCTTGAACTTCCATAATTTGGACAACGGCGTCCCACCTATCTTGTAGGTTCTCAATTTTTTCCAAAATACTAGCACTTTCAGGTGACGATCCCTGTTCGTCTAATTCTTGAACAGAAACCTGTAAAGAGGTGAGTCTCTTCTGCTCGTGGTCCATTTCCAGCTTAAGAAGTTGCAATTTTTTTATTCTTTCCAATACTTCCCCCATCTCGGAGGCTGGATTGGCTTCCATTTGTTTCAATGTTATTTCCCGCTCGTTCAGCCAAGCCACAAGTCTCTTGTATTCGTCGGTCAAATCCCCCCAACGAGACGCCAAAATCTGTAATTTTTGATTCCTCTCCTCTATCCACTGACAAATATGGGTCCACCTTTCCCCCAAGGCTGTCAACTGGTCTTCCATCTGGGCGTAAACTGTTTCCGAACTTTCTTCATCTACGACAACAACGATTTTACTGAAGCCGTCAATCACGCTCTGTTGCTCTTGGATATCCTTTCTCAATTCTTTGAGCTGATTCATTTGCTCGTCTAAAGCTAACTGATTCAATTCCGTTGCAGACATTCGAGATATTCTATCCTCCGTTTCCGTTAACCATTTCCTCAAAGAATCCAACTGCCCCTGCTGCATCTCCATTAAAACCTGGGGAACGGAGTCAACGATGTATTCGAACGAACTCGAAATTCCTATCTAGATTTCAGAGTGACGGTAAATTAATTGTCGATTAGTACCTCGTGAATTCGTGACTGTCTTTCCATTGCATGAGTTCTAAGGCCTTCCCAACGTGAGTTGAGAAGTTGCATCTGAACTCTGACTTCGTCTTCTTCGTCTTTATGCAAACCACCTTCGGCAAGAAGTCTCGCACCTTCTTCGAGAACAGCGCCGACTCCATCTTGATGCCCCGATAACTCCATTAAAAATGTTTCATGCTCGTGAAACTGCTGCTTCAAAGTGTCTAACGTCGGCCCGGGTTCTGGTACGTGGCTTAATTTATCCTCAGCCTCTAATAACCAAGTCAAAACTTCCTCCAAAGCTACTTGATACCCTCCAAGTTCTACGGAGACGTTAGTCGCAAGACTCATTGGTCGGGATATCGGCATACCGAGATTCGCAAAAGTTAATGAACTCTGTGAAAATTATCATCAATTTCAGCCGCAGTCGACCAAACATTTTTTGAGAATTCGCAAATCTTACGAATCACATACCTCGGCGCCCGGTGTAGTGACCGGACTAGAGTCACTGGTGACAGATATATCCAATTCTCCTACATCTTCCCCAGAATGAGGTAAAGATTGGAAAAGACACATAACGTACATCATAATAGATTTTTTATCCGGTACGGACGTATTTACATCTGTAATTAGTAAGATTATTGAAAATAGAGGAAATAAAAAAGAAACTACAATACGATCGAGCTGTCTCTGTAGGACGGAAAAATGTGCGCGGTAAATTACCCTCGGGATCGAGAAGTCTTTCTATTCCGAGATGCTCCTGAGCGAGTCGAAAGGCGTGATCGAGCCTTGCATTAGGATGTTTTCGTGAAAGATTACTAAAATCAAAAAGATGGGGTTTCCACCTGTGAAGAAGAGCGTTGAAAGCCAAACCATCCGACCATGAGGTAGTAAAATTTTTGATATCGACTCCCGAGTAGTTCTGTAAAAAACGGTTTTGGTAGTAGGTAAGAGTTGAGATGAAAAGAAAATTAAATCGTTTGCCGCACGGTCTCACCTGTGAATTTTGGCGACACCAAGCTAAAAGTGTTTTTTCCAAATTCGTTTGTTGTAACTCTGACATGAGATCTTTGAGGTGATAATGCACCTAATTGTAAGAAGAAATATCAATTAGTCCAATTGAATAATTCACGTCGTTCACTCGCCAAATATAAATTCACGCAGCTTATTTCAAAAGCATCATGCAATTTACTTTTACTGAGATTCTATCTGATCAATTTGTGTTCCCTTATCTCGACGGTTGACCGCCAGTGTCACGGACGGAAATATTGAATAGCGGTGCAGCGGACGAACAGGATATACGATGGGGTAATTAGGATGTGAGGATATTTTTGCTTTGTGGAAAATGGACACGGGCCAAGAATTCGTCAAATTTTTTCTGTTACCAGACTACGAAAAATAATTTGATCTCATTAAAACGTATAGATAGTCGAAAAGAGGTGATTCATCCTCACCTGCCAATGAAGTATAATACTCCATACTAAACCGAGAGTCAGTTTCGGATTACCGTCGACTATGTCATTACTGCTTATATTAACGAGTTTTACCTGGAGAGAAAAAAGAAGGATTATTGTAGTCACTCGAACGAGTGTAAATTTCGATTGTGACGATTTCTGCGCATTTGAATTCACTTACATTATTTTGTTCTAAAATTTGTAACGCCTTGTTCACGTTATTGAGATGATGTACTCGCATCCGTCCACGTTCCCTTTTCTGAAGAACAAACAATTGTGGAGAGACGTAAAAAATTATTGAATAATTAGTTCGCACCGGATGTCGATAACGCGAAAAAGGAGAAGAAAATTCTTCATCTCTAAAATCGGGTTACTTTCAAAACCTGACAATTCCGACATAATCTCGCGATTGGAACGCGAGATTTGTTCTCGACGTAATACGCGATATTATTACCCTGGTATATTATACCCGCGCAGTGCCTACATAACATAATACTTGGTATCATGTTTATCACGAAAATAAACGACATACGATACTTCTCTATTTATTAACATTCGCTGTAGCCGCAAAGAATGGCGGAGATTAAGCCGTGTCAACTTTACTTTAATTACATCTTAATCAAAACCGTCAAGAATTTTTACCGGCTTATCCGTAAGCGTCGAACTTCACCGCCGCCGAAAAAAAGGGCTGACATTGAAGAATTGAATGGAAAGAAAAAGAAAAGAAAAAAAAAAAAAAATGCGTGTCAAGTCAGCGCAGAAATTTATGGTTATTCATGATACTGGCTGTAGAAAAATCTTAATATTCGATCTAACTGCGAGCCAGATAGTCGCGCATTTACTCTATACCGCTGGGAGAGGCGTTTAATTAAGACTCTGAGGGCCCTGCTGACTTCCAACGCAACATAATGGACCAATTACCTACGTAAAAAAGTGGATTACGTCACGCACCGATTAAACAGTCTCAATTCCACCGCTGCAACGTACTCCGCAGAGGCGGCCGTGCAGACGAGATTTCAAGACAATTTAACCGGGTATATGTATCGCAATGTCTCGTCATGCTGCACGTAGCAAATGCACCGAACGAGGCGAAAGATAATTCTTACGGTTTTTAACGCACTGCAGCAGTAGACGAGTTGAAAACCGTGTGCGAGAAACGGCGGTATCCACGCAGTGTGCAATCATCTTCTTTTTCGACTTTTCTGACGATAATATTTCAATTTCCTTGAAGGGGTAATATTTCATGGATACCACCCTACGTCGTGGCGTATATAAATATGCCCGCATGTACAGAGTGCGAATAGTTTATTCTAGAGCGAAAACTACTCGCGGCACAGCTACGCCAAATATTTGTGAAAGGGAAGTACGTAACATATCGTCGTGGAAAAGGAAAACTAATATCTCGCCCAGTGAGATCGATAAATTCTATACCTTATGGTTATACGTGTATCGTAAATAGGAACTCTGATTTCTTCCAACAAAATCGGACGTACAGCGAAATTAACCACTTCGATAATTTCACATGAAATAGAACTCACGTATGATTTTGTGGTGAGGACTTCCAGCAGCGATAAAAGGCGATTTCCATCCCTCAGATCGACAAATAAATCTGAAATCGGCTCGTGATGATTCTGCAGAAAAGAGCACAAAATTTGATCGATGAAAATTTACAGACATTCGCGACGTCGTGTGTTTCGTCAATTTGTTCGAATCGCTCTGACGATAAGATAATTCGAACCGCGTATGAAATCGATCGAAATTCAGTTGAGAATTGGATAATAAATCACCATAATTTATTCTCTCCAATTTTAAAGATTTAGGTGACGATATAATCCCCACCGGGATAAAACTTCTCGCGGTAAACAGCCGTAATGATTTATCACCGTACGTACCGTACAGAGTTTAACGATTCAATTGAAATGTTATTCAAATTTGACGATAATAAATATATAGCAGTATTTTTAAAACCGCAATTTTGCCCAATAATTACTTTTAAAAGCTGGGAGTTTATCCATTTGGCAAAGGTTTTCTTTTGTACATCCTCTCGTTCGTCTGAAATCAAAGGCATGGGAAAAAAATGCGTTGATAAAAAATTTCAAACTTACAACGAGAAATAAATAAGTTTTTATCGAACGAAAAATTATTCTTTAACGGTACAACGAGTCAAGGTATATGAAAGGAGGTTAGTCAAGGTTACGAGGCGTGCCAAAACGAGCGGCTCGATAAAATGTGCGAAGGGTAAGAAATTTCAGACATAATACGCGATCTATAATTCTTGTTCGTTACTTTCGCCCATAACACCCTGCAGCAGCGACGACATGCTCATTATATTTATGATTCGAATAAAGAAATTGAAAAAAAAATAAAAATAAATTCGACACCGTCAATTTACACCAGTATAAAAACTCCGACCGCGTTAAGAGATTCTGCAAACTTCATTTAACCGCATTAAAAATTGTTAAAAATTGCGTTCACGCGAACAGAAAAATCGGAACGACGTCGCCAAATTTTCAATGCACCTGCCGATCGGCTCGGCCTCGTAAACAATCAATCAAACTTGCAATCGATCGTATATTGTGGAACTGCATCGCGGTAGTCGTAGAATACCTCTGAAAATCAGTTGCAGCTGTTCGAATTCTTTGGGGAAGAGGAAGAAGGGTAAAAGAAATTAACATATCATCGACTCGGTGCGAAGGGTCCTTGACCCTTGTGTCGCACCGAATGAAAACTGGTCGTTTGCAGCGTGTGTTAGTTTAAAAAAGGATCAAGAACAATGTCGCGAGAGGTAAAGGGTTCGTTACCACCGGGACTTCGCCGAATGCCGATCACGTATTCACACAAACTATATATTGACCGAGACAAGCTGTGGAACGTAGGAAGCCGCTGTAACTCTTAGCTCCTCGTGTCAGCGGTCAGTCTTCCGAGTTTCTTTGCGAAATATTCTCATCTCGATATGGCACCGTGCCGCTTCTTGCCCAACACCCCGCGTAAAGCTCTGCTCTTTCCCGAGCCCGACGCAAAGCTCATCAACTAAAATAACGCGAGACCAGAGGCTGAAAAAGCTCAATATTCTGGGATCGATGCTGTTCTTGTTCTTCGCAGGCAGCAGGGGGAGAGAAGTGCAATGAAACAGGAAATGAAGAACCGTTTCCTGGGGACCTTATGTCATGAAAATGGTTGAAAGTAAACGGACATGTCTCAACCGTCGATCAGACAAAGTTCTTTCGTCACGGACCACACGACGAAGAGAAGCTAAAAGACACACGCGAACAGAATCAACAAATATGTGTTCGAAAGTACCGGGTAGTAATATCCGGCGATGAGATCGCATTATTCTCTTCCACTCGCCCCTCTCTATTTCCTCTCAGTTCCTCATTTAAATCGTTCGCGGTGGTGACTCATATTCACAGTTAGATCATCGCGTAATAATTTTAATTAATTATCCTAGGAGAACGCCGCGCGCTCGGCTGCAGAGCGTGTGGGGAGAAGGAATTCTGCAGGTTGCAGCATAGCTTGCACGGTTTTATATGGGATAAGGAATTCGATGGACCGTTGGTCCGGTGTACATACACGGGGTGTGCTGTGTACACACAGTTATCTCTCTCACATACATAAACGCAGGACTCTTCGTGTTCGTCGTTTACGCGCTGCTAATTAGTTAGTTTGTATTTCAGACACGCGTTCGGCGTACAAAACTACGGGTGACTTTAATCTGGAGCGTCAATGCCGCAGCAACCAGGAAGAAGAAAATGAATAAAAAGAACAAAAAAAAAAAATTCAAGGAGGCGGAGTGATATCGTAAAACTCCCTCCTCCTGCGGGTCTCTCTCCGTCGTGGCGGCAGATTCCAGTTTTACGACGAGCGAACCAAATACAACGGGATCGGGAATTGCAATTATCTTATAAATCGCCAACTCAGGGATCGACGTATACATGATCCGGATATAGATTTGTAAGAGGTTGCATCACCAAAGAGTTGGTTTCGGATCTAACCATGTCCTATGAAATTATGATTGATTGATTAATGAGGCCGATCTCGACTGTAGTGCAATGTCGAGCCAACCGTTGACCGGATCGGAGCGAGCCCCAGACACCCGGTCTGTTCTCAAAAAGCAGTTTAATATTCCGGCCCCCCAATGGGGAGCGTATCAGATATTAAGCTGATAAGAACAGATACTACACTTTGATCTTAGCTACAGGAGCCGAGAAGCGATGCCAATTGAGCGAATCGTCCCCGACCTATGCTTTTACTAGTCTCCTTTTAACTGCGAGAAACTTTCTGCTTCCCCTTCACCTAGCGGTGTCAAACCGAATTGAAACTTTAACAGGCGCTAGAGGGATAAAACTACCCCTACCACCTACTTATAGCAGGTATAAAATCTGAAGAAGAAACAGCGTTAATAGCGGTAACCCGAAGGTTAGCTACGGATCAACGAATTGAACAAAAGCATGAAGAATACGCACGTACAAGAGACACAAAACATTCATTTGGCAATCGCATTATAACAGAGGCGCGCATAACGAATGAAAAAGAGAAAAAAAAAATGATCACATCTCGAGCGAGCGTCTTTTGGTTTCTTCGAAAATTTATTTGGCGTCTCGGTACATTGACTGAAAATAATGACCGCTCAAAAATTGAACCAGAGAGAAACAACAAAGGCAGGAAACGAACTGCTCATATACATATACGCGATGGTATAGTCAGATAATATTCAAAAGAAGTGCCACGAAATCGCACAAATTAGCATCGAATGCGTACACGTGCATTCGGTTTATTCTCTACATCCACCACGTACGCAACACTTTCCGTGCATCATTTGATACACCCGACAGTCGCGAGGGACTTCAGCTGCCGTTTTACGCTGGACCAATCGAACGATACTTGTTAGACACATACGTGATATTTTATCTCGTTGTTAATAGGTGTGTATATATATACATGTGTCTCTGTACCGCCGAGATACGTCGCACAACAAATTCCTGCAGTGTTTCAAGTACGGCACAAACTGCTTCAACACTGATGAAAGAGAAACTCGAGACAAATTGCAACTTGACATCGCGGTTCGAGGAGGATATAAATCTCACAAGCCTGCATAATGTCCTATCGAAAATAATAAATTGGGGAAACAAACTATCGACAAGTAAACTTTTCATTTTGGCTTCTTTTTTTTTCTGTCGTCAAATTCCGTTTATTATTCTTCTACGTTCTATTGCGTCAACGGTATAAATTATAGTTAAACACCGCGTTAAAGGCGCAGCATTCAATTCGATCGGACAACCGTATTTCCTTCCGCTGATGGCGATCGCATACATTCTCACGTGTAGGTTAACATGTAGGTACGCTCAATTGTCACGTGTTATTGACCTCCGAGCGAGCAATCTTTTTCATATCAAGTAAAACAAGATAAATGAATAACTCTTGACGTGCGATGCATTTTCTAATAATAAAATCGGTGATGTCACGTCTAATATTACCTATTTCTTCGTCGAACAATTCTTAATTTTTCTGTCTCTTCTTCGTTTTTTTTTTTTTCCCCCTCTTATACGGCGATTAATTTTCAAGAGCTGCGAAAGGAGAGGATAAATCTACTGCTAATGGATTAATTCATTCGGTTGGAGAATGACGGGCCCCTTCCGAAACAGAACCTCGGCCAAGTTTCGTGTAATTTTCTGTAACCCCAGGGCCAGTAGCGTATCGATCAGATAAGACGAACGTCAAATATATAGATAAAACCCGTTACCTTAACGCGGTTTATACTGGAAGGAAGATACTACACAGTGATAGTCGCCGTGCTGATCTTAACCTACCTACTATTGAATAATCTGAGGAATAGATACGTGCCTTCATCAATGAAAAACTAGCTCCGCCTCGCTCTACCTAATTTCGTTAATAAGACAAACGTAAAAAAAAAGAAAAACAAAAATAGGAAAACTAGATAAAATACCGAAATTCTCAGAACCACCGCGATGACCAGTTCGACGTTGCAGCCTCTTTTCGGGTGATTTATAAAAAGCCAGAAAAAATTCAGCTATGTACGGAGAAATGATTGTGGAAACTTTTTTTTTCATCGACTAACGATGTTCTTTCCAATCAGATGTTCCGTTATCGGAAAATTTCTGAGAGAGAAAATTGAATGTTATAAGCGCAATACGGGTAGCACGATAATCGAACGTAAATGGAACATGCAGAACGTTAGTGTTGTCAATGATACAACGATTCTATCAGCAGGTCCCCAATTCCCGTCTACATGGCACCCCATCAACTTGTTTTGTGTCTGGTAGTTAGCCATTGTATAGTTGCGCCTAAGGTATTGTTGGGGATAGAATTACGCCCTGATGCAGCAACAGTAGCAACAACAACGGTATTACAGACGGCATTGTCCATGGGCACAGTCTCGCCCGTATATCAGTGACCGCCTTGACCGGACGCCTTCGGTTGCCATTTTATTAAAGGGAAGAAAAAAGTACGGAGAAAGGAGAGGAATTTTTTTTCGTTTCCACGCGAATACAGGCTGAAATCATTTTCGCGAGTAACTCCGATGTGTAATGCGTCCGGCAGGGGTGCGGGATTTGAGGAAAAAAAAATTTCACGTGAAACGCGATATGTACCGCGCGTACAACAATCAACGGTTCGACCGAGGAGTCGTGATTTTTGTTTTTTAATACTTTTTTTCGCGTCAACACTTATCGGAGGAAATATTTTTTCTTTTCTGAATATTTCGTTCTCCAAATATAGAGCCATTTACACGCGACATTTTTTTGACGAGCAGCTACCAAAGATAAGAAAACTAACGCCAGTAATCCTATACCTATAAGTATATATGCTCTGCTGAAATACACGACGAAGTTTGAAGCCCGAGTTTTTTCTAATTATCGCTGAGTCACTCTATTTTTTATGAATATTCAAAGCGTCGTATAAAAAAAGCGATTATAAACCGTAACATTTCCATCTTATTCGTCTTAATCAATTTTTCTTTTCTCTGGCCAATGCTTCGGTATAAATCAAACAGTAAATTTTCACGTACCGAGACGTCAACCACAATCGACAAAATTCGTAAACTCGACAGACAAAAAGATTATCACATGATCGTTAATAATTAATCACAGTCTCAGATCATTAATTGGACTACCTACTTCTGTTCAGTAAGTTCCAGTGAGTCGGTGAAAATTGATTACCTATTTCTCATTTCTTCCAATTTTACACGCACTTCTCGTACGGCTGCATATTCATCATCTCGTGCATCGCGTCCGCGTAGACGTTAGGTGAAATGAAAAAAGGGGTGAAAAAAAAATATTTTCATACAGAGATACGCCTGGGTAACATTCCGACAGGTGAACATAACGAGTAACAGGGATTCGTATTGTAGTGTATACACGAATTGCCACATGCAGAATGAGTTATAACGCGCAATCGCGTTGTAATGATGCGATAATAATTCTATCTTCGTAAATGACAATATATAATTACGCGTGTATGGGGCACGGTTAAAATTTATGACTAATATGAAACTTCTCTACGAAGGAATATTTTTCAGTAAAAAGTAATAGCGGTAATGAGCGGGGTATATATATATATATATGTATATGTGTGTGTGATTAAAGAGAGTCGTTGTGTGGGGTATACCTATATAGACGACCTCCATCTTGTGTTCTAGAGAAACTGATCCAGCCGACTCCGTACAGTTTTAATCCAATGACGAAATTTATCGTAAGACACTGATATTCCAATTGATGTTTAAGATAATATATTAATACTTTCAATAACACGTGATATAACGATCATTTGAGTATCGTTAAAACAGAAAACTGCACACCGACCACAAATCAAGCCGAAATAATATTACAGCTGCACTTCCTATCACACAGTACTTGTTAGTTACATCGATAGCATTAAAAAGACACGGATAACTTTATCTTCACGTAGAATATTCGGTTGATTTTAATTCTGAAATTTCTCGTGAATCGAACGACATAACGGAATTTATTTCGGATCAACACCGCACGAAATTTCACTCACAGATGCTATGAGAATACCGAAAAAAGTAGGAAAAAAATCACCGAATGTGACAGACACCGACGCACACCTGCAGCGACACATGTACCCAAAGTCCCCCGTAGTCCGATGACGCTGAAGCATAGCAGCTATGGAAAATGAAATATCTTCTCGTTTTCACTTCTCGTATTCAAAAGCAAAACTTTCAACGTACAGTCGCGTACCTTACGTACCCAACGTCGCGCACCGAGAGTACAACACTAACGAGAATACGGCGCCCACGCCACTTGTTGATCGTCCGACGAAGGCCCTCCCGGCACACCACTGTCAACTCTGCTGTTATCTGTACACACCTTCTCGCTCAACGTATGTAAGTATTATGCGCGTAATACGCTGCATCGGAGTCTTACGATAAATAGCGTATCTCGGTGCACGAAAGTCAAGCCGATGGGATGTGTAGTAATTATTAACGGATAACTCGGCGCCTACGTTCGTTCGTTCGTTCGTTCGCTCGTGCGGTGCAACTTGTATTCGGAGTAGAGAACGAGAACTGCAGAGAAACCGCAGCGGTACGATCTCACATGGCCGATCGATCGATTGATTGCCCGTGAAAAATCTTCGATCAATAATCTTCGCGGATCGGACGTTCGTCGATAGCGCACATGGGGCACAGTCCCAACTTCCAGCACCGCATTCCTCGTCCACTCGGGACGCCCTTGTACGAATTTCTTATTATTTTTTTCGTTTCGTCAGACAGAATTACTAACACCAACCACCCGTGTAATCACTATTTATCGGTCGCCATGTATAAAAACAGGCGCAGCACAGGCGCGGACGGTCGCACGGGGCGTCTGACGCCAAGTAAAACCGTTCACTGTTCGTCGTTTGGTTGCTTTCGTACACGTACGGTTGTTCGGTCGGTTTGCTTTGGAATCTCCGGATAACACTGAGGAGTGCGAGCGAAGTAAAGTGAACGCCCGGTATATTAAAACCCACGGTACCTAGGGAAGATAAACTCGGAGTGGGGGAACGACGAGACCCGCAGGCCGCAGGATGGGGACCCAGACGATCTCCGCTGGACAATAAGACCGCGAGTCTCACGAGCGAGACGGAAGATCTTGGTCAGAATGGACCCCCAGTGCCCGAGCCCCTGTATGCACTTCTGGCTCTTTTTTTTTATTTTTCATTTTCCTTTTCTTATCCCTTTCTAGCGCCTAAGCGCCAAGGCCTCGAAGTTCGAGCTGCTGCCGGTTATCCTGCGGCGCACCGAAATCCTGATTCACAGGTAGGTACGTATAACAGATATTATTTCATGTCAGGGACACGGAGGAGGCGTGGATGCTCCGAGATCGGTGAATAGAATTTTCGGCCGCCGAGCCGGACCCCTGAAATGCCGTGGCAGTGGTTTGGTACGTAAGAACGTAGCGGCGCATTTCACTGTACGGGATATATTTGACTTGGAAAAGTCGAGCGTGGAATTTTCGAGAGAAAGTGGATTTTGTGGAAAAGAGATGAAAAAAGCGCGCGATTCTAAATTCATGAATGAACATCGCGGTCGTTGACGTCACTCATAGATACGATGTATACGTACTATACGGGATGATTGAAACCGCTGGAACTCCAGGGTTCCTTTGTAGGGAGATAATTTTTTTGTTGAAATCAATGTAACCATGGCTTACAAGGGTTCGTAATTCGCGTGGCTGTGACTCTGATAAAATAAAAGCACACGTAACATTCAACGTTACTTCACTTCAATCATTGGAAGGGTCTTCGATTCGCTGCGCGAACACCGATCGATCGGATCTGGCGAGGAAGTTATTCGAAATTTCGAGGTAAAAAGCCAACCGAGGGAATCATTTGACTCGCTGCGATGAACGATCGGATCTGTCGTGTGATCGTCTAACCACCTGCGTCTGAAACGAATATCGATAACGTGCGTACGTCAAAGTCAAAGAAAATTTGCCAAACGAACACCTCTAGGTATTAGATTTTATTGAGAGAAAAAAATTAATAAACAATAGCTGACCGTAGCGAATATTGTATAATAGTCATTGCGCATGCAGATATTTGATACTTTGCGCGAGTCAAGTGAGATAGAAATAGAGAAAAGTGCAGATTATGTATACCGGCTCGATGCAAATATTTGCGGTCGATAGTGAGCTAATGGATATCTATACTTCCCACAAAAGGTTATCGATACTTTTCATCGATTCATGTACCAACATACAATCATCCACACGGCGTGAGAATGTTTTTAATTTGTACAGGAAATCCAAAGAAAAAAAAATAAAACAATTGCCCGGCAACGTGCATACGTGCACGTTCATCCCGCTGGACCGATAATTTCACCCTTCCCTAAAAACCTAGTAAAAAAAAAAAACGCGTCAGTTCGAACGCGTGTCTTTTAATATCTTCCGAAAGACGGTATACGGTATACACGGTCGAGGTACATATCTAACGTTTATAGTGGACATAAACCCTCCATGTACCCGACAGCGTACGTGTATAGGTTCTCGCATATTCGCGGGTGAATTTTTGTTTTTTTTTATTTCCTTTTTATCGTCGTAACGATAAATGTACCGTTGCTAAATTCACCCGCCTATACCGGGACGTGAAATTCGTGCATCGAGAATTCTTGAAACTTTAAAATTCCGATACGTACGTAATTCAACCGGAAGGCGAAGGGTAGTGAGCGACGACCCCGACGCCCGCTGCCAAAATCTACGATGCTCGTTTATAAATTCATAGAAATATCGTACGCGTGTATGTTATGTACCACATATTCATCCTGGGTATCCACACACGTGTTTGCGGTGAAAATATTTCGACGAATATATTTTTCGACCATTTTCTTTTCTCCGTTTTTTTTTTTTCTTTTATCAATTTTATACTCGGGTAGAAAACTCCTTCTCCACCTCACTACCATAATAAACGGTGGTTTTCGCGGGGCTGTTATATTAAATTCTAACGTCTGCACTTCACGGTGTATGTATGTACGTATATCTACCATGTACCTAAATCCATGTAGTACACGTAGCCCGTGAGCACGTGAGCTTAGAGGAGTAACGAGCTCGATGTTGCGGGAGGCTCTAAAATAATCATTCTAGGTGGTATACATAAGAGTGCCGACTCAGTGTAATTGTGCACGAAAATAGCGTAAAAATGTCCCACCGTTCTTGCATCTGATGCAACGCTGAAGAAATATCTGAAATAAAGAAATGGAAAACGAAGCGAAAAAAAAGCTCAACACGGCATCGTCAATTCGTGAATTAATCCACGAGATGAAAGTGCATACCCGTGCAAGATATGTATACAATTTTCAAAATTTCACGACAGAACATAGCTGCGGTATTGAATTCTTCTCTCCTCGTCCGTTGAATTGCAGACGTATACGCGCATATGGGATGAATTTCGCAAGTGGATTGAGTTAAAAAGTTGTAGGATAAAAAAAATTGAATAAAAAAAAAGCGCATAGCACGCATCGCCATTGCGGTGGAAGGTTTATATACACGTATATATATACAGCATAGTTATGGTACATTGTACCCAACAATTCAATAGCGCTTTTAAATAACTCAGACTTCAATACCCTACGACGCTCTTTAGTTGATGACCGTCTAAAAGCTTAACAAGATCTGATGTGGTTTATATTGGTCCTAATACACTCTCCCCTTTCACATACCGTACGAGATGTGTGCACCATAGAGTGAGTGTGTAAGTTTGATAATAATAATGGTAACAAACTAAATGCCCACATCTCAACGGCGGCGGCAGTCTTCCTGCTAGATGAATGTTATATTTTACTCTCTTCTAAATTCACGCACACATCGAATTTTCGAATGATGTTTGTCGCGTGTACCTACGCGATACGTTGATACACACGTTTATTGCTCTAATTGATTCTAACGATGAGACAATAAAAAGTATCCTCGATTATTAAACACGCGATGCCCATGCGCGCCCGGTATTCCCATACGATGATGCGACAATGATAATCTCATCTGCTCGTTTTAGCCCAAAAAATGCATTACGCCATTTTGTCGCTCATATATTGCACGCGAGAGCTGGTATCTCTGTAACGTATAACAATAATTTTCATTCAAAGGGTCCGATGAACATCACCACATATGACGCGGTCAAAGCCCTTCGAACATGGAAATACGTCCATCCCTCTCTAAATTTCTCCTCTTATTTTCGTGTAGGTTTTTAATCCCATCTCCTTTTTTCTCCCACTGCAACATCGTTTCTGGTGCAGTGGAATAAAGAGCATTTTCAATTAGCGTCTAACTTTTTCCACAGCCTTTGACCATCGCATTTATTATACATACCGTGTATACCCATATGCCTGTACGTGTTTTTTACGAATTTGTATGATATCTATATATATACGTGTACGAGCGCATCCGAGGGATCGTGAGTGTGTTCGGTATGGGAAAATGAAACATTTGCACGCGGTGTACAAAAAAGAACGACGCGAATTGGCTCCGTAATATTGTTTTCTTCCTGTTCATCCCCTTTCGCACACTCTCTGTAAGTGTATATCAACACGTACATACGTATGTGCGACTGCATTTAATAAAATACATAAATGTGCGAAACCGAAGAAGGACACGGAATTTTTTCCCCATTTTTTTCTTTCTCTTCCTCTTTCTCCTCATTTAGTTTTTTATTTTTTGCAAATCATTCGCGCGACCGCATACGCTGATCGACGATGGCTTGAAAAATGGAATATTATAATTAGTCTGTGAACACGTATTGGTTACTTACGTCGCCAATTAGCCCTGACGATATCCAACGCCTGTTGAAAGTTTAATTTCTTTGAAAACATGTCGACGATGTTTAATAATTACACAATCTTCCGATTAATAACTGCACTTTATTCCGTTTTATGATCTCGAACGAACTGTGCATACGAACATATGCATGTATACTTATGTATTTCACGCGATTATTTCTCCGATGCCCTTATATTAATCGAGAAACCGTTTTTTTTTTTTCTTTCTTTTTTTTTTTTGCCGTGAAACACTGACCGAAGGGAGGAGAAGAAAATAAAAATTAGTATAATTATATACCTCCGCTGAACATAAGTTATAATGACACTTTTTCAAGAGTTAACATAAGTAGAGAGAAAAAAACCCAAAATTACTTGCACTTGAAACTCGTCGTCCTAATTAAGATGGGAAGATGGGAAATATTTTTATATCATGTATATCTGAGGAGAGTTTTTTCGAGATTTTAATGATCACGGTGTAGAGGTGTACGCTGTGTAACGTAGGTTATATGTGTATTATAATTTTTCCGGAGACGTAGCGAATTCAAAAAGGTCGAAAATTTTTGGCCGATATTGTGCGAATTGACTGTTTTTCGTGACGAGCGTTCGAAAACTGATTAAAATTTCAGCGCGCCGTTGCGGATAGCGGAGCACGTCGATTCGTATATGCGGTTAATATATTTTGAGATAAGATTGTTGTATTATTTGTCGCTCTCGATCTACGAGTAGAGTAACACTCTTATATTGTGTTTAAACTCGTAACAGCGGACCTCGCGTATAAACTTCACAAATCAAACGCGATTCTCCCCCTCTTCCCCCTGTACCAATCGTGTAATAAAAACTATAACGCACATCGCGCAGCCTATGTGGTATACTTAGATTCATAAAATGAATTTATAAATTTTAGATTTATATATTCATAGATTTTATTTTTCGTTATTTTTTTCTTCATTTTTCGAAATACTGTGCCCGTAAAAAGACCTCGAAAGATTCATGTACATTGTAGAACTGCATGAAAGTATTTTTTGGCGAGCCTGCTCGTTATCAGCGAATGAAAAGCACAATTCTTATTGTAGGAGATATAAAGTTTCTTTTTTTTTAACTATTTTTTCTTTTTCTTACCGCGATGCAGAATTATATAACGCAACCAGATATAATGAGTATCACCGAAATGGATCATGTATCGATATCCTCGATTTTTGTAAGAAATGTTCAACTTTACGTTCACTCGATGCATTATTATCATATACATATATATATATATATATATATATATATATATTCTTGCATACCGACCTGAATATTTCTCTCTCTTTTCTCTCTCTCTTTCTCGTCAAACTTTACGATATTCTTCAACACCGAAGTATGTAGAGAAAATATGAGTCATCCCCAAGTTATTTTACTCATGAATACGATAATTAGGTACGATAGAATAAATTATTTATGGGTATACAAGTGTACAATACAAAAGAGGAACTATTGGCTAATGGAGATCTACCGATCGCAAATTTTCTGCATACGTGACCTATTGTTTCTTTTTTCTCTCACTCATCTTTCAAATCTAGATCATCATCATCATCATGAAAGCTAGAAAAAAAGGGATATGAGAGAATCCAATTTCTTCTCTTTATGAAATATTCCACGCTGCAGTCCGTTCGCCGTTCGAGTTTGGAGATAGGATTATGTACGTGTTATCCGTGTCGAAAACCTTCATTTCATATCATGGGAAACGTGGAAAAAGAAGCGGGACGAAAGAAGGCCGAGGAAAGAAGAGAAACATGTGACGGAGGTAGGGGCACGATGTACCCTGAAAAATGCGGGTTATTTACTTACAAATGTCGTCATCCATCGTGCGGGCCGGAAAAATCCTCTTCCTCTTTCACCTATTCCCTTTTTTTTTCACATTTCCCCTACACGTTTATAGTATACACAAAACCCACTCGTCGACAGCTGTCGCTAAACGCGGTACGTGAAATATTTATTTAACTTCGAAACGAAACCTTCAATGTTTTTTAAAGTGTTGAGAGGAAACAAAAAAGGAGAATACGAAGGCGCACGAGTGCCGCTGATTGGAATTTAATCAGGGGATCAGGTTGCAAATAGAGAAAAAAAAATTCATCGAACTATCGATTGTCAGGTGCGAAATTTTTTCATTACACGACAACGAATTTGGTCAGCCGTGAGAATATATTCCCCTCACAATCAGTATCCGGTAGTTGAAAGTTTTATTTTCTACCCTCAAACCCGAGCACGGTGCGTCTGCAGCGTCCGGTCGTTTTCTGTTTCCACTCGAGATGATAATCTCATGTACAAGCTCCTTTATTTCGCTCTATTTCTAAAATTTATTCATTTTATAATCTCATAGAGAACTCGAGCTAGCTACTGACCTTGCCTAGACTCTTCAAAGGTTTAATTTGAAACATATGAAAAAGAGATTAAAGAAGTAAAAGAAGGGGCATAGCTCCCAGTTACACGAGACCCACGCTCGGCTTAAGCAGTTACGATTTTTCATCCCTGCGAGCTGACTAGGGCGGAAAATAAGGGCTGATTTATATTCGCAGGATTAAGTGGCTATTCCTTTTTGAGAATTCAGGACGCGAGTTATTTCAATCCCGCGTAGCAGATCAGAAAATTTGTTCGAAAATTTAAGGGTGTGATTTTAGCGAGCCCGAGCTCGGCGGGGGATGCTATTTAAATTTTTGGAGTTCACGCGGGAACAAACGAAAGTTGTTCGATCAATTGCATTTGGTAATTTGTCGGATCAATTACTGCAGTTACATCGACATGTTACACCGCGTGTGACGCGCGTTATTTTTAGATGACTAATTGTCGAGGCGATCGCATAAAATTAACCACGGTAATCAGGTAACAGATAAAATCAAAGACTGGACGAACGTCCGTCCACGACCAACGCCGCACATTGCAAAACTGCCAAAGTATTCGACGCCGGAATGCCATGCGTGTTCGCGATACCAGGCGCCGTCGCACTCGAGCTAGACGACTGGTTATCGGGAACGACGTCGACGGCATCGACTCCCAGCATTGAATATTTCACTACGTACAAGTTTTCCACTACTTTTCGGTCCCAACGGATGAAGGAGTGTAACTAGAGTAGGGGTTGTCGTTACTCTTTCAAAGATTATCGACGTGATTCCTATCCTCCGCCAAGACTATTAGATCATGATTATCGCAAAGATGATCTACTTAATAGTAATCGATGAGTGTTATGTTTGATTTACCAAATTCGGCCGATCTCGACTGTAGTGCAATGTCGAGCCAACCGTTGACCGGATCGGAGCGAGCCCCAGACACCCGGTCTGTTCTCAAAAAGCAGTTTAATATTCCGGCCCCCCAATGGGGAGCGTATCAGATATTAAGCTGATAAGAACAGATACTACACTTTGATCTTAGCTACAGGAGCCGAGAAGCGATGCCAATTGAGCGAATCGTCCCCGACCTATCCTTTTAAGGATCCTTTTTCGACTACGGGAAAATCATTTTTCAAAACGCCACCTAGCAGAGTTGAATTGTAGCGACCATTTGCACCTGCACTTTGCACCTTGGAATTGAATAGAAACTACAGTTATAATCGCATATTTTCAGATACTTACACAACTATCGTCCCTCATTATCGCGTTAGTTTTCCAGAAACTGTGAAAAATATCGAACAAGAGCCTTTTAAAGATAAACCCGTGCAACCGCACATGTAGGATTATAAAACACGTATTTGAAATTATTGTTCCTTTGGTTGATAAGTGGTAATGTTGCGGCGACGACGACGACAATGCCATAATATCTGTCAACTATATTATATCCGCAATATAAACTGCACGTATGTATTACACCTAAAGCGGTATGAGAAATGGTAGGAAACCATAAGATTCCGAAGATTATGGCGCTCGAGAGCGCGGTACACGTTATACAGGGGTAGAATTTATCGCTCGAGAACGAATTTCGGTCCAAGGGCTGAAGAGCAACGAGAATAAAATCTAAACCGCATCGTACGTTACGTTATAAGAACGACGCGACGTAACGTCAAATTTATTAACATTCATTTTTATAATCACCTTTTGTGATTGAAATTTGTTCGTCGACTGGAACATTTTGCAGCGGTTCGTCGTTGACTTCAACCACCCATCTGACTCTTCGTTGCATGATTACCTGTCAGCGTTCGCCTGAAAATAAAAGTCGAGCTTGCAGTCATTGAGACGAAAAACTGAATACCTGTACGCTTAAAAATTTCATAATTCGAACGGCAAGGACGTTGTGTCATCGAATAGGTGACTATGAATTTTAAACATCGACGATCGGACATCTGAACACTCAAAAGTTGCGCGATTACGTCATACAGGTCCAGGCTTAACGAACACATTTGGATGATGCGCTACCATAAAGAATAGAATTATTGTAGGTTCATCTACACGATCGTTCGAAATTCGTGTCGTCACGTCACACGCACGTATTACTCCCATTTGCATAATTTAATACATTCAACGGAAATATCCTGTATTGCAGATTAGTGTGCGGCGCAAATCGCGGTGACCCTCTGCACGTTTCGAACGATCCGAATTAGGTGTGAATAATCAACGAACGAATTAATTAATTGATTGATTATATTTACAGTATTTTCTCGTCTGGATCAGAAACGAAGTCTACCGTTTCCGGAGATGGTTCGATGTATCTGTGCTGTCACAGTTTCAGGTTCACAGTGATTCACTACACTATTTCACACACATCGCAAATATGAATAAGAATAATCAACGGAACTCACTGAATTCGAATATGAAATGCAGACTTTGGGATAAAAAGATGACATTTGATCCGACCCACACAAAGACCCCAGAATTTAATCTACCGAAAGAAATTCAAATCCGAAGTTATGCGAGATAAAACAGAAGAAGAAAAAAAAAAAAAACACAGAATAGAAAAATTTGAACACAAGCGGTATGACGAATACCTAACAAACTATGACTGTAAACGAGGTGGTTGTAGAGTGAATTATCATTCCTGAATGCACTCGTTGACGGTCGATGTAATTAACCATTCTCATTAGTACGTTAGAGAGCAAGAGAAGAAGAAAAAAAGTATTGAGGCGAAAGAGGAATTGAAACGAAGTTTTGCGGAGAGATACGTTTACTATCACATTCGATTCTAGACTGTCAGAGACACGCGCGAGTTGCAAACATGATCTTTGGTGTTCTGAACGCCTACACAATACTATAAGTGTATTTACAAACGTATATATTCACGTACACATAAGTTTTTTTGCGAATTATTTCTAACGAGATACCGATACACGTTACATATCACACGATACATAAACTGTGAGTGTCATGAGAGACCCAGTTGATCCGAGTAAGAGAAAAAAAAATAATGAAAAATATAAAATAATAAGAAACACAATTACGAACAACCATTCTAACGATGGGAAAAATTGGCTTATCTTTAACCGTGCGACCTGCAATCGCATTCAGATACTTTTAGCACAAATGTATAGATGCAAGACGGACTTAATATCTAATATAGGCCACGATTGGCGATTTCATTATCGCACAAGTTTTAACTTTGTGATTATTATAGGTGATTTATATATTGTATATTAAGGCGTGATCAAGGTTGGTCCCGCATATACCGAATATGATATACCGAACACTTACCTATGAGTATAGGTATATTATATTGCCGATGAGTCGCGTGGGCAATCGTAATCGTCGTAATAATTCGATTTAGTTATAAAGTCATAATTATATCACATCTAATTATATTGAATATACTAGTATTGCGTAATAAGTGTAATTATCGCATAATGGTATTGAAAACATCTAAAGAGACGCGTGCGTGGGACGTGAATGTATTATTCGCATATTTTACGTACGTTCGAATGCAGATATTGTCAGAAACATGTGTTGAAATTGTTTTGAATTTGAGAGAATTTTCATAATTTCATAACCAGCACGAATGAACATTGCGTTTAACGTAAGTAGATGCCAAGCTCTAGGGCGATGACACCGGACGTGTAATTGTTGCAGCAAGAAGTGATAGAATACGATCTGTATTACATCGGTATACATGCTATTCGAACTACAGCAAATATGTAGGAGGAATTTGAATAATATAAATGAGAATGAGAATCGGTGCATCCAACCTGAGAGTCGTTGAACCGCAGTTCATAATACGGTACAGACTGATCAAAATAATTAATTGCTAAGCGCAGGTGTTTCTTATTTTTGTTCTTTGGTGCCTTTTCCTATAACTCCTCTTCTTATTCAAGGGGGAGCACAGAAATAAGACTTATTTTCCATTCATCTGCTTAACAACAAATGCCTCGAAAGTGATATTTAAAAAAAAAAACCCGAACGTTGTGTCCTGTACTGATTATTAAGAAGTATATAAGTTCATTAATTTATTAGGAAGCTGCCAGTAATAAGAAGCTTCGACAATTTCGAAAATTGACAAAACATCAGAGTAGACATTTGATTTTTGTACAACTTGCGTGCGATGCATGCTGATATACGAGAAATATGACGAGTCTTTTAAAAACTTTCTGTTTGAGATATCGATGTTTGCAATTGGGTTTTGCAATAAAAAAGTACTTAAGATCATTTCTAGCTAATAATCTCAATTTTTAAAGAAATTTAGTCACGAGGTTGACGCAGAAAGAAGACGGAATGACAATTGCTCAATCGTCGTTCGCTCCTGTGTGAGAGCGCGCATCCCGAATTTGAATTCGAATGGTTATTTTCAAACGACGAAAATCCACCACAGTTAAAAATGATTGATATAATGATTTATACTTATTCTTCGTCAATTGTACAACAAAATTATACTTTGAGATCCTTGAGCCGTTATGAGTAATTTTTCTACAATTAGCCTGACAGCGGAATTCGATTGCGTTGAATCCGGATTTAAAGATCACGTATATAATTACTCGTACGTAGCTATGATTCGTCTGTATGCAGCAGCTGCAGCAGGTGTAGCAGATTAGAATGAGCGAATAATTTTTGTTTGGCAATCACGAATGAAGATATCGTAATTAGTCATTGAAATACTTTTGTTTTAAAAATAGAACTGTCACATCCGTGATTGAATTTATTAATATACCGGCTAAAGATGTACTCTATATTTATAAATAATGAATCGCTTAGTGGTTCGATACCGAGGATAGTTTAAGAGTTGCCAGCACATCCGGTCCACGCAATATTACCCGCTAAATTCGGTTGGTCTTGATTCAATATAAAAGGGAGAGCCGATTGTGTTGTCGTCAGTCAATTATCAAAATCGAATCCTCCCCAATCAAAAGCTCTACCGCTTCACAGCAGTGCTTAATAAATAAATAAAGTCATCTGTTGATAAAATTCAAGTAAACCAGTAAAAATGGCTCTGCTACCGTCTATCTTCTGTGAACTCCTATCCGACATCGAGAAGCCTCTTCATCTTCTGGAACATCATTTTTGCCCGAACTTGGGTAAAACTGAGGTATTGTCTGCGACGCCCAACTGTGTTCACGTTCACTACAAACCGAATCCACCAAAGCCAGTGGCAAAACCAGTGTGCTGCCCGCCTCCGAAACCCATATGTTGCCCACTTCAAACAACTTTTGAGCTCACCATTGACATGCAACAATACTCAATCAACGAAATCCACGTTTCTACTGTCGGAAATGTTATCGTCGTGGAAGCGAAACACGAAGAAAAATGCGGAGATCAACTTGTTACCAGGGAATTCCTCCGACGCTGCACATTGCCTGAACAAAACGACGTAACTAAAGTTCAAGCTTGCCTATCGGCTGATGGAGTTTTGAAAATTACGGCCCCGAAGAAGGCACCGTGCTGCAAACCTGGCGAAAGAATCATTCCGGTTTGCTGCAAATCTTAAGTACCTATATGGGGATGAATTTAATGAAATAACATGCTATGAATTTCCATTTTGGTTTTTTTGGTCGTTTCAATGTTCGACATACGCAATTTTCATTTTCACGAAATTTTCATTCAGTTTCATGAAACAAAGATGCAAGGCTTCGATGCAATAAATTATGGTAAAATTAGCGATGTCTCATGTGATTCATTTTTTTGCAGATGAAGAATTGTATGATAACTGAATATGTGTATAAATATAATCGACTTCAAGTAACTATCATTTCATTTTTGTACATCCTTATTTATACCTACCAGCATACTCATAAGTATGCATGTGTGTACCAACCATGTATGTGGCCAAGTTTTTTCTGCACAAGACGGAAGTCGTCCTCGTTTGAAATTAGCATCGCAAATGCTTTGGATCGACAAGCATTGACTTAACATAAGGAGAACTTACGATTAGTATTTAACATTAGCCCGCAGGGAAATTCTAAACCCTGACGAAAAAATTTCTTTTTCAAGTTCCAGAGGACCATACCAGCTCAATAAGTAACTCGCAGTCTAAAACTTCCCTCTTGAGATGGAGTTTTATTTCATTAGTGAAATGAAAATCAATCAAGGACCTGTGAAAATGTCCATATCTGTAATGGAATGTATAGGGGGCTGTTATTGAACTCGATTTATAGAAAATAAAAGAACCAAAATACGCTAATGCTAATTAAAAATTCAAAACATTGTGGATTATCGAACGATACATGTGTCGTTTCATCGTTCGTCAGTCAATGCGTTCATGTCTACCGCATCTTCCAGTAAAAGATACGTAGTTTGAATGTTCCGCGTTACTTGAGGCCGACAAATGTTGAAATGTTGAAAGCAGTTTTCAACATTAGACCGGTACCGCCATCCTTGTCATGATGCTGAAAGCTTGGATAATCCATTTCACTGATATACTCTTAATTGTATTCACACACAGTACATAGTCGTGTCGTAACGGTACATAGACACGACACATTACTTCACAGACGTAGCTACACATGAATATTCTTTGCAGGCACCGTCCATTGTAGACCTTGCTTTAATAATACCGTTGAGATGGTAATACGTCGAAAAGCTGGGCAAGTGTAAAAAATTGTTAGATATCAGCTGCGTAGTGGGAAGTTCTTCATAGTGGGTTGGTGATGTGATAAATAAGTAATGCAATGTCAACGCAACGTCTACCTTTACAAATATGGACGATCAAATGACATGTAAAAAGTCCCTCAAGTTTTATTGAATGATCAGGCTTGAGGTAAATGTTCACCTGAATTGCGACCATTTTTAACATTTAAAATGGCCGATGAAAAAGTCATCACTCACCACTACAGCGAAGAAGAGGAAGACGAGGAATCAGATGGTGTTGTTGTGCCAGAGTTACAAGGGATATTATCTAAATGGACGAACTACATTCATGGGTGGCAGTCACGTTTTATTGTGCTAAAAGATGGGACCCTTTCGTATTACAAATCTGAACAAGACAGTGGTTTTGGCTGTCGAGGTTCCATCAGCCTTTATAAAGCTATGATCAAGGTATACGAGATGCAATCCCTTCTTTATTATCTTGACATAATTCATGTTAAGGGATTTAATGTCTTTGGTGCAAGACCATTAAATTATGCTTTACATTGACCAGAACATTGATTTGCAATGATTGTTCTTTCATCTCTGCATAGGCACATGAGTTTGATGAATGCAGATTTGACGTATCTGTTAACGACTGTCTTGTTTGGTATTTAAGAGCCAATAGCCCTGAGGAGAAACAACGATGGGTCGATGTTTTAAAGTCTTATAAGGTAATGTGTAAACATGAGTATTTAATTGTAACAAGATGTCTCAGCAATTCTCTGGACTATTATGTTTACTATAGCCTTTAGTGCCTGTCTATCAACATAAGGCCTGATTAGACTTGATTTTGTTTGTATCTTATAATGTTTAAATTTTCAAATCAGATGCTAATCCTTACCGTTACCACTTTTTGTTTGGTCAGGCTGAATCTGGATATGGTAGTGAAAACAGCTTGAAACGTCATGGCAGTGCAGTTTCCCTCACCTCAAATACTCAGTCCACAGCCAGTGGTGGAAGTTTCAGTAAACGAGGCCTTCGAGGGCTAAAGGAGAAGCTTGCAGAAATGGAAACATTTAAAAATATCCTTGTCCAGCAGACTGATACATTGCAGAAATATTTTGATAACTGCGCTGATGGAACAAAAATTGCACCAGTAAAAGGTCAGCGTAATGACATATTATATCAGTTAAATGAGGGATGAATACCATAACAATTGTCACCAGTTGATCGTCACAATGTTTTTCAAATCCCGTCACCTCATTGCAGAAGATGTAGTAGACTTGGCATTTGATCCAGCTGAACAGTCAGTGGACTTTAAGGGGGAAGCTATTACGTTTAAAGCTACTAGTGAAGGAGTCCTAGCAACTCTTCAACATTGCCTAGAGCTGATGACACAGAGAGAGGATGCGTGGCGTCGAAGATGGGAGAGAGAAGTTGAGAAACGAAGGAAAGTTGAAGAGCTCTACTACAAAGCTGTGAAGGAACAGGTTCAGGCATCCCGAGAAGATTTCTCAAGGCCCCGCGTACTTATACATGGAGGACCCGATTATGAGGTAAGAGTTTCACCAGAAGTTATCTCGTTATTATTTTTAGTAGTACCTAGATTTTGCAAGTTATATTAGTTCAATGTAGATTGATTTTCAAAATTGGGTATTACCTGCAATTTTCTATGGTGGATTTTTGAAGTGTCGCACTATTCTTGACAATACATTCTTGACCTGCAATATCAGACTGAATGGTGGAAATTACGCACTCCCCATCAAAGTGTGTCAAATTAATGTCCCAACCTCTTGCTCCACTCATTTATATGTATGTAGAGAAAACAGCCTTTGCTATCTCATGTGAATACTAATTATCTTGTGTCATTGTTTTGGATTACGATGTGTTGGAATTATTTGTGTTACTGAAACGAATGTTCGAATTTCGTATTCATACTGATGAGTCCCCCTATTTATAAAAAATAAATCGATACCGTGATTAGTATTTTGTTTACTGTATTCAGATATTTTTCAAATTGTTTTCAAAAGAAATTATCTTCACACTGACATATCGTTTCCCTGTGATAATTACCTTAGCCACCATGATGATAAAGAGGATTTTCAGAAGGAAATGCAAAGAAATGCAAGGTCATAAATCGGTGAATTCAGAAAACGAAATGCAAGAATTGAACGTTTATCATATAAGTTCAATTCGTCATGTAAGTTTCAGTTTACTGAATTATGATTCCGACTGTGCCTCTGTCTTTTTTAGTTAGCCTAAATTCGCAAATCTTTGAACAAAAAGGTCAGCTAAAGGAGTGGAATGCCTTGACCTATTTAGATTGAACTTATTAGACCCTATCCCTATTCTAATCATCTGCTCACTAATCAGGCTTATCAATTTGCCAGGGAAAATCATTGAACAGTGGGTGATTGCATATCGAACATGTGAAAATTGATAATTGATAGATCTCTAGGGATTTGCAAGCGAATATTAGCTCTTTGATAAAAAAAAGCAGCTTGTAGTATGTGTCATAATTTATAGGTAATGCCATTAAATATTACATCATTGGATGCTAACAATAAGAGTCACGTTCATTCAATACATGCGCAATGCGAAGTCATAAGCTTCATAGCAGTTAGTCAATTACTCGTGACTCAGTCCACCTTGATGCATCAGGCTCAGTGGACGCCAAAAGTTTGGAAGAGGCAGTTCATTTTAAATCGTGCGTAGTTTTCATCAGAGATAGATTTTTTTACTACAAGTTTCTGAATATCAACTAAGAAAAATGGGCAAAATGAAAATAAAGACTAAATTCTTCAGAGTGAGTCATAAGTAAAATAAAATAGAAAAATTCAAACAGCTGTGACCCGCTTTTTTTGACAGATATTAAATGGAAACGTACGCATCACCTGTTTTCACCTCTCGATATTAAACAAGTAACTCCATATTTAACGATATTATACCATATCACATTTCCACGTTGAATGACTGGACTTTGTTTTACCGACATTGTAGCATGAACAGTGATAAGAATATATATGTATATATGTACTATCTTTTTTTTTCTTCCAACTATTGCATACGAGCTTGCTCAACAAGTTTATCAACAAAATTATTTTTAATTGGAGCTTCAGTTGGATTATTCTCAGTTTGAGTGTAATATCTTGCGAATTCTGATGGCCAAGTTAGTATGTCTGAATGAGATCGTGTTTCTGTGTAGTTTGAATTTAAAGTAAACCTGATCGGTTGTAGTTCATCTCTAGTGGGCATATTGAGTATTAAGTCGAGTTTGACTTGTGATCGTAAATACACGGTACAGTGTATCCAAGGTCAGAGATAGGAGTTATCAAACAATATATGATGGTTTGTAAATGACAAGAGAAAAAAGACTTTCTCACAACAGTTGGTATGGCTTTAGTCAGCATGGATATCTCCTAATAGTTTTCCTAATTTTTCGAAGACATAATACAGTTGTAGCTTGATTCAATTAAAAACCATGAAATTTATCACATCTGATCAACAGGAAGGTCCTCATAGTACGTTGTGTGACGAGGAATTTTACGATGCTGTGGAAACAGGCTTGGACAAAATTGATGAAGAGAATCAATTGCGAGATAGGTTGAAACAGAAAGTAGTCTCCATTCCTACTAGCCCAACGACTCCAGCTGCAAAGCACAGACTTTGGCCAGAGGTACAACATATTGAGCTCGATCTGATTTAGTGTATCATATTGAAACGTTTGCTTTTTTCGTCCAATGAATTGGGTGTTAACTAATTGGTTTATAGATCGACAAAGTATCTACCGAACAATTGCATTACGCAAGACTTGGGATTGGAGGAGCTGGTGGTTGGCAGTTGTTTGCTGAGGATGGAGATATGCGTATGTACAGACGCGAGGAGGAGGCAGATGGTCTTGTTGTGGACCCCCTAAAGGCTTGCCATGTCGTGAAAGGAGTAACCGGGCACGAAGTTTGCAACATATTCTTCAGTCCGGAATACAGGAGTGGGTGGGAAGCAACCTTGGAAGATATGACGGTAGTTGAAAAAATTTCCGAAGATACCTTAGTCTTCTTACAAACGCACAAACGGATATGGCCGGCCAGTCAAAGAGATGCTCTATTCTGGTCACATATGCGGAGAGTTTCTGATGACCAGGATCCAGATGCACTGGATTTATGGATCGTTTGTAATCACAGCACTGAATACAGTGAATACCCAGTAAGAATTACTACTTTTCTCTCAGAGCAATCAAAGAAAATCTCGATATTCTTCTCTCTTGTACCTTTTTTTTTTGTTTACAGCCAAATTCAGGAAAGTGTGTTCGAGTTTACCTGACGGTTTGTTTAGTTTGCCAAACGTTTATAGACCCACCAAAAGAAGATAATGCGATCACTCGGGACGATATCACGTGTAAGATCACCTACTGTTCTGTTGGTGAGTAAGTTTTGCTTGTTTTTCGAATAAATCCACGGACCAATTTACATAAAGCTTTCGAAGCTGTAGCATCGATGTGATTTTTTCCACGGTTTTGAAATGATGTTCATTTCAGTTAACCCCGGTGGTTGGGCTCCAGCATCGGTACTTCGAGCGGTTTACAAACGAGAGTACCCGAAATTCTTGAAGCGATTCACTAGTTACTGTATCGACCAATGTAAAAACAAGCCAATCATCTTTTGAGCCACTGACCCGGTGAAAGTTTGAATTATTTTCCATCAGCCTGGATGTGATACGACCATAATTGAATAAACAAAAATTAACAATTCTAATTAAAAATAAACTTAAGATCCTTCCGATTTGTACATCTAAAATAAAAGAAAAAACTTAAACGAAAAAAAACCCGGTAAAAACAAAGTGTGGTTCATGTTAATCAAACATCTTACTACTGGCAATGGCTAATTATTACTTTGCTACTAAATGCAAATGGTACCAAAATTTATAACTCTGCGTGATAACTACACAACGCAAGTAAGTCGAATTCTCTGTTAAGATCCATTTTTATGTTATAAACGATTCAATTTTGATTTTTCATTTCAATATTAATTCCTATTTTTTTATCAATTCCTATTTTTCTTTCATTTTCTAAATATCGTACATGCATTTGATTTGATTTAAAGGTTTGTGCTCTGTACGTTACATCATTTGAACAGTCACAAACCTTTTAGTTTCAAATTATAAGGTATAAGAGAATAAACTTTGAAAACCTCTGGGTGTTTGAGAAGACGTCGAGTTCGCACAAGCTATTCTGTGGTCTTAACATTTATTATTTCTTCTTACTCTGCCCAGTGGTACGGAGTAGCTGTCAAAGTTCGCGTTTTCCATCTTATTGATTTTTTTAAACCTGATACATTGTACTAAACGGTCTTAGTGAACTTTTATTTTTGGGGCTAGTACATAAGAAAAGCTTCACAGGGCTGAAAAAAAATATAATATCGTTTTGTGCAGAAAGTAACTCAAATAATTTTGAGGCAAGGGAAGAAAAATGAAATCCCTGCGAGAAGTAAAAGAAAGCTCAATCAAAAATGACAATTTGCTTCCCTTAATTTAACCCTTCTTATGCATTATTTGAGAATTTCTCATCAAGTACCGTATCCATACTTATTAACCAAACTTAGATATTGTCCAATTGTACAAATTTAAACTCACAAACACAATTAATAATTATTGACAACTATTAATTATAATCAAATCATTGATGAAATCTAGCAGAAGAAATGTATGTCAGTAAAAGTGATCATATTTTCATTTATGTACTACATGTAAAGAAATGGTAATAATAATAATGATGATATTGATGAAGTGTATTTGTTGATGCGTACAAGAGAATATGAAAATGAATTATTATGAAAAATAACAATATGATTGATTAAAGACTGTTATGGTATAAATATTAAAATGATTGAAAAGAAATCCGTTCAACAATGATTGATTCCCTATGCATCAAACTTATTGAAAGAAATTATCAATTTAGAAATTGGCTTGCCTTGGTCATGTTGATGTGAACAAATGTCACTTGCGTTAGCAGGTGGTTGGCATCCGCGCCTCTGCGAGCCAAGTGTGAAAAGAAACCGCCGTAGGTATTTCAGAATCTCACCGCGTTTGGAATTCGACAGGGAGGGGATTTTGTAGATGGTATGAAAATGGGTCACGTGAGTGATATTTATCAAACACGGTCGTGATATCAAATATTAGTTGTCACAGGGTCGCTAAAATCTTGATTGGCAATTCAATTATCTAAATCAACGATTTTTCTTGTGATTCAGTACGTTCGAAACACTTCGGAAGATGGATACAATACTTAAACTAAACAATCAGACTGCGGGGAGGGATAAAGTTATAAGGTTATGGTTATCTTTGTTTGGAAATAACATAATACTTTTATTCTGTTATTCCGGCTTATAATTTTGGTTGAATGAATATTTTTCCAGGTTACTCCAGTATGGTAGCAGAGCGAGCTGGTATTTCTGCCAAAATGGGGAGAGGACCAGGCAGAGTATAGACATTTTGAAGAGCCTTGAATACACATTTAGTTCCTTCAGAAAACGTTAGTCATTCCCTTGGTTGTTCTCTTCTGGCAACGATTTAATCAAAATTCTTGTCAACAAAAAGCTGAACCTAGTCACACATTCATCTCAAATATCTCCAACTTCTTTTTTCGATAGTACTCCGCCTTGGAAGATGTTTGGATTTGCTCTACTCAGCTTTGTCTGCAATGAAATATCCCAACTTAGTAGTCAGGGTGACCCTAACTTTGTCAAAAATAGCCAGCGCTCTATTCCTACTGGCTGACCATATAATCTGGGTGGGTCGAGCTGGTATTTGTCAAGTGAACGTGGACAAATGGAGTCAAATATCAAACAAATATTGGCTGATGGCAATTGTTATGAATCTGGTGCGAGATGTTTACGAAATATACCAGATAATGAAACAAGAAGCTGCTGGGTTACGACTGCGCACATCGGGGAAATTCAAATCTCACTTATCTCATCAAATACAAGCACTTTGCTGTGTTAAAAATCATACAGACGTTTGGGTTGACACCGTTAAAAATAGCTGCGACCTTTTTATACCGCTCACCTCACTTGGATACACCAAACTTAATCCTGGGATAATTGGTTTACTTGGACTTCTTTCCTCTATAGCAGGAATTTACAGTTTGATACATCCACTGGCTAAATTAAGTCCTGCGTGACCAGGCAACAGAAGAATTGTGATTTTAAGTTCTCGTTTATTTCTTATTGTAAGCCATTCATAGTTTTGGACTTCAGTGTTACGATACTGGTTTTGCTTCTGTGTATATAAATCGCACGAGAGTTGTGAACGAAACTCCGGGAGTTTGGTCTACTTTGTAACATTCCGTTTTTGTATTCTCCTTAAATCTTGTATTCGTATTCAATGTATAATTTAAGTATGTACATACATTAACATTAATTATTAGGTATGTGATAATTCGAATTTCAATTTGGTGATATTTTATGCGATAGATTAAATCAGAGATCAATAAGATTAGGATAAGGGGACTTTGTCATGTGGACTTATCTGTGTAGGTTGATGAATAAAAATCAAAAAAATCTAGTGGATTAAGGTGCGCGTGTGTAAAATTTACTCATAACTAATATTAAGTTTGTGAAAAATCTGCAAATATACACATAACGTATCGAACTTAGCACTATTTTTTCGTGAATACACAGTATTTTGAGTTTTTGAAGATTAACATGCACTCATTTTATCATATCGAGATTTTATTATGAGAATTAACTAGTAAAGCAGTGGGACGACAACTCGTACTCATCGTTAGTTCTATGACCTTATTTTTACGGTCTTCATTAACGACGATCACGTACAGTTTATTTGAACTTGACTATATTATGTTATAAAGAATATAAATTACTCATAGGACGGAAATTATAACCAGAAATGGTGAGCTGAAATATATTCACATTTTATACTCTCTGGTTCTAACTTACACCTGTACAACTTGCTTAGATATGAATTCTTGATCTCTATCCCAAAGTGCAGAACATATCCAGTTCAACTGATAAGAACAATCGAATATTTCTGGTCGTGTAACAGATTTGTTCGTATCGATTCTGATTACTTTCACTTTCCATTTTTCTTCAAACTCTTTTACTTGAGCGTCGGAAACAGGCAGCGTCGACCAAACTTTATATCTGAGTGAAGGAAAGTTGAAATATTTTCGTTCAATTATTCCAAAGTGTTCGTCGATAATTATTTTTGATTTATTACCTCGTTCCCACGACGATGCTCGCGGGCTTCGCTTGTATCGCTGCCATTGAATTCATCATTTGCGGTAATTCGCTAAAAGATGTTGCGTCTTCGAAAGAAAATACGGAGCAGATCGCGTCGGCTTTATCTTTACACATCTGAAAATCGAACTCATTTTAAAAATGGTTCAATCGATTTGCAGTCTTATTATTTTGGATATAGCTTCTCGATTATGGTATACGCTACGCACGGGAAGGATATGGCTATACTTTTTGATACTATTTTCAGACGCGTCCCAAAATTGTAGTTTAAACAAGACTACTTTATCCCATATTTTAACTGGCCAGAAAATGGTCGTTCTTTTAATCCCATTGGTTTCCAAGTAAGTTGCTGATCCATTTGAATTTGATGACGATCCTTTCGTAATTCCAGCTAGGCGTGATACTACTGAAGTTTTTCCAACTCCAGATTTACCTGCCATAAATATTTTATAAGACACCTCTTCGATCGAAGAAGATACAGGAGGCCTCTCCAGTAATCCTGAATAAAATTTTACTGAATATAGAAAACCTCGAATTTTCGAACATACCTATTGTTTTATCTTAAGGGTTGTTCATAGGATATAATTATATTGTACGTATTATATATAATAATGTACCATAAAATCTTCTGTTGTTTGTAGAACGAACATAGAAATGATGAAGCAATGACTCTCCTTCGGCAGAGCTAAGCCAATCCATTTTTATTGCATTATTCATTTTATCGCAGATGCCCGCCTTTGCATTCGTTTCAAAAGTAGAACTATCGATGTTTCGATAGAGCTATTTGTATACTTGTACGTAGAAATGTAGACTAAATTTGGATTCTCAGAATTTTCCAGGCATTTTTGTAGTACCCTTGACCGAAGATCCTGTAACACGGAGATGAATTCGTTGGTACGGAGCAGTGGTATCTCGGATCACGATTCTTGGCCGTTTTTGAAATTGATATGAATCTTTCATGAGTCAAATATCTGATTAACTCATCACCCTACAGCGAACAGTGATCGATGATTCATGCGTTTATTTTTGATAAACGTATTCAATCTTTTATACGATGTATAAGTATTACACGTATATTATTCACCGGACCGACGAATAGGTGCAAGTGTTAGGAAGTCGCCCTGATATTGCAGTCTGATTTTTTCCGTATGAATAACGTAGACCTTTCAAATTCCTTGTTTTATTCTAATGTTAAGTTGCATACATTTGGGATTTTTCTGGCCAAACTAATGGCGATAATCAACCCAAGAGCTGACGATAATACTTCGGTCACTCGGAATTCTCCGCTCCCGCTATGCTTTTATCTCATCAATATTTGATTTTTAGTGCCTTGACCAGTAACATTAATAGCTGGACATCGTCTGTAGGCAGTGTAAAATCCGCTTTGGATCGAGTGCTGCGTTTTGTACTTTTCTATACATACAATATTATAAGATAAGATATAATCTTCGGAATAAAGCACATCCAAAACTGTCATGGATGTCAGCGTCGAACCGGGCCTGTTACCTGCGAAGGTTTCGAACGCAGGTAAAAGTGACGAAGTGTTTCATGACCGGTCGGCTAACAGGGTGGTGTCTAAATATGGTTTTAAAGTGAAATTGGATCACAAATTCCCAGAAAAATGGAGGCAAATGACTACCGTACGCCCAAAGCAGATACCTCAGTTATTCCCTCTCGCTATGAGGTAAGTTACGGAGCACCGAATAGATTACAACACTCAACGACGTTGTAGAATAAAATTTTACCGTTCATAGTGGGTAATGGATTATCTATTGATCTACCTCATGATTTTACCATCCTTCTCTCCTATCTTCTCCTCTCTTTGTCTTGCAAACACCTTACGGAGCATCAAACTCCGCGCAACCTTACATACGTCCATTAAATAGTATACATTTGAAGCGTGGCGGGAAAACTTGGATTATCGTTTCAAAAACTGCCAAAATAGTGCAGCGATGCGATGAGAAAATTCTGTGAAAAATTCTGTGAATTTTCTTGAAAATTTTCACAGATGTGGATAAAAGAAGGCTTCCATACATGAAATGGCCTATCGGCTACTCTCCAAATCCATTTCCAGTTCAATTTCCTAAAAATGGAATACTTTTTTTAACATGACTTTCAAGAAACAGACTAGGTTGAAAAAACACGACAAATATGCTACAAATTTCAAAGTCATCATTTTTCTACCCGGTTACACGATTCCTCAGCCGCATTGCGATCCGAAGGCGTTAGGGTGCTTAAAAAGTTAAAAACCTGACCAGGTCGTACCTGATCTGTAAAATGACCTGTTATGCTTCAATTCATTTTTCAGGTATCTTTTATATTACAAAAAGATAACGGGTCAAGGTCGTCTACCATTGATGGACTACGTACACGCGCAAAACGGCAGACAAATTTACGGTAAAAATAAATAATTCCACTAACGAGTACGTGGCCAATAATTAGGATTGTTGAGTTGAAATTTTCCATCGTTTCGTGTCAATTTATCCTCAGGTGTTCCGATCGGGGGATTAGGCGGTGGTTCGATAAATCGTGGTTTCAAAGGAGAATTTTGTAGATACGCATTGCGCCCCGGTATTTACGAATACAAGTCAATCCTCGCTAATCAATTCATTCTGACAATTCAAGACAGTACCGGTGGGACGATTTATCACCAAGTGTTATCCACCGAGAGGTAATTACACGGCGATGATCTTAATTAATCGAGCTAAAATTGGAGCTTAAATCCATTACGGGTTCATCATAGGAATCCGAAACATCTGAAATCTTGGAAATGGGGTTTCGATGGCTCTAAAGCGACGTATACAGGACTATTTCCACGTGCTTGGACGACCTACGATATCGATGAACACAACGTTAAATTAATCTGTCGTCAAGTATCGCCAATAATTCCCAATAATTACAAAGACAGTTCTTTACCTTGCGCAGTCTTCATATGGGAGATTGAAAACAATTCTGATAAAGAACTCAGCGTCAGTATCACCTTCACTTTTAAAAATGGAACTGGAAACAAGTCCCACGACAAAGAAGGTATAATTTTCTATCGGTATATCGCGTTATTGTTACTTGTTTCATGCAGACAAGAATTTTTCGTCGCTGCACTCGAAATTTTCACAAACCTTGGCAATTCACAGGCGAAAAATGGACGGAACATTTCGATTCCGAAGAAACAGGTGTTTCGGGCGTAATGATTCACCAGAAACTTTACGAGATGCCGTGTACTTATGGAATAAGTGGAAGATCGAAGGACGGGGTAAAAGTGACGCGTACATTGAGCTTTGATCCTGCGGGAAAGGGTGATCAAATTTGGGAAGACCTCGAAACCGACGGAAGGCTGGACGAGAAGGCCATTAAAACTTCACCGAGAACGAGTAAGTGGTGAATAATTAATGCATATATCGGCAGAATGATCTCGGAGCATTTACCTTACCTATGTATTTTCAGACGGCCCAATCGCTGCGGCAGTTTCATCCCGAGTATTTCTAAAGGCTAACGAATCGAAAGATCTTGAATTTGCGTTGGTTTGGGACATGCCGAAAATTCACTTTCGTAACAAAATGCGAGAATACATGAGGTGCTTGTCGGGGAAAAAAATAAATAAAGTTAAACCGTGCGACTAGTTATAAATGGAGATGGTGTAACAGTACTAGCGGTCACTCGTGATGCATTTTTTAGGTACTATACGAAATATTTCCACGATTCGGAGCGATCAGTTGCTCCCGAGATATCGAGTTACGCATTGTCCACCTACCAATCATGGGAAAGTGAAATCGTCGATTGGCAAAGAGAAGTTTTGGACGATCCCGATTTACCGGAATGGTATAAAAGTGCTCTTTTCAATGAATTGTACTACGTAGTCGACGGGGGAACTATTTGGGTGCGCGAAGAAGAATCTGACGATTTTCCTAGCACAGATCCGAGGTGTGGCGATCGAGCGTTCGAGAATTTATTTCCACTTCGCATCGTCTTGTCTTTTATTTTGGATATTTTTTTCAGAAAGGAATACGGGCGTTTCGCTTATCTCGAAGGACAGGAATATCGCATGTATAACACCTACGACGTCCACTTTTACGCTTCTTTTGCTCTCGCTCAATTATGGCCTAGGCTTCAGGAAGGTATTCAGCACGAATTTCATCACTCTGTAAATATGGAGAACCCCGATGTATGGGCTACCCTATACGCTGGTGAAAAACAGTTGAGAAAAAAGAAGGGATCCATACCCCACGATCTCGGGGACCCAGGTCGGTTGAAAATGCGGGCTCGTAATATAAGACTAAAAAAAAAACATTGTTAATATTATTTCACTTCGAACAGACGAGGAGCCGTTTGCACTGATAAACGCTTATCCAATTCACGACGTCTCCGAATGGCGAGATCTGAATCCGAAATACGTAGTGAGCTGTTACAGAGACTATAAATTCTTCGAAAACGATGAATTTTTGAAAAATTTATGGCCGACGATCAAACAGGTACGACAAATAGTAAACGAACATCGGTTTTTATCGAAAAAAAAAATCTTTGAGCTATCGCTAAAATTTTAAGGTCATGGACCTTACTCATGAATGGGACAAGGATGGAGACGGTCTGATAGAAAACTCAGGATTTCCCGACCAGACATTCGACAGTTGGGTGATGCAGGGGCCTAGGTGATGAAGGAATTTTTTGTTTTTATGAGCTCTGTGTTCACGAATTTATGTGTATTAATTTATGTGTTCAATCTCAGCGCTTATTGCGGCGGTCTTTGGCTGGCAGCTTTGAAATGTGCTTCTAAAATAGCTGAGATTCTCGGACACGATCAAGATTCCAAAAGGTACTCCGAAGTACTCGAAAGAGGGAAACATGCATACCAAGAGAAATTATGGAACGGTACGTACGTAATGTGAAGCATTTTGATTAGTCAACAATATAGATCTCGACAGGGCACTGAAAACACGTAGCTAAAGGCGAAATGGATATGAAAAGGAAGATGGAAATTGTACAGTCGTAGTCTCTCACTTACTTTTGCCTTTTACTCTTCACTTTTTTCCCATCCGCATTTGCTTATCCACCGATTTAATGTCAAATTTATAGCCCGTGGCGCATGGATAAATTTTATCAAAATAAGATGAGAGATTTCTTTACTTCGCAGGTCAGTATTACAATTTTGACGGCAGCAATAAAGGATATTCCAAGTCCATTATGAGCGATCAACTTTGCGGTCATTGGTTTTTACGAGCCTCTGGTTTTGCACATGATGTAAGTATACATATGGAGTCGTTTGACAAAAAAATTCTGTACGATGGTTTCCGTGAAGCATTGTCTCGTATCCAACGATCATTTTAAATCTACCGTTACATCGTATCATGTTTGGGCCAATGTTACGTATACGAATTGCGTAAGTACCGCTGATATAATGGAGTCTGCGAAGGATCGCGAGATATTTACGTCTGCATAGATATGTACATTATACATAGTCTAAATTGAGCCTATTTATAGTTATCGGTTTATTACTAAATTGCATCGGTGAATTGAATGGTCGCGATAAAGCCAAATCGGAAGTGGGCTACTACGTGTATTTCCATGCAAAGTCGGTAATCAGTGGTTTTGGGAAGCCACACGATGTACGGCATCGCATTTGCTTTTATGGGTTTTGACGTGCGGGGCACGTTGCGGCGTTCGCAATGTTCCTACTGCCGCCGTTGTTGCTGTCGCACTTCACATTATACCACCATACCCACTCACGTCACATACTCCACCCCTCTATAAACTGGGGATGCAAACAACTATCGGTATATCTTCACGCGATTATACACGCAGTTTGATCCGATGGTTTAACACGATTGCGGCGACTCTGAATAAACGCCGCATACGCGATTCGCTGAAAATTGCATAAATTTCTTCAAAAATCATACAATTCTACCGATCGTATTTCAACGCAGGTTTTTCCCGAGGACAGAGTCAAGACTACGTTGAAAACAATATACGACAACAACGTGATGAAGTACAAGAATGGTATGCAGGGTGCCGTCAACGGATTCAAACCAAACGGTGGCATCGACACCGTAACTATACAGAGCGAGGAAATGTGGACAGGCGTTACTTACGGCTTGGCAGCTCTCATGATTCACGAGGTGAATACATCGAAGGTTTGAAAACATTCAATTTTGATCAATTTGTTGCGTGTTCTCAACAGGGGATGACGGAAATGGGATTCAAAACTGCGGAGGGCGTCTACAGAACGATATACGAAAAAATCGGCATGGGTTTTGAGACTCCTGAAGCATTATACGAAAACAAAGGCTACAGAGCAATCGGGTACATGAGGCCACTTGCCATTTGGGGGATGCAGCATGCCTGGCGCGCACATAAAAAAAGGGCAACTTGAAATAAAAATTCTTAGACTATTTCTGTGCAATTATGTAGATGTGATAACGAACAAATATAAATGAATACGTAAGCGAAAAACGAGAAGCAACTTTATTTCCCTTTCGTTACTCTCCATTTTGTGTTTAACCAGAAATATAAAATCGTAAAACCAATCCAGAGCTGAATTCAAGTATATTCAACCCATTTCCTGCAATGGGGTTGAAATTAATGATTCCATATGGCATGAAATATTGAATATTCACCCTATTCTACCTCACGAATTAAACATCTTTGGTAAACATCTCAGTTCATCTATTTAACGTAGGAAGGTTGTTTCCATTGAAGTTTGAGAGACATTAACTCAGTTAATTTGTTGAATAATTGAGATGCCCGATCTAATCGAGTATGCAGCTAGTGGAGAGGTGTAAGCACCCGACTAATAAATAATTACCAAAATCCCGTGGCGACTTACTCTGGCGGGGATTCAGGGCCTAATTTTATCTTCTAGCTACTCGCTTTCGAATGAATAATAAAACCTAACTCTCCCTCTTCTAGCTGAAGGTGTCCACCGCAGATGTTTGCGGACTACCGTTTGCGGCAACCGCCTCACTAAATTTAATCATTTATCATATTTATTGTTACCGGCACGCTATGCCATTTTCCTACGCAGATAAAACACACATAATTACCCACAGGCTCGCGTTCACGTTATTCATTAATTCAATCTTCATATGTTATTACTTTTCATTGTCAAGCCTGAAATGACTTTGTACATAATATGAAATCATTTTACATGTCCTCTATAAGGAACGACTACATTTTTTCATTTTCAAACACAGCATGGAATTACTCGTAGAATTGTTTCAGTATGGCAAAATAAGAGTAGGAGCTGCTCAGTAGCTGAAAAAAAAGACATGAGAAATTTTTTGTTTTCCTTTTTCACTTCAAGTAATTCGCAACATTCGAATACACGACTCACAACTCACCAAGAGGAAAGTTTCCAGTGTAACTTTGTAGAATTTTCCAGCGGTTAGTAAAATTGGTTTTTGGGAGCGAAATATTATAAATACAATTGTTTTGATGTTGCTTTCCCCAAAATCGTACCAGTCGCATCTCACCGCAGAATCAGCAACTTTCAGGCTCTAATTAAAAGTTTTTAATTAAAATTTCATTGACTCGGTTATTGTGCCTCTGTTTCATTTATTCATTTATTTTATTTATCTATTTTTTTTCTCTTTCTTTCATTATCTTCTGGGTGTGCAGAATAACGAGAAATCAAGAGGACACAGATTATCGGAACTTTTATAAAAGTGGTTATCTTCATGCTGTGTTGAATGTGTTTTTTCCGAGGATTTATTCGATTGATAATTACCTCTGTCATCAATTCGTTTCCGTGCCAATAGTACAAACATATTTGAACCAACAACGCTCCGAGGTACTGACCAAGTTTCAGAAGATTCCAGCTAGGTCCCAGCTTCAGGTGAAAATAAAAATGATACAAGTGACATGGGATGGTGAGAAAAATCTATCATTCGAATTCAATGGAGATCATTTCTCACCAGCATCGCGTTGAATCCAACCAAGCAAATAATACCAGCGTAAATAAAGAACACGACGAACAGAGTGAGGCTCAGCATCGAATCGATGATTTTGCATAATCTGTAAGAAATTATGGAGCGTTCGATTACTGGAAGTCTTGGACTTGTAATCGTCGAAGAAAGGGTTAATAATTCTCACGCGAAAATCTCTTGATGTTCTTCGACGCATTTTTTTAACTCCGTTCTTGATGTAACGCGAAATTGTTGGAAAAAATTTTCTTCCTCCCATGGGCCGACGTTGTTCTGAGCCCTCAATTTTTTTTTCATATCCAGGCCCACCGCTTCGATCGAAAGCTGCAAACTTCTGAGTCGAGCTATGGCGAAAAGAATGCACCCGACGAAAAATGTATCGAATGCAATCGTGTGCATCGTCATCGCAGATCCAAGGATAATTTCACCGGCATAAGCGACGACGTAATTACCTGTCGTTCATCAATTCCCACTCATTGTCAGTGGAAAATGGATTTTTTCCACGAAGGTATTCGAGCAAAATTACGAACACCGAATCGAAACTTCAGGAAGACGGAATCGGACAGGCAGTCGCCCTTTCTCTAATTGTCATATTTGATTATCGATAATACCTGTAGCGTTTAGTGAGAATGGTAGGTACGTCCGAACCCCAAGTGGCCTGAGAGAGTAATCTCCTTTTCTGAAAATGATGAAAACCGGCCAAGCATACATGACGAATATTGTGCCGAACGTTGTGTTCCAAAAAAATTGGCCTATAGCTCGCGACCTGCGTTGACAATTGAGGAAATGTTTTAGTTTTCCCTCGTCATTTTCGCGCGATAATTTTTCAACGTGACGATCCATTTCCTCGGCTATCGATAATATCTCGTCGCGTCTCGTGTAAAACACGAAAGCCTGTTCGAAAAAAAAAATACCTTCGATCAACCTAGCTCATACCTCGAGGCCGTAGATTTAATTTTGTTACGTGAACAATTTATTGCGGGCAAATAACAGGGTAGAATAATTGAACGAATCAGATACTCGTCTAGTCTCTGCTGACTGGGGTGATGTGATTTTTTTTTTTTTTCAATTTTCTTTATTTTAACGGGACGTGACGAACGACATTTTGTCACGGAAAAACGGCGTATTATCGAATCCCACGTAGTTGCCTTCCAATCGGTGATTGTCGAGGCATGAAAATAATTCGTGAAAAAACTAATTACAGGAAAAAAGGCTATTGGGATGATCAATGTCGAGACAAAGATTGCATACCTTGAATAAAAATATCGTGAACATGAACGAGACGGTAAAATTTTCTGAAACGTATTCCCACTGTCCCCATTGCATGTAAATATCTACGTATTGACACGCGTTATAAATTGCTATTGCGATAACAAAACATAACCCGATAACGTAACGAACATTTTCCAAATAACTGGAGGTATGAGAAATCGGCCAGCTGCCTAGGTAAACGTAAATTTTCACCGAATTACGTAAAAAATCGTTCATATCGTTTCAATATACGTTTACAGAGATCGTTGGTTATTTTTCGGAGTTCTCAAAAATCTGGTTACTTTTCCACAAACTCTACGCGAAACTGACCGTGCGGAAAATTTTCTAGAAACTGTTTGAATTTCATCGGCCAAGGTGGTTCGCACATTTCCTCTGTATCTCGGGTTTTTACATTCCTCAGCGTAAAAGCACTGAGACATATTTCCAATGCTTTATTTATTTTTTATTCTCCTTCTTTTCCTTACACGAACAATTATTCAATCATTTCATTAGCTGTCTTCTGAATACATAACCGCCGTTAGTCAAACTGCAGGAAATGTACACTGGACTGCTTGTAGGTATTCTGAATAATTGAAAAACTTGAATTGCGTATCACAAGGAGGGGTTTGTCATCGGTACTTTCAGAAGAACGTTGGAAAACGAATACAACGCGACGACTTCACGCAGGGACATACTAACTGAAGTATTTCCACCAAAGGTATGTTGAGGGTGTACCATTCGTGTCACGTATAAATGGAATGTATGAAATGAAGTTTTTCACTCAAAAATCTACCTACATGCTTGGATATAACGAAGTAACGACCGGACTGGCCAGACTACAGAAATCGCAAATTTCTCCTACGAAGTTTTCCCTTCAACTATTCTCCGCAGAGTGAGTGACGTCTTTCGAATATTGCACAGAGTATGATATATATTTTTTAAGTATCTGCCACCACCGTCAAATTTATACTTGAATCGATGAATATGTCTGACTATCTGCGTCCCTTTTTTTTGTTACTCAAGCGCCTCACAATCAGTATCTCGGTCGACTATCGAGCAGTTCTTCGTTGCAACAATAAATGGAACGTGGATACTTTTTCAAGTATACATGATGGGAGGTGATACAGTATTTGGCAGTTTCTTCCATAAAGCAGGTAGGTGCGTCCAAAATAAAAAGTAGCACGTTTAAAATCATGTTGAAAAAAAGCTGAACGATCAACACGGCGAAATTGTGCTTACTTTCAGAAAATTCGAGGGAAGGGTCTCGTACAACGATACCGCATTACCTTGTCTTACTTTTTCTATAATCTGAAACGACAGGCCAACGATGTGTCCACCCGTGTTTCAAAAAATCTCACGGGTACAAGTTACCGCAGTCGGTCGTAGAGTTCATTCTACAGTAGCGACTGCCTGTGAAACGAAATCTCCTATGGAAATTCGAATCGTGATCTAAAATCGACACGCGCAGTTCACTGCGAATGTGAGTTCAAAATTATTACAAATCTCACGAATCGTTCTGCTCTCCACGTTCGAGCCTTTTCGCACTCAAGTTGATTACGTCGCAATGCGTCTCAGAAAACTTTAGGAATAAACTTGTCCCGAGGACCGACGAAGTTTGAAAACCAGAATGGAAGACATGGAGATCCGTCACGTGACACGTACTGATATTAGGAAAAAGGTACGACTCGCTGTTCTCTTTGTTACGAGTACCTTTAGGTCGACTGAACGAGAAAAAAATTGAACAGATTGACTTTCGTTTAGATCGTCCACGATTTTTCCGATGAAAGAAACTCGTGAATGGCTGACCTTCTTCCTACGATATTGGCAATAATGCGCTCGCAGAATTTCCGGCAATGCTACAGGCTGAGTATTCGATTTAACGGTTCCTTTATTCATTAAGTCAAGTGTTATTTCAAATCGGTTTTTTTCTAAGACAAAAATGCTAGTTTCTCAGCTACATGGATGGTGCTATCATCTCATCGGACAATACCCCTATCATCGACACCTACGAGCTCTGGATCGCAGAATCGCGAATCCACAGACGGCTCAATAATCGCAAATATTCACAGACTTTGGTGTTTGGGGACAGCACCTGATCAGGAGTGGATCTTTTCTGAACCAGAAGTGAAACGTTAATGTCCCGTACCGCTCGATTCCTTGAGCAAGGCATGGAGGTCCGTCGGGAATGACGCACTGAATTGCAAAAAAGAAAATTTGTCATCTCAACCGTTCGGTGCGCCAAATGGCAAAACGGAAACGTTAACAACACTCACCGTAACTTCACCCATCGGTAAATTTTCGTACCACGTACGCTCGGGACCTGAATTCGCGATCCCTATAACTTGGAAGGACATGCCGACGATGTTATCGTTGTCTCTTAAAAGGGCCCACGGATAAATGTTAGAGCAGTTCGTGTTCCGGTCGACTTTGTAGTAATGAAGACCTAATCTCACAAATCAGAATCAGTTCGTATCCTAGACAAAGAATTTGCCGAATGTAGTTCGCTCACCCATCGAGGGAACGCATCCCTTCAGCAAAAACGTAGTTTTAGAAACCACTTCTTCAGGACTCGTGGGAATTTCTACTAGCCCGTTCTTCTCCTGTACCCACAAACGACGATTACCTGCAATCAAAGTTTCCTTAACCGTTGGTACTCGAATCCCGTCGAATAACGACGAGGAATCGGCGACGGATATCCTACCATTTTTGTGAAAGTAAGCAGTCGCCGTGTAATAATCTTCGCCGTTAAGATTCTTTATCGTTATAGCGGGATTATCGGCGTGATCTATCGGCAGGTTCAACTTTTTCATATCCGCTACTGAAAACTGAAAATTTTCTCCATCGATTCATCGGTAAAGCTCGCAAGCCAAAATCAATCGGTCATGACTTACGGCGATTTGAATTCCGATACAGTCACCGCTCTTCGTCAGGAATATCAGGACGACTCTGGGATCGTTGCGATAGCCCAGCCCCGTTGTCTGGTCCGATAATTTCAGCCCGGAGATTTCGTTCCATCCCTCTTTTTTAGCATCCTGATAGGTTTCAGGTAGTACGAAGAAACCGTCCCTCGGATTCTGGGCCCATTTTGCTACGGGCAGTTAACACGAACCTATTAGACGAGACTGTATACTAGACAAAAGTTTGGAGAGGTAATTTATTTGAGTTTGAAAGTTTTTTACCACTCAGACCGTCCCACACTTTTCCGCCTGTAATTATCGGGGAAACTCAGCATTAGATTCCGTATCAACCTTCCTAATTGATTCGAATAACTTACTCTGTTTCACTCCAGTTTGTTCGCAATTTGCTATTACACATCTAACTACCAATGCCATAAATGCTATCGCGGATCTTTTCGTGGACATCTTTGAGAACTATACCAGTCGCTCGTCTGCAGCTACGTACTTTGCCGTGGATATACAAGTTTTCTGAATTTATATGCGCGGCGTAGGTCTGTTTGCTGTTTCAGAACCGAATTCACTAGATATAAAAACAGAAGGCATCAACTGTCACGAATGTCGACGTATTTTTTAATTTACTGTTGTTTCAGGTGATCAGAAGTATATCTTATTTGTCAATTATGAGTCTTTATACGGCCCATGACACCGTTATAATCGACACAAATTTTGAGCAAACCTTTCCACACTGACTATGTCGGTTAATTCTATTTGGATTGAATATTTGATAATTCACAGTGAATTTCTCGAAGGCTCGAATACATGCGTCACGAAAAATTTTTTTGATGAATTCTATTTGATATGGAAAAAGGTGCCTTTTTTTATCATGCTACTGCCATCGATGAGCTGTAAGTTCATTCGTGTTCGGGTAAAATTCGTTCGTTAAAAAAGTGAAGAGTTAACGTAGCTGAGACACTTTTATTATAGGTAGGCACGGTCGCGCGGTTTGTTGTGGGGCGTCACCTCTGCTCAGCCCCGAAGGTGACGTCTCACAACAAAGCGCTACGTAGCTGGCCACACTGACTCCAGCAAAGCTCGGGCTCCCTCGTAGACCGAGAATTCGAATATTTCGACCCATGCATGAATTGCGACGAATCAATGTGGGTCTACGACTAAAATCAATCGATATGTCTTATAGTTTTTATGCTCCCAAAAGCGAATAATTGATCATTACTCGATCGATTGCATGAGTAGATGATTTTGACGTTCAGATTTGGATTCCTGAGCTGATTATATGTGAGATTACTTTTGAAGAAGCAGAAAAGAAACTCGATTTTTGAGCCAAAAATGAATCATTTTTTTAATTAGGTTTATTACCTCAGGAATCCAAATCTGAAAAGAAAATTGAACTATCTACAAGAATGATCGAGTTATCCCTATTTTTTCGCGATTTTTGGTACAAATTTGAGGATATCTCGAAAGGAAAAAAATCGTAGCTCCATTCTGACAACGGATTCGTGTTCCTGAGGTCAAATTACATGAGAAAAGTGCCGGACGATCAATATTGAAAAATAAAAAAATTTGGCCAAAATTTAGGATTTTTCCCTTACGATTTTTTCAAATTTTAGCTGAAAATTTTTATTTTTGAAAATGAATCGTAGGGCGTTTTTCTTATGTATTTTGACCTCAGGAACACGAATCCGTTGTCCAAATTGAGCTTCGATTTTTTCCCTTCGATATATCCTCAAATTTATGCCAGAAAATGCGAGAAAATAGGTAAAACTCGGTCATTCTTGTGAATAGATTATTTTTCTTCCGAATTCGGATTCCTGAGCTCAAATTACGTTATGATAGGCTGGAAAAAATTTTTTTGAATTCTGACTCGAAAAAGCTGAAAATTGGCGAAAACTCGGTCAATTTTAGAGATAGATCAATTTGGCTTTGAGATTCGAATTTCTGAGATCGAAATACATGAGAGTAGCATGGGAAAACCAAGAAAAAGAAATGTTGATTTTTGACCCAAAAATCGATAAATGTGCACGGGTTCAAATCCCTCTGGGATTTTGGGCAATTTTTTTTTTTTCTTGCGAATCGATCGTATGACACTTTTCTGATGTATTCTGACCTCAGGAACACGATTCTGAAAGAGAAATTGATCTATCTCTGAAATTGACCGAGTGATCGCCAATTTTCAGCTTTTCGGGATCAAGAATAGAAAATTCATTTTATCGTCTATTTCAATGTAATTCTTACCCAGGAATTTGAATCTGAGGCGATAAGAATTGATCGTATGGCACTTTTCTTATGTATTTTGACCTCAGGAACACGAATCCGTTGTCCGAATTGAGCTACGATTTTTTTCCTCCGAGATATCCTCAAATTTAAGCCAAAAAATGCGAAAAAATGGGGATAACTCGGTCAATTTGAGAGATGGATCAATTTGGCTTTCAGATTCGAATTTCTGAGATCGAAATACATGAAAATAGCATAGGAAAAACAAGAAAAAAAGATGTTGATTTTTGACCCAAAAATCGATAAATGTGCACGGGTTCAAATCCCTCTGGGATTTTGGGCAATTTTTTTTTTTTCTTGCGAATCGATCGTATGACACTTTTCTGATGTATTCTGACCTCAGGAACACGATTCTGAAAGAGAAATTGATCTATCTCTGAAATTGACCGAGTGATCGCCAATTTTCAGCTTTTCGGGATCAAGAATAGAAAATTCATTTTATCGTCTATTTCAATGTAATTCTTACCCAGGAATTTGAATCTGAGGAGATAAGAATTGATCGTATGGCACTTTTCTTATGTATTTTGACCTCAGGAACACGAATCCGTTGTCCGAATTGAGCTACGATTTTTTTCCTCCGAGATATCCTCAAATTTAGGCCAAAAAATGCGAAAAAATGGGGATAACTCGGTCAATTTGAGAGATGGATCAATTTGGCTTTGAGATTCGAATTTCTGAGATCGAAATACATGAGAATAGCATGGGAAAACCAAGAAAAAAAGATGTTGATTTTTGACCCAAAAATCGATAAATGTGCACGGGTTCAAATCCCTCTGGGATTTTGGGCAATTTTTTTTTTTTCTTGCGAATCGATCGTATGACACTTTTCTGATGTATTCTGACCTCAGGAACACGATTCTGAAAGAGAAATTGATCTATCTCTGAAATTGACCGAGTGATCGCCAATTTTCAGCTTTTCGGGATCAAGAATAGAAAATTCATTTTATCGTCTATTTCAATGTAATTCTTACCCAGGAATTTGAATCTGAGGAGATAAGAATTGATCGTATGGCACTTTTCTTATGTATTTTGACCTCAGGAACACGAATCCGTTGTCCGAATTGAGCTACGATTTTTTTCCTCCGAGATATCCTCAAATTTAGGCCAAAAAATGCGAAAAAATGGGGATAACTCGGTCAATTTGAGAGATGGATCAATTTGGCTTTGAGATTCGAATTTCTGAGATCGAAATACATGAGAATAGCATGGGAAAAACAAGAAAAAAAGATGTTGATTTTTGACCCAAAAATCGATAAATGTGCACGGGTTCAAATCCCTCTGGGATTTTGGGCAATTTTTTTTTTTTCTTGCGAATCGATCGTATGACACTTTTCTGATGTATTCTGACCTCAGGAACACGATTCTGAAAGAGAAATTGATCTATCTCTGAAATTGACCGAGTGATCGCCAATTTTCAGCTTTTCGGGATCAAGAATAGAAAATTCATTTTATCGTCTATTTCAATGTAATTCTTACCCAGGAATTTGAATCTGAGGAGATAAGAATTGATCGTATGGCACTTTTCTTATGTATTTTGACCTCAGGAACACGAATCCGTTGTCCGAATTGAGCTACGATTTTTTTCCTCCGAGATATCCTCAAATTTAAGCCAAAAAATGCGAAAAAATGGGGATAACTCGGTCAATTTGAGAGATGGATCAATTTGGCTTTGAGATTTGAATTTCTGAGATCGAAATACATGAGAATAGCATGGGAAAACCAAGAAAAAAAGATGTTGATTTTTGACCCAAAATTCGATAAATGTGCACGGGTTCAAATCCCTCTGGGATTTTGGGCAATTTTTTTTTTTTTCTTGCGAATCGATCGTATGACACTTTTCTGATGTATTCTGACCTCAGGAACACGATTCTGAAAGAGAAATTGATCTATCTCTGAAATTGACCGAGTGATCGCCAATTTTCAGCTTTTCGGGATCAAGAATAGAAAATTCATTTTATCGTCTATTTCAATGTAATTCTTACCCAGGAATTTGAATCTGAGGAGATAAGAATTGATCGTATGGCACTTTTCTTATGTATTTTGACCTCAGGAACACGAATCCGTTGTCCGAATTGAGCTACGATTTTTTTCCTCCGAGATATCCTCAAATTTAAGCCAAAAAATGCGAAAAAATGGGGATAACTCGGTCAATTTGAGAGATGGATCAATTTGGCTTTGAGATTCGAATTTCTGAGATCGAAATACATGAGAATAGCATGGGAAAACCAAGAAAAAAAGATGTTGATTTTTGACCCAAAAATCGATAAATGTGCACGGGTTCAAATCCCTCTGGGATTTTGGGCAATTTTTTTTTTTTCTTGCGAATCGATCGTATGACACTTTTCTGATGTATTCTGACCTCAGGAACACGATTCTGAAAGAGAAATTGATCTATCTCTGAAATTGACCGAGTGATCGCCAATTTTCAGCTTTTCGGGATCAAGAATAGAAAATTCATTTTATCGTCTATTTCAATGTAATTCTTACCCAGGAATTTGAATCTGAGGAGATAAGAATTGATCGTATGGCACTTTTCTTATGTATTTTGACCTCAGGAACACGAATCCGTTGTCCGAATTGAGCTACGATTTTTTTCCTCCGAGATATCCTCAAATTTAAGCCAAAAAATGCGAAAAAATGGGGATAACTCGGTCAATTTGAGAGATGGATCAATTTGGCTTTGAGATTTGAATTTCTGAAATCGAAATACATGAGAATAGCATGGGAAAACCAAGAAAAAAAGATGTTGATTTTTGACCCAAAAATCGATAAATGTGCACGGGTTCAAATCCCTCTGGGATTTTGGGCAATTTTTTTTTTTTCTTGCGAATCGATCGTATGACACTTTTCTGATGTATTCTGACCTCAGGAACACGATTCTGAAAGAGAAATTGATCTATCTCTGAAATTGACCGAGTGATCGCCAATTTTCAGCTTTTCGGGATCAAGAATAGAAAATTCATTTTATCGTCTATTTCAATGTAATTCTTACCCAGGAATTTGAATCTGAGGAGATAAGAATTGATCGTATGGCACTTTTCTTATGTATTTTGACCTCAGGAACACGAATCCGTTGTCCGAATTGAGCTACGATTTTTTTCCTCCGAGATATCCTCAAATTTAAGCCAAAAAATGCGAAAAAATGGGGATAACTCGGTCAATTTGAGAGATGGATCAATTTGGCTTTGAGATTCGAATTTCTGAGATCGAAATACATGAGAATAGCATGGGAAAACCAAGAAAAAAAGATGTTGATTTTTGACCCAAAAATCGATAAATGTGCACGGGTTCAAATCCCTCTGGGATTTTGGGCAATTTTTTTTTTTTCTTGCGAATCGATCGTATGACACTTTTCTGATGTATTCTGACCTCAGGAACACGATTCTGAAAGAGAAATTGATCTATCTCTGAAATTGACCGAGTGATCGCCAATTTTCAGCTTTTCGGGATCAAGAATAGAAAATTCATTTTATCGTCTATTTCAATGTAATTCTTACCCAGGAATTTGAATCTGAGGAGATAAGAATTGATCGTATGGCACTTTTCTTATGTATTTTGACCTCAGGAATACGAATCCGTTGTCCGAATTGAGCTACGATTTTTTTCCTCCGAGATATCCTCAAATTTAAGCCAAAAAATGCGAAAAAATGGGGATAACTCGGTCAATTTGAGAGATGGATCAATTTGGCTTTGAGATTCGAATTTCTGAGATCGAAATACATGAGAATAGCATGGGAAAAACAAGAAAAAAAGATGTTGATTTTTGACCCAAAAATCGATAAATGTGCACGGGTTCAAATCCCTCTGGGATTTTGGGCAATTTTTTTTTTTTCTTGCGAATCGATCGTATGACACTTTTCTGATGTATTCTGACCTCAGGAACACGATTCTGAAAGAGAAATTGATCTATCTCTGAAATTGACCGAGTGATCGCCAATTTTCAGCTTTTCGGGATCAAGAATAGAAAATTCATTTTATCGTCTATTTCAATGTAATTCTTACCCAGGAATTTGAATCTGAGGAGATAAGAATTGATCGTATGGCACTTTTCTTATGTATTTTGACCTCAGGAACACGAATCCGTTGTCCGAATTGAGCTACGATTTTTTTCCTCCGAGATATCCTCAAATTTAAGCCAAAAAATGCGAAAAAATGGGGATAACTCGGTCAATTTGAGAGATGGATCAATTTGGCTTTGAGATTTGAATTTCTGAGATCGAAATACATGAGAATAGCATGGGAAAACCAAGAAAAAAAGATGTTGATTTTTGACCCAAAATTCGATAAATGTGCACGGGTTCAAATCCCTCTGGGATTTTGGGCAATTTTTTTTTTTTCTTGCGAATCGATCGTATGACACTTTTCTGATGTATTCTGACCTCAGGAACACGATTCTGAAAGAGAAATTGATCTATCTCTGAAATTGACCGAGTGATCGCCAATTTTCAGCTTTTCGGGATCAAGAATAGAAAATTCATTTTATCGTCTATTTCAATGTAATTCTTACCCAGGAATTTGAATCTGAGGAGATAAGAATTGATCGTATGGCACTTTTCTTATGTATTTTGACCTCAGGAACACGAATCCGTTGTCCGAATTGAGCTACGATTTTTTTCCTCCGAGATATCCTCAAATTTAAGCCAAAAAATGCGAAAAAATGGGGATAACTCGGTCAATTTGAGAGATGGATCAATTTGGCTTTGAGATTCGAATTTCTGAGATCGAAATACATGAGAATAGCATGGGAAAAACAAGAAAAAAAGATGTTGATTTTTGACCCAAAAATCGATAAATGTGCACGGGTTCAAATCCCTCTGGGATTTTGGGCAATTTTTTTTTTTTCTTGCGAATCGATCGTATGACACTTTTCTGATGTATTCTGACCTCAGGAACACGATTCTGAAAGAGAAATTGATCTATCTCTGAAATTGACCGAGTGATCGCCAATTTTCAGCTTTTCGGGATCAAGAATAGAAAATTCATTTTATCGTCTATTTCAATGTAATTCTTACCCAGGAATTTGAATCTGAGGAGATAAGAATTGATCGTATGGCACTTTTCTTATGTATTTTGACCTCAGGAACACGAATCCGTTGTCCGAATTGAGCTACGATTTTTTTCCTCCGAGATATCCTCAAATTTAAGCCAAAAAATGCGAAAAAATGGGGATAACTCGGTCAATTTGAGAGATGGATCAATTTGGCTTTGAGATTTGAATTTCTGAGATCGAAATACATGAGAATAGCATGGGAAAACCAAGAAAAAAAGATGTTGATTTTTGACCCAAAATTCGATAAATGTGCACGGGTTCAAATCCCTCTGGGATTTTGGGCAATTTTTTTTTTTTTCTTGCGAATCGATCGTATGACACTTTTCTGATGTATTCTGACCTCAGGAACACGATTCTGAAAGAGAAATTGATCTATCTCTGAAATTGACCGAGTGATCGCCAATTTTCAGCTTTTCGGGATCAAGAATAGAAAATTCATTTTATCGTCTATTTCAATGTAATTCTTACCCAGGAATTTGAATCTGAGGAGATAAGAATTGATCGTATGGCACTTTTCTTATGTATTTTGACCTCAGGAACACGAATCCGTTGTCCGAATTGAGCTACGATTTTTTTCCTCCGAGATATCCTCAAATTTAAGCCAAAAAATGCGAAAAAATGGGGATAACTCGGTCAATTTGAGAGATGGATCAATTTGGCTTTGAGATTTGAATTTCTGAAATCGAAATACATGAGAATAGCATGGGAAAACCAAGAAAAAAAGATGTTGATTTTTGACCCAAAAATCGATAAATGTGCACGGGTTCAAATCCCTCTGGGATTTTGGGCAATTTTTTTTTTTTCTTGCGAATCGATCGTATGACACTTTTCTGATGTATTCTGACCTCAGGAACACGATTCTGAAAGAGAAATTGATCTATCTCTGAAATTGACCGAGTGATCGCCAATTTTCAGCTTTTCGGGATCAAGAATAGAAAATTCATTTTATCGTCTATTTCAATGTAATTCTTACCCAGGAATTTGAATCTGAGGAGATAAGAATTGATCGTATGGCACTTTTCTTATGTATTTTGACCTCAGGAACACGAATCCGTTGTCCGAATTGAGCTACGATTTTTTTCCTCCGAGATATCCTCAAATTTAAGCCAAAAAATGCGAAAAAATGGGGATAACTCGGTCAATTTGAGAGATGGATCAATTTGGCTTTGAGATTCGAATTTCTGAGATCGAAATACATGAGAATAGCATGGGAAAAACAAGAAAAAAAGATGTTGATTTTTGACCCAAAAATCGATAAATGTGCACGGGTTCAAATCCCTCTGGGATTTTGGGCAATTTTTTTTTTTTCTTGCGAATCGATCGTATGACACTTTTCTGATGTATTCTGACCTCAGGAACACGATTCTGAAAGAGAAATTGATCTATCTCTGAAATTGACCGAGTGATCGCCAATTTTCAGCTTTTCGGGATCAAGAATAGAAAATTCATTTTATCGTCTATTTCAATGTAATTCTTACCCAGGAATTTGAATCTGAGGAGATAAGAATTGATCGTATGGCACTTTTCTTATGTATTTTGACCTCAGGAACACGAATCCGTTGTCCGAATTGAGCTACGATTTTTTTCCTCCGAGATATCCTCAAATTTAAGCCAAAAAATGCGAAAAAATGGGGATAACTCGGTCAATTTGAGAGATGGATCAATTTGGCTTTGAGATTCGAATTTCTGAGATCGAAATACATGAGAATAGCATGGGAAAACCAAGAAAAAAAGATGTTGATTTTTGACCCAAAATTCGATAAATGTGCACGGGTTCAAATCCCTCTGGGATTTTGGGCAATTTTTTTTTTTTTCTTGCGAATCGATCGTATGACACTTTTCTGATGTATTCTGACCTCAGGAACACGATTCTGAAAGAGAAATTGATCTATCTCTGAAATTGACCGAGTGATCGCCAATTTTCAGCTTTTCGGGATCAAGAATAGAAAATTCATTTTATCGTCTATTTCAATGTAATTCTTACCCAGGAATTTGAATCTGAGGAGATAAGAATTGATCGTATGGCACTTTTCTTATGTATTTTGACCTCAGGAACACGAATCCGTTGTCCGAATTGAGCTACGATTTTTTTCCTCCGAGATATCCTCAAATTTAAGCCAAAAAATGCGAAAAAATGGGGATAACTCGGTCAATTTGAGAGATGGATCAATTTGGCTTTGAGATTCGAATTTCTGAGATCGAAATACATGAGAATAGCATGGGAAAACCAAGAAAAAAAGATGTTGATTTTTGACCCAAAAATCGATAAATGTGCACGGTTTCAAATCCCTCTGGGATTTTGGGCAATTTTTTTTTTTTCTTGCGAATCGATCGTATGACACTTTTCTGATGTATTCTGACCTCAGGAACACGATTCTGAAAGAGAAATTGATCTATCTCTGAAATTGACCGAGTGATCGCCAATTTTCAGCTTTTCGGGATCAAGAATAGAAAATTCATTTTATCGTCTATTTCAATGTAATTCTTACCCAGGAATTTGAATCTGAGGAGATAAGAATTGATCGTATGGCACTTTTCTTATGTATTTTGACCTCAGGAACACGAATCCGTTGTCCGAATTGAGCTACGATTTTTTTCCTCCGAGATATCCTCAAATTTAAGCCAAAAAATGCGAAAAAATGGGGATAACTCGGTCAATTTGAGAGATGGATCAATTTGGCTTTGAGATTTGAATTTCTGAAATCGAAATACATGAGAATAGCATGGGAAAACCAAGAAAAAAAGATGTTGATTTTTGACCCAAAAATCGATAAATGTGCACGGGTTCAAATCCCTCTGGGATTTTGGGCAATTTTTTTTTTTTCTTGCGAATCGATCGTATGACACTTTTCTGATGTATTCTGACCTCAGGAACACGATTCTGAAAGAGAAATTGATCTATCTCTGAAATTGACCGAGTGATCGCCAATTTTCAGCTTTTCGGGATCAAGAATAGAAAATTCATTTTATCGTCTATTTCAATGTAATTCTTACCCAGGAATTTGAATCTGAGGAGATAAGAATTGATCGTATGGCACTTTTCTTATGTATTTTGACCTCAGGAACACGAATCCGTTGTCCGAATTGAGCTACGATTTTTTTCCTCCGAGATATCCTCAAATTTAAGCCAAAAAATGCGAAAAAATGGGGATAACTCGGTCAATTTGAGAGATGGATCAATTTGGCTTTGAGATTCGAATTTCTGAGATCGAAATACATGAGAATAGCATGGGAAAACCAAGAAAAAAAGATGTTGATTTTTGACCCAAAAATCGATAAATGTGCACGGGTTCAAATCCCTCTGGGATTTTGGGCAATTTTTTTTTTTTCTTGCGAATCGATCGTATGACACTTTTCTGATGTATTCTGACCTCAGGAACACGATTCTGAAAGAGAAATTGATCTATCTCTGAAATTGACCGAGTGATCGCCAATTTTCAGCTTTTCGGGATCAAGAATAGAAAATTCATTTTATCGTCTATTTCAATGTAATTCTTACCCAGGAATTTGAATCTGAGGAGATAAGAATTGATCGTATGGCACTTTTCTTATGTATTTTGACCTCAGGAACACGAATCCGTTGTCCGAATTGAGCTACGATTTTTTTCCTCCGAGATATCCTCAAATTTAAGCCAAAAAATGCGAAAAAATGGGGATAACTCGGTCAATTTGAGAGATGGATCAATTTGGCTTTGAGATTCGAATTTCTGAGATCGAAATACATGAGAATAGCATGGGAAAAACAAGAAAAAAAGATGTTGATTTTTGACCCAAAAATCGATAAATGTGCACGGGTTCAAATCCCTCTGGGATTTTGGGCAATTTTTTTTTTTTCTTGCGAATCGATCGTATGACACTTTTCTGATGTATTCTGACCTCAGGAACACGATTCTGAAAGAGAAATTGATCTATCTCTGAAATTGACCGAGTGATCGCCAATTTTCAGCTTTTCGGGATCAAGAATAGAAAATTCATTTTATCGTCTATTTCAATGTAATTCTTACCCAGGAATTTGAATCTGAGGAGATAAGAATTGATCGTATGGCACTTTTCTTATGTATTTTGACCTCAGGAACACGAATCCGTTGTCCGAATTGAGCTACGATTTTTTTCCTCCGAGATATCCTCAAATTTAAGCCAAAAAATGCGAAAAAATGGGGATAACTCGGTCAATTTGAGAGATGGATCAATTTGGCTTTGAGATTCGAATTTCTGAGATCGAAATACATGAGAATAGCATGGGAAAACCAAGAAAAAAAGATGTTGATTTTTGACCCAAAAAACGATAAATGTGCACGGTTTCAAATCCCTCTGGGATTTTGGGCAATTTTTTTTTTTTCTTGCGAATCGATCGTATGACACTTTTCTGATGTATTCTGACCTCAGGAACACGATTCTGAAAGAGAAATTGATCTATCTCTGAAATTGACCGAGTGATCGCCAATTTTCAGCTTTTCGGGATCAAGAATAGAAAATTCATTTTATCGTCTATTTCAATGTAATTCTTACCCAGGAATTTGAATCTGAGGAGATAAGAATTGATCGTATGGCACTTTTCTTATGTATTTTGACCTCAGGAACACGAATTCGTTGTCCGAATTGAGCTACGATTTTTTTCCTCCGAGATATCCTCAAATTTAAGCCAAAAAATGCGAAAAAATGGGGATAACTCGGTCAATTTGAGAGATGGATCAATTTGGCTTTGAGATTCGAATTTCTGAGATCGAAATACATGAGAATAGCATGGGAAAAACAAGAAAAAAAGATGTTGATTTTTGACCCAAAAATCGATAAATGTGCACGGGTTCAAATCCCTCTGGGATTTTGGGCAATTTTTTTTTTTTCTTGCGAATCGATCGTATGACACTTTTCTGATGTATTCTGACCTCAGGAACACGATTCTGAAAGAGAAATTGATCTATCTCTGAAATTGACCGAGTGATCGCCAATTTTCAGCTTTTCGGGATCAAGAATAGAAAATTCATTTTATCGTCTATTTCAATGTAATTCTTACCCAGGAATTTGAATCTGAGGAGATAAGAATTGATCGTATGGCACTTTTCTTATGTATTTTGACCTCAGGAACACGAATCCGTTGTCCGAATTGAGCTACGATTTTTTTCCTCCGAGATATCCTCAAATTTAAGCCAAAAAATGCGAAAAAATGGGGATAACTCGGTCAATTTGAGAGATGGATCAATTTGGCTTTGAGATTTGAATTTCTGAGATCGAAATACATGAGAATAGCATGGGAAAACCAAGAAAAAAAGATGTTGATTTTTGACCCAAAATTCGATAAATGTGCACGGGTTCAAATCCCTCTGGGATTTTGGGCAATTTTTTTTTTTTTCTTGCGAATCGATCGTATGACACTTTTCTGATGTATTCTGACCTCAGGAACACGATTCTGAAAGAGAAATTGATCTATCTCTGAAATTGACCGAGTGATCGCCAATTTTCAGCTTTTCGGGATCAAGAATAGAAAATTCATTTTATCGTCTATTTCAATGTAATTCTTACCCAGGAATTTGAATCTGAGGAGATAAGAATTGATCGTATGGCACTTTTCTTATGTATTTTGACCTCAGGAACACGAATCCGTTGTCCGAATTGAGCTACGATTTTTTTCCTCCGAGATATCCTCAAATTTAAGCCAAAAAATGCGAAAAAATGGGGATAACTCGGTCAATTTGAGAGATGGATCAATTTGGCTTTGAGATTCGAATTTCTGAAATCGAAATACATGAGAATAGCATGGGAAAAACAAGAAAAAAAGATGTTGATTTTTGACCCAAAAATCGATAAATGTGCACGGGTTCAAATCCCTCTGGGATTTTGGGCAATTTTTTTTTTTCTTGCGAATCGATCGTATGACACTTTTCTGATGTATTCTGACCTCAGGAACACGATTCTGAAAGAGAAATTGATCTATCTCTGAAATTGACCGAGTGATCGCCAATTTTCAGCTTTTCGGGATCAAGAATAGAAAATTCATTTTATCGTCTATTTCAATGTAATTCTTACCCAGGAATTTGAATCTGAGGAGATAAGAATTGATCGTATGGCACTTTTCTTATGTATTTTGACCTCAGGAACACGAATCCGTTGTCTGAATTGAGCTACGATTTCTTTCCTCCGAGATATCCTCAAATTTAAGCCAAAAAATGCGAAAAAATGGGGATAACTCGGTCAATTTGAGAGATGGATCAATTTGGCTTTCAGATTCGAATTTCTGAGATCGAAATACATGAGAATAGCATGGGAAAACCAAGAAAAAAAGATGTCGATTTTTGACCCAAAATTCGATAAATGTGCACGGGTTCAAATCCCTCTGGGATTTTGGGCAATTTTTTTTTTTTTCTTGCGAATCGATCGTATGACACTTTTCTGATGTATTCTGACCTCAGGAACACGATTCTGAAAGAGAAATTGATCTATCTCTGAAATTGACCGAGTGATCGCCAATTTTCAGCTTTTCGGGATCAAGAATAGAAAATTCATTTTATCGTCTATTTCAATGTAATTCTTACCCAGGAATTTGAATCTGAGGAGATAAGAATTGATCGTATGGCACTCTTCTTATGTATTTTGACCTCAGGAACACGAATCCGTTGTCCGAATTGAGCTACGATTTTTTTCCTCCGAGATATCCTCAAATTTAAGCCAAAAAATGCGAAAAAATGGGGATAACTCGGTCAATTTGAGAGATGGATCAATTTGGCTTTGAGATTCGAATTTCTGAGATCGAAATACATGAGAATAGCATGGGAAAACCAAGAAAAAAAGATGTTGATTTTTGACCCAAAAATCGATAAATGTGCACGGGTTCAAATCCCTCTGGGATTTTGGGCAATTTTTTTTTTTCTTGCGAATCGATCGTATGACACTTTTCTGATGTATTCTGACCTCAGGAACACGATTCTGAAAGAGAAATTGATCTATCTCTGAAATTGACCGAGTGATCGCCAATTTTCAGCTTTTCGGGATCAAGAATAGAAAATTCATTTTATCGTCTATTTCAATGTAATTCTTACCCAGGAATTTGAATCTGAGGAGATAAGAATTGATCGTATGGCACTTTTCTTATGTATTTTGACCTCAGGAACACGAATCCGTTGTCTGAATTGAGCTACGATTTCTTCCCTCCGAGATATCCTCAAATTTAAGCCAAAAAATGCGAAAAAATGGGGATAACTCGGTCAATTTGAGAGATGGATCAATTTGGCTTTGAGATTCGAATTTCTGAGATCGAAATACATGAGAATAGCATGGGAAAACCAAGAAAAAAAGATGTCGATTTTTGACCCAAAAATCGATAAATGTGCACGGGTTCAAATCCCTCTGGGATTTTGGGCAATTTTTTTTTTTCCTTGCGAATCGATCGTATGACACTTTTCTGATGTATTCTGACCTCAGGAACACGAATCCGTTGTCTGAATTGAGCTACGATTTTTTTCCTCCGAGATATCCTCAAATTTAAGCCAAAAAATGCGAAAAAATGGCGATAACTCGGTTAATTCGAGAGATGGATCAATTTGGCTTTCAGATTCGAATTTCTGAGATCGAAATACATGAGAATAGCATGGGAAAACCAAGAAAAAAAGATGTTGATTTTTGACCCAAAAATCGATAAATGTGCACGGGTTCAAATCCCTCTGGGATTTTGGGCAATTTTTTTTTTTCTTGCGAATCGATCGTATGACACTTTTCTGATGTATTCTGACCTCAGGAACACGATTCTGAAAGAGAAATTGATCTATCTCTGAAATTGACCGAGTGATCGCCAATTTTCAGCTTTTCGGGATCAAGAATAGAAAATTCATTTTATCGTCTATTTCAATGTAATTCTTACCCAGGAATTTGAATCTGAGGAGATAAGAATTGATCGTATGGCACTTTTCTTATGTATTTTGACCTCAGGAACACGAATCCGTTGTCTGAATTGAGCTACGATTTCTTTCCTCCGAGATATCCTCAAATTTAAGCCAAAAAATGCGAAAAAATGGGGATAACTCGGTCAATTTGAGAGATGGATCAATTTGGCTTTCAGATTCGAATTTCTGAGATCGAAATACATGAGAATAGCATGGGAAAACCAAGAAAAAAAGATGTCGATTTTTGACCCAAAAATCGATAAATGTGCACGGGTTCAAATCCCTCTGGGATTTTGGGCAATTTTTTTTTTTTCTTGCGAATCGATCGTATGACACTTTTCTGATGTATTCTGACCTCAGGAACACGAATCCGTTGTCTGAATTGAGCTACGATTTTTTTCCTCCGAGATATCCTCAAATTTAAGCCAAAAAATGCGAAAAAATGGCGATAACTCGGTTAATTCGAGAGATGGATCAATTTGGCTTTCAGATTCGAATTTTTGAGATCGAAATACATGAGAATAGCATGGGAAAACCAAGAAAAAAAGATGTTGATTTTTGACCCAAAAATCGATAAATGTGCACGGGTTCAAATCCCTCTGGGATTTTGGGCAATTTTTTTTTTTTCTTGCGAATCGATCGTATGACACTTTTCTGATGTATTCTGACCTCAGGAACACGAATCCGTTGTCTGAATTGAGCTACGATTTTTTTCCTCCGAGATATCCTCAAATTTAAGCCAAAAAATGCGAAAAAATGGCGATAACTCGGTTAATTCGAGAGATGGATCAATTTGGCTTTCAGATTTGGATTCCTGAGCTCAAATTACGTTATGATAGGCTTAAAAATAAATTCCTAATTTTGACTCGAAAAAGCTGAAAATTGGCGATAACTCGGTCAATTTTAGAGATAGATCAATTTTCCTTTGAGATTTGGATTCCTGAGGTCAAAATATGTAAGAAAAGCACATCAAACCCAATTAAAACAATGATTTTTTTCTGCTCAAAAGTCCAATCTCTCGGTCTACGAGGGAGCCCGAGCTTTGCTGGAGTCAGAGTGACCAGCAGCGTAGCGCTTTGTTGTGAGACGTCACCTCCAGGGCTGAGCAGAGGTGACGCCCCACAACAAACCGCGCGCCCGTGGCTACCTGACTCCAAATAAGCTCGGGCTCCCTCGTAGACCGAGAAATTCGAATATTTCGACCCATGCATGGATTGCGACGAATCAAAGTGGGTCTACGACTAAAACCAATCGATATGTCTTCATTTTTCTGCTCTCAACAGCAAATAATTGATGATTACTCGAGCGATTGCATGAGTAAATGATTTTGGCTTCCAGATTCGGATTCCTGAGCTGTCTATACGTGAGATTCTTCTTGAAAAACCAAAAAAAAAAATCGATTCTTTGATTCATACAAAGGGATTGCTTAAAACTAATTAAGATACTCAACTCGATCTGAGGGTTTTCGCAATTGTAATGCTCTTGCTGGCGTAGTCAACTTCTGTCGTAATGTTCTAGAAGTTCGTGTTGTATTGGGAGCTTGCAATTGACTGACAAATAGTCAGGAAAACGAGAGAAGAATCCAGCGTGTGTGCGTGTGTGTAATTTCTTTTTCTTCCTCTTTTTCTTCTCAATCATTCGAAATCACCAAATTGCAAGCCAATAGCAAACCGCGGTAATCATGACCACGACCAAGGGCAGATCCCGCTTCTGGACTCTAGGAGCTGTTTTGCGCTTGATTAAGGGTTCGATTTAGGGAGTAAGTTATCATTGTTTCTTGTTCCAACCCCATTCAAGCGAAAAAAAGTACACTTCGGTTATCCGAGTCTGAGATATCTTCGGCTCGAAAATCTCTTGAAAACTTTGCCTCGAGGTCGCTCCACAATTCTTCTTCCCCTTTTTGTTTCGGGAAAATCATCGAGTTCTGTTTAAGTGACTTTTAGTTTTTCACCGTTCATGAAGCTTATTTGTCATTCGCGATTCGTTACAATCGGTTATTTTTCAGATCGCTAGCGAAAAAAATGAGTCCAGAGGACCGTAATATGATGGGTTCTATCGGAAGAGGAACTTTTGTCGCTATTGTTACCGTCCGAGTGGTCGACCACGAAATTCGATTAGTTGGGTAAACGCAAATCTGATCGGAGGTGGCCGTCCGTTGAACGCAATTACAGCGCGCGTCGCCCGGGTGGACGTAAAGGGTCAATGGTCGGAGGGTCGGCAATCAAACCTACGACGAACACGCGAGAACTCCAGGTAGTCAATTTTCATTCTAAATTTAATAATTCTTCGTCGCATGTTCGCGCGGCGCTCTACGGGTCCACCCGATTACTCTTTCCTCCGAAATTCTATCGTGGGGTGTGGGGGAATTGGATTTGCTATAGAAACGGTTTGGTACGGGAAAGAGCTTTTTTTTCTCCTCCTTTTTTCTTCCTTTCCATTCCAAGTCTTTCGGTGAGAATATTACACGCACAAGGAGAGCATATTTTGGAATACCACAGCCGCTAGGCATCTGCGTGCCAACGATATTTTGAATAAAGTAAATTCCTTAGCTTATTAAGTCTGTTGAGAATTAACGCTGTTGGCATAATTCCTTGGGAGAATTCAGGGATCTTTTGACTCGTGGAGGACGGTGAGATGATATTCTCCCGCTGTGTTCGGATAAGTAACCAGATTTTACTCTGTTGCAGATTATTGTTTTCTCTGGTCTTTTTGATTTAATCTTTTTAGAGCGAAGATCGCGAGTGTAGTTGGCTGTCGGTTTCACGAGTAAGAATCTACATCGAGCTTTCGGAGTTTCTGGAAAGTGGAATTATAAATCGTTGTGTATACGAGACGCTGATCAAATATAGAGAGCAGTCACCTCACGCTCTACCTTTTCTCGCTGGCTTTCAGATACGGAAGCCGAAGGATATCTTCCTACCTTACCGGAGAATCAACTTCCGGTACAACCGACGTCGGAGTTCCTCTTAGTGTCGATTCTACCCCTTCATATCCTTCGCCGGATAGAATAACACGCGTTCTCCATCGATCTGGCGCTTGTGAGAGAACAAAATTGAAAAAATTTATCGAACAAGTTATTACGATAAAAACGAAAAAACCCGATTCGATATCTTCACTGTGCATTTAAGTAGCTCGTCGACGGCCACACGTAACAATTATAGAATCCTCGGCAACCCGATTTTCTTTGAAAATTTTCTCATCATCCGATGGCTCGGAGCTTTCAACTTCATTTCATTCGTCGAAGATTCCGAGTGAAAATGCAAAAAGAAATTAAACGAGGATCAAATATGAAACAGATGTGAAGAGTTGAGATTTGACTCCGCGTACGAGAACTGTAAGTTTCGGGACTATTGGAATGGGGGAAAAAAGTTAATTGAAAATTAGAGATAAGAATTGATTCGAGAATGCGAAGGCCTTCGTATAATTCCGTTCGAATAGATAATAAAAGAATGCGAAGATATTTGGCGTGGAGCGTCGGCGCGTGGGGAGGAGGGATATTAAACATCGTTTACTTCATAAATTGGATTACCGGATTATCCTAAACGATCCTTTTTCTGAAATGAAAAGTAAACTCGAGTAGATTCTATTTGCATATTAAACGACTGATGCAAAGTTTTCCGTAACCCTAAGTCAATTGCAGAACTCGATTAGAGGAGACTCTCGTTATATGGCTCACAATCTACACCCTGCAGCGTGAATATTATATACCTCGAAGAATGCGGACCATTGTGAAACCTGAGGCGAACCTTTCTAACCTGATCAAAGCTAATTAATAGCGCGATACAAGAAGTATCGATGTACAACGAACGTTTGACGGCCGTCGTTCGAGCTAATAATTTCGTAAACTCGTCAAACCACTTGATTGATGGGGCGCTAAATCTCCCATCCGCATATTATACAATCTGTACCTCATAAACTCGATGAATTTATTAAAAACAAAAGAATAGAAAAAAAATCGGTATACCTGCAACGGAAGATAATTCCAACTCATTTTCTCAATCTTCGAACAACTTTTCTGGCGGAAGAGCGTATACGAAATCAGAATGAGCGGCATGAAAAATAATAATCGAAATCCCATAGTTGTTCGAATGAACTTTGATGAGAATTTTTGTTTTTCGCGGGTTACGACCTCGTGGCCCTCGACCTTCGATGTGCATTTCTATTTTCACGTGATACGAAATGCGTTCTAGAGTTGTTCCGTAATCGGTAGCACGGATCTTGATGAAATTGAATTTCTTGAGTGAGGTTGGGCAGGTCGAGGAGCGCGTGGAGCGGGTGATTGAGATTGATGATGGTCAACTTATTTTATTCGGACGTCAACTACCCGTTCGAATTGTCTCCGCCGGCATCGGATGAACCCGGTCCTGTAAACTTTCCTGGCCGTTGGATCGTTCTCCCTTTTCAGAGCGACGGATCCCAGATATAGATTTTCAGCTCGACGATCTCGCCGGACGATTCCGCAGGGACGATATCTGTATTCTTTCATCGGTGAATTTTTTCACCGACTTTTAGTCCAGGTATCCCAGTGTAGCAGCACCGATAATTGCGGAATATAACTTCACCCCCTGCGAACGGGATTTGGACTACGTCCAGTAACGATTCTACCTTGAAGTGAGAGAAAAAGTTGAAGAAATGAGAAAAATAAAACTGAATGTACAGATGACCGAATGAAATTTACAACGTGCAATAACGATGGGCATGGAATCCGTAGGAGAAAATCGGAATCAATACACCGATGAACATTGTGTTAAATATTACATTATCTCAATATTTAATCAAGTTTAACGAACAACAAGAAATTTCCCAATTTCGCGTTCAGACGTTCGGGTTAATTAATCGAAATTGAATAGCTGGTAGGAGCCTCACCGCGGTCTTGTGGATCAATTGGATCTGCTTCCGAACTCGGTAGCTCGAGGGCCAGAATTACCAAAGCCGCGTATCCAGGTGTATCTCGAAAGGCTGATAATATTAAAAATGTCACGTCGGAGATTTTAGGGCAGACGGGGGGAGGATGATGAAAAATTAAAACAGAGAAATGAAAACTGAACGAAACCTGTCGCACGATACGTTCCATCGGTTGCCAAACGCCGTTGGGAAATTCGTGTCTTATCAGTCGTACTTTAATCTTAATCCGAGTCGACGTGCGATCACGGTGCCGTAACCCCGCGATCGGCTCCGGCGTGAAACTCTTTTTTTAATTTTGTTTTTTTTTCTTTCCAAAACTGGGACACCGCTCCGACTTTTGGTTACCCAGATTCGAATTTCTTTCGTCAATGTACGGCCGCTGCGGATCGGTAACGCGTTCAACTGGACCGGAACGTGATTGCAATACCGAGATCCTGAGAGCGGTGTGATTAGTTTTCATTCTTCGACGATAAAATCCACGGTGAGCTCGAGAGGTTTAATGGCGGATCACCTCGGTAATCATCGCCTTTGTCGAACGACGGCTTAAAAATTATGCATAACCGCTAGCAAGGTCAGCGACGAGGGGTTCCCTCTCGAAAAAAAATGACGTAAATGCACGGCGGCTGGTGTTGTTACATGCGTTTCATCCTTAAGGCGAAGATGAAAATTATTCAAATGCGGGTATCGGGAGCTTCTCCGTGATCCCGATCACGGCTAGCCCGAGGTGATCATGTAGGCGTTATGTAATTCACATGTGTGTACGATTAACCGAACGTGGGGATACGAGTATGCGGATACATGGGTAGGTACATAGGTGTACCAGGTACACGTGTAAGTGTTTATATTTTTTGAATCGCGTAATCTGCCAACTGACGCAATATTCGGAGGCGAGTAATGTGTAGCGGTGTACGTACAGTGTGCGGCACCGTCGGAAGAACGTCGAAGCATCTCACCCACCTAACTACCTGTATGCCCAATGTGCTATTCATGAGAGAACCGATCCTCCGGCAAAATTACCTACGGAATTGCCCCCGCTACATCAACGAATTGTACATGCATATCGCGTGTAACGTACGTACACACGGATGGGTACATATAAGCGAGTGAGAGCGAAACGATCGTTTTACTTTCTTGAATCTGCGGTGTATCCCCGCTTTCATTTATTACATCCCGTTCGCCGTTCGTAGCTCGATCTCGATAATCCAATTACATCCTTCGGGATACCGAAGAAATCCCACTTTTAGGCTCGTTAATTATTCGCGCGCACTCAAACCTCCAGGGTCTTCCGTGATAATTACCTCGCGTAAATATGCGATGCGGCATTTTTCCGAACACGTTGATCTTCGGGATCAGATCGCATTGAAAGTTCCGATGTGCACCCACGCGTACTTCCGTTAACCAAAAGTCCAGGGGGTTCCAGAGCAATTGAAACACGCGTCCGAATGTTCGTCGACGTTCCTCTAATCCTCGACTCTCCACGTTCCATATTTTGTCTCTTACGGTGTACGGATTATTAGGTGTGTATTTCATCGTCGCACGTCACCGCGATTCTCCGTGTCAAATGGGCAAGTGAGATTTCTGCGCTGTGTGTAATGCGGTTAATATCCCCAGGTTGAATGAGACGTAATCCGCTTAACCCTCGGGGCAAACATAGAATATTAACCCGAGAAATTCTAACTCTTTGATCGCGGCGTATACGCGCGATATGACACCGCGATTTTTCGTCTCTGTCAAATAATTGCAGGTCTACATTTTTCTATTTTTCTCTTCGTTTTTCGAACTCCAACGGTTTTGTTGAGCTCGTTGTATCCGCCGCCACCGAATCACTCAGATTTTCGTATCGTCGATTGAATTCGCGGTGGATTTTATTCCCCGAAATGGAGATTGTAACGATCGGTTGAGATTTTTCGATCCGATACAACAGAACCGCTAAAGCTCGTCGCTTTTGCGGCATCGAATAGGTTTTGTCTCCGTAATTTAGCGTGGTAATATTTCAGACTCCTTTGAAACCGACGGTTGGCCAAAATTCCGTGCTTTAACAACCGCAACAGCTGTTGGTGAAATTGCTCAAAAGAGGTAAAGTCAAGGAGAACGGGGGGGGGTAATTTCAAACGGCGACAGCCTCGCGGGTTTCGCTCGTTTTAATTATGAAAGTGAAATAGTTACCGGGAAAAATTGTTAACCCGAATTAACTCGAAACTCGCTTATCGCTCCTCTGGAATTGACACGTGAAACTTCGTCACGGCAAATCAACGATTATCAAAATTCGAAAATCTTGAAAAAAGTCGCGGTGGAAACGAAATCGAGGAACTCGCATACACGCGCCACAACTTCCTGCCGATCGAGTGAAATAGGTTCGGCGACGATCGCGAACTGAAATGAAAAATTTCGCATCGTATTTCTCGCTTTGATCCGAGGAAATTCGGAGCGTAAAGTTCGTGCGCTTTTGGGGCGTAGGTGTGTAAAAAAGGTACACGGCGATGAGGTGTCGTGAGTCTGAGAAGGCCGCGAAGTCGTAACAGTACTGGGGAAACTTACAAAGAAGATGTCAGCCGACGTTACAGTTAACTTGACACAAATCAAGTCACGGCTATTTCTCATTCCTTTATAATACAGTTATAAGGTAATAATGTGGTCAGTCATGTGTGTAGCATCGTTATACGACGTAGTACTCCTCCAATCCCATACGACTGAAACCTTCACTTTTCATAGAACGTTCAACGGTCGCATTATACGGAGATCAACTGGTTCATCGTTAGACTCACTCTCGAAATCCTCCAAACGTAAATGACCGCGGGCCAGACCGCCCGAGAATCTGGGCCATATATTTGTCGCGCGAAGACTTCTTCCCCTCCATTTCATTCGTGAAAAAAATTCGCAGCGGAGCTCCGAGCTGGCGATCTATTTTTCCTAGGTTGTACATTTTCGAGAAAAAAAAAACAAAAAAAAAAAAAAACAAACAAACCGTTCGATTGTCCCACCGCGTCGCATCGGTTTTGTAGTTAGCTCCGTTTTTCCGTTTCCTCCTCTCGACTCAAACGGGAAAACGGCGCACATCGGCCACATCAGCTGCTCCGAGAAGTTTTTCTCGGTTACTGATTGCCAGAGTGTTCGTTCGCTTAGATTCGAACAAAGAAGTTTATAAAACTGAACAATGGTGCATCGAACAAACGGGATCAAAGGAGTTGGCTGTAAATCGATTTTATGATTGGTTTTGCGGTGATTCCGTAAACCGCCCCCGCCGCCTTTTCCCCGCTTCGAATGTACGTAGGAGCGCTATGAATTACTCTTCCCGACGGTGCCGATAACGCCCCGTATCCAATCGCCCCCTTCGAAATCGGCAAAAAGCTAAAAAAAAAAAAAAAAAACCATTAAAGTTTCGTTCAACGAGGTAGAATTTAATGAGCCTCCCTTGAATTATTCCGGATACGTTTCGCGTCGACCAGAAATATCGGCGTCAGTACAGCCGTTCGATTTACGAGTATTTGAAGAGTAATAAAACGCGATACGTTATTTATAGACGGGATGGAGTAAAAGAAAGGGGGAGGGGGGTAGGGGGTAGGGGGATAAATAAAGCAGTTCATCTGCTCATTCGAGTGCCGAGTAAATCATATGATCGCAATTTTGAAATTCAAGAGCAAAAAGTAGCACAGCCGAGTATACGATCGAAGGTCTAACTCGAAGGATATTCACGGCTGAAATAAATACGCTGGTCCTTTTTCACCGTGACGAGATCCCGGAGTTTTTTTTATTTTTTCTTTTTTTTTTTTCTTTTTTTTCGTACCCCTTTTGCCGTTCCCAGTGATTTTAAAAACCTACGTATGTCTCTACTTAGCGAGAACCTATCACTGCGCGTTACGTTGCACGGGAACTTTCAAGGTTCGAAAAACTTTGCCATTAGCGTGCAGCTTACCGGGTCTTTATTCGGCAGCTCGGTTCGTCCGTTATATTCTTTCGTTATCGTTTTGTTCTCTTTCATCGAATAGTACCAGACCCCGTTACCGCCCTCGTGGCCAGCCCAACCCAGTGCGGCTAACTTCTGAAACTTTTAATCGCTCATTTCTGAAGGATAATGCCGACAAATTGTGAAGTAAACCGCCAAGTTTGCACTAGCGACTTTTATACAAACCGAACTTCAGAACCTCCGTAATAGCCGATGTTTTCACCCTCGAGATATCCGTCAAAATTTATTCTACTCGATAACTCGATATTTATTCACCTCCGCCATCAAGAACGCTCCGAACCCTCAGATGAAGAATTCTTTTTTTCTTTTCCGTTTTTGCGCAAAAAGGAGATCAAATGAGCGGATTTAGAACGCCGATGGAATCTAGGGGAACTTCGATCGCGGTATTCTCGAAGTTTTCGAGAATTTTGAAACTATTGAGCAGCAATCTGATTCGATATTAAAAAAAATCGGGCGCTGTACCGCCGTCGCCAGTATGCAAGATACATATTTCCTCGAGGCGCGTGTGCACCAGTCATTATTCATTCTTGCCTATACAGCAACACATTTATGTGCAGCAGTGACGTGGCATGAGAACTAATTAGGAACGATCCATCATCGCAAATTCATATTCCCCCTTTCCCATATTTTCGATTAGTAACGGAAGCAAGTGACATTGCAAAAGCCATGAGCGGTCCGTTTAGAATTACGATGACTCGCCGCTCGTCGGCTCTTATGTTAGAAACGAACAACGATAAACCAACGCGGAGCCGCGGCTGCAATTTTACCAATCGTGTATAGCGCGGATTTTTTTTTTTTCTTTTTTGACAATTTGGAGCGGCTCAAATCGGAACGAGGTGAGGCGATACCTCCTCCCACAAAAGCCGCCGATGTGCGAGAAATCCGTGAAACACATCAATCAATTAACGCCGGGATCGATCCACTTCGATGTTGAATTTCTCAACACCGTCCTTTCGCACCGACAATCGTCTCGTTTCATTAAATTTCATTCCTTTATTTTCGATTGGCCGCCTCACGAATCGAAGGGGTGATTATTAATATAATGAAGAGATGTGATTTTCGGATTCGATTGGCAATCGTACAGCGGATGATACATGTGTGTCGATTCAACGGAGATAAAAATCGTAAGTGTAGCATTCGATCATGTCTTCTCGTAGCCCCTAGGTAAATACACGTATACCTATGTGTATACGCGATGCCGTATCGTGAGCGAATAGATCGTAGAAAATAATCGGGTGTGACGTCACTACGCGTCCGAACATCACGGCGAAGCCGCGGCTGACGATTTGAGCGAAATGAACGAAAATCAGAAGAATTTTCGCAATGATATTTCTACCGATGCCCTACGATGCGCTACCATTAGAGATTCCGAGACGTGTTACATTCGAATTTGTCGTTACGTATTGAAAATGAGAGGACATGGAACATCGCTAGTTATAATATGAGAAGGTAACGCGATATCGCCAGATCTGGACAATACACATCTGCGTCTCAACGTCGCAATGTCCCAGATACACGATACCTCCGACCGCATAACCGTATATCTAGTAAAATGAACGGGTTATGCATGCGATTTCAACGAAGGTAAATGAACCCACGAATGTGATTTTCGTGATTTTCATCGGTCGGTTGTCGGGAGAAATATTTTTTTCGTGAAGCGTGATATTATTTCTGCACAGATTAGCCGGTGGTTCATCAGCTGTGAATAATATTAACAAGAAAAAAAAAAAAAACATTCACAATCGAATTACGAACTACGTACCTTAAAAAAAAACAAAAAAAACCAAACCTAAAGAGAATAACGTATTCGAGTACCCGACGCGGTCGCGGTGGGCGTCTAAAACTTATTTCCTAGACCTCGAACTGATTTTTAAACTCGTAATAAGATGATTAATTGCGCACCGATGTTGGGTACGACCTCTGAGGTTCGGTGGTATATACCGTGTACATTGTTCTCGTAAGACGTGTCAAAACAATTAAAATGAAAAAAGAGAGAAAAAAAAAAAGAAAAAAAGAACTTAATAAATAAGTAAATGGAAAAAACAATTTTACGATGGGGTTTTGCGGTCGGCGGTGCAACGTGATTCATTGGGTTTTGCAATTTATTTCGAGAACATTGAAAAACCCGGACAACTTTTCCATTTCCTCGTCGGTGATTCGCGAACGGTGAACCACGCGACGAGATTTATAACGGACAAAAATTATCCGTCAACGATTAATTAATCGTTGCGAACAATGTAATGCGGTAAACGGATTCTATATAATAATGGATGAACTGATTTATATTTATACCGTTCATTGTATTACGAGTATTTGGCAGAAATTCAGGTGAATTTTATAAATCTGTTCATTCCATTGTCGCACCGGCTGGAGCGGAAATAGAAAGAAGAAAAAAAAAACGAACAAAAATTTCTCTTCCATTTCTTTCTAGTTGTCGGTGTCATTTTCGTCAGTGGCATTTTATCAACGCGACGGACAATCGAATCGGTGGATCGTCTTCGTCGAGGTCATCTATTAACGCGTTGCGGTATACAGATAGTAATCTGTAATTTCGTAACTAATCGTAAGTATATTTATAACAAAGAGCAGGCCGCGAGATGCGATCGAATGTGAATAAAAAGAATACACCTATATACACGCCTATGGTTACAAGTTTAATAAAGAAGTGTACGCTATAACCGCGTAAGTGAATCGTGCAAGAGTCATCACGATTCGGTTGTTCAGCTTCGAAAGAAAAAAAATAAACGGGTGCGGTGGCCACCCGTTTTCCTTGAGAATATTATAACAGGGGAAAAAAAAAAAAAAATCAAAACGATCGTCTCGTTTAAATTATTACGCGCGCATCGTCGTCGTTCGAATTATTCTTACACCTTCCACGTACTTTTCTGCAGCAACGCCCGCTTAACCTCCTGTCTCAGGTGATGATCCATTGACCCAAAAAATGAATAATGATCGAAATTTACACAATCTGCTCGCACACGATACGCGTGACGCGAACGTGAGAATAACTCGGTTCGACTTTTCGCCCGAATTCCGTCGCCCGCATGAGGGTTCGGGGATCGAAATCGATTACCGAGGGTAAAATGCTTTGAAAATATTCTTCTTTGACGATTTTTTTCAACGAATTTAAGTCAGATAACGAATCGCGCGAGAACATGTTACGGACACGGGGTGTTTTCGCGTCGAGAGGGCAGGAAATTATAATTTTCGTTGAATGTATTCGGCGATTTGTCTCGCGACGAATGAATTTCCACCGTCTGGTTGACCGTGCGTTACGGGGGGGGGGAGGTTGAGTGCGGAGGACGTATTCGCGGTAAACGTCAATTATTAACAACCTGGTCGCGATTTATTTGGGTGAATTTCGCAACAATGGCAGCTATTATACGTACCCACAGCGATACGTACGGTGCATGAAATGCGATTCTTCGGCGCCATGGCCGTCGGCAATAAACGTTTTCCGTATGGACCCAAGTAAATTGAAACAGACCGGGTTATAAAATCCGTGGAAATCGTCGGTTGGTTTGCGACCTCTGCTACAGCGCGGGGTAATACCTCCGAAAAGGGGGGGGTTTCGTTCGTTTTGCGTATTCTACATTTACGAATGAATTTGTATTTGCTATTGTTCCCGCGAAAATAATATCAATTTCGTACTTCTATCACCGACGCCGTATACACAACTCTACGTACACGCGTGATCTCCACAACTCGACGTATTCCGAAACGCACACACGTCGTTTCGTACAGGGATTTCAATTTTGCAAACCATTACAATTTCTTTTCAACGGAAATTCACCTATTCATAACGTTCGCATTCGTTCGATTCATTACAGAACAGATGCAGCTCTACAGCTGGTCGGTCAATTAACGTTGAAAATTATTTAGAAATTTTTAACGACTGAAATATTTATTCTCTCTCTCTCTCTCTCTTTCCTACCCCACGGAGTCGAAGTCAGGGTGACAAAAATTTTCCAGGATCAGCAGCAGCGCCGACATTTCCGCAGAAAGTGGACACCGCTTCCCGATAATCGATGGGTAACATCCGGATAGTTGCATCGATGCGGAATACCCGACGTCTCTGATGCACCACCGTACGTTAGCTAGAGCGTTCAAGTGTCGGGCTGTCTCTAAACGTTCGTTCGAATCTAGTCGGTATACGCCGCGGATATTGTACGGCCGATTTGAGGGGGTAGAATTTTTCAGAGAAAATACCCTTCCCTCCGTCTGTAACGGGACGTACGTTCAAAACTCAACAAAAAAAAAACAAAAGAAAACGCTTTTGCAGCTGGCATTAAAATTTATCGTGATTCCAAAAAATTACGGATACGCCCTTCCGTTTCTCAGCTTTCGACGTTTCGATAGGTGAAGATTTAAAAAGCTTGAGCAACGACGACCGTCAAAACCAGATCAATTAGTCGACCCTCCTTTCGTTAAATTACGCGTCAGACATCAGACGTGCATGTGGCCACGCTCATCTCGCGATCATCTGTATCTATGTGAAATCGGTTTTGCACGGGTGTCACTCAATTTCTAGACTCGCCACTTCACCATTCTCGTTTCTACCGGTACGTAGACGGCTACCTTACTCGTGGAATGATTCAGCGAACGTAATCCCATTTGTTCAATGCACTCGTTACAGAGGTGATGTTACGTTAAATTTCACCGTGAAAAAAAATAAAGAGAAATAATATATATATATAGAGAGAGAGAGAGAGGCTCACTCTCGATTGTAAAATATCGCAGCTTATCTCGTTCCCCCCTAGTTATAAACTTGCGAGTAGTCGGAGTTATGTGTGCGCTCTAACGAACTGCCGTTTCGAATTGTATATTTGTTTATTGGTCGTTATAACTGAGATCTAAAAATGGCAAAAAGTAAAAGGCTAATTAGATTTTACACCGAATGTAACTTAACGCACGGTGCAGGCCTGTCGTACGAGACCGACACACCAGTTCCGATTCACTCGAGTCTACACGATTTGTATTCAATGATGCATTGCTCAATTTTCTACGGCTCGATCAACGCCCGACTAAATTTATAGTCCGGATGTCGCCTAATTGAGGTGTTTGACGTTTTTTTTTTTTTCCAAGCAGCATAAAATTACCCTCGAAGCTATAGGTCGATGTTGTTGTTTTTTTTTTTTCTATTTTTTTTTAAGGAAGCTCAGAAGATTCGAATTACAGCCGGGTAGAATCGCCGTGGACCCCGCAGCGTCCGTGAAGGAGAAGACAAAAAAAGTTATAGCTTTAACGCGCGAGGTCCGCGCGCGATTATTTAGATGTAAAAAGCAAACGGACCTCAAGCACCGACCATTGAAGCGTCAATCAATCGTCATGAAATACGTGTTCAGTTCGGCTACACGCTACGTACGTACGTACGTACGTAGCGTATTTCTTTGTAATACACCCAATTTAAATCTGGGAATAAAAATCACCAATGAGCTGTCAAGAACGGACGTATTCGTCGATCCTGTAATAATGAAACAGCGAAGAGATGAGCTCTTCTCGTTACTTGAGATGGACGTTCGATCTGTGAGCTCGATTTTACGTCGGTGCAGGGATCGGTGCACATTTCGGATATTGGCAGAATTTCGCCGTTCGGTATCTCTTTTGGAGAGCGGAATTAGGTGCCGACTAATTGGCTCGATTTCCGACACCCGTACCGCGCTAATTATGATCGAAGTATTTTTTCACCGTGAATTATACGACCGACGTTGTTGTACCGACGTGTTTCCGGTTCCGCTTTCTTCGTGCGAATTTTGCGAAGTAAAATCTATTGCCAATCTTTTCAGTATCGTCGCGTCGACAATTTTCTAACAAATCTGTGTCGCGGATATTTTTCTCTTTTGCGATTTTTCGATTACTCTGTACGGATATTTGCTCGATCAAAGGCGGGTCTAATCTCTCAGGAAATTAAGTAACCAAAACCGCGGCGGTAAGGCGATCGTTTTTATTTATTTATTTCTTTTTTTTTTCTCTTCGATATCGCGTTCGGATACAATCATGACACAGAGAAGTGAATCGAAGCGGTCGCGTCGTGGGCCGCGTTGGAGCACAAAGTTTGCGCCGAAAGTGAGATCTTTCGGTGAAATGTTGGTACGAGGTGAGGTCTAGAGTAAAGCCATGGCTAAAAGGCTATAATTCGAAACTGGGAGATTCGATGGTGGGAGGATTTAGCCCACCCTGGCCTTGCCAGACGCCGATCTCGTTGTTACAGTTTCCTACTTGGCACGCTTACGTCTTACGTAATGAAGATACAACGCGCCCCTCCTCCTACGGGGAAGATGGAACGAGGCGGGGATGGACCACAAGATTTTTGGTATAAAAATCATCGGCTTAAGTACCGGTCATCACACCATCCTGTGTTCTCTAAAAGCAAACATGAAGGTAAGGAATAACAATTGCCGGTTTACCGTAAGCCTGAAGTCTACTTCGAACGATCGATCGTCTCTGTACCTTGTGAAAACAAATCTTACAGGTCCTGATCCTGCTCGCTATCGCCACCGCGGCTCTCGCCAGCCTGGAACCAGCCGGTTATCGTCCCCCAGGGTCATCTCCGTCTTCGAGGTACTTACCGGCCTCACAAAATTCCATAAGTTCGCCGTCCAACCAGTACTTGCCGGCCAACCGGTACACCGGCGCTTCCACGATTCAGACACCGTCCAACCAATACTTACCCGCGAATCGCTACCAGACTCCGACTTCTCTGGAAACACCGTCGAACCAGTACCTCCCAGCTAACAAGTACAGCTCCTTCCAAGTTTCCCAGACTCAGGAGGCCCCGGTTAACCAGTACCTACCACCTTCGGGCAACCGGTACACCTCGGCAAACGTACACCGGGAAACACCGTCGAACCGCTACCTACCAGCGTCTGCCAACAGAGAAATCGACGCCAGCTCCGCTCGCCAATGGATCGCCAATCGCGCCGACGTCGGATCATCCCCGAGATACACCGGCGCCATATCGAACCAGTATCTCCCAGCCGCTTTCGAAGCCCAGCAAAAAGTAGCGCAACCCTCGAACATCTATCTGCCAGCTTCCGGTCGCTACTCCGCTCCCAGCCATTCCGCTTCTACTTCTTCTTCTTCTTCGAGGTATACGGGGGGTAGCGTCGCCGCACCTTCCAACCAATACCTTCCCGCCAATCGGTACGCCTCATCCGATAACGGATACGGATACCAGTCCGCCGAGGATTCCGTAAGTATTGAATGCGCCAGATATCTTTGGATGAATTTTTCAATTAACGTTTCGCATCGATGGTCGGTGATCAGGTACCCGCGAAGTACGATTTCGAGTACGAGGTCAAGGACGAATCCTCCGGTAACGATTTTGGCCACAAGGAGAGCAGAGACGGCGACAACACCCAGGGCGTTTATACCGTTGTCCTGCCCGACGGTCGTAAACAGATAGTGGAGTATCAGGCCGACCAGGAGGGATACAAGCCGAGGATTTCTTACGAGGAATCGAAACAGGGATACAACAACAACGCTTACAATCGTCAGGGTGGATACGCCCATGGTTATCCCCAGGGACCTTATTAAGCGGAATCGAGTTTTCGTACAACGTAGAAACATGTGCCAGTATGCCGACAACGACGACCTAGCGTTTTATAGTATCATTTAAAGTATCGATTAACCTATAGTTTCCTGTACATTATCCGTCATAATCACTGCGGTATATTCGATTGATACACGGTGATTATAACAATCATTACTGATGTGTAAATTATTTTTATATTAAAAGAAAAATAAACGAATTTCAATTGATAATAATCACGACTCGTTCGCAATCTATTTGAAAACAAAAAAAAATTCTCACCAATCTCGAACTCTGTAGTGTTCGTTCCGATTATCGTGGAAAGGTTGCTCGGAGGATGACTGAGCTCAAAGTTAAGGTCACATAGTGGTGATCGATGGTTGTGGAAACTCAGAATAGAAGATAGAAGGTGCAGACGTTTCACAAACGAATGCTGGTGAACCGAACCGTTGCAAGGTTGCAAGGATGTGGCTACGCGTTCGGAAAATAACGAAGAGTATTAAAAAGGAAGTGTATCGGTGTGCGAATGCAACGAAAATGCATGGAAACCGGTTGAATGGAGGTGAAATTATTTTCAGCCTGTACTTGTTCAACGGTTTGAATTATTCGAAATTACAACAATCGGGGCTATTGTACACATTGTTGTAATATACCGTTTGAAATATTGCCTCGGTTTATTTTAAATCAAATCTAGTTACGGTACCATTAGTACGTACGCCGTTATTGCAAAGGTCTTGATTTTTTCGAGAGCAGCTCCACTGTGAAATACAACGAATACTCGACACAATAACTAATTTACCGAGTGTATATCGTCGGCCATAAATTCAACCAGATTTATCGCGTCAGAGTCCAAACTTACGCTTTGACAAATTGACAAAAAAAAAACTCTCGAAACGTTGGTAAGTTACATTCGTCAGGGGAAACACCCGCGTACATTCGAATTCAAGGATACCTTTTTACTCGAAACCCTTCAACCCTTCCGGACGTTGGTGGAAAAACCGGGGGAAATATGTCGGTGCGATTTACCATCCAAATGCACAGTTTTTTTTTCTCTCTCAGGGAACCAAACGTCGAATCATTCGTTTGTACCCTCTGCTTGCATGTTTTTGTTGTTTTTTTTTTTTTTTTTCTCAGCGCACGATCATTCCGAAAGGCGCGGTAGCGATCGATCGGCATCTATAGCTGAAAAGTTGCATGTGGATCACGTAGAAACGGGACTGACGTCATCGATTTTTTTCATACACCGGGCTCACTCGAAAGTGCGCATCGGCGGACGTCGCGAGTGAAAATAATCCGAAGATCGAAGTTTGAGAATCAAGGATGCCCTAGCCCGTTGATCTTCGTCGATCCGCACGGCTCGTCATAAGTATATGCGTAAAATAAACGTACCTACGTACCTACGTACGTAACGTTCTCGCGCGTACAGACACTTGTACAGATGCGAAGATGTTTGCGGCGCGGTGAAAAGAGTGAGGCGAAGAAGTTTCGGCCTTGCTCCCGATGTTACAGTTGCGTTATGAAACCATAACCGGAGAAATATTTACATGCACGTTAACGAATAACATCACATTTCTCATCTACGTAGGCTTGGCGAATGCGAAATTGAACAACTTCGTCTATAGATATATCGCAATCCGCGTAATTACTCGATCGATATAACAACGATGATGATAACGGGGGCGGGAGGATCGTCGCTTACAAAATTTCTCCACTTCTCAACGATCGCTGGGTGAATGACGACCGTCGCCCCGGCGACTGTGAAACTATTTCGGTTATACGTACCGCCGTCTGTAGTTCAGCGGATTGCAATAACTGAAGCATGTTGAGCGTCACCGCAGGTCCCCCCTAAGACGCGACGCCGTGAACAAACTGACCGTCCGCATCGTCGTCGTGAAACACGACTGACCGGGACGGTCGCTGCATAGCCTGAAATCTTCCCAAAACCGAGGAAATACCAACGAGGCGTGTAATCTGCGGGGGAAACCAGAAGTGTACGGAATATATACCCTGTACACACGTATATATATGTATATGTATATTTGTATGTACTCTTGAAGCATCCGGACCCCGAGGACCTCGTGTACGGTAGTGGACCTGTACCGAATCACTGGAGCATCCAGGGGAGTCTGCGAATCACGAATTATTTTACTTACGGTTACTCTACCCTTTTTTCTTCGTATTATTCACCCTTATAATCCACGTCACCTGGTATGACCCGGTGTTCCGATTCATTCTTTTCTCTTTTCTTCCTTTTGCACGTAACCGTCGTCAATTTAGTGCGCCTCGGTAGAATATGACGGAGAATAAAGAAGACGTAAGGTAAATACGTAGGTACGTACGTACGTACGTAGACGAGGAATTTCTGACAACCGGAGCAACGGACCGTGTTCAATTTCGAGCCGGTACAGGTATAACTGAAATCGCGGACCGTGTATCCGTAACATTTCAATGTAACGTATACGTACGTATGCACGGTATGTGTATATGTATTGCAGAGACGAAGGGGAGCGTTACTTTTGTTATTATATTTATAGCTCTGATTCAATTTCACGTCTCAGCTGACTTTATTTAGCAAATAATACCGCACATACAAAATATTTCCCGTTCTGATCGTATTCCGTTTTCCTTCCTTATTTCATTTTCTCTCGCGTACCTACATTCTGCTCTTTTATGCTTACGGTTCTGCGGTTAGCGCGACGAGGAATTTTATTCCGAGTAAGTTGGACTTGATCCGACGCGATTGCGTCTGGTTACACACATGGAATAGGAAAAATTGAAAGAATCGGAAGATCGTAATTTTTTCAGACGGATCGTTCCGCGGGACAGCGGCATAATTCTCGAGGCCATCGCATTTCGCTTGCAGGGTAGTTAGCCGCGCTATAGTTTGGGCGGGTATTTTTTTAATGTTTAATTTCCATTTTAATGGAATCCGCTCGACTCAGAGAATAATAACGAAGTACCGGGCAAACAGAAGAACAATTTTTGTTAATTAAACTCCCCTACACTCTTGCTTTGGCTGCCATATTGAATTTTATACGGCATAATTTCATCTCGTAAGAATAATAAAAGCCAACTAGATTTTATATATCCTTCGATTATCGCCCAATTCATCATTTCCAATGGGGTGAATGTTATCGCCGATAACGCGGTGTGTGGTGGTTTATATCTACGTACTTACGAGTTCAATTTCAATGAAAATTCCTCCTCGACACATCAAATTTATTCGTCGTATAATCCGGCTCTGAAGAGTTGACGACCGATCGAAACTCGAGGTACGAGATGTTTCTAAAATTCGTGCAGCGAAATGAGCTTGCGCCGTTGCACTTTGCTTCTGAGCCGATTGGACTTTTCGAAATGAGTGAATCGTACCGTCGAACGGTGATGACATTTTACTCGTTCGCTGATTGTCCGAGAGGTCAATATTCAATTTCTCAAATATGTCAGCCAACGGTTTATGGATTTATGGTTTTTCAATTGAATTTGAATCACCGAGCCAAAAAAAAGCCAAGCTTATAGTCTTTGATGGATTTTTCTCAAAATTGGGGCCGGAATTCGTGTGAGCCATTTTTTCCGTGTGCAAAGAAAAAAAAAAAAAATAAAATAAAAATCCCGACGAAATAAAACTCACCTACGTTGGCCGTCGCGTCGTCTCGTACGACGTGTGGTACGATGACGCAATATTTGTAACATCGGGATCGGAAGCAAGGCCAAGAGTTAGCCGTAATCCCGCGGCCATTCGGGATGGACGAATTCACGATTAGATCACCAGATGAAATATTTATTTGCTTAAAAATTTCTTCATTCCGTTTCACTGGCCGCATATATCCTCCCAGAGCACTTTCAAATATTGAACGCTCGTCAATGAATCACCCCGTCCGTCCGTACTCCAATGATTCCCTACCGAAATACCATTATAAATGTTAACGTCGTCGCGTGAAAGTCGCTCGATCGACGCGGCCCACACTTCGGACAGCGCCCCGAATTATACGTGAGGCTTCGGAGGCAAAACCGAGTCGGCCCTTTTTGCCTGCGTGAAAAACTCTTACGTTCGACGAGAAACCCCAATTTTCTTCTTCTTCGATTGAACAAAAAATAGAAATAAAAAAAAAAAAAAAACGGGGAAGCACATGCCGTAGATTTGTCGGCAGTTACGGCGTAGTGCTAATATTTTTCCGAAATTAATTGAGATTTTTTAACGAGTCTAACATCGTCGTTTTTCATTTTTCTTTTATACACCGCAGGTGCAGGAAAATACTTTACATGGTAAAGGGCACCGGAGCTGGATAAAAAGGAGATCGAACGACAGATGAAAAAAAATAATTGGATCTACTCCGTTCCTACTCGTTGGATGATGTGAATGAGAAGTGGCGTATAGCCTGATGAGCGATAGGAGAGGTTCGGAGTATCGAAAAATTCAGTGGGAGTCACTGAACTTCCGATAGGAAAAATGAAGTTTGCTTCGGGGTGAAACGGGTTGCACGGTGCTTCCGCCGCGCGGAGGTTTTAATTGTAATTGATCGTTCCTACGCGCGGGTGAAACGGAGCAAAAGTGGGTGGCAATTTAATCGAAGAAATAGTACGCCATTTGGTGTTGCACGTACCGAAATAAAAGTCTCACCCGGAAGGGAATAACTTCAACATCTGCGACCGTGGAACACGCCCGCCGCTTTTTCTACGAACGAAAAATAACTGCCCGTCTACTTCGTAGTATATAATACGGCAGATTTTATCTACTACACACGGTGTATCGCGTATGATATTCCCATCGATCCGATAACTCGGAACTCGATTCTCAGTTTTATCATTATTTCAGAGTGGGAATTATTCATCTATCACACAATTCATTTATTCCGATATCAAAACCTCGTCGGCGATTTTTTTTTTTTTTGTTTTCCATCAGATTCGCTACACGGAGGACTTTGAATTGTGGAAGGATTTTCAAATCGTCGATCCAAATTCTTAGGGTGTTGATGATTATATCAAAGGTGTGAAAGATGTGATTCTTCTCGGCGAAAATTGAGGCCAGTGTGGACGCATCAGCCATCTCGGTAATACACCTTACTCGTAGAGACAACGTCCTGACTTTTAGAAATGAAAATTAAATCAACTTCAATTAAAATAAAATTAGATTCATACCCTCGGCGCTCTTGATGGTGCAGAGTCGCCGAGAGAACCGTGAAAGTTTCGACTGCGCGGTGTGACAACCGGCGCGGAGTTCATCATCCTATTCTTTCCAAGTTTCATCGCAATTTTACCAACTCGTGTTTCAATCTCTCATAAAATTAGACCTCCTAACCAAATCGAATGAACGGAGTAACGGATACGAAGAGGAAGTCAAAAAAAACAGAGAGAAGTGATAGGGGAAAGAAATCAGTATGCGTGTCTGATATGTGAATTGTTTCTTATCAAAAAAATTAAATTATACATTTGCGTAGCTTAGTGATTATAGAATCTTAGAGAAAAAAAAAAACAAAACAACTAACTCTCGACGATTGTAATTAATTTTTCGACTTTTCATCGTAACGTCGCACAATTTTGCGCACGTTTCTATGCGTATACCATGGGTGTTAGTAGTTGTAACCACCTTCGTTTCTGTTTCCATTAATATTCCCGCTTCCACCCCTACCGTTTCCCTCGTCCGTATACGTCATCTTTGGCCGGAAACCATTTTCGTCGGCTACGTACTCTACGGTTTGTCTACGACCGTCTGGTAACAAAACGTAATAGACACCGCGAGCTACGTTATTCTCGCGGCTCTCCTTGTGCCCAAAATCGTTACCCGACTCCACGTCGTTCACCGAGTACTCGAACTCGTACCTCGACGGTTCCTGCGAACGTAAAATTCGAAAATTCAGTTCCCTTCGATTTTTCTCGACTCCTATTTATTTTTTGTTTCTTGTTTATTCGTAACACAACTCACGTTGGCCGCGCCCTCGTCGTACCCTTGACCTCCGCGGGAACCGGGATAGTCGTTCATGTTCGGGGGAAGATACTGAATTCCTCCTACGGGTCCCGCAGGTTCGTTCGATTCGGCGAAGATCGATCCTCCTTGCGGTGGAGTAAACTGTTGATTTGGCGGTAGGTATTGGTTCACCGGTGGTTCCGGTCTGCCGGTTGTTACAGTCAGGAACGTAATTAACCAGCTGGTTGTTACGAAGGCCTGTTGACCGAACGATTATTTGTACGTGTACAAATTCCGGGTGAATTGAATAGGACGAATTGGATTTGTAATCCCGAAATGGGATGGAGAATATTCCGATTCCCATTTGTTTCTACGCCGGCTGAAAATCGATGGAAAAAAATGAAGAATTGGAATCAGGTAGCGTATGACTTACCGCTCTCATGGTGTTCGCGTGGATGGAACTTTTCCTTGTTTTTTTTTCCCTGACGTTTCCGTCTAACGCGAGCAGCGGTTCGGATGAAATGACGACTCCCGGCGAACGATACGGAATATGCAGTTCGTTCGAATGACGATGTAAACTTAGCGTCGTTCCTACGAGCCGCTGCGGTTTCTAACGCTTCTTCTACTATCCGCACCTGGGGATGAGACGGTGCGATGTGCGAGGTGGCAACTGCCTCGGAGTGATTTTATACCTTTTCTAGGCTCTAGGTACATCCTACCGTTCTCCGATAAACCTATAATACCGCATTGCGAGCAAGGTCGTTGCGACAGAACTGCGTGATGAACCTCCCAACGAACGACCCTCCGTCGCGTCGTCTCATCCGCATTCGATCCTTTTGTTCGTCATCCACACAGACGCATAGACACAGAGACACAGACACACGTACAGTGTTCGCGATTTGCAACGACACGGCGAACCACACACGTGAAAAGCGAACATCGTTGAACAAAGTAGTTAGCGTTCGTCTCCGGTAAAATCTACGCTCTCGCCTCGCTACCAATTTTTCGCGGCAGAATCGATCGTGCGATGAAAAAAATATTTTTCAAATTTCACTCGCTCCGTTGGCTCGATGGGACATCGCGCGAGGCGGGAGCGTAACGCCACGTGTTTAATATTCGGAAACGTACGAGGGGGTGGGGCGAATTCTTGCGGACATCTTGCGGCTTTGATCCGTTTTAATCCGTGGGAGCTGTAAAATTTTAATTGAGGAAACGCGCGCGGAGTTTACGCGGACGGGTGGAGAGAGGCGTAATCTTGATTACTGTGCGAGAGTGGCTGCGCAACGTCGGTTGCATACGAAGTTTGTCTCTCGGGCTGCTTCATCTCGTGCACCTCGTCACAAGATATTTCTCTTCTTGTTCCGAGCAGACTTTATTCAGCTCGAAACTCCCTTATACGTCTTCGGAACTCGACTCAAAGGGCACGGTCGAGGTTTTAACGTCTGAGCTGTGCGCGCGTGCCTCACCGACTCTCCTCTCGCATCCGAATTCATCGGAGCGAAACGGCTGAACTCACCCCTGGCCGCGGCGCTCTGCGAACTCGCTAATTCAACGCACTGCTACCCCCTTGATCAAACTCGCTAGCGAGTATCCGGAATCGTTTGTACGAAGTACGTTGAGTCGGGAGCGTCTCGAAAATATTCACTTTTCAACGTCGTGGTCGATGATGACGTTCGACGATTTCTTCGTACGGACGACAGCAACACGTTCGTATGAGTGATTTGAATTTCGTGTTGCGAAATATTTCAACCGATTCGCTCCAGATGGCTCGGACCCGCAGGTTAACGAATTATCGAAAGACCAAAGCGAGCGGCGAGAATTGATTGATGGACATCGGTAAGTTTTGCGCCGGTTCTCGAGACGCGCGTCGATGAAAATTACCATCGGTTATGGTTTCGCGCGGGTCATATACATACATATATCCCCCAGTTTGATGAGTTATGCAAAGCGTATATCTGTATTGACAATTGTGTATCTGCATATCTACAGGTAGATTTTCATATGGAATGCAGCTTTGCTCATGAATATATTATTTCCTCCTATTACCCGGCTGCCCGTACAACGTTCGCTGTGTGTGCGCGCCCCGGTAGAAATGCAAATGTGAGTACGGCGGATGGCTGAATTTGGCTGATCTGGTGCTCGCTAACTGCGTCATTGTAATTACGAGGGGAACAGAAGGCGACGCGTTGCGTCTGCCGCATCGAAACTAACGCACGTGCGTTTCGTGTCGCGGCTGAACTTGTGCGACGCGCGATATCACACGTACCCGATATATTTGCCCTTGGTCGAAGTGGCGATGGCGCCGGGAAAATCCGTGCGAATTCACCAGTTTTTATTTATTTATTTATTTTTTTTCTTTCTCATCTCTTGCGATACCAACATCAGGACACCGATGGTGGTGATCTGGACCGTGGTCCGGAGGCGCAGCCGGTAGGGTATCCATTGGATGAAACGGAGTTGCTGCATTCCGTGCACAATGAAAACACGTTGACCCCGTCGCCGCTCTCCCTGCTAGGCGTAGAGATAGACGTACAGTGTACCACCGTGAGCCACGTTATACCAACACTGTTGCAAATTATATGCCGCTGCAATTGGAAGGCGCAAAACTCCATTATCACGGAACTATTTCAATTCATTTCAGTCAATTTATTTTATTTTATTTTATTTTATTCCATTTTATTTTATTTGTTTTCTCGTTTTTCTTGACACCGCGGCAGAAGTGGAAGCCAACGGCCGCAGCGGGAACAACTCGTGGGTATAATGGGGAAACTCGTATGTAACGCGTTATGTAGCCGCCGGCATTAATCCGTTACGTAATTTCATCTAGCGCCGCGGTCGGTCTTCAAATTTAACGTAAATCGAAGAAAGCGGGTACGTCGTTTAATTTCTCCATTCGACGACCGACTGCGCGAGACTCGAAAAAACCTCCTCGTAATTACTTTTTCCACCTTCATCCGATTACAGGACTTTTTCGTCTCTTCTTTTCTTCTCGCTTCATTATACAGTTCGCGGTAAGGAAAATTCGGGCACACACGCAAGCAGCCCCGGCGGTATTCGTCGATAAAATATTCACGCGGGAACGAAGTGGCGCATCATTGGTTTTTCTTTGATCAGCGAACGTCGAAAGTTGAACTCAAAACAGCGTCGGAGTCGGGGGCTCGTTTTCATTGACGATTGAGAAACCGGAGGCTACGAATCACCGGTGGGGTCCATCCACTTTCCATTTCACATACTTACCTACTTAGACGCGATCTTCGGGATACAGAGGCGAACGAAGTCCATTTTCTTTTTTATTTACACAGGGTGGTTTCTCGCCTCGACGCGTACGCGATTGCCGTGCGTCGTCTCCTCAACCGGCTGGCCAAGGATCCAACGCGGGCCCGTGACCTCGGTACGGATGAAAAACTCATCGTTTCGATCGCTGCCTACTTTCCTAATATAGAAACAACCTAGATAGCGAAGCTTTTGCCGGTGGTTCCGGTTGACGCACGTATCACCTTGCCTTGACTCGCACAGTCGTCATCCCCGCGTTATTCGCCAACTCCTCGTTATCCAGAAACATCTGGCGATCCTCCGGCGGTGTTACGTTGCGTCGATGGGGGCGAGCTTTCGATAACGTCAATCATTTTTGCGTTGCGTACGTACGCGCGTAACGCTGAATGCGAATCGTGTAAATCATCTCTGGCCACGTGCGTACGTGGACGCGGGAGATCGGATGGAATCTCGCGAAAGCGGAGGAGGCGAGCGACTTACCTACGTACTTATGTATTACATATATACTTTCATAGTTATCTACAAACGTGGGTATTATTTCAAAAGTGTACGTATAGGTGTACGTTAAAAGACGCGTTTCATTTCAGTTGCGCAAAAAAGACCTTGCCCCGTGTAAATAGATCGGTGCGTTGTAATATGGCACAAGAGTTCTGTATATTCGTACAAGTTATATAGGTAGGTATATATATATATATATATGCACAGGTATGTACCGGTGCCGCCGTCATGTGTAGGCTAATTGGATGAAAGATGGTGCGCAGCATCCATTCGCCTCGTCCATTTTTAGCGTCGTCGTAAGAAGACCTCAGCGCGTTTCGTATTTTACTGAATTAATCTCTGCACGGTTATAATGTACTGTGAATATATCCACATCAAACTGCGCCCTGAAATGTACATGATGTACACCGACGTAATTCGAATTAGCTGCTTACGCGCACGATACTAAAATAACGTAAAAAGCGCACGGATGCATGAGAAAAATAAGGGGATTAAGAAAATTCAGATATTCGTATTTTCCGGTTTCATTTTTAAATCCTAGCTATACCACATCCTGCGCCGATGATTTATGTATACACTTTCACTGATACGTTACGGCGAGTGCAAAACTACTTAGATGATCTTTTTTCTTTCTTTCTTTTTCTCTGGACTATTTTTCATTCTTATTTTGTAACTTTGCGAACGGATCGTTGCGGTATAATTTAGAGCTCGGATTCCGACGCACCGTAGATACGGTTGCGGCATAATCGGTGATGAATCGAACAAAACGAAGTGATGGGCGATCAGATTTTGGCGTGGGCAAGTCATTTCTTACATTGATGTAGAATAAATGTTGTAATTATAAGTCTGTGCAGGTCGGTTTCGCTCTACGTGTCTCTCAAAATTTTACACCGTTCGAACGAAGGGAAAAAAGTAGATCAGGATCAATGTGTAAATCTGAAAATAAAGGATGCGAGGATTGAGGTGATTATTCAATTTTCTTAATCAAAGAATCAATAATCGATCTCACCATCATCCTTTTTGGAAAGTCAATCGAGACGATGCCGCATATCGTGAACTTCAATTTTTGATTCATTAGCTGGCGAGAGAATGCCTTTATCTAGAATATAAAATATCGTCAATTTATTCTTTCGTTACTCAACGATCTTTAAGAAGCTGTAGTCGATTTTTTTGAATTTCCCCACGGTGTGGTATGATATCGTTGAATTTCATCGAGATTCGTTTATACGATTCGGCACTATTGGGGCGCTTTAAAGTAATGATAATTAATTACACCAATACCACTTTACCCCCAAATAATAATCGTCCGAACGAAGTATTTTTATCTCTCCCAGGTTGACCTCCTGTAATATTATTCCCATTATTTATATATTCGTTACACGAACCTCGTCGTTCAGGCCATTAGTTTCCCCCGATACGGAAGCTTCGATGAAAAATTCCTCGGCCGTTTTTGACTGTGAAAATAAACCGGCGAATATTAACAATTATCTCCGTAAATAAAGTAGAGACTCGAAAATCCTCACTTCTTTCACCGTGTCGCGACACACGCTGGCCACGTGTAAATATTTCGCTACGTCGAAGCAGATCCATGCGAAGTGAAGCGCGATGTCCAACCTGGCGATCGTAATTTCAACAAGACCGAGGGCACTTCGTAGATGAAAAAGAATCGAGAAAAAAGTCATGAGAAAAATCAACAGCAGTCTGGGACCGTAGGACTCGTTGAGGAGTTGCGCGGCGTCGTGCAGTTGGTGATGAACGCGCCTGGCCAGCCTCAGTCGGAGAGCTGCCGAGCGTGAAAACGAATGAATCGATAAAAAATTATTCGACGATTCCCCATCGGGTATTCGCACAGACTCACCGTCGTTGACGTTTATCGACCGCAATAGTATGACGCTGATTTTTCCCGGTGTCAAAGATTTCAGGATTATTTCATTCGCCTTGGAGAATCTTTCCTGGATTTTTCTAAGCGGTGTGAGAAACCCCGCGAGGACAAGGGCCTCCGCGAAGGTGGGGAAGTGGTTCAAAATCCAGGTGAAGTCGAACAGGGGACCGCAGTCTGCGGTAACGGTGGCAAAATACGTTAATAGATTAATCGCAAGAACGACGAAGACGTAGATGCACAAGCTGCCGGTCTCTCGTCGCATCAGCAGCTTGTGGTCGACGGGAGAATTCAGATACGATAAATTTCGGTCGATGTTCTCGAGCTTTTTGTACACCAGCAAATCCGCCGAGTTCCTCGTTACGCTGGCAATGAGTAGAGCCGGAACCGCAAGCAGGTGGATGCAGCTCCTGAGCTTTTGGTTCTCAAAGTAGAATATTCCCTCCCGAAAGGAATCGTAGTAACTCCAGGACCATTCCCTGGTTGAGAAAAACAGGACGTAATACAACGCGATCAGGAGACACGAGTAAGACCAACCGATGCAACCGCGATGACTGTACGCCCACTTGACTCCGAGTCCTGAATGAAGAGCGGAAATTTTTTTTTTTACATTTTCGTGCGAAAATAAAATAGGATAAAAAAGAACGAGGAGATTTTCAAGTCCGATACTTTTTTTTTTTTTGGCGTATTTCAATTTTCTCGCTTATTCCGAGTTGCATTAAGGGGATATTTTTGGGGCGTGATAAACGCGTCGTTCGGCGTATTTGCCTTACGTACACGTCCGTAAGCGATGAAAAAGTGTGCGGTGTGGATTTGATTCGGGTAAAATAATTTGGACAATTATTTCCCTTTTGGATGGAGTCGAATTATTACTTGCCCGAGAGTCCGGTGAGGAAAAATAAAAGCCAGCTCTCCTCGAGTACGTCATTTGGATTCAATAAATTCATCTCCTTCAGTTTCACCGTAGCGCTCCGCTCAGGTCGGCAAAGAGTAACTACGGAAGTAAAAAGCACGGATGTCACTCTCAGTCAGGTCTTATTCCTGAATAATAACGACGTTACCGATGTTAAAAATTTCTGCAACTCCGCAGCGGGTTCGTTTCAAACGTATCCTTTACCCCGCTGGCATGTCAGCCTCGTGCATTAGTAATTAGTCCTTGGCGCATAAAATATCGACGTTCTTCCGTTACATTTTTTTCCACTCTCTTCTCGTGTTTGTTTTTCGTTTCAAATTTTTTTTTTTTTCAATTTTTTTTTCATCGCATTCTTGTTTGTCTGTTTAGATTTTTTTCAACCCCCTCGGGGTAGAAACACGTAGATCTGAAATCTACTTTTCCGTTTCTACTTTAGTAATTTCAAATAATTTGAATTAAAGCTCCATCGAATACGACGAAATACGTGTGGGTCGAATTTTTCACTCGGTTGCGCGTTGATATTTTGTGAATTATTTTACAGTTTCGCGTTAATTAAAATCGGTGGCAATCGTACGGTCGAACGAAGGTCGTCGTGAGAATCGAGGGGGAGAGAGAAAAAAGGAAAAAAAAATAATTAAGTGCGCCGCGATAAATTCGATCCCTTTGCCGCTGATCTCGTGACGAACAACGAGCAATAATAAACGGGACTTTTACGTTACAATTCATACGCCGATTACTTTTGCACGCGATGTTGTTGCTCGCCTATTGCGTACGTGTGGGTATTCCTCTGTAGGAACATCGATTAATCTAGAACGAAGCCTGCAGATATATTATCTTGCACCTCTTTTGTCGAGCCATTCGTCTATTCATCGATCCAGGTGTGTAGGCGAACGGAAACTAGTGAAAACCAGGCTTTGTGAAGCTCTAGCTGCACGACGGCAACGTCATCCCTGTGCAGCTGGTCCATCAATCAATCCCGGATAACTCGTTGGTCGCAAGGTCGCATCTTCGCACCGTCTACCCACTGGGTGTACGCGATATTTTCGCATACCTCATCCGCACCCACGAATCCATGCAAATTTTTCGCCAATTTTCATCTCATCTTCGAAATGTGGAGAAAATAAAATTGTTGCACGAAGCATCCGTGAATTTCCATTGCTCAAGATTCTTCGATTTCTTGTCTGAGAAAATAATTTTCTTCCTTCAAAAGTCCATTACCCATGACTGACCTATAATCTTCGTTGCACCTGAGATGGAATTTCAGAGGAAAGAGAAGTGACTAAGAGTGCAAAAAAAAAAAAAAGAAAGAAAAAACGAAACTCGATGGTCGAATGCAGCGGAAATACCGCTTCGCGAAAATCTTGACCATCCGATATTTGAGGGACACGGGGCTTGACCGTGTCGGAATAAAAAAAGTGGCGAAGACTAAACTTCCAGGACTTTATTTTTCCTTTTCGAGCTCATCGAGGGGTTAATGAACATTGTCTTTTGGGCAGTAGAATTGGATCTTGTGAGTTCAATGAAAGATGCAAGTCGGGGTCGTAGGAGAGTATGAAAAATTCAAGACCTACAACTCCACGTCATGGGTGTGAAAAAAAAGTTTCAGGATTTTCCTGAAACTCGCGTGTAACTGCTATCACAGAACTAATTATCGGTACATATTAGCCTTTCATTTCCTTTTCTCAATGACGAAGAAAATCTTTTGTTATCGGAAATAGCTCGCACGTATATTTTCTCTTCCATTTCTCTCACGTTCGTTACATTTTCACAAACATATGTGTTTATATATATGTATATATAGATATATATGTATCAAATCAACAATTATATGTAAGCACGAAACAATAATGACGATCGTGACGATAATAATAATAATATTAATACTATAAGGCTTATGATAAAAACGAGTACAGAAACGGCGGTAACAATATAATGTCGATAATAACGACGACGATGAGCGACAGCGATAATTTATAGCCAGGATATTAGGGTAATTTTCAAGTCTGACGACCTCGTGGATATCTGAGGTATCCGCGGATACCGTTGAGCTGCCACTATACTCACCGTGCACCGAGTATAGACGTAATTTGTTAGTGAAACGATATAATGGCGTGCAAAGCTCGGATGAAATTTGTTCCGCTTAACTTGACTCACAATAAGAATCGGTGACGTATATTACGGTATTGTGTGTATATACACGTAACTGAATAGCCATGTATATTTATGTATACCAACCCTTGTTATTTTGTGATACACGAGATTTCTCATTGCCGGTAATATTACGTCCGCGATTAGGAAATAAAGCTAGAAAATTTGCATAACGTTCAATCGGTACGTGAAATAGTCTCGGCAACCGTACGGCGTATGGGTGGTATACGTGTACGTACGTACGTACCTGTGACATATGGTTTTGGCGGTAAGTCGATAATTTTATATAAGGTATATATTTACATACATATTGTAATAACTTTTTTCTTTTTTGTTTGCTACGCTTTACCGTTTTTTTTTCGTTTTTTTCGTTTTTTTCAAATGCAATACTGGCGTGAGAATATCATGTGACACCGGTTTCGTATCGGATATGGTAATCGATAACTTATTATTCTTCAATATTGTTCAGTATCTGTATCCTTCGTTACTACCGCCGGGACCTCCTCCTCCTCCTGGTGAAGGGGCAGGAAAAGAGGCTGTACCCTCGTAACGAACCATCGGTCGGTATCCTCCTCCGTCGGCTACGTAGTCGACTATCTGAGTCCTTCCGTCCGGTAGGAGGACGTGATAAGTTCCGGTGGCCTCTTCGTCCTTGCGCATTTCTCTATGACCGAAATCCAGACCGGACGCCGCGTCCTGCACCTCGTACGAAAATTCGTAGTTCGCTGGGTCCTGAGAATTCAATGATTTCATTAATTTTCGTTTCGGCTCGATAAACGTCGAGTCGAGAATCGAATGAATTTCGGGGCTGAGATTTTCATCTCCATTCTCGTTTGAATATGACACACGTAATATATCCACATACACCAGCCCAATCATCCGGATGCCCCGAGGCGGGTCTGCCACCCGGATTTCCAGTCGGTGGTAGGTACGCCGCTCCTTGGGGATCTCCTAGGACTGTCCCCAGAATCGTCAACAAGAGAATCGTCTGAAAAATCATTAAAACCAACCCGCTCAATATCGTTGGTAAGATATTCGGCGACAAAAATATTTTCGAAGCAAAACGAGGCGGGTTTTCTGCGCCATGAGACGCCCCGAAAAATGATTGCATCACCCACGCTTCTTTCGGGTCAATCGCGAGTCGCTTTTCTGTACACTCGATTACTTGAATAACTTTCGAATGCTCTTTTTTCAGTTCGTCCCTTATTTCCTTCGCCACATATCCCCACCGGTATGTGACGCGATAGCCTGAGAGTTAATCGCTCTGAATTTCCGTTTGAAATTCCGCGAGAAAATTGAAAAAAACTCAACGACACTCGGCAGCTGGTTCCTGACGGGCGGGGGGGTTGTGCGGATCGCGGTATGGTTTAATGATTTTCTCTTTTTTCGCCCCAATTTTCTTGGTTACACACGCAAAGGATTACGCTCTTGATCGCACGTACAGCAGCGTACATAGCGTGAACAGATGCGATTCGAAACGTACGATTCCACCCGTTGTAGAAAATTTCACCCGTCGAATCGAGTGAGACGGAGGTGGGTGAAATTTTTCGAGTGAGGTGAGCAGTTAATTATTCACCGGGTGTTCCGTGAATTTTCTGAAGTTGCGTCGAATGAAAATACACGTAATACGAGGGTGGGTAAGAAGTGCGGCTGTGAATCGTGGATGAGATCGAGTACCTTTGGCTCTCTGAGATTCTCTCTGGTATGGGTATGTAGATGAATCGCATCCGTCGGTTAAGTATTTGCAAATTATTTGAGTTGTCGCCAAGCCAAGCGCGTTACTGAATAAAATATAAGGATCGAGAAGGCGAAAACTAAAATGGAAATTGCGCTGCGCTGCGCTGAATATATATGTATATACGACCGCACGAATAATATACCTTCACCTCTGCTTTAAGACTCGCTGGGGCCGTTCGGCGGTAAAGCGATAAGATAAACACTTGTTTCAGCTTTTCTCAGACCAATTCTTTCTCGCTCCACCCTCCAACCTCCACCCTCCGACCTCCCATTTCCCGATCCCCCTCAAGCCCGCCGTTTGCAAAAGGAAAAAGTTTTAATTCCCGAAAACAGCAAACAACGTTACGTACGTGTACAGCGGCGCCAACGACGGCGTACGATTAAAAATTGATACCTCGATTCGTTTTACTTTGCACCAACCTTTTTTAACATCGCGGTATTGAATGTGTATTTTCGCCTCTGTTTTCAGTTCTATCCCTCTTATGATCCGTACGATTCTCGGATTTTACTTCACTATCCAGGTAACGGTGAGACGTTCCTCGACGGAACTAAGATGAGCTAACAAAACGTCGTCACCTTTTATACTCGGCGACTGAGTAACCGAGTGCAATGAAACAGACCCGGGAACACAGTAATTTGGAAAATACGGTATGCATCACGGTAATTATATTTAATAATAAAACCGCAGATCCCCCATAGCTCGGCATGAAGTCGTCGCCAAGACAGCGCCGTTCTATACCTATGTATATAGCTTTATCACGAACAATCTTAAAAGTAAATTCTACAAATCTTTGACTCCCAAAAGATTTTTTCATTTCATTTTTTCATTTCATTTTTTTTTTTACCACATCTCACCGATGGTAATGAGTAGCCGCCACTCTCTTTCCCCGTGGGATTATTTCTGATCCATCTTTGGAACATAATGTGTCGTCTCGTCGTCGGTTACCGGAAGACCGACAGATACGCGGCGTCGTACCGGGGGCAGACGCGCGGTTCGTTTGGGTTGCACACGTGAGGGAACGATTACGTAAAACGTGAACGATAAAACCCAACACAGTCTGATTTCATGCTGTTGCTACTTCTGCTGCTGCACTGCAGCACGGTGCAATCGATTACGTGCATCAGTGCGGCGGCGCGCATCTTTCAAGATGTTCCTGTTACTCTTACTCCTCTCCTGTCATGCACGCCTATAAGTATACGTACAATACGTGTATATTTGCCGACTCCTCTCCCGAGTTACTTTACTCTTACTTTCGATCCCTACGAGTCGCCGCTGCGGTTTACTTATGTCAGTTACTCATTGAAGAATAATTCTCGTTACAGTTTTACCGTCGACGGGACGATCTCTCGCTCTCGCGTGCCGGCCGGTACGATTCTCCTTTCTCCGTATCGAGGAGCGCATGCATCCCCTTCGTGTCTCGTGCATTGCTGGGTAACTGGGAATAGAAGAGAAGAAGCAGAGAAAAAAGAAAAAAAAAAAAGGGAAAGAAAAAAGTCGCAAATGATATTCATTCCGAAATAAAAATTTAATTTACCCATTAGAGTAACAAAGGAATATATGTATTTCATCGGTATTACGTATTGTATGCCGTACGGTGGAAATGGAATGACGCAAATTTCTTACCGCATGTTAGTTTCAGGTATATTGAAATATTGAAAGTAGAATAAGACCTTTGGAATTTAGTTTCTATCGTTGCAATGTAGCTGACGATTTGAAATTACTAATTTCACGTTATTTCTTCTGTCTCCGTTCGACTCGTGCCAACAACCACTCTCGTGCGTTAATTATTTTCATTGATTATTTTGAAAATTCGATCGTTTTTAACAAACGAACTCCACCCCGCAGTACGAGACAACAGAGCGAAGTATGGAAATCGAATTTTCGGCAGCTGTATGGGGTTGAATTTTTTTTTGGTTTCGGGCTGATTTTGAGATTGGAAAAGTTTGTGATAATTAGCTTCGTGTGTTTATTATTCACGGAGGTACATAGAATATATAATAAGTATATGGCATGTAGGTATTTGTCTGGTTTACATATGCGAGTGCGTATACGTATGGTGATCGCAACAACGATTTTCAGGGTCACAACTCATAAGCATAAACTAGGTGAACGATGACACCTGCCGTGTCATTCATTTTGACAAATTTAGAACACATGCGTATTGTTCGTTTGCGGATGAGAGTTCGACGATTACTTGAAATACGAATAAACTACCAATATACCGTTTTTCCGTACATTATCAGGTGGTCTGACGCAACGACAGAAGCATCACATTCGCGGTGTAAAAGTAACGGTGATGAAATAGAAGAAAGGAAGATACGAATGAAATAAAAAAAAAAAAAAACAACAAGAAGCAGCAGCACTCGATTGACAAATAAAGTAACGTATATGTATAACAACATGTATATGTACGTACAATACATGCGTATATATCTACCTCGGTTCGAGAATTTCTCGCGAACGCCTCGAGGTTGTTACAGAACACCCCTTCGGGGCCTCGTAGATCGAGATCAAGATTTGGATTGACAAGTTTACGTTTGAGAGATAACGAGGATGATGATAAACAAAAAAAAAAAAAAGAAAAAAACATCATTTGCAATAGCCCGTAGTCGGGTCGAGATTCGTTGCGTTATATGAAAGATCGCATGTTACCTATCGAATAATAATGTATGTTGTATAATCACATGGTCACATGTTGTATAACGAAGTAATAAGTTAATCCTTTGATAAGTTCGTGTCTCTTCCGTAACGTTTATCATACGTGATTCAAATTTAACGATAACATATTATTATTTATTTAACTATGGAATTAGTACTGATACCCGCCATTTGACGCCGCGTCACCTCCGCTGCCTGATGGATAGCCATTGCCGTTACCACCCCCGCTAGGACCCCCGGAAGGATAACCACCGTTTCCGTTACCGTTTCCACCTGAACCTCCTCCCGAACCGCGACCACCTCCGAATCCGGATCCCCCGTTACCTCCGCTCGGACCGCCGGACGAGTAGCCTCCTGGGAAATTGATCGCAGTTTTTGTCGTGCTCAAAAATATTTACACCGAAAATTTCGCCCGGTGAAAAATTCCATGTATTTGTGATGCTCGACTCACCGTTTCCTCCGCTTCCACCGCTCCCGAAGCCGCCTCCGTTTCCTCCGCCGTTCTGACCTCTGGAAGGATATCCTCCGCCACCACCTGATCCCCCACCGAATCCACCTCCGTTACCTCCTCCGAACCCGCCGCCATTTCCACCTCCACTTGGCCCTCCTGACGAGTAGCCACCGTTTCCACCCCCGCTGCCGCCTCCGAATCCTCCGCCACCGTTACCACCCGGACCTCCTGAGGGATAGCCACCGTTTCCACCACCGTTACCACCTCCGAATCCCCCGCCGCTGTTCCCACCCGGACCTCCTGAGGGATAACCACCGTTGCCGCCCCCGCTACCGCCGCCGAATCCTCCGCCACCGTTTCCACCTGGACCTCCCGAGGGATATCCACCGTTTCCACCTGAACCACCTCCGCTGCCTCCACCGTTGCCTCCTGGACCACCGGAACCGTATCCTCCGTCGTTAGCCTCGCCTTCGTATCTTATCTGAGGCTTGAAACCGTCCTGATCGGCTTCGTATTCGACGATTTGCTTCCTGCCGTCCGGTAACAAGACGTTGAATTCACCCTGGGCTCTGTCGCCGTCGCGGGTTTCGGTATGACCGAAGTTGCTCCCGGACTCGTCGTCCTTAACTTCGTACGAGAACTCGTATTTGGCTGGTTCCTGAAATTTGGAGACAGTAAAGACTTGCAGATGTCCGTATTCTCAAGCCGTACATCCAATATACTACTTTCTAGTACAGCGTAGGGAAACTCTTCTGTCGAAGAAAAGATCTTTACACCTGAGCTACTCACATTTTCTTCGCCACCGCTTCCGTAACCTCCGCTTCCACCACCATTGTTGCCGCTACCACCGCCGAAACCACCACCGTTTCCACCAGGTCCTCCGGAAGAGTAGCCGTTACTTCCACCGTCACCACCTCCGAATCCTCCGCCACCGGTGTTGCCACCCACGTTCGGAGGTCCGTAGCTACTCGAAGGTGTGCCACCGCCGTTTCTTCCGGATCCGCCGTTGCCACCTGCGCCAGGAGCTCCGTAGTTGCTGGAAGGTCTGCCGCCACCGTTTCCACCACTTCCTCCACTTCCTCCGAATCCACCTCCGTTACCTCCGGCACCAGGAGCTCCGTAGTTACTCGACGGTCTTCCACCCCCGTTTGCTCCTCCGCCGAAGCCTCCGCCTGACCCTCCTGCATTGGGAGCTCCGTAACTGTCGGACGGTCTTCTGCCTCCGTTTCCACTTCCACCTCCCCCGAATCCACCGTTATTACCACCTCCCGAACCAGGAGCACCGTAGCTGCTGGAAGGTCTACCGCCACCGTTTCCACCGCTTCCTCCACTTCCTCCGAATCCGCCTCCGCTACCCCCGGCACCAGGAGGTCCGTAGCTGCTGGACGGTCTTCCGTTACCACCCCCATTTCCATTGCCTGCCCCACCGAATCCGTTGCCACCGCCTCCGGCACCAGGTGCCCCGTAACTGTCGGATGGTCTTCCACCCCCGCTTCCACCGCCGAATCCTCCTGCGCTTCCAAATCCTCCATTTCCACCTGCTCCTGGGGCACCGTAGCTACTCGACGGTCTTCCACCGCTACCGCCACCTCCACCTCCACCTCCACTTCCACCTGCTCCTGGGGCACCGTAGCTGCTCGACGGTCTTCCACCGCTACCGCCGCCTCCATTTTCACCTCCTCCGAATCCACCTCCGTTTCCTCCGGCCCCAGGAGCTCCGTAGCTGCTCGAAGGTCTGCCGGCTGCACCACCGCTGCCGAAACCGCCGTTACCTCCGTTACCGGAACCGGAACCACCCCCGAAACCTGGTGCTCCGTATTGACTCGACGGAGGTCCACTACCGCCACCCCCACCACCCCCACCAGGACCACCTCTGCCCGGTGGTAAATAGGAGTTTACCGGAGGTTCTGGCCTAGCGAGAGCTAACGCCAAAACGGCGGTCGCCAAGACGCACTGGAAAATCAATCGTACGAACAATTTGAAAAGCAGAAAAAGTTATGAAAACATTTTGATAACGAATGCCAAAGAAGTCTGACAGTTTTCAATTCAGACATTCGGAACTTAGTGTTCAACTTGGAAGTTTTCGAAAATTTCGAGTAAATAAAAATACAAACTCACCTTAAACATCGCCACGATTTTTCGAAACTCTATGTATAGACGAACACGGTTACTCAATGATCAGATCGTCACACGTTTTGCGGCGGATCCGCGACTCAGGAGGTTACCTTGTATTCCAAGGATGAGCCTGCGCCACCGAGTGGTATCGAGTGAATGATAAAACCCTTGGATAAAATCGTCCTTATATACACCCCGATTCTCATCCGTGATCCGTGATCAGGGATTTCGTGCAGTGCGGGCAAATATATTTACACAGTCTATCCATTTCTTTCCAGTATATTTGTGGGTGTATTGTGCTTCGAGTGGTAGTAACACTCGTTAAAACCGTGTGGCGGGGATAAAGACAACCGCTCAAAGACATCGAAGACGTCGTCACCTATACGGATCGTGCGAGCAGCTCGCGTTGCGAGACCCGATTACACGTTTGCCTCGCAGCATACACGGTCTATATTTTTTTTTTCCCTCCTTCCTTCGTCGTATGCAATTACGTTATGGTAACGGGGGAAAAAAAAAAATAATAATCTCCACTGAAAATATCCACAATTTTCTCCATTTTTGATTTTATCTACGAGCGATAAGATGCGGGAACATTAAACGACGCGTTGTTACGGATTTTCGACAATTTTCGGAGCTTTTCTCGTTCGATGCGATTGTCTCGTTTTTTCCTCGTCATCTCTCAACTCTGAATAATTGATTACGTGGCTCGTGTGTGTAAATAAAGATAAGCAAGTACCGCATCAGGTGGTAGGGAAGCTAGTCGCAGGTAATTGGGTTAAGTAAGTTTAAGTTATAGCAAGTTTATCCGAAACTGCGAACCTCTTACACCGGCAAGTTACGTATAGTCGCGCGCTCAAAGCCATATACCCGGTATGTATTATGGACAAAATTCGCTGTCTCTTTCCCGGCCGTGGGGGGGCAGAAGCCGAATAATTTCACGGAATTATTAATATCACTTTCTTTCTTTTCCTGAAAATTTTCTCCTTTCAAAAGAAGCGTAGATTGCGCTAGCGAATCATGCAGCTCATTTCGCGTTCCCTTGATCTCGGGTGTTGTATCGGGAAAAAATATTTTCCCACTTCTTTGATGTGAATTCTGAAAAATTCGGGATCCCCTCATTTCTCCACGTTTACCTTTTTTGCTCGCTCGATCGGGAGCCGACTGCCTTTTCACAACAATGCGTG